>NC_058087.1:152430385-153051038 GCF_014858855.1 Bufo gargarizans | reverse complement strand
TTATTGAAAATAAAGCTGTAAGGCAAAAGTCCAAACGGATGGCTAAACCGAAGCAGGGTCTTGCGAAACCAGAGATCAGGAACCAGAAGGGTAGTCAGATGAAGCCAGGATCAGGAACCAACAGGGTAGTCAGACGAAGCCAGGATCAGGAAACAGCAGGGTAGTCAGACGAAGCCAGGATCAGGAACCAGAAGCAGCAGCAGTCTTAGAAGCATGTGAGCACAGGAGGACCAAGCAGGGAACTGAAGCCACAGACCTCCTATAGTATGAGCTAGGCATCCAGCTCCTCCCAGTGGGAAGGAGGAGCCGCAGGGTGGGAGGCTACAAGAAACCCAGAAACCAAGATGGCCGCCAGCACATGTCAAACGAAGGAGAACAGCAAGGAGGTAAGACCATGACAGTACCTCCCCCTCAAGGGCCCCTCCTCCGCGGAGTAAGGAACGGTTTCTGAGGGAAGCGTGCGTGGAAGGCTCAGAGCAAGGCAGGAGCATGGACATCTGCGGAGGGAACCCAGGAACGCTCCTCTGGACCATAACCACGCCAATGGACCAAAATCTGCACCCGGCCGCGGACCAGGCGTGAGTCCAGGATATTGCTCACCTCATACTCCTCACGATTGCCCACTTGGACCGGACGAGGCCGAGGAATCGAGGAAGTGAAACGATTACACACCAGTGGCTTCAAGAGGGAGACATGAAACACGTTGGAGATCCGCATGCCAGGAGGAAGCGCAAGGGCATAGGCTACCGGGTTTACCCTGCGAAGCACTCGGAAGGGACCAACAAAGCGAGGCGCCAGCTTGGGAGTGGGCACTCGAAGGTTGAGGTTGCGGGTGGACAACCATACGCGGTCTCCGACCTGGTAGGAAGGAGCGGGCGCTCGTCTGCGATCAGCCTGGAGTCTCTGGCGCTGCGCAGAGACCTCAAGGAACCTCTGGATCTGTACCCAAGAAGCACGTAGGACGGAAAGGTGATCCTCCACAGCCGGAATATCCTGGGGAGAGAATACCTCCGGTAACACGGCAGGTTGGAACCCATAATTGGCCATGAAGGGAGACGTCCCAGAGGAAGAGTTCACCGCCGTGTTCCTGGCAAACTCAGCCCAAGGCAGGAGGTCAACCCAATTGTCTTGGTGATCGGAGACATAGCAACGAAGGAATTGCTCCAAGGCCTGATTGGATCGTTCTGCGGCCCCATTGGACTGAGGGTGGTAGGCCGATGAGAAAGAGAGATGAATCCCCAACTGGGAGCAAAAGGCGCGCCAGAACCTGGACACAAACTGACTCCCCCAATCCGACACAATCTCCTTGGGCAAACCGTGCAACCGGAAGACCTCCCTGGCAAAAATCGAGGCCAACTCTTGTGCAGAGGGTAACTTCTTGAGAGGTACACAGTGGCACATTTTGGAAAACCGATCCACTATCATGAGAATGACCGTATGGCCTCGGGATGCAGGGAGGTCCACAATGAAATCCATCCCCAGGTGTTACCATGGACGCTCCCCGGTGGCTATGGGTTGCAAAAGGCCCAACGGAAGGTGCCGAGGGGACTTACTCTGGGCACAAACGGAGCATGCCGCTACATATGCGGCGATGGCGGAACGTAGAGAAGGCCACCAGAACAGACGTGAAACAGCCCAGGACAGCTGATTCTTTCCAGGATGCCCCGCGGCCTTGGAGTTATGGTAGGTTCGCAACAACCGAGTGCGCAACTCCTCAGGCACAAAACACCTGCCGTTGGGTCTCCCAGAGGGAGCACCAGATTGAGCCGCCAAAATCTGCTCACCCAGGGGAGAGGTCAGGCTGGTGCGAATGGCGGCCAGGATCTGATTCGGAGGTATGACCGAAGTCGGAATCGACTCCTCCCCGGACAGCTCGGAGTACTGCCGTGATAAGGCATCCGCTCTGATGTTCTTGGAACCGGGTAGGTAGGAGACCACGTAATTAAAACGTGACAAGAACAGAGCCCATCTGGCCTGACGTGGTGTCAATCTCTTGGCCTCTGAGAGGTAGGTCAGATTCTTGTGGTCCGTCAGGATGAGAACCGGAACCACCGAGCCCTCGAGCAAGTGCCTCCATTCTTTAAGGGCCTGCACGATGGCCAATAACTCCCTGTCACCAATCTGATAGTTGCACTCCGCGGAAGACAGTTTCCGGGAGTAAAACCCACAAGGAAGCAGAGGACCCTCTGGTGTTCTACGCTGAGACAGGAGGGCGCCTACTCCCGTCTCAGACGCGTCCACCTCGAGGACAAACGGCAACCCAGGGTTGGGATGCGACAGAATCGGAGCCGACACAAAGGCGGACTTTAGAGCCTCAAAAGCTCGGATGGCCTCGGGCGGCCAGACCTGGGGATTACTGCCCTTCCTGGTCAGATCCGTGAGAGGCTTGGCTAGCATGGAAAAGTCCCTGATGAACTTCCGATAATAATTGGCGAAGCCCAAAAAGCGCTGCAGGGCACGAAGACCACTGGGCTGGGGCCACTGTAAGACAGCCGAAACCTTCTCAGGATCCATGGATAACCCCTCAGCGGAAATGATGTAACCTAAGAAGGTTACCTGGGATCGGTGAAATTCGCATTTCTCAAGCTTACCGAACAGCTTGTTCTCTCGTAACCGTTGCAACACTCGTCTGACATCCAGAATGTGGGCCTCCATGGATTCAGAATATACCAAGATGTCATCCAAATAGACCACCACACACTGCTGCAACAGGTCACGGAAAACATCGTTGATGAATTCCTGGAAGACTGCGGGCGCATTGCACAACCCAAAGGGCATAACCAAGGATTCATAATGACCGGTCCTGGTGTTAAACGCGGTCTTCCACTCATCGCCCGCCTTGATCCTTACCAGGTTATATGCCGCCCTCAGGTCGAGTTTGGTAAAGACCGTGGCCCCTTTGAGGCGATCGAACAGCTCGGAAATCAAGGGTATCGGGTAAGCGTTCTTGATCGTGATGCGATTGAGACCCCTGTAATCGATGCAAGGCCTCAACTCACCGCCCTTCTTTTTCACAAAGAAAAATCCAGCCCCTGCCGGGGACGAGGATTTGCGAATGTGTCCGCGTGAAAGCGCCTCCCTCACGTACTCCTCCATGGCCTCATTCTCCGCTACCGACAGTGGATAGACTTTGCCACGAGGAGGAACGGCACCAGATTGTAACTCTATGGCACAATCGTATGGGCGGTGCGGAGGTAGGGCAACCGCACGCACCTTATCGAATACATCCCGGTACTCCTCGTATTCAGGAGGCAACAGAGAGTCCGAGGAAGTACACAGCAACTTGACAGGCCCATGGATGCAACTAGCCCCACACTGCGGTGACCACGAGAGGATCTCGGCCGATTTCCAATCGAAAGTCGGATTATGCTTCTGGAGCCAGGGGTACCCCAAGACCACCGAGTAGTGTGGAGACGAAATAACCTGGAGACAGACCGACTCTCTGTGAACGGCACCAATGGCCATCCCCACTGGAAGGGTCTCATGAGTCACGTGTGGCGGCAGAAGGGGTCTGCCGTCTATCGCCTCAAGAGCCAGTGGGGAACCTCGAGGCTGCAGAGGAATGGAATTGGCGGCAGCGAACACACTATCAATGAACAAACCACCAGCACCAGAGTCCACCAACGCCTGGGTCGTCACCGAGCCCCCGACCCAGGAGAGGACAACAGTAATCAGTGGTTTGTCAACATGGGAAACCGGGGACGAGGAGACTCCACCCAAGATCTGCCCCCGACAGGATCTCAGGTGCGAGCGTTTCCCGGACGGTTCGGGCATGCCAACCGAAAATGCCCACCGAGACCACAGTACATGCATCGGCCCTCGCGTCTCCGGAGTGCCCTCTCCCCCTCGGACAGGCGAGCAAACCCCAGCTGCATGGGTTCACCCCCAGACAAGTCATCCCCAGGAGGCGTGGGAGGAGAGGGAGGCACGGGTGGGACAGCAAACGTAGGCGCCAATCTGTTAGAAGGCCTCCGCAGGCTCTCCTGAAAGGAAGGTCTCTCCCTGAGTCTGGTGTCAATCAAAATCAGGAAATAAATAAGAGACTCGAGCTCCACAGGTAGGTCCTTAGCTGCAACCTCATCCTTCAAGGCATCCGAGAGACCATGAGAGAAAGCAGCGACCAGAGCCTCATTATTCCAGCCCACCTCTGCTGCCAGGGTACGAAACTCAATGGCGTATTCAGCTACGGATCGTGAACCCTGTCTGATGGACATAAGGAGCTTCGCAGCAGAGGCAGCACGAGCCGGCACATCGAATACCTTCCGAAGAGAAGCAACAAAACCGGAAAACTCGGCAACCACCGGATTGTTGTTCTCCCATAAAGGGCTGGCCCAGGCCAAGGCCTTGTCCGAGAGCAGCGAGATCAAGAAGCCCACCTTTGATCTCTCAGTAGGAAAGGCATGTGGCAGCAACTCAAAGTAAATGCCCACCTGGTTAAGGAAACCTCGGCACTGAGTTGGCTCTCCCCCAAAGCGCTGTGGAAGGGGGGCAGAACTGGTCATACCCCGAAACACCGCAGGCGCAGCAACAGGTGTCGGGGTAGACTCTGGCGCAACAACCGGAGCGGCAGTAGGAGCGGGCCCAGGAGCGACAACCGACCCATCGGCAACGGAAGCTAAATGAGCCGTGCGTTCAAGCAGGGTTTGCAACGCCACAGCGAACCGACCCAACAGGTGATCCTGCTGATCAAGTCTGGCAACCAGCGTAGGTAGCGAGGATGGCCCTGTACCGTCAGAATTCATGGCTTGGTCCTAATGTCATGGAACCATGAACCAGACGTACAACAAGAGATGAGTGGAAATAAGAAGGCTTTATTGAAAATAAAGCTGTAAGGCAAAAGTCCAAACGGATGGCTAAACCGAAGCAGGGTCTTGCGAAACCAGAGATCAGGAACCAGAAGGGTAGTCAGATGAAGCCAGGATCAGGAACTAACAGGGTAGTCAGACGAAGCCAGGATCAGGAAACAGCAGGGTAGTCAGACGAAGCCAGGATCAGGAACCAGAAGCAGCAGCAGTCTTAGAAGCATGTGAGCACAGGAGGACCAAGCAGGGAACTGAAGCCACAGACCTCCTATAGTATGAGCTAGGCATCCAGCTCCTCCCAGTGGGAAGGAGGAGCCGCAGGGTGGGAGGCTACAAGAAACCCAGAAACCAAGATGGCCGCCAGCACATGTCAAACGAAGGAGAACAGCAAGGAGGTAAGACCATGACACATGTAAAACCACAGGGGTTGTATATATAGCATCGTGTTCTTGCCCTATGCTATATGTTGGCAAGACCACGCAGGAGTTAAGACGCCTTATCTCGGGCCACCTGAGCTCCTTTGAGACGGGCAAAGATACCCCGATCGCAAGACATATAAAATATGTACATGAGAAGAAAACATCAGTCTTGCGTTTCTGGGGCATCGAAAAATTAAATCCAGGCCCTAGAGGTGGTAATCTAGATAGGAAACTCCTGCAGGGTGAAGCACGGTGGATAGACAGACTGAACACAATGAGCCCCAATGGCCTCAATGAAGGCTTCTCCTTTACAGCATTTATATGAATAGAGTTGGAAATATACCACTTCCCATGCTGTAATATATAGCAAATTTAGCAATATACTAATATATAAAAATTATACAAAATTATTTAGCTCTCCTTTTTTCAGCAATTTATATTAGAATAATAATTGGAAATCAACACATTCAGATTAAAAAAAAAGAGATAGTTGAGAACTAATAGGGCAAAAATATCCATAAGTACATGATAGATGTACAATACAGACAATTCTAACTGAGTCATAAAACCTATGCAGTAATGACATAGGAATACTGACATGCACTGATTACAGGAATTTAAAGTTATGAGGGACATCTCAATAGCATATAGGTCAATGGCAAAAATTATATAGTTTCCTTTTTCAGTCTAGTTTTGGACTGGAAAGATAGGACTAATAGTATTGGATATTGACACTTCTATGTAAAAATACCTGCTAGTCAATCTAGCCCTCAAATACAAATTAAAACTGTCAAAGGAGTAAAGATCCATCAGGGGTTTATGATCTCCTGTATAAGCGGGTTTTAAGTTCTGACGCATACCGGTTCTAGTAGGTGGTATAAGTATAAAAATACCCTTAAGTGTATACTTATATTGCGTGAACACTTTGAATCCAAGTTTAGTACATATCTTTTGCAACAGTATTCAGTTCAAAATAATCTTCATCCCGACGCATGCGCAAAGAGTGTTTTCAACCTTGACTTTCAAAGTTCTAGCACATGCCCAGAGATAATCGGGAACAAGAAAAGCTGAAGCCTAATGAAAAGCGCAAGCGCATAGGTACCCTCGGGATTGGCCTCCGTCAGGTGACATCATAATGAAGAGAGGGAGCGGTGATTTGCCAAAGTGACACTTACAACACGAGTGTCAAGACTCTCATAGGGTAAGATGGTTATTTGACCCGCCCTAAGACTATAAAGTACATCGCACAACAAACACTCGTGTTGTCTGTAGCTCCATTCCCCTGAAGACGCCCCATGTCGGGGGAGCTGCGTCTTATAACATTTTAAGAATATGTCAGGGATAGTTTGAGCTGTAGCACCGCGATCTGCAGACGCAGTGCGCATCAGCTCATATGACAAGGGTAGTATAGATATAGTCAGCAGTTGTGGACAGAGAATATAATATAACTTCAGCAGGATTATTTAAAATACAGACCAGCATAGCTCAAAGGTCGATCTGCTAATCTATTGATTGAGTGATAGTTCAATGTCTGGTGAGAGAGAACACCAGCTGAGAATTTAATATTAAACTTTATGCCAGTGGCAAGTTTTAAAAGAAACATTATATCAAACTGAAAAACATCACTCATAAAAGGATGCAATCCTCACATTGTTAGTATGTAGTGACAGAGTGTCACATATTTCTACCTCTTGTATTCTATTCCCCTCCATATATATTTTTAAATAACTCTCAACAGAGTTCTTTTTTTGTTTCGTGTATGTGAATAAATAATAAAAGTTATGTTTTAGGGGGGCGTGGCTAACTGCCGACATGAGCGCACGCACTTGAGCTCTGCTCCGTACCCCGATCTAAATCCTTCAGCATCCTGACATTCTGGCTGCACAGAAGGACGAGTGGCAGGTGCAGAGGAGGAAGAAAAGACCTGGGAGGACTGACATGGGTCCCAGCAAGGCACAATCGGCGGCTGAAAAGCTGAAAGAATATGTCCGGCAAGAGGCCCAAAATGGCGCCGCTGGTCCTGTTACGCCGCGGGCGGCGGTGACGAGAGGTCAGGCAGCGCTGCAGACGGAAGCGGAGGGAGTGGAGGAGCCGGAGGTGACACTTAAGACTGTTTCTCATCAGCTCCTCACCGCGATTTCTACCTGCCAGATGTCCCTTACCTGTAAGATTGAGGAGGTGAAGGTGGATCTGGGCCTTCTCAGACAGGACGTGCAGCAGCTCAGAGAACGGGTGCGCCACACGGAGGACAGGGTCTCTGCTCTGGAGGACTTTACCAGGCCGCTAGCAGGCAGGCTGCAGGCTGTGGAGAGGTCTGTTGGCCTATGGCAGCAAAAATGCGATGACCTCGAAAACAGGGCCAGGCGCAATAACGTCAGGATCCTGGGGCTACCTGAGAGGGCGGAAGGCTCAGACCCGGCTACTTTCCTGGAGCTCTGGTTCAAGGCACAGTTCCCTGATGCGCCATTCTCCGGCGCCTACGCAGTTGAGCGAGCTCACCGGGTTCCAGCCAGGCCTCCCCCCCCCTGGGGCTCCCCCTAGGCCCCTGCTGGCGCGGCTGCTTAATTGGAAGGACAGAGATCTGATCTTAGGGCAAGCAAGAAACAAGCGGGATATTAAACATGAAGGCGCGAATATATCACTATTTCCTGATTTCTCAGCGGAGCTGCAAAAGAAGAGGGCCACCTTCATCTCTATCAAGCGGCGCCTCCGTGATATGAATCTGCAGTACTCCATGGCCTACCCGGCGCGCCTCAGGGTGGTAGATGGCGAGAAAACGGTCTTTTTTGTGGACCCTAAGGAGGCGGAAGAATGGATCTCCAAGAGGCCAAGCCGTCCAGATCCGCGCTGAGGACTCTATATTTTGGGACAGCTACAGCACTCCGGAGCGGTAACGTTGTGTTTTTTATGGGCATCTAAGACTCTGGTGCCATAACTTGGTTTATGGAATTGCCCCATGTTTTCGCACAGCTGCGGCAAAGTGGTATGCAGGACATCCCTATGCAATCGCTACTGTAACTGTGGTGTCCTTTTCGCCTCCTTTGTTATTATCCTGATGTCTGATTCCCCCCCCCCCACCCCCTCTCCTCCCCTGTGCCCCTTCTCCCCTTATACTCTTGATTTTTGTTATTGTTATGGCCAGAGATGTCGCCTTGATCTGGGGTTGAGCGGATACCTGCATAGGTTTTCCATCATATTACACTATGCAGGTCCCCGATACATCAGCCACGAAACGGAGTGACATAGACGTCACCGACTATAGAGTCTCTCACTCATTTGTTATACTGTTATTAAGTTGTAGATGGTTCTACTGTTAAAGGCATGGTATATGAGGCATGATGTGGTATCACGCGGGGTGTGCATGAGAGGGTTGAGATGGGTGGTCATGATTCACGCGTAGGGAAGGGGTGTACTGTGGCAGAGATTGGTCCACCTCACCATTATGGCTGATTTCAAAGTGAGGTCGTGGAATGTGAGGGGGCTGGGTAATCCGAAGAAGAGAATTTCTGTATTCTCCCATGTCAGGCAGTTCAGCCCTCATATTCTGGGCTTTCAAGAAACTCATTTAACCCCAGAGACGGGCAACGGGATTAAAAAACCTTGGGTTCAATGGTCAATGAATGCGTATGGGTCTACACATTCTAGAGGGGTCGCTTTGCTGGTCCACAGGAACATCAGGTGGGAGGTTCAGCGCTCGGTTGCGGATCCTGAAGGCCAATACATCCTGGTGTACGCCTTCATTAACTGCGCCCCATACATTGTAATTAACATCTACAACCCCCCCCCCCCCCCCCCCCCGGCTACTACAACCATATTCCAGGTGGTGATGGGCTTTGCGGCGCAATATCCCAATGCCAAATTTATCTGCATGGGCGATTTTAACCTAGTAATGCATGAAGATCGGGACAGGTTCCGTTCTGGGGACAGAGCGGGTAGCTACACTCCGGGAGAAACCACTATGGCTAGAATTGCATCCGAGCTTGGGTGGCTAGATATGTGGAGACTGCGCAATCCCCTTCAGAGGGAGTACTCTTGCTTCACCCCGCCAGGGGCGCACTATCCAGAATAGACTATATTTTTGGAAGCGCTGCTGTATACACGGATCTTGGTAGTATTGAATATGGTGCACAGGGACCCTCGGACCATGCTCCGGTTTTAGCTCAATTTACTCTATACAACGGCATTAGGCGGAGTGTAAAGATGCGTGTTCACCCCTTTTGGTTGTCTTTGTTGTCTTCTAATGATAGAGTCCCTGATCAGCTCCAGGTGTTCCTTGCAATGCAGGACGAGATGACGGACGGACTGTTGCTCTGGGAGACACTGAAGGCCTATCTGAGAGGGTGCCTTAAGTCATCTATTTCTTATATTAAAAAGGACTCTGCGCGTAAGGAATTAGAGCTACACTCTAATTGTAAGGCGGCTGAGAACTCCTTCAGGTCTGATCCCACGGATGCGAATAGGCAGGACTGGATGCTGAAAGGCAGGCTGTATATGACGCATCTCAGGGAAAAGAGCGAGCGCAAGCTGTTCTTCTTGAAGCAACAGAACTTTGAACTGGGTAGCCAAGCTGGCAAACTACTGGCTCATGTTGTACGTAATAACAGCATGTCTCCCCCGATTATTAGGATAAAGGACGCAGCTGGGGTGGTGGTGGAATCAGTGGGGGATATTCTAAACAGATTTAAGGGCTTCTACCAGGATCTTTATAGTTCAGCGGCTCAATACTCCGCTCGAGAATTGAGGGCCTATCTGGATCAGGTCGCGCATCCGCAACTTAGTGAGGAGGATAGGACTTTATCGGAGGCTGACATATCGCTAGAGGAAATTCAGATAGCCATGTCGGAGCTACCCACTGGGAAAGCACCTGGCCCCGACGGGATCCCAGTGGAGGTTTACAGGAAATACAGTGAGGTTCTAGGGCCTGAGCTCCTTAAACTTTATCAGGCGGCTCAGCAGAAGCGTAGACTCCCGGATTCGATGTATGATGCCACCATAGTGGTGATTCTGAAGCCGGACAAGGATCCCTTGGAGTGTGGGTCGTACAGGCCGATATCACTCCTGAATTTGGATTATAAAATTCTTACAAGACTGGTCGCCTCCAGACTGAACAAGGTGATAGCCACTGTTATACACAGAGACCAGTCGGGGTTCATACCGGGACGATCAACGTCTGATAATATCAGAAGGGCGCAGGTTGTAGCGCAGGTAGGAGTGGCGAGGGATAAGCGCTGGGCCATGGCATCTCTAGACACTGCCAAGGCCTTTGACTCTGTGGAGTGGGTGTTCCTTTTAGAGGTGCTACGCTGTTTTGGTTTTGGCCCTAGGTTTATCGAATGGGTAGAAATTCTGTACCACCTCCCCAAAGCTAATATACTGGTAAATGGGTCGATGTCTGAATCCTTTAGCTTCCACAGGGGAACCAGACAGGGCTGCCCCCTGTCACCACTTTTGTTTGCCATAGCCATTGAGCACCTTGCTTTGAGAACTCGGCAGGATCAGGTCTTTAAAGGGATCTCTATGGGTGACAGAACGGACAAGGTCGGACTTTATGCGGATGATCTCCTCCTTTTTATGGACGAGCCCGAGACGACACTCCCTAGAGCGATTGATATAATTGGCGAATTTGGAAGGTTCTCGGGCTTGCACATAAATTGGACGAAATCGGCACTCATGCCCTTGTGGTCGCACACGTGGCCTCCTCAGTATTGTAATCTGCCAGTTGTGGACTCCTTCAAATATTTAGGAATTGTTATCACCAAGGATCCCCAGTTGGCGTACTCCCTGAACATTGCTCCTCTGGAGACCCTGTTTACGGATAAATTTAGGACATGGCAGACCCTACCGCTCTCCATTATGGGTAGATTGAATCTAGTTAAGATGACACTTTTGCCCAAAGGGTTGTATCTGCTGGCGCATGCGTGCACCCCGGTACCGCAGGGCTTTTTTGCTCGCATCCATTCGTCAGTGGCTAAATTTGTGTGGGGAGAGTCCAGACGGAAGCTGTCTCTTCAGGTTCTTCAGAGGCCCAAGCTAGAAGGTGGCGCTGCTTTACCTGATTTCTTTCTTTATTACCTGGCCGGGCAGCTGAAATTCCTAACTCCTTGGGTTCAGCAGCTGGACTTGCCCAATGCAGAACACTTTCTCAGGGAGCACTTGGGCCTTTCCTCTCTGTGGCCGGTTTTGGAAGGGCCACGTTTCATATCCATGCGCTTGCTCCCCATCCATAGAATGGCCCATCAGGTATGGACCGCTGCGAAGTTGAGGTCGTTCAGAGACATTCCGGATGACATCCCCCTGTGGGACAATCCCATGTTTGCTCATTTGAAAGACTTGGAGGGAGCCAGATGGTGGAAGGTACAGGGTGTCAACAAGTTGAGCGATTTATACACTAACGGTAGCTTGTGCTCCTCCTCTCAACTGCAAGAAAAGTTTGAATTGCCTCGCTCCTTCCTTTTTAGATACTTACAATTAAGGCATGCGCTGGCGGCACAGTTTGGGTCGGGAGGTCGCAAAATTTCTAATTATCCCCTGATAGGTGTCCTTAGGTCGCAGGGACCGAGAGGTATCATCTCTGTTCTCTATACGCACCTGCTTAACAATCGGACACTGATGAACCCCCTTGCTGTTGAAGGGAAATGGAAAAACTCCATCCCCTCCCTATCAGCGGATGATTGGAATGAAGCACTGTTGTCTCCAACACGGGTCTCCCCGTCAGTCACTAACAGGTTG
Organism: Bufo gargarizans; assembly: GCF_014858855.1. Classification (NCBI taxonomy): domain Eukaryota; kingdom Metazoa; phylum Chordata; class Amphibia; order Anura; family Bufonidae; genus Bufo; species Bufo gargarizans. The sequence goes on along the minus strand of NC_058087.1, from coordinate 153,039,088 downwards.
ATTCAACTGTTTATTTTGCATAGAAGCTATCTTACACCTGTCCGATTGCATAAAATGGGCAGATTGTCACATAATAGGTGTCACAGGTGTCATCAGGACGGGGCAGACTTCTGGCATCTCATATGGGACTGCTCGTACTTAAAGGGCTTCTGGGAAGCTGTGGTGGGGGTGCTATCTGCAATAGTTCCAAATGCAGTTCCGCTGTGCCCTAAGAGTTGCCTACTCGGCATCCTAGATGAGGAGGTTTGGGGTCATCATCATAGGATTTTTCTGAGCGAAACCCTATTCTTTGCCAGAAAGGCCGTCGCCCTGAGATGGATGGATGACAGAGCACCTACTCTGGGTCAATGGAAAGCGCTGGTCAACCAGGCTGTAGGCATGGAAAAGGTTGTCTATATTCACAGGAAGTGCCCGCAAAAGTTTGACAAAGTGTGGGGTGAATGGTGTGCGTCCCCTTTGACTGTGCACAACGCTTGTATGTTTTCAGTTGCTGATGTGTAATATAATGTTTATATCTATTGAGGCGCTTGCCTCTTCTACCTCATGGTCTATAAACGTCACCTGACTTGTACACCTCCTTGTTGTACCGGATCTAACGCAATACTATCTTGTACTACTGTGCTTGTACTATATCCCCTGCTCGGGATTGAACCTGGATTTGCTACTTCTCTGCTTGTGATAATGTAACATGCCTTTCTTGTTAAACTTCAATAAAACGAGTTTAAAAAAAAAAAGTTATGTTTTAACAAAATAGACCAAAAACAGGAATTTTTAGTCTTAGGACTATTGAATCAAATCTTCCAGCATGGTTGCTAGACTTCCTAGCCTGCATGCAGTGCCACCTGGGGCTGCCATGTACCTTGAGGCATGGGGGTTCTGGTGGAGTCTGGTGTGCTGGATACCTGTGTGAGTTGCTGTTACGGTGTCCTGTTTGGTGTTAGGGCTCCGGTACGTATTCACGGGTTCCAGTCATGGTGGCAGCGGCAGGTAAGTGTGTCGTCTTGTTTTCTTACCTGTCGATTCTCTTGCTGCATATGGTCTTTTCCTTTCCCTGCTTCTAGGCCTTTTGAGACTCCTATTCTTCCGTGTCCTGGAATAACAGGGCGCCTATCCTCAGCTCCTTTGTGAGGGATTCTCAGGGCAACTCAGAGCCTTGTTAAGGGACAGTAAGGGGAAGCTTAGAGAGGGAGTCCAATTGGAGTGAGTGAGTTTTTATGGTTACAGAGGGGCAGCGTCCCAGTACCCCTATCTCTCTACTCTATCCTCCCTCCTTTCCTTGCCTATTGGATTATGTGTTGTATTGTTTTGGAGGCAATTTGAGGTCGCATTGATTGCATGGTTGGTGTGTCCTTGTCTCTTTTTTAATTTTTTTGGGCTTAATTTTTACTATTATATATCAATAAACGTTAAGTTTTTATTGCGGTGATTCATGTGATAATAGTTTCTAATATTATTACCGCTTACATATTTGGCCTTGATCACCTGAACCTGGTCGTGTGTGATTTGTAGGACGGAGGTTCACCTTCCAGCAGGACAATGACCCCAAACACACTGCTAAAGCAACACCTGAGTGGTTTAAGGGGAAACATGTAAATGTGTTGGAATGGCCTAGTCACAGCCCAGATCTCAATCCAATAGAAAATATGTTGTCAGACTTAAAGATTGCTGTTCACAACCGCAAACCATCCAACTTAAAGGAGCTGGAGCAGTTTTGCAAGGAGGAATGGGCAAAAATCCCAGTGGTAAAATGTGGCAAGCTCATAGAGACTTATCCAAAGCGACTTGGAGCTGCGATTGCCGCAAAAGATGGCACTACAAAGTATTGACTTTAGGGGGGTGAATAGTTATGCACATTGACTTTTTCTGTTATTTTGTCCTATTTGTTGTTTGCGTCACAATAAAAAAAAAAAAATCTTCAAAGTTGTGGGCATGTTCTGTATTAAATGATGGAAATCCTCAAACAATCCATCTTAATTCCAGGTTGTGATGCATCAAAATACGAAAAAGTCAGGGGGGGGGGGGGGGTGTTAATACTTTTGCAAGGCACTGTATAATATAGATAGTTAGTGGGAGATAGTCAGTGTAGGTTATATCCTGATATAGTGTAGTGTGATAGGTTCTGCAGTCCATACATACATGCTACAGACATAGTGCTGTGATGTCTCAAGTTCACAACAATACTTAGTGCTCCAATCAGTAATATGTAGTCCCCTGCTAAAATGTGAATTTGCACGTATTGCACAAAAATATGTGCATCATTAATTGCTGATTTGCACAATCGCGAATATATTGGAGCACTCTATCTGCATATAAAGCTATTGTACTGTTCTGCAGTGCCAACCATTTTCTCCAGTCTCAGGAAACTTCTAGCAGCTTGAAAAATTTAGCAACAGTGACCCACGCCTGTATTGCGAGTGCAATACGAGCATATTACATTGCCGATTTTCGCAATCAAGAAAATAATCGGGAATTCTCGAATATTTGACGAATATTCACCCAAATATTCGCGAAATATCAAAAATTCGAATATTGCTCCTGCCGCTTATCACTAATAGCAACCAGTGTCAGTCAGCTACTGCCAAGGCAAACAGGGTCACAAGGTGCCTCAAAGGGACATAGATACTTAGGAGAACACAGTTCTACCACTTTACAAATCACTAGCCAGACCTCATATGGAATATGGTGTGCAGTTTGGAGCACCAGAGCAGGAGAAAGATAAATACATGTAATAGATGGACTAGAGTTATTTTGTTTAAAAAAAGGATGGCAATGGGAAAACTTTGTAACTGTGTATGAATAATATAGCTCAAAGGCCAATATCGAGATCTAAATATGTTTTTATATGTAGGACGCTAACTATAAGTTAGAAGAAAGAAGTGGATCAATCAACATAGAAGTGGATTCTTTACTGTAAGAGCAGTGAGAATATGGAACTCTCTGCCTGAGGAGGTTATCCTGATGTGAACAATATTTTAGCTTTGGTCCACATAAGCTTATGCAGTGCATTAGGAAAGTCTTCAGACCCTTTAACTTTTTTCAGATTTTGTTATGTTGCAGCTTTGTGCTAAAATAAAATTCAACTTTTTTCCCATCATCCTGCACTCATTACCCCATTATGATAAAGTGAAAACAGAATTTACATTTTTTTTCTAATTCATTGAAAGGGAAAAACTAAATTTTGCGTTGACATAAATAATCAGACCCTTTACTCAGGACCTAGTTGACGTACTTTTGGCAGTGAATACAGCCTCCAGTGTTCTTGGGTTTGATGCCACAAAGTTTGCAGACCTGGATTTGGGGATTTTCTGCCATTCTTCTTTCCCTCAACTCTGTCCAGTCTCCCTGTCCCAGCCTCTGAAACTGCCATCATCATGCTTCACTAGAGGGATGGTATTCAGGAGGTGATGAACAGTGTCTGTTTTTCTCCAGACATGACACTTAGAATTGAGACAATGAACTTCAACTTTTGTTTCATTAGGCCAGAGAATCTTGTTTCTCACAGTCTGAGAGTCCTTTAGGTGCTTTTTTTGCAAACTCTAGACAGCCTTTTATGTGCATTTTACTGAGGAAAGACATATTTCTGGCCACTGTGTTATAAAGCCCAGATTGGTGGAGTGCTTAAGTGCATGCCACCCATTGGTGCACATATAAAAAAACAAACAAAAAAAAACATATACCACACATGATATATTGTTTTACAGGATGATTCTGGAATTACATTTAATGAAAACAAAAACACTGGCAGATACTGATACACTAATGCTTCAAAGAGATCAGCAGCAGCATTGGACTTTCTCAAGGATAAAAAGGTACAAGTCTTACCAGATTCTTCAACATCAAACAAGTAGAAGTTAAGGCAGTACCTATTCCCATGAAGCTTAGGCCCTTAACCACAAAGCCACATCTAACTGAGTGAGGAACAAAGTTGTCTAAGACACTTTAATGTGAATTTGTTTCCTTGAGGATCACTTAAGGTCTCATGCACATGGTCGTTGTGCGGCTGTTCCATGCATTGGGGACCACAATTTGCAGTCCCCAATGCACAGGCAACATCCGTGCGACAGCCGGGACGGATCGAGACCCATTCAACTTGAATGGGTCCGTGATCCATCTGCACCGTAAAAAAATAAAACATGTTCTATTTTTTTGCGGTGCGGAGGCACAGACAGAAACACCACGTAAGAACTCTGTAGTGCTTCCGTAGGGTCCCGTGCCTCTGTTCCGCACCGCAGCTCCGGATTGGGGGACCCATTGGGTCCGCATCCGGCCAAATGGGTCCGCATCCGTGATGCGGGGAGCACATGGCCAGTGCCCGCAAATTGCAGACTCGCTGTTTGCGGGCTGTAGTATGGCCACGGCCGGGCAACGGCTGTGTGCGTGAGGCCTAACTGAGGAATGAACAGAACACTTATATGGTTGGTGATCTCATAGTTACATAGTTAATATGGTTGAAAAAAGACATAAGTCCATCAAGTTCAACTAAGGGCTAGGTGGGGCTGCGAATTCCAGAAGGAAGTGAGACTCAAGCATTAATGTCATTTACTTTCAAGAATTCATCTAAACCCTTTTTAAAACTGTCCACTGTTCTTACAGTAAAGAAGCATTGAAGCTACTGGAGACTGAAGTTTTTCTTCTCCAGTCGGAGGCAGTGCCCCCTTGTCTTTTGAGGGCATTTTACATGGAACAGTTTTTCACCATATTTTTTGTATGGCCCATTTATATATTTGTATAGGTTAATCTTGTCCCCCCTTAGACATCTCTTCTTAAGACTAAACAAAAATAAATGGTAGGACAGCACCACTTACTTGAATTCACTCAAGGGGCTTTGCGGCGGTGCTCGTGACGTCAGGTCTCGGCCTCAGAGACCCCAAAAATACCAGTGAAGATGAAGAAGGTCACGGCACTCCAAAAGCTTGTTCAATGTTCTTTAATACACCAAAGGTTCAGCAGCAACGTTTCGACAACAGTCTTTATCAAGCTACATACATGTTTACAAGTGACTCATAATATATAAGGGTACTAATTCATACCAATTACTCAGTGGGTGTGCTCCAACAATAATCCCGCCCCCTCTCAGGTACTAACAATCATATGATTAATTCATCCTATCAACCACAGTGCATATTAATATAAGGCTTACCAGGCGTTCATATGAGGGCTATTACTCTGCATTGTGTCCATGGTGTGCGGCGTCTTCCGCATACAACTGCGGCTGCGCGAGTATTCAAACGGGATTCTCATGTATCACATCGTCAACTGAATAGTCACATGATCAGTGACTCTATCATCGGTCACCTGACTGGTGACGCGTCAAGGCGTCTAATCGCTGTCATGGTGACCACAGGTCCTATAGAGAAAATATATCCTTCCGTGTGAAGCTCTTCTTTTGGTATTATTTCAAATGCGTATAACTAGCTGTAAAGACGCCGGTCACCACGGACACAACATCAGAGAGGTGACATCATTTAATGACAATATAGGTTTGTTTGACAGTGACATAGGAATCGATCCCAGCAGGATGTCTCAAAAAACCAAATCATATCTATATTGCGGTTCAGTACCTAACTGGGTATATGTAAAGCGGAAATGTATAACGCCACACATAAATATTGCCAAAACAAGGGGATCCTTCCAAAAAAGCTCGGGGCTGTTCAAAAAATGCGGTCCTCCTGACGCTCATTTATAAAAGAATGTGTTCAGAAGTGGCAAGAATGGCATATAGGGTGAGATCCCGTGCTTTGCACGGTACAGAGTACTCAAGCCCACCCAAGGGCTTATACCCAGGGGTGTAACGGTATGATATACCCCAAACATGCTAAAAAATACTATTGGACAAGGGATACTAGGGCCACAACCATCGCCCCCCTCTGTCAAAAGAGAGACCACCGATGTGCTCCCTTGCCTGGTCTGGGCCCCACCGCCAGGTGGAAGACCCCTACCGAGCTTATCCCCATTGTCTCCTATAAATATAGAAAATTCTTTTTGTGATATTTCAAGTAAGCACCACCCTAAGCCACCGAACCTCGAGATAGCCCGCCTACACAGATCAGCTCCCAAGATGAATAGTATAGGATTTATCAAACCACCCGTCATATATGTGGTACACATCTGCCACACATATCCAGTCAATGGAATCAAACCTGATGCACAATTCGATGCGAAAGTATAGTAGACCTGCTGGGCGGCTCCCAGGTCACTGCTTCCAGAACACCTTAGTCCATCTCTCGCCCATATCCCGCATGGATGCCTTATCTATTAGTGATAAACAAAAAAAGTGCAACAGGAAGATTAAAATTTATAAATAATCTCGATGCAATATCGGGTACTATTACTTAATACATATAAAAAAAAACTTATTTTCACATCCCATATGTCGACTCAGAAGAGGGACCCCACCTTGAACTCCCGATTGAGTCCCTTAGGCTCAATGGTGTCCAGTTCAAAGATCCATCTGAGTTCCAGACGTTTTAATAGTCGTTCCCGATCACCACCTCTCCGTGGCGCGGGGACGCCATCAATGATCCTGAACCTCAATTGTGCAACGCTGTGTTTACATCTGTAAAAATGTTCCGGGACCGGAAGTTCACTTTCCAAATTTCCAGAAGTATTCTCCATCTTTGTAAACAATTTCCGGATGGAGTACCTGTGCTGGTTAATCCTCAGTTTGCAGGCCTGTGTGGTCTCACCCACATAGATGAGACCACACGGGCACTGCAATGTATAGATCACAAATTCAGAGGAACATGTGTAAAAACCCTTTATGTCATACTTCTTTCCACTGTGTGGATGGAAAAAGGTCTGTCCCTTCAGAACATTATTGCAATTGCAACAATTGAGGCAGGGGTAGCACCCTTTTCTGGAGATGCGTGATTTATCAGGCCTCTGCAGAAAAGAATGTACTAACTGATCCCCCAGATTTTTGGACCTCCTGTAGGACATGAGCGGTGGTGTCTGAAACTCCACAATATCTGGGAAAGAGCGTGTCAGGATTTGCCAATTTCGTCTGAGCGAACCCGCTATTTGTTTGCTCAGAACCGAATGCGTAGACACAAAGGGTAATCTCTTATTTTCGGTTTTTGTTCTAGTCGTGGTCAACAAATGAGTCCGTGTATGTTGTCTGACTTTGTCAAGATGTCTCTGGACCAACTTTTTGGGATATTGTCTGGCTATGAACTTAGAGCTCATTGCCTGCAATCCTTCATCCACTTTTTTATCATCTGAAATGATACGTCTTACCCTAAGGAGTTGGCTATATGGGAGAGAACTCAACATATTTTTTGGATGGGCGCTATCGAAACGCAACATGTTATTTCGGTCCGTTGGTTTGACAAAAATGTCTGTTTGGAGACCCCTCTCAGTCACATAGACTGATGTATCTAGAAATTGTATAGAGTGTGGCGAGTCCACTCTAGTAAACTTCAGTTGCGTATGGACACTATTGATGTAGTCATGAAACTCCCCTAACTCCACGTCCGTCCCTGACCATATGAGGAAGATGTCGTCTATATACCTCATCCACCCGGACACACATTGGAACAGGGTGGATGGGTATATAAACGACTCCTCCACATATGTCATATAGATGTTGGCATATGTCGGGGCCATATTAGACCCCATGGCGGTCCCACGATTTTGGATGTAGAACCTGTCGTCAAAACTGAAATAGTTACACGTCAGCAGGATCTCCAACAGTGAACTAACAAATTCACATAGTTACGCGGGATAGTCAGTGTGTCGCAAGGCCCACTGTACCGCCTCCAAACCCTTTTCATGTTCAATGCAAGTGTATAGACTGGTGACATCAAAAGACACCAGTCTATCACCTGCACCGAATGTTAGCTGTTGGACCCTGCTGAGAAATTCAGTCGTGTCCCTCACATATGACTTCGCCCCTGTAGCCGACGTCCTCAACAATTTGTCGATGAACACAGCTGCGGGGGCAAAGACTGAATCTATGCCCGCCACTATGGGACGTCCTGGCGGGTTATATAAGTCCTTATGTATCTTTGGTAAGACATATAGGGTGGGCGTAACTGGATGTTTCTCTATCAGATAGCTGTGGAGTTTTGCATCAATGATGTTATTGGCATAAGCATTATCTACCAGTATTTTTATTTTTTTTCATCACTCCGAATTTCGGATCTTAATTGACCTGTCTATACACTTGTGTGTCTTGTAGTTGTTTTTCTATTTCCATAACATATTTAGTGGTATTCATCACCACAATTGCCCCTCCCTTGTCGGCTGCCTTGATCGTAAGCTCTTTGCGCCGACTAAGGGAGGTCAACGCAGCTTTTTCTTCCTTGGTCAGGTTAGATCTGGAGACATCATCACTTTGTTGTCTCAATCTAGTAACATCCGACCGGACCAAGGATATAAAAGTATCTATTGCTTTATGGTATATCGGGGGTTGGAAATCACTCTTAATGTGTAGCCCCAAATCAGTCAAGGTTAAAATACTGTGTTCAATATCGTCAGAGGCCTCAGGAGGTAATCCATCCCTAGGTCTCTGAGTCTGACCATTGAAAAAAACTCTCAGCTTAATCCGCCTAAAGAAATGTAACAAATCAATCTCATTTTGGAACCAGTCAACCATAGATGTAGGGCAAAAAGACAATCCCTTATTCAATACTCTCAGTTCCACATCGGTAAGATCATAAGAGGAAATATTTACCACCAATTGAGTCCCATTCATTGTGTCGACTTCTGTGCACCTCTCCTCCCCTGTTGTGATACAGGAGTTTTGGTTCCCACTGGTGGTTTGGCTGACCGTGTTGAGCGAACATTCCTGGATGTTCCTTCTGTGTTGGCGATGTTTACATCCTCCCCTCCGTCTTCTCCTGTGTCTCTTGGTAGTCCCAATCCTAAAAAATCAGTCCCATTGCCGCATTCAGTAGAGGAGTCCGTATCCGTAAGATCTGTGCGTCGTCCCCTTGGCCTCTGGAATCTGCGGTTCTTCTGTGACCTAAATTTGTTGACCTCAGGCTGTGTTCTTTTGTAGATATTACCCTTGGCATAATCCTCCTCATCTCTAGACCACTTTTGTCTTTTAGTTTCCTCTAAAAATATTTAGACGGTACTTGCACAAATCTCCTTTAATTTGTTCAAGGAATTTATCATATTCCTGAGCGCTGGTAATTGATTTAAGTCGCTCCTCGTGTTCCTGGACCCTTGTGTTGATCTTTATTGTGTCCTTCTGTAAGTACTCCATGTTTAATAACATAATGTCCATAGAAAACCGATTCGCTATTTCCATGAATTTATTAAGAAATTCTTGATTCTCAGGGAACAGAATTGGCCTGAGGTGGGTCCTCAGACCCCGACGTATGCGACTTACCCTATAGTATTCTCTTAGGGTTAGGAGATGTAATTCCGTATTGATGAGTTGTTTTCTTTCATTCACCAACCTGCGCAGCCGCAGTTGTATGCGGAAGACGCCGCACACCATGGACACAATGCAGAGTAATAGCCCTCATATGAACGCCTGGTAAGCCTTATATTAATATGCACTGTGGTTGATAGGATGAATTAATCATATGATTGTTAGTACCTGAGAGGGGGCGGGATTATTGTTGGAGCACACCCACTGAGTAATTGGTATGTTGTCGAAACGTTGCTGCTGAACCTTTGGTGTATTAAAGAACATTGAACAAGCTTTTGGAGTGCCGTGACCTTCTTCATCTTCACTTCTTAAGACTAAATACATTTAATTATTTTAATCTTTCTTCATAACTAAGACCCTCCATGCCCCTTAACAGTTTAGGTCGCTCTCCTCTGTACTTTTTCCAGCTACAGAGTGTCCTTTCTATGGACTGGTGCCCAGAACTGAACTGCATATTCCAGATGAGGCTGCACCAATGATTTGTAAAGTGGTAATATTACATCCCTGCTCCGCGAGTCCATGCCTCGTTTAATGCATGACAATATCCTCGTAGCCTTTTAAGCAGCTGATTGACATTGTATGCTGTTATTTAATCTACCATCTACAAGGGCACCCAAATCCTTCTCTATAAGTGACTGTCCCAGTGTTACATCCCCTAGGCCATATCATGCACAGAGATTATTACTACCAAGATGCATGAATTTACATTTATCCACATTAAACCTCATTTGCCAAGTTGATGCCCAATGGACATCTTCCATAGACTGTACAGTACTACATAGCTTAGTGTCATGTGAAAAAATATAAATGGTGCTATTAATCCCGCGCTCGGTATCATTAATAAATTAATTAAATAACAGAGGACCCAGCACTGAACCTTGGGGTACACCATATATAACCCGGGACCATTCTGAATAGGAATCATTGACCACAACTCTCTGGACACGGTCCTTCAGACAGTTTTCAATCCAATTACAAACTATACTTTCCAAGCCTATAAACCTTACTTTACCTATTAAACGTATATAAGGGACAGTAGCAAAAGCCTTTGAAAAATCCAGAAACACTACAGCGACAGCCGCTCCTCTGTCCAGGCTACTACTCACCTCCTCATAAAAACAAATCAGGTTAGTCTGACAACTTCTGTCCTTGGTAAACCCATGTTGGTTATCACTTATAATATTATTTACAGTCACATACTCCTGTATATAGTCTCTTAAGAGGCCTTCAAACTTTTTTCCAACAACAGAAGTTAAAATAACTAGATCCTTTTTTGAACATGGGCACCACATTTGCCTTGCGCCAATCACTTGGCACTGTACCAGTACCTAGAGAATCTTTAAAAATTATAAACAGGGGCACCGCAATGACTGAACTGAGCTCTTTAAAAACTCCTGGGTGTAATCCATCTGGATCCTGGAGCCTTGTTCACATTTACCCTATTTAACTTGTCTTAGACCATATCTACAGTTAGCCAATTGAGTATATTACTGGATGTACTAACAGCCCCTTCACCACAGATATCAGCTCTTTTCTCTTCTTTTATATATACAGAGCTAAAAAAAAAATTGTAACTCTGCCTTTTCCTTATCTTTAGTGCCAACCCCCCTTAACCTTTAATATAGGAGACCTACCAGCTCAGACCTTGTTTTTTTAGCATTTATATTTTTAAAGAATTTTTTTTGCCACCTGCTGTTCGTTTTGTATTTTTGCTAATTATATATCCTTTTTACAGATTTTATTAAGGCCTTTGTAAACTTCAAAGGCTACAGCTGACCCCTAAGATTTGTACTTTTTAAATGCCCTTTTTGTTATTTATTGCCCTTTTCACAGTAGCTGTAAGCCATGGGAGGGGGTGGGGGTAATTATAGCCGTTTATACTTGTTACCTAAAGGAATACATTTTTAGTGCAATTACTCAATGTGGATTTAAAGCTCTCCCATTTATCCTCTGTATTATTATGTGACAGTAGCTGCTCCCAGTCTATGCCCTGAAATTCTGCCCTCAACCCAGGGAAGTTAGCCTTTTTAAAATTCTGTGTTTTTGCTCTGCCTGACAGAGTTTGCATCTTATAATTTTCATCTTTTTAGTTGCAGATCTGCTAATTATCGGGATCCACTTCTGCCATCAAAGATGGCTGCACTACTTCTCAGAACACCTGGTGCACACTTTGCCCAAACCATTTCCAACTTTTCCAGCTCTGCTCTTGGATTGGCCAGTACTGTTTACGTGAGCAGTGCTGGCCAAATCGGGGTCAGCAGGAAGTGGCATGGACTACCAAATGCACAGTATGCATCAGGTAGTCTGAGAAGAGGTTCAGCCATCTTGGATGAAGAAGAGCCTGGGAATTGGTGGCTCTGTTGCTGAAAAGATGAAAAACCGGTCACCAGGTGTGTGTTTGTTCCCCAGTTAATCTGAAATTATTTTCTTAAACCAAGGAGTTGCTTTAATAAATGTGAAGCACAAAGAAGTAGCTCAATTTGAGCTGCAAAGTTGCATTAGGAAAACTAGCTCAATATGCCAAAAGCCTCAAACTTAGATCTATCTAGCCATTATTTTTCTATCAGTGTCTGTTCAGCACCACATATAGTATTACCTTTCCATCTGTTTCATGTGACACTGGTATATGGCATTCACTGATTATGGAAGTCACAATTTAAGGACCTGCTTTTTCTGTTCTGTTCCTCAAACTGCAGAACCACAGATTTCCTCAGTTCTGCATATGAGCCTTTCACTTATTTTCCTATCCTGGTTGGACCCTGTTTGCACTCTTCAGTCCTTTTTACGTATATGGAACCATCAGTTTCTTGATAAGTTTCATTGCGACACATATAATAATTATAAACCAATAATAGACTAAGGTATTTTAGACATTTGCATACCCAGAAGTGAACTTTAAAAATTTCTCAATTTTAAAAATATATACATTTCAAACAAAGGAAAGAACACTTAGGGGTCATTTACCATCATATATATTACTTTTTGCGCCACAATTTGTGACTTTTCCCCGCTCAGGTCTAAAAAAAGGGGGCATGGCGTGGGCAGGGAAGGGGGCAGTCCCGTCTCATTTATCATTTTCTATGCCGGTTTTAGGCTTGCTGTACTAGTCTCCATGTTAAATAAATCTGTTGGGTTACACCTCTTATTCATACAGCAACAGCGCTAGTCGTCACTTGATTCACTGATATTTGGTCAATAAATGTTATTTTATTTCACTGTTTGTTTACTCTGCTAATCATGCAGCTAATTGTCTCAACCAGTTGGAGTTAGAACTGTGGTTACATACAGTGCATTCAGAAAGTCTTCATACACGTTCTCTTTTTTAGCATCATTTTATGTTGTGGTCTTTCGCTAAAATAAAATAAAAATAAAGTTTTGCCCCACCATCCTGCACTCAGTACCCTTTAATGACAGAGTGAAAACAGAATGTTAAAAATCTTTGCTTATTCATTAAAAAGAAAAAACAAAAAACTCTCACATGGACATAAATATTCAGACCTTTACTCAGGACTTACCATATTTTTCGCCCCATAAGACACACTTTTCCCCCAAAAAAATTGGGGGGGGGGGGGGGGGAATGCCAGTGCGTCTTATGGGGTGAATGCTGCGAGGGGGAAGGGGCTGGAGGCCGGCAACTTGCAGCGGGGCCCGATGCAGTCACTGTACTCTTACACCAGGCCCCGCAGCTCACAGAAGTGTACATATCTAAACACTAATCCTTCACCTCCAGTAACTTTAAAGCAGCGCTATCCTGTTTGTTTACTACTTACAATCAAGCTCCGGTAACAGGCAGAGCGGGCGGCGGCGTAACGTCACTCACATCACGCGCCTGCTCCTCCCACTTTATGAATGAAGCAGGCGCATGTGAGTGACGTTACGCTGCCGCCTGCTCTGCCCGTTACCGGAGCTTGATTGTAAGTAGCAAACTAACTTTAAAGCAGCGCTATCCTGTTTAAGTTACTAGAGGTTAAGGATTACTGTTTAGATATGTATACTGCTGTGAGCGGCGGGGCCCAGTGTATTGGGGGACATTGAAATGGAGGGGGGGTATGTGGATGACACATATAGCATAAGATGCTATATAGTGTAATCCACAGATCCCCCTCCCTATAACAGTGTCATCCAAAGATACCCCTCCCCATAACAGTGTCATCCACAGATCCCTCTCCCCTTTGCTCTCAATTTATATCAATACACCCAAAAATAAAAAAATGTGCTCACCATGATTACATTAACCACCTCAGCCCCCCTAGCTGAAACACCCTTAATGACCAGGCCACTTTTTACAATTCTGCACTACACTACTTTCACCGTTTATTGCTCGGTCATGCAACTTACCACCCAAATGAATTTTACCTCCTTTTCTTCTCACTAATAGAGCTTCCATTTGGTGGTATTTCATTGCTGCTGACATTTTTACTTTTTCTGTTATTAATCAAAATGTAACGATTTTTTTGCAAAAAAATTTAACCAATTTTTTGCAAAAAAAATGACATTTTTCACTTTCAGTTGTAAAATTTTGCAAAAAAAAGACATCCATATATACATTTTTCGCTAAATTTATTGTTCTACATGTCTTTGATAAAAAAAAATGTTTGGGTAAAAAAAAATGGTTTGGGTAAAAGTTATAGCGTTTACAAACTATGGTACAAAAATGTGAATTTCCGCTTTTTGAAGCAGCTCTGACTTTCTGAGCACCTGTCATGTTTTCTGAGGTTCTACAATGCCCAGACAGTAGAAAAACCCCACAAATGACCCCATTTCAGAAAGTAGACACCCTAAGGTATTCGCTGATGGGCATAGTGAGTTCATAGAACTTTTTATTTTTTGTCACAAGTTAGCGGAAAATTATGATTATTTATTTTTTTTCCTAACAAACTCTCATATTCCGCTAACTTGTGACAAAAAATAAAAACTTCTATGAACTCACTATGCCCATCATGAAATACCTTGGGGTGTCTTCTTTCCAAAATGGGGTCACTTGTGGGGTAGTTATACTGCCCTGGCATTTTAGGGGCCCAGATGCGTGGGAAGTAGTTTGAAATCAAAATGTGTAAAAAATGGCCTGTGAAATCCGAAAGGTGCTCTTTGGAATGTGGGCCCATTTGCCCACCTAGGCTGCAAAAAAGTGTCACACATGTGGTATCGCCGTACTCAGGAGAAGTTGTGGAATGTGTTTTGGGGTGTCATTTTACATATACCCATGCTGGGTGAGAGAAATATTTTGGTCAAATGCCAACTTTGTATAAAAAAAATGGGAAAAGTTGTCTTTTGCCGAGATATTTCTCTCATCCAGCATGGGTATATGTAAAATGACACCCCAAAACACATTCCCCAACTTCTCCTGAGTACGGCGATACCACATGTGTGACACTTTTTTGCAGCCTAGGTGGGGCAAATGGGCCCACATTCCAAAGACCACCTTTCTGATTTCACAGGCCATTTTTTACAGATTTTGATTTCAAACTACTTCTTACGCATCTGGGCCCCTAAAATGCCAGGGCAGTATAACTACCCAACAAGTGACCCCATTTTGGAAAGAAGACACCCCAAGGTATTCCGTGAGGGGCATGGCGAGTTCCTAGAATTTTAAATTTTTTGTCACAAGTTAGCGGAAAATGATGTTTTTTTTTTTTCCTTACAAAGTCTCATATTCCACTAACTTGCGACAAAAAATAAAAAATTCTAGGAACTCGCCATGCCCCTCACGGAATACCTTGGGGTGTCTTCTTTCCAAAATGGGATTACTTGTGGCGTAGTTATACTGCCCTGGCAATTTAGGGGCCCAAATGTGTGAGAAGTACTTTGCAATCAAAATGTGTAAAAAATGGCCTGCGAAATCCGAAAGGTGCACTTTGGAATATGTGCCCCTATGCCCACCTTGGCTGCAATAAAGTGTCACACATCTGGTATCGCCGTACTCAGGAGAAGTTGTGGAATGTGTTTTGGGGTGTCATTTTACATATACCCATGCTGGGTGAGAGAAATATTTTGGTCAAATGCCAACTTTGTATAAAAAAAATGGGAAAAGTTGTCTTTTGCCGAGATATTTCTCTCATCCAGCATGGGTATATGTAAAATGACACCCCAAAACACATTCCCCAACTTCTCCTGAGTACGGCGATACCACATGTGTGACACTTTTTTGCAGCCTAGGTGGGGCAAATGGGCCCACATTCCAAAGACCACCTTTCTGATTTCACAGGCCATTTTTTACAGATTTTGATTTCAAACTACTTCTTACGCATCTGGGCCCCTAAAATGCCAGGGCAGTATAACTACCCAACAAGTGACCCCATTTTGGAAAGAAGACACCCCAAGGTATTTCATGATGGGCATAGTGAGCTCATTGAAGTTTTTATTTTTTGTCACAAGTTAGTGGAATATGAGAGTTTGTAAGAAAAAAATCATAATTTTCTGCTAACTTGTAACAAAAAATAAGAAATTCTAGGAACTCGCCATGCCCCTCATGGAATACCTTTGGGTGTCTTCTTTCCAAAATGAGGTCACTTGTGGGGTAGTTATACTGCCCTGGCATTTTAGGGGCCCAGATGCGTGAGAAGTAGTTTGAAATCAAAATCTGTAAAAAATGGCCTGTGAAATCCAAAAGGTGCTCTTTGGAATGTGGGCCCCTTCGCACCCCTAAGCTGCAAAAAAGTGTCACACATGTGGTATCGCCGTACTCAGGAGAAGTTGGGGAATGTGTTTTGGAATGTCATTTTACATATACTCATGCTGGGTGAGATAAACATCTCAGCAAAAGTCAACTTTTCCCATTTTTTTTATACAAAGTTGGCATTTGACCAAGATATTTCTCTCACCCAGCATGGGTATATGTAAAATGACACCCCAAAACACATTCCCCAACTTCTCCTGAGTACGGCGATACCACATGTGTGACACTTTTTTGCAGCCTAGGGGCGCAAAGAGGCCCAAATTCCTTTTAGGAGGGCATTTTTAGACATTTGGATCCCAGACTTCTTCTCACGCTTTAGGGCCCCTAAAAAGCCAGGGCAGTATAACCACTTCAACCACGCTAGCTAAAACCCCCTTCATGACCAGGCCACTTTTTACACTTCTGCACTACACTACTTTCACCGTTTATCGTTCGGTCATGCAACTTACCACCCAAATGAATTTTACCTCCTTTTCTTCTCACTAATAGAGCTTTCATTTGGTGGTATTTTATTGCTGCTGACATTTTTACTTTTTTTGTTATTAATCAAAATGTAACGATTTTTTTGCAAAAAAATTACATTTTTCACTTTCAGCTGTAAAATTTTGCAAAAAAACGACATCCATATATAAATTTTTCACCAAATTTATTGTTCTACATGTCTTTGATAAAAAAAAAATAAGAAATTCTAGGAACTCGCCATGCCCCTCACGGAATACCTTGGGGTGTCTTCTTTCCAAAATGGGGTCACTTGTGGCGTAATTATACTGCCCTGGCAATTTAGGGGCCCATATGTGTGAGAAGTAGTTTGCAATCAAAATCTGTAAAAAATGACCGGTGAAATCCGAAAGGTGCACTTTGGAATGTGGGTCCCTTTGCCCACCTTGGCTGCAAAAAAGTGTCACACATCTGGTATCGCCGTACTCAGGAGAAGTTGGGGAATGTGTTTTGGGGTGTCATTTTACATATAACCATGCTGGGTGAGAGAAATATCTTGGCAAAAGACAACTTTTCCCATTTTTTTATACAAAGTTGGCATTTGACCAAGATATTTTTGTCACCCAGCATGGGTATATGTAAAATGACACCCCAAAACACATTCCCCAACTTCTCCTGAGTACGGTGATACCAGATGTGTGACACTTTTTTGCAGCCAAGGTGGGCAAAGGGGCACATATTCCAAAGAGCACCTTTCAGATTTTGCAGGCCATTTTTTACACATTTTGATTGCAAAGTACTTCTCACACATTTGGGCCCCTAAATTGCCAGGGCAGTATAACTACGCCACAAGTGACCCCATTTTGGAAAGAAGACACCCCAAGGTATTCCGTGAGGGGCATGGCGAGTTCCTAGAATTTTAAATTTTTTGTCACAAGTTAGCGGAAAATGATGATTTTTTTTTTCCCTTACAAAGTCTCATATTCCACTAACTTGAATCAAAAAATAAAAAATTCTAGGAACTCGCCATGCCCCTCACGGAATACCTTGGGGTGTCTTCTTTCCAAAATGGGATTACTTGTGGCGTAGTTATACTGCCCTGGCAATTTAGGGGCCCAAATGTGTGAGAAGTACTTTGCAATCAAAATGTGTAAAAAATGGCCTGCGAAATCCGAAAGGTGCACTTTGGAATATGTGCCCCTTTGCCCACCTTGGCTGCAATAAAGTGTCACACATCTGGTATCGCCGTACTCAGGAGAAGTTGGGAAATGTGTTTTGGGGTGTCATTTTACATATACCCATGCTGGGTGTGAGAGAAATATTTTGGTAAAAGACAACTTTTCCCATTTTTTTTATACAAAGTTGGCAACTTTTCCCATTTTTTTATACAAAGTTGGCGCGTCCACCCAGAACAGCACGACCGCCGCGAAGACGCAATCCTGCGTACGGCGGTCGTGAGCAGGTTAAATACCCCACATGTGACCCCATTTTGGAAAGAAGACACCCCAAGGTATTCAATGAGGGGCATGCCGAGTTCATAGAAAAAAAATATTTTTTGGCACAAGTTAGCGGAAATTGATTTTATTTTTATTTTTCCTCGCAAAATCTCCCTTTCCGCTAATTTGAGACCAAAATTTCAATCTTTCATGGACTCAATATGCCCCTCAGCGAATACCTTGGGGTGTCTTTTTTCCAAAATGTGGGGTGTTTGTACTGCCCTGGCATTTGAGGGTCTCCGCAATCATTACATGTATGGCCAGCATTAGGAGTTTCTGCTATTCTCCTTATATGGAGCATACGGGTAATGAGATTTTTTTTTTCCGTTCAGCCTCTGGGCTGAAAGAAAAAATGAACGGCACAGATTTCTTCATTCGCATCGATCAATGTGGATGAAAAAAATTCTGCCAAAAAAAGGAGGGGAAAGGCATCTGCCAGGACATAGGAGCTCCGCCCAACATCCATACCCACTTAGCTCGTATGCCCTGGCAAACACGATTTCTCCATTCACCTCAATCGATGTGGATGAATAAATCATTGCCGGAATTTTTTTTTTTTATATATATATATACAAAGTGTTTGCGAAAGCATATGAACACCGCCACCTCCTCAGCTCATATGCCTCGGCAAACGTATCTGTAACGGAACGCCTGGCACCCCGACCAGGTACCTCCGTCGATAGATGCTCCTAGTGCTTTCCGAGGACTCCAAGCACTCCACTTGACACCGTACGCCCTGCAGACCCCACTAACCGCCGCAGCTTGGTTGGGGTCTCACCGTCCTCCACCCACGCTGGACCTACGACAAGGCTCCAGGCTCCAGTGGGTGAACCTCTCCTACAGCCAGAGAGCAGGAACAGCTCTTACAAGAGCTAGTAGTTATGCCAGGGGAGTATAGCAAATCTTCAGCGTATAGCAATTCCCCAGTTTGATCAGTTATCCAAACACCAGTCTCAGCATGATGAAGGATAAAACAGGAACACTTTATTGAGGGCTACCCGCCCATATTTATACAGGTCTCCATCTGGCGGACACGCCCCCAGGGGACCAGAATGGAGACTGCGACACACCGAACAGATACAGCACATCCCCACAATGCATCATGGTTTCCTCCTCTCTGCCCCAGAGACAACCGAGGGATAATCCAATTATCTCTCAGGACAAAGGGGAGATCGCCAATACACATGCGGGGACAACAGGACAGAAATCACCAGTTAAACACACAATGTCACACCCTCCCAGCAACCACAGACATTTAACATATTCCCAGATAGCTCAAGTCTGAGTGCATATCATTAGGCGAATGGCACTCAGACCACACGAATACAATTAAACTAGCCATCTGGGTACCCTCACATAATAAAATACAATTCCAAAGACAGATTTTAAGCTGTGCGGCCGGCCTGTGTTCTTTAAAGTTAGTATGGGCCATAATCCTGAGGCAAGAGGCTGGCAACCAGCCCCCTCCAAAACACCGTGGCGAGGTTGGTTTCGTCACACATCTCCCCCTTCCAGGGAAGACTAACCAGATACCTGACCTCACGGTCAGTACCTGAGTTAGTCTGGCAGTCCAACCACAACCCCATACTGGACCTGTTGAATTTTGGGGCCTGGCTCTGTTCTGTATGTCCCCAGCTGTGGAGTGGGCATCTGCGACTCCTTGCTGCCTTGTGGTTCTCCAGCTTGGAGCTGTAGGTACTTGGTGGGCAGAGGCCGACTGCGCTCTGCCCAGATGCCAGCTCTTCTGCGGGGGTAGCCTGTGGAAAGTCCGGCTCTGAAGAAGAGGGTAGGGGAGGGCAGAGGCCGACTGCGCTCTGCCCAGAGGCCAGCTCTTCCGCTGGGGTAGCCTGTGGGAAGTCCGGCTCTGGAGTAGAGGATAGGGGAGGGCAGAGGCCGACTGCGCTCTGCCCAGATGCCAGCTCTTCTGCTGGGATGGGATCAGGAAATCCTATCCCCAGGACCTTGTTGCAGATCGGCTGTGGAGAGGAGGAATCGCTTACCTCCTCCTCCAGGCATTCCTGCAGGGTTGGTGGGGGATCTGAACCGGCCGTCCAGTATCCTGGTAGGCCTGGTGCAGAGACCGCGGTCCCATTTGCACCATCGAAGTTAGGGGTGCTGTCCCCCTGTGGTTGGGGATAGAGACCGGTTGTCTCTTCTCTCTTTACAACACACTGCTGCTGGGGAGTCAGACCGACTGTCTCAACTCTCTGTAACGCTGCCTGGTGCTGGGTAGTGGGTGCGACCATCTCTACTCCTAGTAATGCTGGTTGCTGCAGGGACGGGGGACTGACAATCTCCTCTCCCTGTGATCCTGTCTGCCGCTGGGGAGAGAGACCGGTTGTCATCTCTCCCTGTAAGTTAAGCTGTCGATGGGAAGTCAGACCGACTGTCTGGACTCCAGGTAATGCTGGCTGTAGTTGGGGATCTGGGCCGGCTACCCAGCATCCCTGTAGGGCCGGTGGAGAGACTTCGGTCCCATCTCTACCTGCCGTCGGGACGTCTTCCCAGAACCAGTCAATGAAGTTCCCTACTTTGGGAGTTGGTAGGGAAGCAGGGGGTATCGCCGGCAAGTCTTCCCAGTTGTAGGAGGGCAGATCTGGCTCTACTTGTCGAGTAGGTTGGGGATGAACAGAGCTGAGCAGGTGTTGGTAGGTCTGCTCCAGCTCCCACTCCATTGTTACCAGGTGGATCATGTCTTTGCTCACCTCCCTTTCGTCAGCATAATCATGCATGCCCATCCGGTAGTCGTAGATGTCCCAAAACCTAGACTCC
This sequence comes from Bufo gargarizans, assembly GCF_014858855.1. Lineage (NCBI taxonomy): Eukaryota > Metazoa > Chordata > Amphibia > Anura > Bufonidae > Bufo > Bufo gargarizans. Next base: position 153,018,324 of record NC_058087.1, on the reverse strand, counting down.
TCCGTGCTGCCAAGATCAATGTCCTCCTCCAAGGCATCCCATAGTAACCCAGGTCCATCATAATCCTCACCCTCGGGTCTGTCGTGCTCAGCCATCCAGGGGGAATGTTGAATGACATGCCACCTTAGGGCCTGGTAAGCATCCTCTAGCCAAAGCTCCTTACATACCAGGTTCTGGAGCTCTGTTACCCAGTCATCCAGGGGCTGCTCTCCCAAGAGACCCATCCGCATCGCCACACGCTTTTGTAGCCGCTGCTCATAACTGGGGAGACTCTCACCTCGCCGCCGCTGGGCATCTTCCAGGGCATCATACCAGACTTCCTTTCTGTCTTCATCCCTCCAGTCCGGGTCATCATCCTCCTCGTAGTGGAACGCTGTTTGAAGACTAGCCGATTCCATCCTGCTGTAGCCAGGGGCGCTGTACGGATACTAGCGTTGCCCTCAATATACTCCGCGAACGGTGTCTCCGAGCTGCTTCTCCTCACACTAGGACGCCATCCCACTGCTTGCCACCAATGTAACGGAACGCCTGGCACCCCAACCGGGTACCTCCGTCGATAGATGCTCCTAGTGCTTTCCGAGGACTCCAAGCACTCCACTTGACACCGTACGCCCTGCAGACCCCACGAACCGCCGCAGCTTGGTTGGGGTCTCACCGTCCTCCACCCATGCTGGACCTACGACAAGGCTCCAGGCTCCAGTGGGTGAACCTCTCCTACAGCCAGAGAGCAGGAACAGCTCTTACAAGAGCTAGTAGTTATGCCAGGGGAGTATAGCAAATCTTCAGCGTATAGCAATCCCCCAGTTTGATCAGTTATCCAAACACCAGTCTCAGCATGATGAAGGATAAAACAGGAACACTTTATTGAGGGCTACCCGCCCATATTTATACAGGTCTCCATCTGGTGGACATGCCCCCAGGGGACCAGAATGGAGACTGCGACACACCGAACAGATACAGCACATCCCCACAATGCATCATGGTTTCCTCCTCTCTGCCCCAGAGACAACCGAGGGATAATCCAATTATCTCTCAGGACAAAGGGGAGATCGCCAATACACATGCGGGGACAACAGGACAGAAATCACCAGTTAAACACACAATGTCACACCCTCCCAGCAACCACAGACATTTAACATATTCCCAGATAGCTCAAGTCTGAGTGCATATCATTAGGCGAATGGCACTCATACCACACGAATACAATTAAACTAGCCATCTGGGTACCCTCACATAATAAAATACAATTCCAAAGACAGATTTTAAGCTGTGCGGCCGGCCTGTGTTCTTTAAAGTTAGTATGGGCCATAATCCTGAGGCAAGAGGCTGGCAACCAGCCCCCTCCAAAACACCGTGGCGAGGTTGGTTTCGTCACAGTATCTTTTACTGCAGAGGAGAAATCTCGTCTTGCAGCGCCGCATACACCGACTTGTGTGTAATCTGACAGCAGCGCAATGCTTCTGTCAGAATGCACATCAGTGCTGCAGCTAGTCGATCGGTTGGTCCACCTGGAAGGTAAAAAAAACAAAACAAAAAAGAAAAAACCAGGCTGCAACGCAATAAATTTTATTAACTTTATAATAACTTTAGAACAGAACATATAAACTTTATTTAACTTTTGAAACTGAACGTTAACTTTTTGCTTACTGGTGTTTTGTTTTGTTTTTTTACCTTTATAGGACAAACCTCTCCTTCCCCATGGGACAATGTGCAAAGCGCAAATCGCCCAAAGATGTGGCGAAGTGCATTATGCACTTTGTCCCAGGTGAAAGGAGAGGTTTGCAGCAGCTCTGTGTGTGAATGGGCCCTAATAGCCCTGTGTGCCTGTCCTGGTGAGATGTGATCCCTATGCTAAGTGTACCTGTGTGTGGTACTTCCAGAAACACTCTCCAAAGCATAGGGCAGGGTGGTCAGGGCAGTCAGGACAGAAATAGCGGGTGTCACGCCTTATTCAACTCCTGCTACAGACACAACATTTTTTTTTGGGGTGACGGTTGGGTTGAGGTACCAGGAACGACACTGGGGAAATGTCGCTCGTGTAGACGGCTAACTACACTGGTGGATGGGGCCACGGAACCTCCTGGGTTCTCGATGATCTCTTCCTGAAATTTGAGGAAGGATCATGTTCTCCCAGCCTTACTGTAGAGAATAAAACTATTATACAGAGCCAATTGAATTAAATATACAGACACCTTCTTATATCAGCGTCTGGTGCGTAGGGAAACTAAATACGGAGACAACATCTGGTCATTGAAGTCCACCCCTCCCATGAGCAAATTATAGTCGTGGACTGAGAGGGGCTTTTCAAAGACTCTGGTTGCTCGCTCAATTTGGATTGTCGTGTCTGCGTGAATGGAGGAGAGCATGTAAACGCCACGCTTGTCTCTCCATTTCACCACGAGCAGTTCTTCGTTACACAAGGCAGCCCTCTCCCCCCTTGCAAGACGGGTGGTAACGAGCCGTTGGGGGAAGCCCGCGCGACTAGTTCGCGTGGTGCCACAGCAGCCAATCTGTTCTAGAAACAAATGCCTGAAGAGGGCCACACTTGTGTAGAAATTCTCCACATAAAGATGGTACCCCTTGCCAAATAAGGGTGACACCAAGTCCCAGACTGTCCTCCCACTGCTCCCCAGGTAGTCAGGGCAACCGGCCGGCTCCAGGGTCTGATCTTTTCCCTCATAGATCCGAAATTTGTGGGTATAGCCTGTGGCCCTTTCACAGAGCTTATACAATTTGACCCCATACCGGGCGAGCTTGCTTGGGATGTATTGTTTGAAGCCAAGGCGCCCGGTAAAATGTATTAGGGACTCGTCTACGCAGATGTTTTGCTCAGGGGTATACAAATCTGCAAATTTCTGGTTGAAGTGGTCTATGAGGGGCCAAATTTTGTGGAGCCGGTCAAAAGCTGGGTGGCCTCTGGGACGAGAGGTGGTGTTATCACTAAAGTGCAGGAAATGCAGGATGGCCTCAAATCGTGCCCTGGACATGGCAGCAGAGAACATGGGCATGTGATGAATTGGGTTCGTGGACCAATATGACCGCAATTCATGCTTTTTGGTTAGACCCATGTTGAGGAGAAGGCCCAGAAACATTTTCAATTCAGAAACTTGGACTGGTTTCTACCGGAAAGGCTGGGCATAAAAGCTTCCCGGGTTGGCGGATATAAATTGAGTGGCATACCGGTTTGTTTCTGCCACAACTAAGTCCAAGAGCTCTGCAGTCAAGAACAGCTCAAAAAATCCCAGGGCCGAACCAATCTGAGCTGTCTCAACCTGAACTCCAGACTGGGCGGTGAAAGGGGGAACTAATGGTGCAGCTGAAGTTGGGGGCTGCCAATCAGGATTTGCCAGCACCTCAGGGATTCTAGGGGGTCTACGGGCCTGTCTGTACGGTGGCTGTGATGGGGGAACTACTGCACGTGCCACCGTACCAGCTTCAACTGCCCTTCTGGTGCTCGCCACTTCACCATGTTGTACGGCAGTGCTGGTACTAGGTCCAGGGAGGGCTGCGCTGCTGGTGTATGCCTCACCACGTAATCCGACAGTGCCAGCCCCACTCTGCTGCCCTCGAAGCGGATCCTGCGCAACCTGTGGTCTAGCGACTGGTGGTATCAGGGACCTCAACCTCCTCGTCCGAACTTTGTGTCAGAGTGCCACTGCTTTCTACAGGTTCATATTCTGACCCGCTAGATTCATCAGATGAGGGTTCCCATTCCTCATCCGACTGGGTCAGAAGCCTGTAGGCCTCTTCAGAAGAATACCCCCTGTTTGACATTTGGGCAAATAAATTTAGGGGTATTCCCTGAGACTACCGAAGAATTTTTTTTTGTCACTGCGGCGGGGCGGGCGTGGGCGAACGCACGTGTGGGCGACCGATCAGGCCTGATCGGGCAAACACTGCGTTTTGGGTGGAGGGCGAACTAAGGTGACACTAATACTATTATAGATCTGACTGTCATCAGTTTTGATCACTTACAGATACTATAAAAGTACAAATGCTGATTAGCGATACACTAATCAGCGAATAAGTGACTGTGGTGCGGTGGGCTGGGCACTAAACGATCGCTGAACTACCTAACCAAGGGGCCTAAACTATCCCTAAAACCTAACGGTCAATACCAGTGGAAAAAAAAAGTGACAGTTTACACTGATCACTTTTTTCACTTTCACTAGTGATTGACAGGGGCAAGAAGGGGTGATCAAGGGGTTAATTGGGGTGCTGGGGGGTGATCTGGGGCTAAGTGTAGTGTTTGGTGCTACTCACTGTGATGCCTGCTCCTCTGCTGGAACCAACCGACCAAAAGGACCAGCAGAGGAGCAGGGAAGCCATTTAACACATCATATTTACTAATATGATGTGTTAACTGGCTTCTGATTTGAGATTCAAAAAATCGCCAGCCTGCTAGCAACGATCATTGGCTGGCAGGCTGGTGACGTGACCCCCCCTCTAACTTTTGCTGGCCCGCGATGCGCATGCGCAGGCCGGCTAAGCGCGTCATCTCGCGTCTCGCGAGATGACGCGTATATGCGTGACTGTGCGCAGCGCTGCCGTCTCCGGACCGCGATCCTGCGTTAGGCGGTCCGGAGGCGGTTAAAGAGGTTTTCCAATAAGCATTTTTCACCTATCCACAGGATCTGGGTTGTGGATGGGGACTCTGTGTCAGTTTGGGAGTTGGTAATATTTGGCGAGATGTAAGGCTAAACTATGTCTCAGATAAAATAAGTTAGCATGTTACTATTGAAGTTGCAAGTTACTTAGATGCTGCGTGGTCACAACTGTTCAAGAATTGTGGTTTCTTTTGCAATGCTGTAGAGAAGATCCCCATTTTTCCAGTTTGAAATAGCAGAAACAAATTTATCTCGCCATCAAATTAAGACAATTTAAAGAGAAATAAATGCAACCTGTATGACCCAGTGGGACAGATTTACTTGGGAGGTAATGTATCAAGTGTGTTGTGCCAGAAAATAGGGAGTGATTTTGGCTCTGTCACAGATCAACAGGTGTGAACCCACTGTGCCACTGACTGGCTATACTCTGGAGGTGCATGTGTAAGCAAGTACCTGGTATTCACTAGAGCCTCAGATGGTAAGGATAGACTTGAGCAGTTAGGGTAATTGCCAGGGGCTACTCAAGAGCAATCCCTGAATTAGTGGCTGCTGGTCCAGGTGGACCAGGTGATACGTACACACATAGTCAGGCAGGCGGGGTTATTACCAGGAGCAACAGTGCAATACCGAAGGATGAGGCAGAGGTGTAGTCAGACAGGCAAAAGGTCAGGGCAGGCGGCACAGGTACAGGTCAGGCAATCCGGATCGGCAACAGGAGAGACAAGGCAAGCAGAGTTCAGGAACAAAGTATAAATCAGGAGCACACACGAGTTTCAGGAACCAGCAAACTCAAGGACCTTGACACTGAGGCATCTGGGAAGAGGGCTGAGCCACTTAAATACCTGCAGGAGAGCCAGGATTGGTCAGCGAGGTCACCTGACCTAACCCACACAGCCCAGGGAGTGATGCGCTCCCCCTTAGAGCAGTGTGATACAAAACCAGCTGAACTCATGCAATGTCCAGGGCTGAGTGGAAGCTGTGGAGCAGAACAGTGGCATGCCTAGGGTGTTTGGCACCCGGGACGGGTCCTTTCTCTGACACCCCCTGTCGCGAACTATGGATCCGATCGCTCCAGATCCCACAGCTCTGATGTAGTGGTCTGTGACGGAGTCTGCGCACACACAGAGACCTCACGTGACCGGGGTATTACCACTCGGCTAACACCCCCCACTATACTTCGGTAACTGCCACCACGTGGGTTCCCGGTCCACGAGCCGACTATCCGGGTCATTCACTATCACACAGATCAGTGGATGAACCGGATATCACTTACTGACCAACCGCAGTCAATCACCCCCAGCTACAATTCCTAAATGCAATTTAACTAACTACCTGGTAACGTCTCTTCAAAGGCAAGGTACGTTGTTCAGCAGCTTAGAATATGGAAGACCTGGCCACTTAGATTTTATAATCTTTAATAAGAGGTAAAAAGCAGTGCATACAAGTCTAATGAAAATGACTATAAATCTACAGAATAATAATAACAATATAAATAATCACGACAGTACAAATGAAAGGGAAAAAGATGAAAGAATACTTAGTTTCTCTGGAGGGTTTCAGATGGTCGTTCATATGTCCTTTTTGAATCCTTGCAAACCCCGTTCAGTATGTATCAGGGGAGACCCTCAAAGTTCTTCTGATACAGGGATATGCCGTCAATGTCCAATTAAGTGTCTGGTGATGTTCCATGGGTCTCTCTCCTCTGTCCTTGTGCATGGATTTTTATGAACTCTGCCATGGGCAGGAGACTTACTCCTGTCAGCCAGTGGCAGCAGAGGGACTGTGAAGCCTAGGGATTGGCCCCCAAGTGTTTTATGACCCCATCAAAGTTCAGTTCCTACAATGAGGATTATACTTAAGCCCGTATCTCCCTGATACATCGGCATATTTTTATACAGAATACATATTTACGATCCTTATTTATTTACCTACAGAATGAGACCACACACGGTAATGCTGGGACCTGTAGTTCTTCTACCACCCATAGGTCAGCTAAGGAATCACATCCTCTAGTCATATTTGATACCCAATTAACCACAATACTCTGTAGAGCCTGGATCTGGTGTCAGAAAGGGCATAAGTTGATTCATAAATGAAATATGAAAGTGGACTGGTTTTATGCCCAGAGCTAATTAAGGGCTATTAGCTCTCCTCAAACCAGACCTGGAAATTAATGACGTCACGCTCCAGCCAGGCTTGACAGCAAGCTGATCTTATCTTACCGGACAGGATGAGCTGGGCCTGGTATAGCTTTTATGACCTTTTATTGCTGGCCTTACAGAGTAGTGGTAATAAAAGTGTCCATCTATATCATAGGCGACCCAGGCTTCAGAAAGATGAGAGTTCACAGTTTTTTACATAGGCCAGAAGCATATAAGATGGCTACCCAGAGGAATTATGTATGTATGCCGGCACACCCCCCAATACTTTAAAAAAAAATTGTACCCCCTCACAGTAGTATTGCCCTCATTGTACAACCTTCACAATAGTTTGGTTCAGATGTGTGCCCCCTCACAGTAGTTATGCCCACATTGTGCCCTCTCACAGTAGTTATGCCCTCTCTGTGCCCCTTTCACAGTTGTAATGCCCTCTTTGTGCCACCTTCACATTAATAGTCCCCATTGTGCCCCCTTCACAGTAATAATCCCTATTGTTTCCACTTCATAGTAATAAGCCCATTGTGTCCCCTTTATAGTAATAATGCCCACTGTTCTACCTTCACAGTAATAATGCCCACTGTACCCCCTTCACAATAATAATACTCATTGTGCCCCTTCACAGTAATAATGCCCATTGTGCTTCTTCACAGTAATAATGCCCACTGTGCCCCCTTCACAAAAATAATGCCTACTGTGCCCCCTTCATTGTAGTAATGCCCTCTGGCTCTGTGCCCCCTCCATAGTATAAATGCTTATTGTGCCTACTTCACATTAGTAATGCCCTCTGTGCCCCCAGCTGTTTGAAGAGAGGGCAGCGCTCATATGAGAGCTGCTTTCTCTATTCTGTTCACCTGCTCGCTGTAGCATTGGCAGTGATGAGCAGTTAAACAGAGCAGAGAAGGCAGCGTTCATACAAATAAAAAGCGGACAACCCCTTTAAAAGACATACTTGGAAAACATTACATACATCGCTACAGAAAATACAGGATAATACAGCGCCACATACCTCTTACATCCAGTGACTTTTCTTCTCTGATGTAGATATGTAGTGTCCCACTACATCAAGGTGGGCACTACTCAAGGGTCAATTGGGTCATGTTGTTCCCCACCTCCTGTGGAGCATGGTAATGGTATTTTGTATTGCATCGTAATTGCATTGAAAAGATTTCATGTTATTTCCTGTGTACCAGGCCTGCTAGGGGTGTAGTTTCTCCTCCTAAGCTGTAGAGGGAGCTAGGGAACCCCCTAGTATATACAGACAGGTCCAGTCCAGGGAGTGGGTTAGAGATCAGGTTCACTCTAGTCATGGAGTAGCCGAGTGTCAGCTAAGAACATGCAGCTAGACAAGCCAGGTTCCCAACCTGAGTCCAGGAGAAGAAGATCCTCCTGAGTTATCCTACACCCTGCAGAGTACAGAGCAGTGCTAATCCTATCCAGCCAAGTGGAAAGCTGAGGGGCAGAAGTTTATTGTCAGCAAGAGAATTTATACCAGAGCAGGTTTCCCTACCCAAGGATAAAGCCAGCTATTAGGCATACAGGCCTTGGAGAATACCAGCCAGGATCTGCAGAAAGTACAGCCTGATCTGTGAGTTTAATTCCCTCTGAGTCACCTTGCTAGGATTCTTCCTGCCATTTATGCAAAGCCTGCTTGTTGCTTATCTACTGCATATGGAACTGTTTGTAGTCTGTACGCTAAACCTACAACACCCAGAGCACCTCACCTATCACCCAGCCTGGTCCCTATATTTAGAGAGTGCCCCAGAGGATCTACATGCAAGCCTCTTCATCACTGACTGTATGCCTGCCCAGGGTATACTACAAACTGTGAGTACTAAGAGCAACCCTCGGTCTGCCTACTGCCCCCCCCCCCGTGACCTCACAATCGCTCACCCTGAGGGACTGGCGTACTGCAGATATTCTCCTTCCTCTTCTTCTCCTGTTAGACCAGACCACCATGGTTTCTTCTTTTAGCCGTGCCTCATCTCTGCAGAGTTTAACAAACAGACATCTTACTTTCCTACTTTTCCATCATCCTCCCACCTTCTCAACACCCCATCCTGCCACCCCCAATACTGTTTCCATTGTGCTCCCCAATAATTTCCTGCAAAAACAGTCTCCCTGAAAATACTGGTGCCACACAGATAGTGTGTCAGTACAAAAACACCCGCTTATATTGTGCACTAGTAATTAAAAAAAAAACACCTTCCTTTCAGATCAGAACCCCATATAAAATTCTAAATGAGATCCCCCAATCTCAAACCAAACCCCTTTTAGACCTCTATGTCAGACCCCATATAAGACCCTAGTTTTAAACCTCAGATCAGACCCCTATTAGACCTCCATGTAAGACCCCGACCCAATATCAGACCTCAGATAAGGCCCCAATTAGACCTCCAGACCCACATATCAGACCTCCGACCAGACCCCCATATCAGACCTCCAGACCCCACTAGACCTCCAGACCCCCAATCAGACCCCAATTAAACCGCCAGACCCCCAGTCAGACCCCCAGACCCCAATCAGATCCCCATTAGACCTCTAGACTCCCAATCAGACCCCCATTAGACCCCCTGCATCTTATAAGTACTCCCCACCCCCTTACGCCCCTTTTTCTTGAGTCCACAATGGGACAAGAACATTTTTATCAGGTCCGGAGCATTAATATTCTCCTCTGGCTCCCAAGACCTCTCTTCTGGACTGAAGCCCTTCCAATCCACCAGGTAGTAGGTTTTCTTACACCGGAGTCGTCGTATACAGAGCAGTAAAGAAGCAGTTAAGGACTACCAGTTTGAGCAAGGATACGTGGAAGGCATTGGGGACATGAAGAGAGAGAGGTAGCCATAACTTATAGGTAACGTCATTGATCTTCTTCACAACTACGAAGGGTCACAGGAACCTAGGAGCAAACTTAAAACTAGGAACCCTTAAACAGATGTTTCTGGAGGATAGCCATACCTTATCTCCCGGCGACAACTGAGGCGTTTTTCTTCTTTTCCTGTCTGCATTCATTTTCATGCAGGTCACTGCTTTATCGATGCAAATCTTGGTATCCTGCCAGATCTTCAAAAAATCCCTAAAAGAAGGAGGAATCCGCTGCTGGTACCCCAAAAGATATAGGAACAAGGAGAAAAGTGTGAGGATGCTGTCCAAAAACAACAAAAAAAAGGAAATGACCCTGTAGACTCACTAGTATGGTTATTGTAGGAGAACTCTGCCCAAAGTAACAATTGTACCCAGTTGTCGCGTTGAGCTAAAACAAATGCCGAAGGTAATTCTCCAATATCTGATTGACCCGTTCTACTTGCCCGTTGGTAGTCGGCAAAGAGCTCTCGAGAGCTTGGAGGTAAATCTTACTCACCAAACAGAAACAATATGCCCCAGTAAACCATGCAGACGGAATATATGTTCACAAACAGTTTATCAAGTTTCCCTAGCCTAGGACAATCCAGTCAAAGGAACAAAGTGCACCATCTTGGAGAAGCGGTCCACGACCACCCAAATCACGGTACATCCGGCTGAAGAGGGCAGATCTGTAATAAAGTCCATGGCAATGTGTTGCCATGGAGCATCAGGAACAGGTAGCGGTAACAACAGACCAGGCGGTTTGCTCCAGGAGATTTTATTTTAAGCACAGACGGTACAAGCAGAGAGATAATCACATGCATCCTTGAATAATGTGGGCCACCAGTAGTGGCGAGATACCAGTTCTGTGGTCTTGCGAATACCTGAGTGACCGGCCAGTTTGGAGTTGTGGCCCCATATTAGGATAATTTTTTTATTTCTTTTGGCAGATCGCACAAATGTTCACCCAGGAGGAATGTCTCTTACCAGGGCAGGAGCCATTGTCGTCAAGCAAGCAGAATCTTCAATGAATTGGGGCTCCTGCTGGTCTGCGAAATAAAATGACCTAGACAGAGCATCCACCTTGATGTTTTTCTCAGCCGGGCGAAAGTGCAACTCGAAATTAAAATGAGAGAAGAGAGCCCATCTGGCTTGGCGAGGGTTCAGACGCTGGGCTGTTTGCAGATATGTGAGCTTCTTGTGATCCATGACTATTATCACCGGATGCTGGGCCCCCTTCAACAGATAACGCCACTCCTCCAAGGCAAGTTTTATGGCTAGTTCTCTGTCTCCTATACAGTAATTCCTCTCAGCTGGTGAGAAGAGTTTGGAAGAGAACCCGTAGGTAAACATCTTGCCCTTGGAACCTCTCTGTAGAAGAACAGCACCGGCTCCTATGGAGGAGGCATCTACTTCTAGAAAGAATTGGTGGGAGGCATCAGGGTAATGCAAAACCGGTGTGGAAGCAAAGGAGTTCTTTAATTGGCCGAAGGCAGCCTCTGCCTCTGGAGTCCAGTCCTTGGCATTCACCCCTTTCCTAGTAAGAGTGGAGATAGGAGATGTAAGGGATGAAAAATTCGAGATGAATTGCCGATAGAAATTAGCGAATCCCAGGAAGCTCTGTATAGCCTGAAGACCCTGTGGGCAGGGCCAGGCCATTACTGCCTTAAACTTTTCAGGATCCATCTGCAACCCGGCATCTAAGATGACGTATCCGAGAAACAGTACAGTCAATTTTTCAAAAAGGCATTTCTCGAGTTTGGCGCTAAGACGATTTTCTCTCAACCGCTGTAATACTAAAAGTACATGCTTCCAGTGAGTGGTTAAAACCAGTGAATAGATCAGTATATCGTCCAGGTACACTATTACGCAGACATAAACCAGATCCCGGAAGATGTCGTTCACCAACTCCTGGAATACCGCGGGAGCATTGCACAGACCGAAGGGCATGACGAGATACTCGCAGTGTCCGTCACGAGTGTTAAAAGCAGTCTTCCACTCATGGCCCTTTTGAATGCGGATAAGATTATATGCGCCGCACAGGTCAAATTTAGTAAAGACCTTAGCTTACCGGATCCTGTCGAAGAGTTCCGAGATTAGCGGTAGAGGCTATCGGTTATTGATTGTGACCTTATTCAGACCACAATAGTCAATACAGGGCCATGAGGATCCATCTTTTTTTTGCACAAAGAAGAACCCGGCACCAGCTGGTGAAGTAGATCTCCGGATAAACCACCTCTCGAGATTTTCCTTTATGTACTCAGACATCGCTTGGGTCTCTGGAAGTGAGAGGGGGTAAACTCGACCACGATGAGGAGTGGCACCAGGCAGAAGATCAATTGGACAATCATACAGATGATGTGGAGGCAGGGTCTCCGCCTCTTTCTTGCTGAAAACATCAGCAAAACTGGTGTACTGCTGCGGGAGTCCAGGCAGGTCTACTGGTACAGGAAGCGAGGAAGCAGATTGGACCTCCAATAGACAGGTGGAATGACAGCATGATCCCCAACGTAGAATCTGACTGGAGAGTGCTGACGCAGCCAGGGAGGACCGAGGATAACCGGATTCACGGACACTGGCAGCACATAGAAGGAAATCATCTCGGAATGCAGGACCCCAATTTGCAGCTTCAGGGGCATAGTCATGGCGATCACTGGTTCAGGGAGTGGCAGTCTATTAAAGGTAACCACTGACAGAGGCCTTTCAAGACGGATGGTATGAAGCTGAAACTGATGGACAAGAGCTTGCTGAATAAAAATACTGGCCGACCCAGAGTCCAGGAATGCAGGCACAGACAGCGTGACTCCCTTGTGCGAGAGAGTCACCGGAACAGAATGTTTCGGAGAGGACTTCTCTTTGTCTAGGACCACCTCTCGACAGATCCTAGACATTGGCGTTTCCTGGCTTCTGGGGACAATTACACACGAAGTGGGCCTTGCCACCACAATAAAAACAAAGTTTTCTGCTTTGCGGCGTAAACGTCCCTGGTCAGACAATCGAAGGTGCTCTATTTACATGGGATCTTCCGTGAGATGGACACTAGAGGAAGGATTGGCCTCTGGAAGGATGCAGCCAACCGAGGTGGCCTTCTGGTACATGCGAACTCCTTAGCATGTTCCTTGAAGTGCATATCTATCCTTGTAGCCAAGGTGATCAGGTCATTCAGAGTAGAAGGACAGTCGCGACCAGCTAGTTCATCCTTAATTCGGCTAGAAAGGCCCTCCCAGAACACCGCCATCTTAACCTCATTGTTCCATGCCAGTTCGGCAGCCAGGATACGAAACCGGATGGCGTACTGACCCACAGACGAGGAACCCTGTCGTAGATGCAGAAAAGTTGATGCAGCGGAGGACATGTGGCTGGGCTCTACAAAAACCAGCCGGAAGGTAGCCAGGAAAGACTGCAGATTAGTGGTCTCTGGACCTCCATGATCCCAAATAGGACTTGCCCACGCAAGTGCCTCATCAGACAGCAGGGACACAATGAAGGCAACCTTGGACCGCTCAGTGGGAAACTTCTGCCCATGCAACTCACAGGCACTGGTTCAGGAATCCACTACAGGTTTTTGTATCTCCACCATAGCATGATGGCAGCTGGAATTGCACACAGGTGGCACACAAATCTGCATTTACCGGTGTAGGAATTGCAAGAGTAGCAGTGACTGGCAACCCTGCAGTAGCTGGAGAAGAGATTGGCATCCAGGCAAGCAGCAACATTTTGCATGAACTGCATCATTACATCCTGATGTTCGCTCTGGCACCTCACTTCATGTAATAACTTCTGAATGACAGGCTTGGAATTACTAGCGGGGTCCATGGCCTCAGTGTACTGTCATGGATCAGCGGGTGTGACCTGGTGGCCACTGACCTCAGATGGTGATGACAGACTTGAGCAGTTAGGGTAGTTGCCAGGGGCTACTCCAGAGCAATCCCCTAGTCAGTGGCAGCTGGTCCAGGTGGGCCAGGAGATACCTGGGTAGGTACCAGAAGTACACACGTAGTCAGGCAGGCGGGGTCATTACCAGGAGCAACAGTGCAATACCGAAGGATGAGGCAGAGGTGTAGTCAGACAGGCAAAAGGTCAGGGCAGGCGGCACAGGTACAGGTCAGGCAATCCGGATCGGCAACAGGAGAGACAAGGCAAGCAGGCAGGGATCAGATGATAAGCAGAGTCCAGGAACAAAGTATAAATCTAGAGCAAACACGAGAGTATCAGGAACCAGCAAACTCAAGGACCTTGACACAGGAATCTGGGAAGAGGGCTGAGCCACTTAAATATCTGCAGGAGAGACAGGGTTGGTCAGTGAGGTCACCTGACCTAACCTACCCAGCCCAGGGAGGGATGCGCTCCACCCTTATAGCAGTTTAATACAAATCCAGCAGAACTCATGCTGTGTCCAGGGCTCAGTAGAAGCTGTGGAGCGGAATCCTCAAAAGCAATACCACCTACAGAAACAGAGCCCAGGACCGCAGCGTTGAAATGGGAAGCACCGACCACAGGTCACCAATAAGCAGGGGAATAGCGGCGTACAGCAGCCGCTGTTACACGCTGTTTTATTGGTGAAATAGGCATTTGCATGCACCAAATTTACGATGCATTTGTGCCATTTTTGGAGGGCTTCAGACAGATGTTTTGTGGCAGATCTGCATTCTTAGCCATATTTATTATCATTGTGAATGTTTTACCAAAATGTCACAAGTCACTCCAAAAAGTTGCAAGTGTCCTCCAGTCCCCTGGTGGTGTACAGACTGAAATCTACAAATTAGGTAAGATTTTAGACTGACTATCCATAGGTATTCCTTGTGACAAATGTAATAAATGGTGTGCTACATTTAGTAAATTTGTCACACACAAAAAACAAAACTAACCTTATGATAGACACTACAAAAAATTATACATTACCCTCTGATACAGGCTGTCTATATCACGTCTGATATGGCAGGTAACAGACGTGCGGCGCAGAGCAGCGGGAAGGATTGTACCATTTCACTAGGGAGAGGGAGGAGGAGTGGTGACCCCTAACTCACCTAGAACTGGCACCTGGCTGCCCTGTCGTCCCTAGACGGGCTGCTAACCCGTACGCCGATCACGTGCCTCATTCCCGGCTAACCCTGAAATAAGTCCTAGGTAGTGAATAGGGCGGTGGGAGCACTAGTCCTCACCACTGACACCTAGATAACAACAGGGAAAGGACAAACAACACAAACACCACAAACAATCCCAGAAGGGAGACAACAGGAGACAACAACAGGAGTGAACCGGAGATCCAACAGCTCCAGTTCCAACACCTCCACAACAACTCCATCTCCAGCAGAGGTCAGAAGAGAAGATCTGGAAAGAAGGTCTATATCTGGCAACAAGGGAAGCAGAAAGGGAGAATATATAGTAGCTGGGAGTGGCTGACAGAGAACAGCTGAAAGGAAAAGCTACAGATTCCTAAACGGAACAAAAAGGATTGCAAACCGAAGCAGGAAAACCTGGTTCGGAATCCATTCCCACCACTAGGTCATGGAGCGATCTCTTGAAACCGAGTGAGTAGCCACCCACTGAGACCTTCTGACCCCAGGCATAACAGGGTCAGCGATAGGTTGTGACACCCTCATGACAGTCTAGACATGCACCAAATTTATCACAGTTACTCATGCTCTGTAATTAATGTGGTGCTTCGAAAGACATTTTTGCCAAACTTTATACCAACTATTGATTGGATTAATTTTTCTCTAGAACTGAAACAGAATTCTGAAACAGAATTTTTCTCTAGAACTGTGGTGCAATCTTCGGTATTAAATGTTGCATCTTAGGTCTCACTTCATCCCATCTAAGCCACATTCTCTTTCCATGAAGTCACACCACTTGACACTAGAGACACAGTGATTTTCTCTAATAGTGAAGCCAAAAATGCACCAAAGTGCGGCCAATAGTGAGTTTATGACATGTAGGTGCACTGAGTACATTTTATAGTTACCGTAAAGGATAACTGAAGACATGCAAAATAGAAGCATTCAGTGGATTAGTTAAAATAGATTTAAAAAAGTAGCTGAAATGTATTACAAGTAGAGTTGAGCGGACACCTGGATGTTCGGGTTCGAAGAGTTCGGCTGAACTTGAAAAAAAAGTTCGGGTTCGGGACCCGAACTTGACCCCGAACCCCATTGAAGTCAATGTGGACCTGAACTTTTGGGCACTAAAATGGCTCTAAAATAGTCCTGCAAAGAGCTAGAGGGATGCAAAAAGGCATCAAAATGTGCTTAAGAGCATGGAAACTATTCTGCAAACAAATGTCATGTCACCCAGCAATAGAACAGACGATTTTAAGAGATTTAGGCCCCTGTCACCCAGGCACAGCAGGGGTTCATTCACGGCAAAAGGGGGTTCAGGTCACCCATCAATAGAACAGAGGATTTTGAGAGATTTAGGCCCCTGTCACCCAAGCACAGCAGGGGTTCATTCACAGCAAAAGGGGGTTCATGTCACCCAAGAATAGAACAGACGATTTTGAGAGATTTAAGCCCCTGTCACCCCGGCACAGCAGGGGTTCATTCATGGCAAAAGGAGATTCATGTCACCCAGCAATAGAACAGAGGATTTTGAAAGATTTAGGCCCCTGTCACCCAGGCACAGCAGGGGTTTGTATACGCCAAAAATTGTAAAATGTCACCCAACAATTGAAAATAAGAATTTTTTCATTTTTTGCATTAAAATGGCTCTAAAATAGTCCTTGAAAAGGCTAGAGGGATGTAAAAGGCAGTAAAACGTGCTTAAAAGCATGGCAACTGCTCTGCAAACAAATGTGGATAGGGAAATAACTCAAAATAAAATAACTAAAAATTACAAATTATTAACCTACAACTCAGAGAAGAAGGTGGATATGGAGTCGGAGGTTGAGGAGGCGGTGAATGTGGTGTTGTAGGTAGCAATGGAGGAGGAGGAGGCAGCCAACAATGTTTTATTTAATTTTTTTATTGGGGTAGGTAGGTATTGGGACAAATAAAAAAAAAAGAAAACAAAGAATCATTGCACTTGACTTGAGTACAATAATGTATGTTTGATGGTGGTATAAATGTCTATTCTGCACAAGGTACAGACAAGTCTTGTGTATCCATGCCTGGTTCATTTTAATGAACGTGAGCTTGTCTACGTTGGCTGTGGACAGGTGGCTGCACTTGTCTGTGATGACGCCCCCTGCCGTGCTGAACACACGTTCAGATAATACACTGCCTGCAGGGCAGGCCAGCACCTCCAAGGCGTAAAGGGCAAGCTCAAGCCATGTGCCCAATTTGGAGACCCAGAAGTTGAAGGGGGCAGACCCGTCATTCAGTGCGTGTAGGCGTGTGCACACATACTGCTCCACCCACATGGTGGAGCAGTATGTGTGCACACGGTGAAATGCTGCCTCCTGCTAAGACGTTCCATATCAGCTGGTGGTGCTGGTTGTTGTGGCGTGCTGACAAAGCTTTTCCACATTTCAGCCATGCTAACCCTGCCTTCTGAGGTGCTGGCGGTGCCCCAGCTGCGTTGGTGACCTCTTCCTCTGCCTTCGCCTTGTGCTTCCACTGTGCCCCCGCTGTCAGGTGGGAATGCCACCAGCAGTGCATCTACCAGTGCATCTTACTATCACGCTACAGTGACGGAATTAAGGACGGTGCAGCATGTGTTCTCTCATGTGTGCCAGGCTGCCCAGAGGCAATGAAAAGCTGTCCTCTGTGGGAGGTGTATCGTCTGTGTCCTCTGTATCCCCCCATCCACGCCCCAGTGATGGCCATAAACTGGTCTGGGTGCCACCCTGCTGTGAAAATGGTTCCTCCTCCTGCATCTCCTCCTCCTCATTCTCCACCTCCTCATCCTCCAGAACTGTGCCCTGGCTGGACAATTGTGTACCTTGGGTTTGTGGGTGCAGGAACCCACCCTCGGAGCCACTTGGGAATGACTGGCCGGAAACCCTACGAAATGATCCCTCTTCCTCCTCCACCTCCTGTGCCACATCCTCTTCCATCATCGCCATGAGCGTTTTTTCAAGGAGGCATAGAAGTGGGATAGTAATGCTGAGAACGGCGTTATTGGCACTGGCCATGTTGGTGGAGTACTCGAAACCACGCAACAAGTAACACAGGTCTCGCATGGAGGCCCAGTCATTGGTGGTGAAGTGGTGCTGTTCCGCCGAGCGACACACTTGTGCGTGCTGCAGCTGAAACTCCACTATCGCCTGCTGCTCGCACAGTCTGGCCAGCATGTGTAAGGTGGAGTTCCACCTTGTGGGCACGTCGCATATGAGGCGGTGAGCGGGAAGGCCGAAGTTACGCTGCAGCGCTGACAGGCGAGCAGCAGAAGGGTGAGAACGCCCAAAGCGCGCACAGACGGCCCACACTTTATGCAGCAGCTCTGACATGTCGGGGTAATTTTTAAGGAATCTCTGCACCACCAAATTCAGCACATGCGCCAGGCAAGGGATGTGCATCAAACCGGCTAGTCCCAGAGATGCTACGAGATTTCGCCCATTATCGCACACCACCAGGCCGGGCTTGAGGCTGACTGGCACAAACCACTCATCGGTCTGTTGTCAAGGCCCGTCCACAGCTCCTGCGCTGTGTGGGGTTTGTCCCCCAAACAGTTACGTTTTAAAACTGCCTGCTGTCGTTTACCTCTGGCTGTGCTGAAGTTGGTGGTGAAGGTGTTTTGCTGACCGGATGAGGAGCTGGTAGAGGATGGGGAAGCAGAGTAGGAGGAGGAAGCAACAGGAGGCAAACTGAAGCGCCCTGCAATCCTCGGTGGTGGAATGACATGCGCCAAACTGCTATCCGCCTCAGGCCCAGCCGCCACTGCATTTACCTAGTGTGCTGTTATGGAGATATAACGGCCATGACCGTGCTTACTGGTCCACGTATCCGTAAGTCAGGTGCACCTTGCCACAGATGGCGTTGCGCAGTGCACACCTGATTTTGTCCTCTACTTGGTTGTGAAGGGAAGGGATGGCTCGCCTTGAAAAGTAGTGACGGCTGGGCACGAACATACTGTGGGACAGCCACCGCCATAAGGCCTTTAAAACTATCCGTCTCCACCAGACGGAATGACAGCATTTAAAAGGCAAGTAAATTAGAAATGCTGGCATTCGGGGCTAGGGATTGCGGGTGGGTAGGGGGTACTTCCTCTTCAGCGTTTGGGATATGGAGAGCTGAACGCTTCCGTGGGACATTGAGGAGATGCATCTGTTTGCGGGGTCCCAGATGGCACTGTCACTCCAGAGGTGGATGAAGAGGCCGCGACTGCAGCAGAAGAGGAAGCAGGAGGAGCCAGAGACCTTTCTTGGTTTTTGAGGTGTCTACTCCACTGCAGCTCGTGCTTTTCACTTAAAATCCTGGTGTTGCAGGTTGTGCTCAGGTTGAGAACGTTTATGCCTCGCTTCAGGCTCTGATTGCACAGAGTGCAAACCACTTGTGTCTTGTCGTCAGCACATTGTCTGAAGAACTGCCACGCCAGGGAACTCCTTGGAACTGGCTTTCGTGTGCTCGGTCCCTTGCTGTGGTGGGCAGTAGGAGGCGTACTGTCTAGAGGACGGCCGCTCAGCTTTTGCACCCTGCTTCCTCTTCTTCTGTGCTAGTGGCTCTGTGCGACCACCGCCTCTTCCTCCGAACTACATTGGTCACTCGCATGACCTTGATTCCATGTGGGGTTGAGGACCTCATCGTCCTCCACATCATCTTCCACCCAGTCTTCACCCCTGACTTCCTTATCGGTCTGCACACTTTCGAAAGCCCCAGCAGTTTGGCACCTGTGCTTCGTCATCATCCGAGACATGCTGCGATGGTCCTCCCATGTACTCATCTTGAAAAATAAGTGATTGGGCATCGGTGGCCCTGGGAAACCCTGTTAACAGAGTCATCAAAAAGCAGAAGAGACTACTGCATGACTTGGGGATCAGACTGCTTGGCTGATTTGAAAGGGGGTGAGGTGAAAGACTGATGGACATCAGCTGCAGGTGCCAACTGTGGTCTTTCATCATGAGACTGGGTGGGAGACAATGTGAAGGAACTGGATCCACTGTCAGCAACCCAGTCTACTATCGCCTGTACTTGTTCAGGCCTCACCATTCGTAGAGCAGCATTAGGCCCGACCAAATACCGCTGCAAGTTTTGTCTCCTACTCGCACCTAAGGAAGGGGTTTCACTTGTGCGTGTAGCTGGCACAGATCGACCACGTCCTCTCCCTGCAACAGGAGCTCCACCAGCAGCACCACGACCTGGGCCATGTCCCTTATTTGACGCTCTCCTCATATTTTTTTTTATTTAGGATCTTGCCCTAAATGGGTGTTTAATTGGGTGTTTAATTAATAGTAGAATAGAACGACAGTATGTAAAGGGTGTATCTCACACGGCCTGAACCAGACTAGGCCTCAATAAAAGATTTTTTGCCCAAAATGGCTGTATTTCAAATGCCTAATTCAAACCCCTGTATGTAGAGGTAGTATCTCAGAGGGTCTGAACCTCTGTAGGCCTGAAGTAAATATATCTTTGCACAAAATGGCTGTATTTCAAATGCCTAATTCAAACCCCTGTATGTATAGGGGGGATCACACACGCCCTGAATCAGTGTAGGCCTGCAGTAAATATATCTTTGCACAAAATGGCTGTATTTCAAATGGCTGTATTCCAAATGGCTGTATTTCAAATGCCTGATTCAAACCCCTGTATGTAGGGGGGTATCTCACACGGTCTGAACCTGTGTAGGCCTGAATTAAATATATCTTTGCACAAAAAGGCTGTATTTCAAATGCCTGATTCAAATCCCTGTATGTATAGGGGGGATTACACACGCCCTGAACCAGTGTAGGCCTGAAGTAAATATATCTTTGGACAAAAAGGCTGTATTTAAAATGGCTGCATTTCAAATGCCTGATTTAAATCCCTGTATGTATAGGGGGGATCACACACGCCCTGAATCAGTGTAGGCCTGAAGTAAATATATCTTTGTGCAAAAAGGCTGTATTTCAAATGGCTGTATTTAAAATGCCTAATTCAAACCCCTGTATGTATAGGGGGGATCACACGCCCTGAATCAGTGTAGGCCTGCAGTAAATATATCTTTGCACAAAAAGGCTGTATTTCAAATTGCTGTATTTCAAAAGCCTAATTCGAACCCCTGTATGTATAGGGGGATCACACACGGTCTGAACTTGTGTAGGCCTGAAGTAAATATATCTTTGCACAAAATGGCTGTATTTCAAATGGTTAATTCAAACCCCTGTATGTAGAGGGGGTATCTCACAGGGCCTGAACCAGTGTAAGCCTGAATTCAATATTGGTGCACCAAATCTCTGAATGTAACCCAAATGTATTAAGGGTGTATCTTACAATAACATCTGCATCTGTCACGAGTTGGAGGTCCCAGGAGAGACCTCTGCATCGTTAAGCAAAAACATACAGCAATACGGTACAGTCACAACAGAGTTTCCAGGATCCACTCTGGAGCGTGAACTAGACAGTGACAGTGACAACTTGAGCAAACGGACAACAGGTACCAGAAGGAACCGACAGTACATAGGCAAACATAACAAACAAGCAAATACAAACAGGCAACTAAAAACACAAGCAGGAGTTCACGCAAGGGAACAGGAGTGGCAATGAGCAGAGAAGGACTAGCTCCACCAGTGGTATACTGTGTGGCCTTGCCCATAGGACTCTGCAGCAAGGCACGCTGCAGCAAGGGCTTGCTGAACAGAGACATATGAATACACACAAGGTGACTCAAACATAACTGGCAGAACAGATACCAGAAACACAAGAAAGAGGACGGCAATGAACAAGTAGGAACCCCACAGAGCACAGACAGACACAGGTCCCATGGGTCAGCAGCATGGGAGAGTGAGTACAAACTAGGAGCAGGACAAGACAACACACACCAGGAGAGCTGACCCAGAACAGAGGAAACCTCAGCCTTAGGCCTCATGCACACGACCGTGTTCCGTGGCCGAGAGCGGACCGTGGAAACCCGGCCGGGATTCCTGCTGACAGCATGAGCGCACGGCGTCATTGGTTGCTATGACGCCGTGCACTTCATGCAGCCGCTGCTGTACAGTACAGCAGCGGCTGTATAAAGCGCACGGCGTCATAGCAATCAATGACGCCGTGCGCTCATGCTGTCAGTAGGAATCCCGGCCGGGTTTCCACGGTCCGCTCTCGGCCACGAAACACGGCCGTGTGCATGAGGCCTTATATACAGGTTCCATGGGTGCAGCAGAGAGGCCACACCATGGAGCAGACAGAGGATTAACTCCAGATAGGAACAAAGGGGAGTTAACCCATAAAGAATCACAAAGAACACACAGAAACGAAACTGCAGTGAGGAGCGCTGAACGAGCAAGGACGGAAGGTCACAGCCAGAGATAGTGTCAAATCAAAGGCTGCCAACTAAATTTTTTTTTTGCCCAAATGAGTGTTTGTTTAAAAACTGAATTTGACAGCAGTATATAAGCCTGTAATTTCACACGTGCTGATGCTGCAAGGCCTGATGTTGTAGATAGCCCCAAAAAAGTATTTTTTTGCTAACAGAATATGAAAGCTGTATATATTAAACTTGAATTTAACACTTGCAGATCTGGAAAAAAAATGTGTTTTTAAAACCCCAGAAAATGATGGGTGTATTTCTACCTTAAATTGCACACTGACTAATACAGATGTTGTATTTTGCCCCCCAAAAATTGTGATTTGCAATGTCCCAAAAGGTCAGATGCAGTGCTGGTGCACTGAGCATGCATAAAATGGCAGCCGCCACCCACCTAACTAACAGAATTCTAAAAGTTAGTATTTTTTTGGTCAATGAGCTCAGTGCAGGGTAAAATGATAGTGCCCTGCATCCACACAACTATTTGTCTGTAGATCGCTGAGTTAGATTCTCTCCTATGCTCTCCCTGAAATCACAAGTCCAGCAGCATCCTCTCCCTACACTTGTAACAGCAGAGTGACGTGCAGTGCTATGTGACTCAAGCTTACATAGAGCCTGGGTCACTTGCTGCTCTGGCCAATCACAGCCATGCCATTAGTAGGCATGGCTGTGATGGCCTCTTGGGGCAAGTAGTATGACGCTTGTTGATTGGCTGCTGTGCAGCCTTTCAAAAAGCCCCAAGAAAGCGGCGAACACCGAACCCAAATGTTCGGGTCCGGGGTCCCAAAATCCAAAAGTTTTGTACAAACCCAAACTTTACAGTTCGGGTTCGCTTGACTCTAATTACAAGGCATTCCTATTCATATGTACTACATCATTACAAACATTAGGAGAGGGGGACTGATGATTTAACCTCTTAAGGACATAGGGCGTACAGGTACGCCCTTGTGCCCTGGTACTTAAGGACACAGGGCGTACATGTACGCCCTGTGCATTTTCGATCACCGCCGCACGGCGGGCGGTGATCGGAACCCCGTGCCTGCTCAAATCATTGAGCAGGCACTTGGAGCAAATGCGCCGGGGGGTCCGGTGACCCCCCCATGTATGCGATCGCAGAAAACCGCAGGTCAATTCAGACCTGCGGTTTTCTGCGTTTCCGGGTTATTCGGGTCTTTGAAGTCCCGATAACCCGGAACAGGATGGTGATGGTGGTGTGATTTCACCCCACCAATCACCATCCAGCGATCCTGAGTGGTGATGGTGACATCACCACTCAGGATCGCTTTCTGATTGGTCTGTGGGCGGTCCGGCGGCAGATTCAAAAGAGGCAGGCGCTCCTCTCCTCCTCCTTTTGTGTTCCGGAGCCGGAGGAGAGAGGAGCTGCCTGCACGTGTCTGCCACCGCTGCCTGCACCCCGATCTGTGCCCCCCAGGACCCGATCTGTGCCCCCCAGGACCCCATCAGGTACATAGGGACAGCTAGGGAAAGTTTGGTTTAGGCAGGGAAAAAAAAGGGAAAGTTAGTTTTTGAACTTTGATTGCATCACCCTAAGTTAGGGTGTCTGGGGTCCACAGCACAGCTGTGTGACCCTAGACCCCCCAGGGGTGCTGCCACTTGCCCCCCCCCCCTGCCCCCCCCCCCCCACCTTTTTTGGGGTGCATTTTTTTTTTTTTCGTGTACGCTGACTGTGGCCGGCACTTAGTGTCCGGCCACTGTTAGCGCATCGCACACCCCACCGCTGATCAACTTCGGACGGTTGATCAGCGGTTTTGAATTTTTTTCCCCACATTTTTTGCCCTTTTTTTTAGTTAGTTTATTTTATTTTTTTTCTGTTAGTTTTAGGGTGAGTTCGTGAACACCCGTGCCCCCACACACACGCACACAAAATAAAGAGTTACACACACGCACATATACACGCAGACACACACTCCCCTATGGCCCGCCGGACGTTCTCGGCCGAGGAGGCATACGCCCAGATTGCCTCTGACTCCGAGAGTCCCAGTGAGGATGAGGATGACCCCACATTCCTGTTGTCATCCGCATCCTCCTCATCATCTAGCGATGATGATGAGCCCCCAAGGCGGCGGAGACGCCGCCAGGCGGAGCAAGGGGACCGCCATGTTAGGGACCCTGTGGCCCACACTAGTACGAGCAGCTCTGGGGCTCGTACTGGTTTCCCGGCCCACCAGTTAAATCCACCGGAGCCCCCTGCCGGTGAACTTGTCTGGTGTAGCCCAGAGCGATACGAGCCTGTGATTCCTGATTTTGTAGGCCAATCAGGAATCCAGATTTCCACAGTGGGCTACACTGAATATGACTTTTTTTGTCATTTTTTCAGTGACCCACTGGTAAATCTGATGGTGGAGCAGACGAATCTGTACGCCCAACAGTTCGTCGCTCAACACCCGGGCTCCTTTTTGGCCAGGCCCGGTGGCTGGACGCCGGTCAGTGCAGCCGAAATGAGGACATTTTGGGGCCTCGTGCTGCATATGGGCCTGGTCAAAAAACCCAGTGTCAGGCTGTACTGGAGTGGGGACGTCCTATACCAGGCCCCACTTTACAGTACAGCCATGACACGCTCCCGGTTTGAGGCCATCCGGAAATGTCTGCATTATTCCGATAATGCAGCATGTCCCCCCCGAGGTGATCCTGCCCATGACCGTCTGTACAAGATACGGCCGGTCATCGATCACTTTGGGGCCAAATTCATGGAGGCCTATGTACCTGGAAGAGAGGTCGCGGTTGATGAGTCTCTCATTGCGTTCAAGGGGAGACTCATTTTCCGCCAGTATGTGCCCTCCAAGCGGGCGAGGTATGGCGTGAAGCTATACAAAATTTGTGAGAGTACCTCAGGGTACACTTACAAATTTCGTGTGTACGAGGGGCGAGATTCCCGGATTCAACCCCCAGAATGTCCCCCCACTCTGGGTGTTACCGGGAAACTTGTGTGGGACCTTATGTACCCACTGCTGGATAAGGGTTACCACCTTTACGTGGATAACTTTTATACCAGTATCCCCTTGTTCCAGTCCCTTGCCGCCAGATCCACGTCCGCTTGTGGGACCGTGCGGAAAAATCAACGCGGCCTCCCTGCCCACCCCCTCCAGGTACCTATCCCCAGGGGTGAGACCCGTGCCCTTACCACTGGAAACCTGTTGCTGGTCAGGTATAAGGACAAGAGGGATGTCCTTATGCTGTCCACAATTCATGGTAACGGCATCACCCCTGTCCCTGTGCGAGGTACCGCGGCAACGGTCCTCAAGCCCGATTGTATCGTCGCTTACAATCGGTATATGGGAGGAGTTGATCTCTCTGATCAAGTCCTCAAGCCATATAACGCCATGCGCAAAACCCGGGCATGGTACAAAAAAGTTGCGGTCTACTTGGTGCAAGTTGCCATGTACAACTCTTTTGTACTATCCCGAAGCGCTGGCAGCACAGGGACATTCCTCCAGTTCTATGAGGCAGTCCTCAAGGACCTGATCTTTTCGGACCGGGAAAGAGCAGGCCGGAGTACCTCGGGAACTGTAGGTGCCCGGATCGTCCCTGGCCAACACTTTCCAGGTGTGGTCCCCCATACTGGAAAGAAGGGACGAACCCAAAAAAAGTGCAGAGTGTGTCGCAGGAGGGGGATACGGAAGGACACAACTACTCAGTGCGACACTTGCCCCGATCATCCGGGCCTCTGCATTGACGGTTGCTTCAGGGAGTATCACACTTCCATGGAGTACTAAATTTATATCCCAATTTAGCACTGACATCGGATAAAAAAAACTGGTTCTCAGACATGAGACACCCAAAAAAAACTAAAATAATTTATTAAAAGTAGACATATTAGGTATCGCCGCGTTGGTAATAATCTCCTCTATAAAACTACCCCATGACCTAACCCCCCAGATTAACACGGTCAAGGAAAAAAAAAAAAAAAAGGTGCAAAAAAAGGTTTTTTTTGTCACCTTACATAATGAAAAGTTTAATAGCAAGCGATCAAAAAGTCATATAGCCCCCCAAAAAGTGCCAATAAAGCCGTCCACTCATCCCACAAAAAATGAGCCCCCACATGAGATAATTGGATAATTTTTTTTTTTACAAAAATGACCCTTAGACTTTAGAGATACCCCCAAAAAAATTTGAATCAAAAAAGATAATATAGTCTAAAACCAAAATAATTGTAAAAAAAGTTGACTTATCAGGTATTGCCGCGTCCGTAAGAATCTCCTCTATAAAAATACCCCATGACCCAACCCCCCAGATTAACACGGTCAAAAAAAAAAAAAAATAGGTGCAAAAAAATAATTTTTTTGTCACCTTACATAACAAAAAGTTTAATAGCAAGCGATAAAAAAGTCATATAGCCCCCAAAATAGTGCCAATAAAACCGTCCGCTCATCCCGCAAAAAATGAGTCCCCACATGAGATAATTGGATAAAAAAAAAAAATGACCCTTAGACTTTAGAGATACCCAAAAAAAGATTTGTATCAAAAAAGATAATATAGTCAAAAACCTAAATAATTGTAAAAAAAAAGTAGACTTATTAGGTATTGCCGCGTCCGTAAAAATCTCCTCTATAAAAATATCCCATTACCTAACCCCCCAGATTAACACAGTAAAAAAAAAAAAAAAAAAACAGTGCCAAAACCGCTATTTTTGGCACTTTTCCATTTCAATCAGTTTTTTCCGGTAATAAAACAAGGGTTAACAACCAAACAAAACTTAATATTTATTACCCTGATACTGCAGTTCACAGAAACACCACATTTGTGGTTGTAAACTGCTGTATCAGTAAAAGGGAGGCCGCAAAAGGAAAGGACCGACATGGTTTCTGGAAGGCCGATTTTGAGCCCCCCTGATGTACCCTAGAGTAAAAACTCCCCAAAACTGACCCCATCTAAGAAACTACACCCCTCAAGGTATTCAAAACTGATTATACAAACTTCATTAACCCTTTAGGTGTTCCTCAACAGTTAATGGCAAATGGAGATGAAATTTCAGAATTTCAATTTTTGGTAACCTTGCGTCACAAAAATGTAATATAGAGCAACCAAAAATCATATTTACCCTAAAAATAGTCCCCAAAAAAATGCCACCTTATCCCGTAGTTTCCAAAATGGGGTCACTTTTAGGGAGTTTCTACTCTAGGGGTGCATCAGGGGGCTTCAAATGGGACATGGTGTAAATAAACCAGTCCATAAAAATCAGCCCTCCAAAAACCAAACGGCGCACCTTTCCCTCTACGCCCCGCTGTGTGGCCGTACAGTAGTTTACGGCCACATATTGGGTGTTTCTGTAAACGGCAGAGTCAGGGCAATAAAGATACAGTCTTGTTTGGCTGTTAACCCTTGATTTGTTAGTGGAAAAAATGGGTTAAAATGGAAAATTAGACAAAAAAATGAAATTTGCTAATTTCATCCCCATTTGCCAATAACTCTTGCGCAACACCTAAAGGGTTAACGACGTATGTAAAATCAGTTTTGAATACCTTGAGGGGTGTAGTTTCTTAGATGGGGTCACTTTTAGGGAGTTTCTACTCTAGGGGTGCATCAGGGGTCTTCAAATGGGACATGGTGTAAATAAACCAGTCCATAAAAATCAGCCCGCCAAAAACCAAACGGCGCACCTTTCCCTCTACGCCCCGCTGTGTGGCCGTACAGTAGTTTACGGCCACATATTGGGTGTTTCTGTAAACGGCAGAGTCAGGGCAATAAAGATACAGTCTTGTTTGGCTGTTAACCCTTGATTTGTTAGTGGAAAAAATGGGTTAAAATGGAAAATTAGACAAAAAAATGAAATTTGCAAATTTCATCCCAATTTGCCAATAACTCTTGCGCAACACCTAAAGGGTTAACGACGAATGTAAAATCAGTTTTGAATACCTTGAGGGGTGTAGTTTCTTAGATGGGGTCACTTTTAGGGAGTTTCTACTCTAGGGGTGCATCAGGGGTCTTCAAATGGGACATGGTGTAAATAAACCAGTCCATAAAAATCAGCCCGCCAAAAACCAAACGGCGCACCTTTCCCTCTACGCCCCGCTGTGTGGCCGTACAGTAGTTTACGGCCACATATTGGGTGTTTCTGTAAACGGCAGAGTCAGGGCAATAAAGATACAGTCTTGTTTGGCTGTTAACCCTTGATTTGTTAGTGGAAAAAATGGGTTAAAATGGAAAATTAGACAAAAAAATGAAATTTGCAAATTTCATCCCCATTTGCCAATAACTCTTGCGCAACACCTAAAGGGTTAACGACGAATGTAAAATCAGTTTTGAATACCTTGAGGGGTGTAGTTTCTTAGATGGGGTCACTTTTAGGGAGTTTCTACTCTAGGGGTGCATCAGGGGTCTTCAAATGGGACATGGTGTAAATAAACCAGTCCATAAAAATCAGCCCTCCAAAAACCAAACGGCGCACCTTTCCCTCTACGCCCCGCTGTGTGGCCGTACAGTAGTTTACGGCCACATATTGGGTGTTTCTATAAACGGCAGAGTCAGGGCAATAAAGATACAGTCTTGTTTGGCTGTTAACCC
The DNA here is from genome assembly GCF_014858855.1 of Bufo gargarizans. Classification (NCBI taxonomy): domain Eukaryota; kingdom Metazoa; phylum Chordata; class Amphibia; order Anura; family Bufonidae; genus Bufo; species Bufo gargarizans. The sequence continues at coordinate 152,989,820 of NC_058087.1, read as the reverse complement.
TTGATTTGTTAGTGGAAAAAATGGGTTAAAATGGAAAATTAGACAAAAAAATGAAATTTGCAAATTTCATCCCAATTTGCCAATAACTCTTGCGCAACACCTAAAGGGTTAACGACGAATGTAAAATCAGTTTTGAATACCTTGAGGGGTGTAGTTTCTTAGATGGGGTCACTTTTAGGGAGTTTCTACTCTAGGGGTGCATCAGGGGTCTTCAAATGGGACATGGTGTAAATAAACCAGTCCATAAAAATCAGCCCTCCAAAAACCAAACGGCGCACCTTTCCCTCTACGCCCCGCTGTGTGGCCGTACAGTAGTTTACGGCCACATATTGGGTGTTTCTATAAACGGCAGAGTCAGGGCAATAAAGATACAGTCTTGTTTGGCTGTTAACCCTTGATTTGTTAGTGGAAAAAATGGGTTAAAATGGAAAATTAGACAAAAAAAAGAAATTCTCAAATTTCATCCCCATTTGCCAATAACTCTTGTGCAACACCTAAAGGGTTAACGACGTATGTAAAATCAGTTTTGAATACCTTGAGGGGTGTAGTTTCTTAGATGGGGTCATTTTTGGGTGGTTTCTATTATGTAAGCCTCGCAAAGTGACTTCAGACCTGAACTGGTCCCTAAAAATGTCGTTTTTGTAAATTGCTGAAAAATTTCAAGATTTGCTTCTAAACTTCTAAGCCTTATAACATCCCCAAAAAATAAAATATCATTCCCAAAACAATTCAAACATAAAGTAGACATATGGGGAATGTAAAGTCATCACAATTTTTGGGGGTATTACTATGTATTACAGAAGTAGAGAAACTGAAACTTTGAAATTTGCTAATTTTTCCAAAAATTTGTTAAATTAGGTATTTTTTGGTGCAAAAATAAATATTTTTTTGACTTAATTTCACCAGTGTCATGAAGTACAATATGTGACGAAAAAACAATCTCAGAACGGCCTGGATAAGTCAAAGCGTTTTAAAGTTATCAGCACTTAAAGTGACACTGGTCAGATTTGCAAAAAATGGCCTGGTCCTAAGGTGTAAAAAGGCTGTGTCCTTAAGGGGTTAAGTTTCATGCCTGCTCTGCCCATGAAGACCCAAAAGCTGGGAATGCCTGTTCTTCATAGCTTTCCCTTCTTTGTGGTCAGTTACAGAGATATACAGTATAAACCATTTGCCTAATATTGTGTAGCTCCCCCTTTTGCCCCCAAAACAGTTCTGACCCATTGAGTCATATACTTCACAAGACCTCTGAAGGTATCCTGTGGTGTCTGGCACCAAGACGCTAGTAGCAGATCCTTTAAAAATCACCTGTTAGCGCCTGACTTGAACTAGCTATTATTATTTTTTTAATTACCAGGAAAACCCCTTTAATGACCAAACAATATTTAGGGATTTTCCGTTTGTGCTGGTTAAACTGTCACAGCATTCTTTTCATGACATAAAGATTAGTGATGAGCGGCATAGGCAACATTTTTTTAACAATATTTCAGGAATTTTTTGCATAATATTCGCAATAAATTCGTGAATTCTAGAATTCGTGATCTCCATTCATTTTCGCTATTGCGCAAATTGGCACTAATGATGTGCATATTTTTTGCGCAATACATGTAACGTCTTATTTTATTAGGTCTGAGTAGAGATTACTGATTGGTGCACTAAGTATTGTTGTAACATCATAGCACTATGGGCCAGATTTATCATTACACTTACATCTTACTCCCCTTTTGGCTAAGTCAGATTTATTAATAGTCCTTTAATACTGTGATAAATGTGATTTGACGGTAGCATTTACATAAGAAAACACGCCCACTTTCAGAAAACTGGCGAGCATAGTGCAGAGCCAATAAAAGTCGCAAATTTTTACACAGTTTTAGCGAGTGCGCAAAAATTTGCGACTTCTTCACTCCATTATTTTGACTTGAGCTAATGATAAATCTGGCCCTATGTCTGTCGCATGTATGTATGGACAGCAGAGAAACAGTAATTCCTATCACACTACCTATATCAGCTATGCTATATCACTATCTAACCTACACTGATTATCTCCCACTATCTGTATTATATATATGAGCTCACTAACTATCTAATGTAATTGGATAAGGAATAGAATCCAGATGAAAGCACAGAGCACAGCAATGTCACTGCTCTCTCTCTCTCTCTCTCTGAAAAAAACCCAGTAGAAAATGGCTGCTGGGGTGTAACGGGGAGCCAGCGACGCGCTCTCTCTCTGCAGTGCCGCCGGCATCCCGCTCGTGAGGAGGAGTGAGGATGCGGCTGGCGTCCTCGTCTCCAAGGTGACAAGGGGGTGGGGAGGACCCAGGCGCACACACTACCTCAGCGTGGCCGGCATCCTCCATCTCCTAGACAAAAAGCAGATGGGGAACTGAGAGCCAATGCTAGTGAGTCGGCGCTCAGGTGTACAGAAATGCTGGATACGGGTCATGTGACGCTGGCCACGTCACGTGACCCATCAAAAGGACCTGTTTAAACAGGTAACCTACTGGCCACAGGTTGCCTGTGATTGGTCATATCACCTCACTAGCGTATCTTGCATGTGTGACTTTGGTTTGTTTGACCTCGGCTTGTATTTCACTTCGACCTTGTGTTACCCCCTTCTACTGATGCAATATTTTGGCTCCTGACTTTGGCTTGTTTTGACTTCGATCTTGTATTACCCCTTTTGTGCCTCCGTCATTTCCTGGCTCTTGATCTCACATCCATTGATTCTATTGCTATTTTGGAGCTGGCCTGGGAAGCTCTCGCTTCCGTGTTGTCTGTCTTTGTGTATAGTTTCCTCCCTGTGTTGTGTCTCCCCTTCCTTAGGCCCCTGCACGTACGTAAGCTAGGGTCTGCCACCCAGTTGTGCCCTGTCAGTTAGGAAGCACCGTGCAAGTACGTAGGTAGGGATAGAGGTGTGGGTGGAGTTAGGGCCACACTTATCCCTACCTGTTTGTGACAGAATCACAGGCCTTACCTAAACAATGGATCCTATGCGAGTCCTTACGGAAGTACACAATCTTGCCCAAATGGTGCAGCCAATGGCTACAGCAGCAGGAGTTGCTTCAGACCCCACCTATAGCGGACTCCTCCGTTCAGAATCTTGAGCCTCATGTCGAATTGCCTGACCATTTTTTAGGGGATCGTAAGCATTTTCTGACATTTAAGGAGAGCTGTAAGCTTTATTTTTGTTTACTCGCACACTCTTCGAGTTCCGAACAACAAAGAGTAGGCATTATTATTTCTTTGTTGCAGAGAGACCCACAAGAATGGGCTTACTCTCTCCCCACGGACTCCCCTTGTTTAGCTACTGTTGAAGCGTTTTTTCAGGCTTTAAGGGTACTCTAATATGAACCCGATAGGTCGGCTGTGGCAGAGTCTCAATTAAAGTCTCTTAGTCAGGGAGACAGACCTGTGGAGGAATATTGCACCAAGTTCCGGAAATGGTGTGTTTCCTCTGTCTGGAACGATCCAGCACTTAAGTGTCAATTCAGGTTAGGGTTCTGAAGACTTGAAGGATATGTTGGTCAGTTACCCCCTCCCTGACACCTTGGGGCAGATGATGACTTTAGCTGTCAGACTGGACTGACGTAAAAGGGAAAGACAAAAACAACAACTGACATTTCCACAGGTGGTGGTTAAACCTGACTCCTCACCCTTGAGATTCGAACTGGAGAATCATCTAGAAGAGCCCATGCAACTCGGAATGACCATGATGGATCAAAGACGTCAGAGGGGTTCCTGCTTTTATTGTGGAGAATTGGATCACTGGTTATGTCCTAAAATTCCTCCCTACAGGAGATCTGAGTCCTGACTCCCAGAAGGATAAGGTACTCCCCAAGGTGGTTAAATAGAAAGTATTGTTACCTGTGATTATTTCTTTTGGCTCTTGTAGGGGGTCTGGGAAGGCATTTATTGATTCTGGGTCCGCCTCTAATTTTATTGACCACAATTTAGTTCTGTCCCTTGGGGTGCCCATTTTGCCTCTTGCTAACCCTATTCTTATTATTGCTATTGACTCCACCCCTTTATTGGGTGGAACAGTAGAATATTGTACCCCTGATGTGACCTTGACTGTGGGGGCCCTCCATATGAAGTGTGGTTCTTTTTTGATATTAAAGAATTTACCCATGGAGATAGTTCTTGGCATGCCTTGACTCCAGGTTTATAATCCAGTCATCAACTGATCCACGGTGAATTAGAAAAATGGGGATTAAAATGTGAGTCCTGCTGTTTACCTATAATTCAGGCTGGAATCATTACGTACTCGGAAACTCTTCCCACATACATCAATGACTTTGCTGATGTTTTTGACATGTCCGATGTTGATTTCCTTCCCCCTTATAGACCATATGATTGTGCCATCAATCTTATTACGGAATCTAAGTACCCTAGGGGTCGTATTTATAATTTGTCCGGTCCAGAATGGGAGTCTATGAGGGACTATTTGAAGGAGATCTTACAAAAAGGACATATTAGACCCTCGGTGTCTTCTATGGGGGCGGGGGTTTTCTTTGTTGGGAAAAAAGATGCATGGACTGAGACCATGTATCGATTATAGAGAATTAAATAAGATTACAGTTAAGAACAGTACTCTTTGCCTTTGATTCCAGACCTGTTTAATCAACTTCTTGGAGCTCACTGGTTCACTAAACTTGATCTATGGGAGGCCTATAATCTGATTCGAATTAAGGAGGGAGATGAGTGGAAAATGGCGTTTAATACTCCTGAGGGTCATTATGAATATTTGGTTATGCCGTTTGGTTTAAGTAATGCTCCGGTGGCTTATGTTAATGACATTTTTAGACAATTTATTGGGAAATTCGTGATTGTTTATTTGGATGATATTTTGATTTATTCATCTGACTGGGATTCTCACATTATTCATACTAGAGAGGTACTGGAGGTTTTTTGAGAGAACTGATTATTCGCTAAAGGCAAGAAGTGTATATTAAAAGTGCAGGAAATTTAGTTTTTGGGCTATATCCTCACTCCCCAATCCTTTAAGATGGATCCGGGGAAGGTGCAGGCTATTTTGGAATGGATGAGACCCTCCTCTCTTAAAGCGTTACAACGCTTTCTTGTTTTTTTCAAATTATCAGAGGTTTCTTAAAAATGTTTCGATTATTGCTAAGCCTCTCACTGACCTAACCAAGAAGGGCCGGATCTAGTGAGCTAGTGAATTGGTTGCCAGAGGCCATAAGGGCTTTTGAAACACTCAAGAGGTGTTTTGATAATGCCCCAGTATTAGTCCAACCAGACCAATAAAGACCTTTTGTGGTTGAAATTGATGCCTCCGAGGATGGGATAGGGGCAGTACTCTCCCAGGGGTCATCAACTCTCACTAACTTAAGACCTTGCGCATTCTTTTCTCGTAAGTTCTCTTCTACTGAGAGAAATTATGATATTGGTAATCGAGAATTACTTGCTATTAAATGGGCCTTTGAGGAGGGGGCGTCATTGTTTGGAGGGGGCTCAACATCGTGTGACGGTACTTACTGATCATAAGAATTTAATGTTTTTGGAATCTGCTAAACCTTTGAATCCCAGACAGGCTAGGTGGGCATTATTCTTTACAAGTTTTAACTTTTGCCTTACTTACAGACCAGGAAGTAAAAATGTCAAAGCGGATGCCCTATTCCAGAGTTTTTGTGCTTTTCAGTCTCCTCATACTCCACCAGAACCTATTTTGCCGGCAATTTATTATTGTGGCTTCACTCTCCTCCGATTTGACGACTGAAATTACTGCGGAACAACACTTGGCTCCGGCACAATCCCCTAAAGATAAGTTGTTTGTCCCTGGTCATTTGCGGCTCCGACTGTTAGGTGAGTGCCACAATTCTTAGTGGGCATCCGGGCATTAATGCCACCAAGGAACTAGTTTCCTTGTTTTACTGGTGGCTTACCTTGTCTAGAGATATATATGTATGTATCCTCTTGTGAGGTTTGTGCCAGGTACAAAACTCCTACCGTAGGTCTCGTCCGGTGGGTGAATTGCGACCGCTGCCCATCCCTAGTAGACTTTGGTCCCATATTTCCATGGATTTTATTACCAACCTACCAGTTTTAGAGGATAAGTCGGTTGTGTGTAGTCGTTGACAGGTTTAGAAAAATGGTTCATTTCATTCCTGTGTCAAAATTGCCCAATGCTAAGACTTTAGCTTCCCTTTTTGTGGATCAAGTAATACGTATACATGGAATTCCGGAGAATATAGTTTTGGATAGAGGCATTCAATTTGTCTCAAAATGTTGGAGGGCTTTTTGTCATAAATTTTGTATCTCTCTGTCTTTTTCTTTGGCCTTTCATCCGGAAACCAACGGTCAAACTGAATGTCTAAACCAGTCTCTGTAACAGTATTTGAGATGTTACGTCTCTGATAACCAACATCTTTGGGTGAAACATTTGTCCTTGGCGGAATTTGCCATTAATAATCAGGTGAACTCATCTACTGGTATGTCTCCCTTCTTTTGTAATCTTGGATTTCATCCATGATTTAGTTCATTCTTGCCGTCTTGCTCTCAGCAGGTGCCTGAAGCTGATTTAGTAGTTAAAGAACTGTGCACAGTCTGGTCCCAGGTTCAGTCGAACCTGAAATATACCCAGGAAGTTCAAAAGATTAATGCTGACAAAAGGTGCTCTCGAGCGGTAGATTTTGGGTTGGGAGACAAGGTGTGGTTATCTATAAAGAATTTGTGTCTGAAGTTACCTTAGGGTAAATTGGCACCTCGATTTATTGGCCCTTATGAGATTATTGACATCATTAACTATGTGTCTTTTAAGTTACGGTTACCTGACTCCTTTCGCATTCACAAAGCTTTACTCAAAAAGTATGTGTCCACTGTATCTCCTGCACAGGAATCTCCGCAGCTAGTGGAAGTTGCCGGTCAACTAGAATACGAGATTTTTAGAATCCTAGATGTGAGGAAAGTTCATAATTCCTATGGTTCACTGGAAGGGTTTTGGTCCTGAAGAGAGGTCTTGGGTGCCTGCAAGTAAAATGCATGCTAAGAGATTGGTGAGAAGATTCCATTTAGCGCACCCAGCATCTCGCGCGTGAGGAGGAGCGAGGACGCAGCCAGCTTCCTCGTCTCCATGGTGACAAGGAGGCGGGGAGGACCTAGTAACGCACGCTTCCTCGGCATCCTCCATCTCCTAGACAATGAGCAGGTGGGGAACTAAGCGCCGGTGGTAGTGAGTCGGCGCTCAGGTGTATAAGGATTCTGGACATGGGTCATGTGATGCTGGTCACGTAACGTGACCCATCAAGAGGACCTATTTAAACAGGTAACCTGCTGGCCAAAGGTTTCCTGTGATTGGTCTTATCACCTCACTAGCGTATCCTGCATGTGTGACTTTGGTTTGTTTGACCTCGGCTTGTATTTCACTTCGACCTTGTGTTACCCCTTGTACTAACGCAATATTTTGGCTCTTGACTTCGGCTTGTTTTGACTTCGATCTTGTATTACCCCTTTTGTGCCTGCGTTATCTCCTGGCTCTTGAACTCAACTCCATTGATTCTATTGCTATTTTGGGGCTGGCCTAGAAAGCTCTCGCTTCCGTGTTGTCTGCTTTTGTGTATAGTTTCCTCCCTGTGTTGTGTCTCCCCTTCCTTGGGCCCCTGCACGTACGTAAGCTAGGGACTCCCGCCCAGCTGTGTCCCACGGTTAGGACGGACGGTGCAAGTAGGTAGGGATAGAGGTGTGGGAGGAGTTAGGGCCTCACTTATCACTACTTGTGGGGAGTTTCTTATATATTAAAGGGGTAGGCAACTTTCCTATTGGTTGCTAGGGATGTTGCTAGGCTCTGACAAAGATACTGAAGCCTTCTCATTGGCCCACAAGCAACAAGGGATGTTACTGATGAAAAAAAAAAGTTGAATATTTGCGATTACGAATACATAGCACTATAATCTACATCTTCGCTAATTCTCTAAGTGCCCATATTCGCAATAAAAATTTGCGATTAGAATATTTGCGATCAACACTAATAAATATTTGCTGAGCAAAATCTGTCCACAAATTGCACCAAAAAATCCATGTATATGGTTTTTACAAATGTATTAGATGTTTTAGATACTTCCTTGATAGTTCTGAAAATGTCTAGAAAAAGGGAAATACAATTCTACAGATTTAGGCTCCATTCACACGTCTGCAATTTCGTTCCGCAATTTGCGGAACGGAATTGCGGACCCATTCATTCCTATGGGGCAGCACGATGTGCTGCCCGGATCCTGAATTGCGGATCCGCACTTCTGGGTCCGCAATTCCGATCCCGAAAAATATAGAACATGTCCTATTCTTGTCCGCAATTGCGGACAAGATTAGGCATTTTCTATTAAGTGCCGATGATGTGCGGTCCGCAAAATGCGGAACGCACATCGCCGATGTCCGTGTTTTGCGGATCCGCAAAACACACACGGACGTGTGAATGGACCCTTACGGTAATAATTTTTTGGTCTAAAGTATTGGTGTACATACTGTAATAATACCCATACTGTATTCTTTTAAATTTGTTGCAGTTTCTGACGGTCTAGTCTAGTTTTGATCTGTCTCATTTTAAGTCATTATTAGTAAATCTGCACAACGGTGTTTGGTATCAGGCTTTGTGTGAAAAATTGTAAAAAAAAAAAAAACATACCTGTTAATACTCACCTCGCCAGGTTTCTGTGACTCCTGTCTTCAGCGGCAGAGCTACTGGAACTTTGGTTTCTGCACCTTGTCTGACATTTAAGCTACAGTCCTTTCCTGGCTATTGTTTGCCGTATTATTGACTATATTCTTGACTCATGATCCTGACCTTGGCCTCAGCCTTGTTTCCAGATTTGGCTTATGTCTTGCCTCCTGGTTTTGTCTCCTGTGGTTCTGCTCCTGCTATTGACTCCTGGCTATGATTGTGTCTCATACTCCATCTTGTTGCATCCTGACCATTATTACTTTGCAGACTCCTGGCTAACCTGATCTCTCAGTGAACATATTTTACCAGTAAATTCAGTGTAAGTGATTAGTGCAGGGGGCAGGAGTCTACAGCAACAGCTAAATAATAGAAAAACATGTAAAAAGGAACAAGGTAAAGGCAGGCTATGCTGGGTGGAGAACAGAGACTTGAATACATATTAATATAATTTTATGGGAAAAAAAACACGGGGGGGGGTTATCATTCCTTGCACACCAGTTTTTCAGCATAAAAAAGTTGCAAACCCGGTGTTTAAGACTTTTTAAACACCACTACGACCGAATGTGTTCGCCACCCTCACTACTTTCCAAAAAAGCGAGAGGAGGGAGCTTCCGGCACTATCTTCATTAACGCCAATTTTCTGGCATAAATGACAACAGAAATCTACAACAGCTAGGAGGCTGCCATAGATTTCAGTGTGGTGCACGGCTTGCTAGAGGATGCACAAAATTTATGCTAAGGCCTGAGCCTTAGCATATATTAGGCATATCCTCCAGCTGCGCAGGGGAAATCAAGACCGGTGAGGAAAAGGCCCGTCATGATAAATGTCCCCCATAAACTTACTAACGTGTATGTCTAAACGTATATGTGTATACATAGTTTATATAAATGGTAATCGTATGAATTTTAAAGGTAACATGTTTGAACATAAAGTTGGAAATAAACTCCTGGAAATAAAATAAATAAATAAATATCCAGATTTCTACTTTACGGTACCTGTAGGCTTCTATGGGACAGAAATACGACAGAGGTGTGTCATTTTTGCATATATCTGGAACATTTACCTCAGGATTGTTTTTTTTCTTAAAAATATTGAATATTACACTGAACAAATAAACGCAACACTTTCGGTTTTGCCCCCATTTTGCATGAGCTGAACGCAAAGATCTAAAACATTTTCTACATACACAAAAGACCTATTACTTTCAAATTTTGTTCACAAATCTGTGTTAGTGAGCACTTCTCCTTTGCCGAGATAATCCATCCCACCTCACAGGTGTGGCAAATCAAGGTGCTGATTAGACAGCATGAATATTGCACAGGTGTGCCTTAGACTGCCCACAATAAAGACCACTCTGAAATGTGCAGTTTGATCACACAGCACAATGCCACAGATGTTGCAACGTTTGGGGGAGCGTGCAATTGGCATGCTGACTGCAGGAATGTCTACCAGAGCTGTTGCTCGTGCAATGAATGTTCATTTCTCTACCATAAGGCGTTTCAGAGAATTTAGCAGTACATCCAACCGGCCTCACAACCGCAGACCACGTGTAACCACACCAGCCCAGGACCTCCACATCCAGCATGTTCACCTCCACGATCATCTGAGACCAACCACCTGGACAGCTGCAGCAACAATCGGTTTGCATAACCAAAGAATTTCTGCACAAACTGTCAGAAACCGTCTCAGGGAAGCTCATCTGCATGCTCGTCGTCCTCTTCAGGGTCTGGACCTGACTGCAGTTCGTCGTTTAAACCGACTTGAGTGGGTAAATGCTCACATTCAGGGCAGATGGCAGACAGCGTGTGTGGCATCGTGTGGGTGAGCAGTTTGCTGATGTCAACGTTGTGGATCGAGTGGCCCATGGTGGCAGTGGGGTTATGGTATGGGCAGGCGTATGTTATGGACACCGAACACAGGTGCATTTTATTGATGGCATTTTGAATGCACAGAGATACTGTGACGAGATCCTGAGGCCCATTGTTGTGCCATTCATCCACGACCATCATCTCATGTTGCAGCATGATAATGCACGGCCCCATATTGCAAGGATCTGAACAGAATTCCTGGAAGCTGAAAACATCCCAGTTCTTGCATGGCCAGCATACTCACCAGACATGTCACCCATTGAGCATGTTTGGGATGCTCTGCAACTTCGCACAGCTTATGAAGAGGAGTGGACCAACATTCTACAAGCCACAATTAACAACCTGATCAACTTTATGCAACGGAGATGTGTTGTACTACGTGAGGCAAATGGTGGCCACACCAGATACTGACAGGTTTTCTACCCCCCCCCCCCCCCCCCCCCCGAGTCAAAACTGTGCACATTTCAGAGTGGCCGTTTATTGTGGGCAGTCTAAGGCACACCTGTGCAATATTCATGCTGTCTAACCAGCACCTTGATATGCCACACCTGTGAGGTGGGATGGATTATCTTGGCAAAGGAGAAGTGGTCACTAACGCAGATTTAGACAGATTTGTGAACAATATTTGAGAGTAATGGGTCTTTTGTGTATGTAGAAATTGTTTCAGATCTTTGAGTTCAGCTCATGCCAAATAGGAGCAAAACCGAAAGTGTTGCGTTTATATTTTTGTTCAGTGTAGTTGCTATGCTTTCACACAAAAAATAGGAAACCACAAACATACTGTATATTAAAATATACAGTACTTTTTCATGGAAGTAGATTTCAGATATATACATATGTATGTGTATACATTTGTATATCTTTCTGCAACATACTGGAATCCATCTGAAGAATAAAATTGGAAAAAAATAATTATTAACGGACACAAATCAAAGCATCCATGCATTTCTTCATGTACCTGTTCATCACATAGATAAAATAACGCAGAATACTTCCCTTAATATGCAGTAGTCCTCATTTATTAAACCTAATAGTAGAACAGAACTTTGTTGCTTGTAGAAACCAATCAGAGCTCAGCTTTCGATTCCTAAACTGCTGTGAAAATTAAAGAAAATAAAAAAGGTGAGGAAAAATTATATTTTCCCATTCATTCTCTAATACAGTCCAGATGATTTTTTACATAAAACAGGTCCCCTGAATTTTCCATGTGCAGCCTAAGGTCATGAAACGTCACATTCCCAAGTCTTTATCATCATAAGGTAGTGTGTTTTGCTAGGGTCCTAGCTCAGACCACCCATTGCATGCTTCAAAGCACTATGGGGGAGATTTATCAAACTGGGGTAAAGTAGAACTGGCTTAGTTGCCCATAGCAACCAATCAGATTCCTCCTTTTATTTTTCACAGCTCCTATGGAAAATAAAAGGTGGAATCTGATTGGTTGCTATCGGCAACTAAACCAGTTCTACTTTACACCAGTTTGATAAATTTCCCCCTATAGGTACAGTATCTGGTTGTTTTCCAACCATCTACTAATTAACAGGCACAGATGAACTCAAGAAACAGAAGTGATTTCTTTCCTATTAAAAGTGCTTCCCCTTTCTTAGTAAGTCATTAATTCAGTCACATCAGCATTATAACTTTTACAGCTAAACTGGATCTGATCAGAAGCAGAATTTACACCACAGGTTTTACTGTGTTTCTGCAGTAAAATCCATATCTGCTGCTGTGCATTGCACAGGGTGAAATCCATGGTAGAAATCAACAGCATCAATTTTGATTTATCTAAAATCTGCACCACAAGTCAAAGTCCAGGCCTCCACAATATGGTGCATGATTGAGCAAGCAGGACATCATTTTTTCAGTCGGCTACATATAGAATAGGCCACAAAATGACTCTATAGTAATCTGATGCCTATATTAGTACAGTATTGCCCAACAGACTCCAATGGGTGCCATATTGGGCTTAGTAAGTGACAGGGAATACCAAATGTTAATAATTGATAAGGATTTTACACCATATTTACTAAATGTCTTCTTGCATCAAGTATGATAAATTCTGGTAACTGGTTTGTACACAAACATAGAAGAGGATTCTTTACGGTAAGAGCAGTGAGACTATGGAACTCTCTGCCTGAGGAGGTGGTGATGGTGAATTCACTAAAAGAGTTCAAGAGGGGCCTGGATGTATTTCTGGAGAGTAATAATATTACAGGCTATGGCTACTAGAGAGGGGTCGTTGATCCAGGGAGTTATTCTGATTGCCTGATTGGAGTAGGGAAGGAATTTTTCCCCCCTAAAGTGAGGGAAATTGGCTGCTACCTCACAGTTTTATTTTTTGCCTTCCTCTAGATCAACTTGTAGGATAAGGGCCCTTGCACACGACTGTATGCCCTCCGAGACATCCGGTCTGTGAGCGGGCCACATGTCCCAGAGCGGCATTGATCATGCACACGGGAGCACACAGCATCATAGATTACAATGATGCTGTGCACGTCGGGCCACACGCGGGACTATTGTCCTGCACTCACGTGTTCTTATGTCTCAGAGGACATACGGTTGTGTGCAAGGGCCCTAACAGGCTTTTTTTGGTATCGCTTTTTTTTTATTTGCTCCCAATGCACTTAGATACGCATGCTTCTGTCTATGAGCAAACATTAAAGGGTGTGTCATAATACAATGTAAGGCAGCAGTCAGAAGATTGCCGCTTATGATACAATACCAAAGTTCATGTCAGCATGGATATAATCAGTGAACATGAAATTACCCTTTAACCCTCCTTATTTTTTTTTTATGATATTGGTTCCCAAACTAAAGTTTCATTTTCGGTACTGCCACATAAAGTTTTTTCTTGGTTACGTATCTACTAAGCATGGTAATTTTACATTGTAAATTCATTTTGATGCACACACAGAAATCATGGGGCCCCATAGCAAAAATTGGGGTCCCTGCCATATAGCTATCCCTTTATATTTAATCTTCTGGGGGCCTTTCAGCAGACCCCTCTTCATTGCTGCAACTGTGGAGGAAAGCATACTTACCTGCTCCCCGCCACTGGGTCCCAGCTCGTTTGCTCCCCCGTCCCAGCACTCTGGTCCCCTACTGTCAATATACAGTTTAATGGTGCTGCATCAGTGACCTGTACCCATTGTATCACGTGATGCAAGGGGGTCAGGTCACCACTGCGACAGTCATGAAACTAGATGTTGACAGCAGGGAACCCAAGCAAAGCAGCGGCAGAGAAAAACAGCCAGGACCTTTTATTAATGTGTTTTTTTACATTCTCACAGATGGGCTTCCAAGCAATGTGCTGTATGCAAGGCAGGAACCTTACCAGTTAGGTCACTGCGCTTGCGTTGACTACGTTACAATGAGGAAGCCGGCACCAGGAGCGCGGCATTCACTCACTGCACCTGCGCCGAATACAGAAGCGCACGGTGCAGGCGCGGGATTTAGACAGATGCAGCCAAATCAGACGACAATCAAGAGGAGCGGGGCGGGCTAGAAGAAATACATAGGCGGAGAAAATGGTCAGTAGACGGAGCCTCTAGGTATGTATAAAAGTACGTTTTTTAGGTGAACGGCCGCAGACAGAAGTGAACAAAGAAGACTGTTATGCACTGCTGACACTAGCACATCGCTAGTGTCAGTCAGCTACATATGGCAAAATCGGATGGTAGAAACCCTTTAAGAGAAACATCAGAGTCTTGCAGGTCTGATACCTTTTAATGGCCAACAGAAATAGAAGCAATAATGTTACAAAGCAAGCTTGTGAGACAACCTCGGTCTCTGTCAAAAGTAAAACAGAAATTAATGGAGTGGCTGTGCGCATGCCTGCGTTCATTTCGGTGGGCCCTATGGGGTAAGTATCTTTATGTGTGCACAGTATGTGTATATATATATATATATATATATATATATATATAGTTTTGTTTTTTTAAATATACATATAGTGACACAGTGAGAGGTTTGGTCTGGGAAAACAGGTATTTTCCTCCCAGCATGTGCTGCTGGGCTGATTTACAGCCAGGTGAGGTCAAATACCGGATCATATTTTAAATGCCGGTCCAGGTTTTGGCAGCACCTGGCAGCTGGGCTCAGAAGCCATGTCTCTGTGTTGGGATCTGGGAGCCTTGTGTCTGGAGGAAGGCTTTCTACCTGTTTGGTGTGAAAACAGGTTGGTGCTTCTATCAGCAAGGACTCTTTGAGGCAGAATTGCTGCATAATGTGAATTTCCACCAACACCGCAAGGTGACGTTTTGTTTGATAATTACTGCTTGTTTTCTCACTTGCCTAAAGTGTGAATAAAACACTGAAGTGTTTGATCCAAAGAACTTGTTGTTGCCTCTATACTGTGTCTGCTAATCCAATCTACCAGAGCGAGTCCCCACAATTGGTGGAGGATGCGTGCAAGAGCAGTGAGGCTGGCGTGAACGCTGATATTTTTGGTTTCTGCATTTTTCGGGCACGGTTGTATGTCATACATTAAACCATCTATATTACAACCAGTGCCCCACGACAAAATGGAGGCTGTTGTGAAGGCCCTCATGGAGGTTAATCTGCAGCAGCGAGAGACAAACCTGCAGCAACACAAGGCTAATAAGCAGCAGCAGGAGACTAACCAGTTGCTGCTACAACACGTGATGGCTTTGCAGACACCGGGAGCAACCCTGAGTGTCCACAATGCCCGGAAAGCAGTCCGTGCCGCGATTCCTAAGATGACCCCCGCAGACGACATCGAAACCTACCTGGCGATGTACAAGCAAGTGGCCATCAGGGAAAAGCTACCCCCTGACCAGTGGGCTGTATTTCAACTTGCCGAACGATCAAGCGGCCGACTACCAAAAAGTAAAGGGTGAAATTTTGGCAAGACTGGGGGTGAATGTGTTGGTCCGGGCCCAGCGGGTACATCAGTGGGGGTTTAAGCTGGCTGAGCCTGCGAGGACCCAGTATTATGACTTACTCCACCTCTTGCGAAAGTGGCTACAGCCTGATGTGCTGAGTCCCCGGACATGCTGGATAGACTATTAGCTGACATGTTCTGGAGGGCTTTGCCATACCCTCTCTAGCACTGGATCGGTCAGGTGTCTCCTGGCAATGCCCTTGAGATGGTGGAACGCTATGAAGCTACCAAGAATCTAAAGGAGAGTTCTGTTGGGAGGGAGATCGGCAAACCCCGGAAATGTCCACCCCAGGCCCGGAGATTTGAGCCGATAAAACCTGCCCAGGATGTACCCACGGCGGACCTGGCTCTGAAAGTATGCTGGCAGTGTCAGGAGCCTGGCCATGTAAGGGCTACCCTGGTGCGGTCCACTGAGTATACTGGCTGGAAAGTCAGGGTGATGTGCATCCACAGAGACTTAAAAGACTACCCCACCACGTTGGTGTCTCTAACCACGGTGGCCGGTAGATGGACCCACGAGGTGGCTGTCGCTACAAATCTACATCATGAACTCATAATAGGGAGAGACTTCCCGGCACTATGGCCTGCTATGAGAGTGACTGATACCCATGAGACAGGGGTAACCCTAGCAGAGTGGCCCGGCTCAGGGGGGAGACCAGAACCCTGGGAACCTGAGATCGAAGGGCAAGCGTTAGGGGTGACCGCCACTTCGGTAGAAGAAGGGGAGACAACCCCGCTAAGTGTGATGGTGGGAGACGTGGAGGACTTGCCGCCGGGTCCTGAATTGGCAGACCTCAATGTCTCCGGGGATAATTTTGGTACTGCCCAACGTCGGGACCCAACCCTATCATGCGCCTGGGAAAATGTGTTAATAGAAGATGGGGAACCACAACAACCTGGGGCAGAGTCAGTGTTTCCCTGTTTTGTGGTTCATCAAAATATGTTGTATCGGGTAAACCAACTACGGGGTGAGCCTATTAAACAGCTTGTGTTAGATCTAGCCCACCAACACGTTCTTGGTGGTCACCTGGGGCTGCAGAAAACTCAGGATCATATTCTACAGCAGTTTTACTAGCCCAGCATATTCAAAGAAGCAGAAGAGTTTTGTAAGTCTTGCCCGACCTGCCAGATAGCTAGCCTAGTCCCCTAGTAACTCTCCCGATTATCGAAGTACCATTTGACAGAATAGCTATGGACCTTAGTCTGCTAGAGGGCATCAACACATCTTAATCATTCTAGACTACGCCACTCTGTACCACTGCGACATACCTCGGCCAAACTCATAGCTAAGGAGTTAATGGAGATGTTTTCCAAATGGACGGTCTGGTAGAACGGTTTAACCAAACATTAAAAAATATGTTGAAAAAGGTAGTGTCTAAAGATGGGAAAGACTGGGACCTCCTTCTGCCCTACCTCATGTTCGCAGTGCGAGAGGTACCCCACTCTACTGGGTTCTTGCCCTTCGAACTGCTATATGGCAGACACCCTCGCGGTCTCTTGGACGTGGCCAAAGAGGGGTGGGAACAACAACCCACTCCACATAAAAGTGTCATTGAGTATGTTACCCAAATGCAAGATCGGATAGAGACAGTGTTGTCTCTTGCTAGGGAGCATGTGGAGGCAGCTCAGCGAGCCCAGAGTTGGGTCTATAATTGTCAGGCTTGGGTCCGGATTTTTAACCTGGGTGATCGGATTTTGGTTCTGGTGCCGACCGTGGACAGTAAGTTCCTGACTAGGTGGCAGGGGCCCTACGAGGTACTAGAGAAAATTGGAGATATAAACTACAAGGTACACCAGCCAGGGCAGTGAAAGCCGGAGCAGGTTTACCATGTGAATTTACTCAAGCCGTGGAAAGATTCTGATGCAAGAGAGGCGGCTGCCACTGTAAAAATTGCTTACAGGCTCTCCTCTAAACAGACTCAGAAGGCCAGAGTGTTTGTTAGTCGGAACACGGATCTGTTCTCGGACCTTCCTGAACGCACTTCCATAATCCAGCATGACATTGTAAAACCATACCGGGTGCCCGAGGCTTGGCGACAAGTCATATCAAAGAGGTGCAGCTAATGTTGCAGCTAGAGGTCATTGAGGAGTCAAGAAGTGAGTGGGCCAGTCCTATAGTATTGATACCCAAGCCGGACGGGATGTTGCGGTTTTGTAACGACTTTCGAAAACTTAACTAGGTTTCCAAATCTGGTGCGTATCCCATGCCCCGGGTGGATGAGGTCATCGAGAGGTTAGGACAAGCCCAGAATTTTGGACCTCACGCAAGGGTACTGGCAGTTGCCCTTAAAGGAGGCTGCCAAAGAGAAAACTGCCTTCATCACACCTGAGGGGCTGTATCAATATAAGGTCTTACCCTTTGGTCTGCATGGCGCCCCGTCACTTTTCAGCGACTAATGGAAATTGTGCTGCGACTACATCGTCGGTATGCTTCGGCTTACCTGTACAATATTGTCATCTACAGTACCGACAGGGAAAGTCACCTACCCAAAGTTCAGGCTGTAGTGGACTCCCTTCGGAAAGCTGGCCTAACCACTAACCCAAAAAAATGTGCGATAGGGTTAGAAGAGACTAAGTACCTGGGGTATGTCATTGGGCACGGAGTCATCAAACCCCAAATGAACAAAATAGAGGAGATACGGAATTGGCCTTGACCTCTCACCACTAGGCAAATAAAGTAATTCCTAGGAATGGTGGCCTATTACATGAGGTGTGTTCCCCACTTTGCTACTCTATCCGCGCCCTTGACAGGACTCTTATAGAAACATAGAATGTGTCGGCAGATAAGAACCATTTGGCCCATCTAGTCTGCCCAATATACTGAATACTATGAATAGCCCCTGGCCCTATCTTATATGAAGGATGGCCTTATGCCTATCCCATGCATGCTTAACCTGTTTGGGACATAGGGCGTACAGGTACGCCCTGATGTCCTGGTACTTAAGGACACAGGGCGTACCTGTACGTCTTATGTAGTTCCGATCACCGCCGCGATCATCATTGAGCAGGCACCTTGGGTCAATGCGCGGAGGGGTCCTGTTACCCCCCTGTGTCGATTCAGACCTGCAGTTTGCGGCTTTTACATGTTGTGGCGGCGGCGGTGCCATTGGGTCCCCGTGCAGATGTAGGGGGGACCTGATGGCATGGAAGGCAGCGCGTTACCTTCCAGTGACGAGCCTGTGAGATCCAGCCCCCTGGATCTCACAGGCAGGAAGCTGTATGAGTAATACACACTGTATTACTCATACAGCCAATGCATTCCAATACAGAAGTATTGGAATGCATTGTAAAGGGGATCAGACCCCAAAAGTTGAAGTCCCAAAGTGGGACAAAAAAAAGTGAAAACAAAAGTTGAAAAAATAAAACAAAAACGTAATTTCCCCCAAAAAATTGGTAAAAAATAGGGAAATATTTTTTTTTTTACATATTAGGTATCGCCTCTTCCGCCGCATCACATGACCTAAACCCTCAGATGAACACTGTAAAAAATAAAAAATGTGCTAAATAAACAATTTTTTTGTCACCTTACATCACAAAAAGTACAACAGTAAGCAATCAAAAAGGCGTATGCCGACCAAAATAGTACCAATCTAACCGTCACCTCATCCAGCAAAAATGAGCCCATACCTAAGACAATTGCCCAAAAAAAAAAAAAAAAACTATGGCTCAGAATATGGAAACACTAAAACATCATTTTTTTGTTTTAAATTTGAAAAAAGTATACATATTAGGTATTGCCGCGTCCATAATAACCTGCTCTATAAAAATATCACATGACCTAACCCCTCAGGTGAACAACGTAAAAAAATATAAATAAAAACGGTGTAAGAAAAGCCATTTTTTGGCACCTTACATCACAAAAAGTGTAATAGCAAGCGATCAAAAAGTCATATGCACCCCAAAGTAGTGCCAATCTCATCCAGCAAAAAATTAGACCCTACCTAAGATAATCGCCAAAAAACGGAAAAAACTATGGCTCTCAGACTATGGAGACACTAAAACATGATTATTGTCACAGACACTATCTCTGGCTGTGACCTTCCGTCCTTGCACGTTCGGCGCTCCTCGCTGAAGTTTCGTTTCTGTGTGTTATTTTTGGTTCTGTATGGGTTAACTCCCCTGTGTTCCTATTAGGAGTTAATCCTCTCTGTCTGCTCCATGGAACCTGTATATAAAGCTGAGGTTTTATCAGTTCTGTTTCAGCTCTCCTGGTGTGTGTTGTCTTGTCCTGCTCCTAGTTTGTACTCACTCTCCCATGCTGCTGACCCATGGGATCCCTGTCTGTCTGTCTGTGCGTGCTCTGTGGGTTTCCTACTTGTTCATTCCCGTCCTCTTTCCTGTGTGTTGTTATCTGTTCTGCCAGTTATGTTTGAGTTACCTTGTGTATTTATATTTCTCTGTTCAGCAAGCCCTTGCTGCAGAGTGCTATGGGCAAGGCCACGCAGTATACCACTGGTGGAGCTAGTCCTTCTCTGCTCATTGCCACTCCTGTTCCCTTGCGTGAACTCCTGCTTGTGTTATTAGTTGCCCTGTTTGTATTTGCCTGTCTATGTTATGTATGCCTATGTGCCGTCGGTACCTTCTGGTACCTGTTGTCCATTCGTTCCTGCTGTCACTGTCTAGTTCACGCTCCAGAGTGGACCCTGGCAACTTCCTGCTGCAAAGCCTAACCCTACCATCTGGGGCCCTAGTGAATACTAGGAGTTGCTTAGTCATGCCCCTCTGTAGTATTGCTAGACAGTGGCGCAGTGGGGGTTTGCTCCCACTGTGCTGACAGTACATAGAGCTCATGTTTTGTCTGTGCTGCCTTCCCTGGTTTTTGTTTGTGCAATAAACTCTTGTGTGTCTGTACCTGATTTCCGTTTGTTTTATTGCTTGACGACGCGGTGGTCTCTCCGGGGACCGCCAACTCGTGACAATTATTTTGTTTCAAAAATGATATAATTGTGTAAAAGTTACATAAATAAAAAAAGTATACATATTAGGTATAGCCGCGTCCATAATAACCTGCTCAATAAAAATATCACATGAGCTAACCCCTCTGGTGAACACCGTAAAAAAAAAAAAAAACGGTGTAAAAAAAGCTATTTTTGTCACCTTACATCTCAAAAAGTGTAATAGCAAGCGATCAGAAAGTCATACGCACTCCAAAATAGCGCCAATCAAACCGTCATCTCATCCCGCAAAAATCATACCCTACCCAAGATAATCGTCCAAAAACAGAAAAAACTATGGCTCTAAGACTATGGAAACACTAAAACATGATTTTTTTTTTGTTTCAAAAATGAAATCATTGTGTAAAACTTGCATAAATGAAAAAATTGTATACATATTAGGTATCGCCGCGTCCGTGACATCCTGCTCTATAAAAATACCACATGATCTAACCTGTCAGATGAATGTTGCAAATAACAAAAAATAAAAACGGTGCCAAAACAGCTATTTCTTGTTACCTTGCCTCACAAAAAGTGTAATATAGAGCAACCAAAAATCATATGTACCCTAAACTAGTACCAACAAAACTGCCACCCTATCCCGTAGTTTCTAAAATGGGGTCACTTTTTTCGAGTTTCTACTCTAGGGGTGCATCAGGGGGGCTTCAAATGGGACATGGTGTCAAAAAACCAGTCTAGCAAAATCTGCCTTTCAAAAACTGTACAGCATTCCTTTCCTTCTGCACCCTGCCTTGTGCCCATACAGCAGTTTACGACTACATATGAAGTGTTTCTGTAAACTACAGAATCAGGGCCATAAATATTGAGTTTTGTTTGGCTGTTAACCCTTGCTTTGTAACTGGAAAAAAATATTAAAATGGAAAATCTGCCAAAAAAGTGAAATTTTGAAATTGTATCTCTGTATTTCATTAATTCTTGTGGAACACCTAAAGGGTTAACAAAGTTTGTAAAATCAGTTTTGAATACCTTGAGGGATGTAGTTTCCAAAATGGGGTCACTTTTTGGGATTTTCTACTCTAGGGGTGCATCAGGGGGGCTTCAAATGGGACATGGTGTCAAAAAAACAGTCCAGCAAAATCTGCCTTCCAAAAACCACACAGCATTCCTTTCCTTCTGCGCCCGTACAGCAGTTTACGACCACATATGGGGTGTTTCTGTAAACTACAGAATCAGAACCATAAATGTTTGGGTTTTGTTTGGCTGTTAACCCATGCTTTGTAACTGGGAAAAAAATAAATTAAATGGAAAATCTGCCAAAAAAGTGAAATTTTGAAATTGTATCTCTATTTTCCATTAATTCTTGTGGATCACCTAAAGTATGAACGACGTTTGTAAAATCAGTTTTGTATACCTTGAGGGGTGTAGTTTCTAGAATGGGGTCATTTTGGGGTGGTTTCTGTGCCGGCATACATACATAATTCCTCTGGGTAGCCATTTTATATGCTTCTGGCATATGTAAAAAAAACTGTGAACTCTCATCTTCCTGAAGCCTGGGTCGCCTATGATATAGATGGACACTTTTATTACCACTACTCTTTGAGGCCAGCTGAAAAAAGGTCATAAAAGCTATACCAGGCCCAGCTCATCCTGTTCTTTAAGATAAGATCAGCTCGCTGTCAAGCCTGGCTGGAGCGTGACGTCATTAATTTCCAGGTCTGGTTTGAGGAGAGCTAATAGCCCTTAATTAGCTCTGGGCATAAAACCAGTCCACTTTCATATTTCATTTATGAATCAACTTATGCCCTTTCTGACACCAGATCCAGGATCTACAGAGTATTGTGGTTAATTGGGTATCAAATATGACTAGAGGATGTGATTCTGTAGCTGACCTATGGGTGGTAGAAGAACTACAGGTCCCAGCATTACCGTGTGTGGTCTCATTCTGTAGGTAAATAAATAAGGATCGAAATATGTATTCTGTATAAAAATATGCCGATGTATCAGGGAGATACGGGCTTAAGTATAATCCTCATTGTAGGAACTGAACTTTGATGGGGTCATAAAACACTTGGGGGCCAATCCCTAAGCTTCACAGTCACTCTGCTGCCATTGGCTGACAGGAGTAAGTCTCCTGCCCATGGGAGAGTTCATAAAAATCCATGCACAAGGACAGAGGAGAGAGACCCATGGAACATCACCAGACACTTAATTGGACATTGACGGCATATCCCTGTATCAGAAGAACTTTGAGGGTCTCCCCTGATACATACTGAAAAGGGGTTTGCAAGGATTTAAAAAGGACATATGAACGACCATCTGAAACCCTCCAGAGAAACTAAGTATTCTTTCACAGACCACTACGTCAGAGCTGTGGGATCCGGAGCGATTGGATCCATAGTTCGTGACATTTTCTGGTGGCAGCTTACGGGATTCTGTATGCTTAGAATATTAGTGCATGAAGTTATGTCCATAACTCTGTACTAAAGGATTGAAAAATTCTGGAAGACGAAGCACAGTGCATTAGTTTTGATAGAATAATAATTCACGACAGTACCCTCCCCTCTCTCTTGTTTTCTGTCCTATCTTTTATTTGGCAATAATGTCCGAATCCGTGAATTATGACGTCCTGAGCGTGGCTGATATCACAGCTCTGTGTGAGCACAAAGGCATCCAAGTATATGGGAAAAATAAGACGGTCCTCATCCAGGAGTTATGTGCACGGAGGAGTCAAGAGTCATCCCTGCAGGATTCAGAGAATGGAGGAGACTCTGGGGCCCCTGAGCCAGGTGACCCCTTCCAGAATGAGGATGATGAACTGAGAGGAGGACAGCCTGCTGGGGCTTGCAGTCCTCTAGCTGGACATAACTCTGTCTCTATGCCATCCCAAAATGGTCTGGACCAACTAATGCTCAGTAACCCGGACTTATATTTTCGGCTGCTGGAGGCACGTCGTGCAGAGCGCAAGGCTGAGCTCGAGGCTGCAGAGCGCAAGGCTGAGCTCGAGGCTACAGAGCGCAAGGCTGAGCTCGAGGCTGCAGAGCGCAAGGCTGAGCGCGAGGCTGCAGAACGGGAAGCTGTCCGCAGGCATGAACTGGACCTGGCCCGAGTACAGCTTCAGGGGTCCGACCGGAATGCCACATCCACAGGCCCATCCCTGATGGTCAAGCCAAAACTGCCTGTGATGGAGTCTGAGAACTGTGACATTGATCTTTTCCTGCATGCTTTTGAAACCTCATGCCAGCAGTACCAGGTACCAGAGCCACAGTGGGCGGGACATCTAATGTCCGCACTGAAGGGCAAAGCTATGGAGGCCCTGGTCGGACTACCATTAGCAGAGCGTACCAGTTACGCGGTCATCAAAAAGGCTATTCTGGTCAAGTACCAGCTGACTCCAGAGACTTACCGTTTACGGTTCCGGTCCCTGCGGAGAGGGCCCGGAGATACTTTTATGGACCATCTGGGCAAGTTGCAGACCACCTTCCAACAGTGGTCTGATCCCCTCACAGAGGACACCAAGCAGTCCCTGGCGGATCTGATGGTCCGAGAACAGTTTGTCTCCAATTGCCCCACAGATGTGCAAAAATATGTATGTGAGCACAAGCCGAAGAGTGCGCGAGAGGCGGCTGAGCTAGCCGATGAATACGTCGCCATGCCCAGCACTCGGGCATTCAAAGACACTCTGTCCCGTCTGGGAGGAACCTCTTCATCTGCTTCTTCCTCCCGGCCAGCTATGCGTGCGGCAAGCCAGGACACCTCAGCCACTCGTGCCCGGAGAAGAAGACAGCACCCCCTGGCAAGCTTGCCCGCAACCCATCATCTGTGCTGTTAGTGAATGGAGCTGCAAGACACACCGCAGACAACCTACAGTCGGTTACTGTGGGCAACCGGTGCACCACAGGCTTCCGCGATACATGAGCCGAAGTCACACTAGTTCGGCCTGAACTAGTGGATGACGCAGACCTTATTCCCGGCAAAAGCCTCACCATCACGGGAGTTGGGGGGGTGAGCCCTAATGTTCCCCTAGCTCGTGTTTTCCTTGATTGGGGGGCTGGGAGTGGAGTAAGGGAGGTGGGAGTCTCTGCGGAGATCCCCACAAATGTTTTATTAGGCACTGACCTAGGACGATTGGTCTCGTGCTACGTGCCCCCTGGAAGCACACAGGACTCACCCGTCCCTATGGAGGTCCCTGGACATACCGAGGTACTGTGCAAGGATGTTTGCGTAACATCAGATAACCTTGGGGATGGACCTCGGGAGGTGGGAGGTGGGGTGTGTGGGAGCAGTTCTCCTATGACAGGAGATGTAGAGGGGATGGCGGGTGTATGTACACAGGTAGCGGACATGTGTTTAACTGATTTAAGTTGTGCAAATGTTAAATGTGATGACATTATTGTGCCTGTGTTGCCCGTCACTCGCAGGGCTGCAAAAGCCGCAGCGGACTGCTCCATTGGGGAAGAGCAAGTGGAAGTGTCCCCTTCCACCGGTTCGGACCCCGTGGACTTAACCGCGTCAGAGCCTCAGCCACTGTCCCTGCTCGCCACAGGACAGCTGGCTGGGACTTGTAGTGCCGCCTTTGAGCAGGCCCTGCGAGATGACCCTACCTTGGAGCAGCTAAGGCTACTTTCACACTAGCGTTCGTCGGTCCGCTCGTGAGCTCCGTTTGAAGGGGCTCACGAGCGGACCCGAACGCAGCCGTCCAGCCCTGATGCAGTCTGAATGGAGCGGATCCGCTCAGACTGCATCAGTCTGGCGGCGTTCAGCCTCCGCACGGACAGGCGGACAGCTGAACGCTGCTTGCAGCGTTCGGGTGTCCGCCTGGCCGTGCGGAGGCGTGCGGATCCGTGCGGATCCGTCCAGACTTACAATGTAAGTCAATGGGGACGGATCCGTTTGAAGATGCCACAATGTGGCTCAATCTTCAAGCGGATCCGTCCCCCATTGACTTTACATTGAAAGTCTGGACGGATCCGTCCGAGGCTATTTTCACACTTAGCTTTTTTTTTGCCATTTTAATGCAGACGGATCCGTTCTGAACGGAGCCTCCGTCTGCATTATTATGAGCGGATCCGTTCAGAACGGATCCGCCCGAACGCTAGTGTGAAAGTAGCCTTAGAGGGTTAGCTGCCAGCCCTCCCACTGAGGGAGACAAATACCGAGTGTGTTGGGACAATGGGAAACTGTATAAGGAGGACATCTCCCACAGTGACAGTAGGGTGGGGCCACTCAAGAGGCAGCTCATTGTACCTGTGCAGTTCAGGGAACAATTACTGCAAGTGGCTCATGAGATCCCCTTAGCTGGTCACCTGGGAATAACCAAAACAAAGTCCCGGGTGATGCAGAATTTTTTCTGGCCTGGCCTCGGGGCAGATGTCTCCAAGTACTGCAGGTCCTGCGACACCTGTCAGCGAGTGGGCAAAGCAGGAGACCGTCACCGAGCTCCATTGAATCCCTTACCGATAATTGAGGAACCCTTCAGGAGGGTGGCCGTGGACATCATTGGTCCACTGGCCATCCCCAGCAGTTCGGGTAAACGGTTCATATTAACCCTGGTGGATTACGCGACGCGCTACCCGGAAGCAGTGGCGTTATCCTCCATTAGGGCGGACAAGGTTGCAGACGCCCTGCTGGGGATCTTCACGAGAGTGGGGTTCCCAGCTGAGCTTCTCAGCGACCAAGGACCTCAGTTCATGTCTGAACTAATGCAGGGGCTCTGTAGGAAAATACAGGTGAACCATATCGTAGCCAGCCCTTACCACCCACAAACAAACGGCCTCTGTGAGCGCTTCAACGGGACGTTTAAGCAGATGCTGAAGACGTTCGTGGAGGTGCAAGGGAAGGACTGGGAACGATATCTACCACACCTGCTATTTGCCTACAGAGAGGTTCCCCAGGAGTCAACCGGGTTTTCGCCCTTCGAACTCCTGTATGGTCGACGAGTAAGAGGTCCCCTAGACCTAATCAGAGAGTCTTGGGAAGGCAGGGTTGCCGGAACTGAAGTCTCTGTAGTAGACTATGTCCTCAGGTTCTGAGACAAAATGGAGTTGCTGGTAGGTCTGGTACAGGAGAATATGGTGCAGGCCCAAAGCAAACAGAAGCAGTGGTATAACCGCACTGCCCGAGAGAGAATCTACCAGGAGGGGCAGAAGGTCTATGTCCTGCTGCCATTGCAGCAAAACAAACTGCAAGCTGCATGGGAAGGGCCGTACCCCATTGTCAAATGTCTGAGTAAGGTAAATTATGTGGTGGGCCTTGGAGAGGGAGGTAGGAGACAGAAGACGTTTCACGTCAACATGCTCAAGGAGCATCACGAGAGAACGCCACATGTTATGCCGGTTTGCAGCCTGCCCGAAAGGGAGGAGGCCGACCCCCTACTAGATCTGCTAGCTGACACTCGAGAGTTGGAGGTGGACTTAACCCTCAACTCTCGTCCCAGCAGAGATCTCAGCTCTTAGAAGTGTTGACGGCTCACCATGACACTTTTACAGGGAAACCCGGGAGAACTCACCTTGCAGTCCATCATGTGGACACAGGCACACATGCTCCCACAAAGCAGTCCGCCTACCGTGTCTCACTGGAGGTCCAGGCAGACCTCAGGAGGGAGATCGAGGAGATGAAGCAGCTCGGGGTCATTCGGAAATCCCACAGCGCTTGGGCCTCACTGGTGGTTCTGGTCCCGAAGAAAGATCAGACAACCAGGTTCTGTGTGGATTATCGGAAACTGAATGCCCTCAGAACCTCGGATGCTTACCCCATGCCCAGGATTGATGAACTGTTAGATAAGTTGGCAGGAGCCAGCTACCTGACAATCATGGACCTGAGCAGGGGGTATTGGCAGATTCCCCTGACCTCGGAGGCTCAGGAGAAGTCGGCCTTCATCACCCCTTTCGGCTTATACGAATTTACTGTAATGCCGTTTGGGATGAAGAATGCGCCCAGCCACCTTTCAAAGGCTTGTGAATGACTTGCTGGAAGGACTAGAAGAATGTGCTGTCGCCTATTTAGACGACATTGCCGTGTATAGCCCCACGTGGAAGGAGCATCTGGTGCACCTGTCGCAAGTACTGGACAAACTTGCTGCGGCTGGACTAACTGTTAAGCCTAGCAAGTGCCAGCTGGGCATGAATGAGGTCACTTACTTAGGCCACAGAGTAGGAGGAGGCACACTGAGGCCTGAAATAGAGAAGGTGAAAGCCATTACGAGATGGCCAACACCTCTCACCAAGAAGCAGGTCATGTCTTTCTTGAGAACAGCCGGGTACTATAGGAAGTTCATCCCGAACTATAGCGCCCTGGCCAAGCCTCTGACAGACTTGACCAAGAAGAAGCTGCCCAGGATGGTGTCATGGACGCCGGAATGCGAGCAAGGCTTCCAGGCCCTGAAGGATGCACTAGCCAGTGCTCCTGTGCTTCAGGCCCCAGATTTCACTCGGAAGTTTGTGGTCCACACGGATGCTTCCGCCTTTGGTCTGGGTGCAGTCCTGAGTCAGGTGAACCAGGCCGGGGAGGAGCATCCTGTACTATACCTGAGCCGTAAGTTACTGGCCAGGGAGACCAGCTACTCCACAATAGAGAAGGAGTGTTTAGCTATTGTGTGGTCCCTGCAAAAGCTACAACACTACCTGTATGGACGCAATTTCACAGTGATCACTGATCACAATCCCCTCAGCTGGTTGGCACGTCTCGCAGGAGACAATGCGAAACTGCTGAGATGGAGCCTGATTTTGCAGCAGTACAACTTCACCGTGCAGCACAGAAAAGGTAGTTTACATGGAAATGCCGACGGGTTGTCGCGGCAGGGAGAATCGGCCGGAGATGGCTGGGTTGCTGTGGAATAGGCTTGTGGCCATTTCCCCAGGCAACCTTTTAAAAGAGGGAGGTGTGCCGGCATACATACATAATTCCTCTGGGTAGCCATCTTATATGCTTCTGGCATATGTAAAAAAAAACTGTGAACTCTCATCTTCCTGAAGCCTGGGTCGCCTATGATATAGATGGACACTTTTATTACCACTACTCTTGGAGGCCAGCTAAAAAAAGGTCATAAAGGCTATACCAGGCCCAGCTCATCCTGTTCTTTAAGATAAGATCAGCTCGCTGTCAAGCCTGGCTGGAGCGTGACGTCATTAATTTCCAGGTCTGGTTTGAGGAGAGCTAATAGCCCTTAATTAGCTCTGGGCATAAAACCAGTCCACTTTCATATTTCATTTATGAATCAACTTATGCCCTTTCTGACACCAGATCTAGGCTCTACAGAGTATTGTGGTTAATTGGGTATCAAATATGACTAGAGGATGTGATTCTGTAGCTGACCTATGGGTGGTAGAAGAACTACAGGTCCCAGCATTACCGTGTGTGGTCTCATTCTGTAGGTAAATAAATAAGGATCGCAAATATGTATTCTGTATAAAAATATGCCGATGTATCAGGGAGATACGAGCTTAAGTATAATCCTCATTGTAGGAACTAAACTTTGATGGGGTCATAAAACACTTGGGGGCCAATCCCTAGGATTCACAGTCACTCTGCTGCCATTGGCTGACAGGAGTAAGTCTCCTGCCCATGGGAGAGTTCATAAAAATCTGTGCACAAGGACAGAGCAGAGAGACCCATGGAACATCACCAGACACTTAATTGGACATTGACGGCAGATCCCTGTATCAGAAGAACTTTGAGGGTCTCCCCTGATACATACGGAAAAGGGGTTTGCAAGGATTCAAAAAGGACATATGAACGACCATCTGAAACCCTCCAGAGAAACTAAGTATTCTTTCATCTTTTTCCCTTTCATTTGAACTGTCGTGATTATTTATATTGTTATTATTATTCTGTAGATTTGTAGTCATTTTCATTAGACTTGTATGCACTGCTTTTTACCGCTTATTAAAGATTATAAAATCTAAATAGCCAAGTCTTCCATATTCTAAGCTGCTGAACAACGTACCTTGCCTTTGAAGAGACGTTACCAGGTAGTTAGTTAAATTGCATTTAGGAATTGTAGCTGGGGGTGATTGACTGCGGTTGGTCAGTAAGTGATATCCGGTTCATCCACTGATCTGTGTGATAGTGAATGACCTGGATAGTCGGCTCGTGGACCGGGAACCCACGTGGTGGCAGTTACCGAAGTGTAGTGGGGGGGTGTTAGCCGAATGGTAATACCCCAGTCACGTGAGGTCTCTGTGTGTGCGCAGACTCCGTCACAGACCACTACATCACAGCTGTGGGATCCGGAGCGATCGGATCCATAGTTCGTGACAGTTTCTATTATGTAAGCCTCACAAAGTGACTTCAGACCTGTACTGGTCCTTCAAAAGTGGGTTTTTGAAAATTTCTGAAAAAATTTCAAGATTTGCTTCTAAACTTTGAAGCCTTGTAACATCCCCAAAAAATTCAATATCATTCCCAAAATGATTCAAACATGAAGTAGACATATGGGGAATGTAAAGTAATAACTATTTTTGCAGGTATTACTATGTATTATAGAAGTAGAGAAATCTCAGAATGGCCTGGATAAGTCAAAGCGTTTTAAAGTTATCACCACATAAAGTGACACTGGTCAAATTTGCAAAACATGGCTGGTCCGTAAGGTGAAAATGAGCCCGGCTCTTAAGGGGTTAAACTCCTTCACTGTATTTGCAGCTACCACTTCTTCAGGAAGGCTAGTCCATGCATCCACTACTCTCAGTAAAGTAATGCTTCCTGATATCTTCTTGTAGCAGTTTTTCTTCTTTTAAATATTCTCTCCTCTTTTACCTTGTTGATTCCCTTTATGTATTTAAAAGTTTCTATCATATCCCCTGTCTCGTCTTTCTTCCAAGCTATACATGTTAAGGTCCTTTAATCTTTCCTGGTAAGTTTTATCCTACAATCCATGTACTAGTTTAGTAGCTCTTCTCTGAACTCTCTCCAAAGTATCAATATCCTTCTGGAGATATGGTCTCCAGTACTGAGCACAATACTCCAAATGAGCTCTCACTAGTGCTCTGTAGAGCGGCATGAGCACCTCCCTCTTTCTACTGGTAATGCCTCTCCCTATACACCCAAGCATTCTGCTAGCATTTCCTGCTGCTCTATGACGTTGTCTGCTTACCTTTAAATCTTCTAAAATAATGACCCCTAAATCCCTTTCCTCAGATACTGAGGTTAGGACTGTATCACTGATTTTATATTCTGCTCTTGGGTTTTTACCCCTCAGGTGCATTATCTTGCACTTATCAACATTACATTTTAGTTGCCAAATTTTGGACCATTCCTCTAGTTTTTCTAAATCCTTTTCCATTAGGTGTATCCCTCCAGGAACATCAACCCTGTTACAAATCTTTGGGTCATCAGCAAAAAGACACACCATACCATCGAGGCCTTCTGCAATTTCGCTGACAAAGATATTAAAAAATATGTGTCCCAGAACAGATCCCTGAGGTACCCCCCTGGTAACAAGACCATGGTCTGAATATACTCCATTGACTACAACCCTCTGTTTGTCCCTCAGCCACTCCCTAATCCATTCAACAATATGGGAGTCCAAGCACAAAGACTGCAATTTATAGATAAGCCTTCTATGTGGGACAGTATCAAAAGCCTTACTAAAGTCTAGATAAGCGATGTCTACTGCACCTCCGCCATCTATTATTTTAGTTACCCAATCAAAAAAATCAATAAGATTAGTTTGACATGATCTCCCTGAAATAAACCAATGCTGCTTTTCATCTTTCAATCCATGGGATTTTAGATGTTACACAATCCTCTCCTTAAGTATGGTTAATTCATTAATTTCCCCACTATTGATGTCAGGCTTACTGGTCTATAGTTGCCCGATTCCTCCCTACTACCTTTCTTGTGAATGGGCACAACATTTGCTAATTTCCAATCTTTTGGGACGACTCCTGTGACCAGTGATTGGTTAAATAAATCTGTTAATGGTTTTGCTAGTTCACCGCTAAGTTCTTTTATTAGCTTTGGGTGTATCCCATCAGGCCCCTGTGACTTATTTGTATTAATTTTAGACAGCTGACTTAGAACCTCTTCCTCTGTAAAGACACATGCATCAAAAGATTAATTAGTCCTCTTTCCTAACTGAGGTCCTTTTCCTTCATTTTCCATTTGTAAAAACTGAACAGAAGTATTCATTGAGGCAGTCAGCTAGTTCTTTATCTTCTTCCATAAACCTCCCTTCTTTAGTTTTTAATTTGGTAATTCCTTGTTTTAGTTTCCTTTTTTCATTTATGTTTCTGAAGAATGTCTTATTGCCTTTTTCACTGACTGAGCTCATTTCTCTTCTGCCTGTGCTTTAGAAGCTCTTATAACTTGCTTGGCCTCTCTCTGCCTAATAAATTTGCCTGTCATCCTCGTTTTTTTATTTTTATAATTACTAAATGCTATCTTTTAGTTTTTAATGATTTTGGACACTTCTGCTGAGTACCACAGTGGTCTCTTCCTTTTTTTGCTTTTACTGACAAGCCTAATGCAATTATCTGTTGCCATTTTTAAATAGTCCCATTTCTCCTGGACTCCATTGAAACTGTTCCAATCTGATAGGGACTCATATACCACTAATCTAATTTTAGAAAAGTCAGGTTTTTTTTAATCTAAAACTTTTGTTTTTGTGTGTTGTGACTCAGTCACTATACTTTTAGTAAACCACACTGACTGGTGATCACTAGATCCCAAGCTTTCCCCTACAGTAATATCAGATACCAAATTCCCATTTGTGAATACTAAATCTAAAATGGCCTCCTTCCGGGTTGGCTCCTCCACTACTTGCTGTAGAGATAATCCCAGTAGGGAATTTAGAATATCTGCACTCTTGGCAGAACTAGCTATTTTGGTTTTCCAGTTTACATCAGGAAGACATAATAATAACTTCCCCTTTCAATGTCATTTTAGCTATTTCCTCAACTAGTAGATCATCTAATTCCTTGACTTGGCTAGGTGGTCTATATATCACACCTACACAAGTTACCTTATGATTATCGAGCTGCAACGTAACCCACACTTATTCTAAATTGGTCTCGCTAACTTGTATTAAATTAGATTTTATGCTATCTTTCACATACAGGGCCACCCCTCCCTCTTTCTTGCATTCTCTATCTTTCCTATATAGAGAGAACCCAGATATTGTTATATCCCAGTCATTACTCCCATTGAACCATGTCTCAGTAACAGACAATAAATCTATATTCTCTGATGCCATTATAGACTCAAGTTCATTGATCTTATTCCCTAAACTGCGAGCATTTGTAGACAAGACTCAGCTTGTCATTTCTTAACCTATGTGCTACTGGCATCTTCTGGAATTGAAGGAACACAAGTCAATGATGGTTCGCTGGGATGATCGGGCGGAAGAGGCTTTCTCCGCATTGAAGTCGGCTCTGCGCGGGTCTCCACTTTTGGTGACGCCTGACTACAAAAGGGAGTTTATAGTACAGATTGATGCCTCCAAAGTAGGCCTCGGTCTGTACTGTCTGAGGAAGTCATCAGGGAGGAGCATCCCGTTGTCTTCCTCAGCTGTAAGCTCACCCCAGCTGAGACCCGGTATAGTCTAGTGGAGAGAGAGTGCCTGGCTATCAATTGGGCACTATAATCTCTCCGTTATTATTTATTGGGCAGAAAATTACATCTGGTGACTGACCACTCCCCTCTCAAGTGGATGAGCCAGGCCAAGGACAGAAATGCCCGGGTCACTCGATGGTTTCTCTCCCTACAAAACTTTCAGTTTTCGGTGGAACACAGGGCAGGCCGGCTACAGGGAAACGTGTATGCGCTGTCCCGGGTACACTGTCTGGCGTGTGTTCACCCCCTCAGGGTTGAACAAAGGGGGGGGTATGTGACACAGTGAGAGGTTTGGTCTGGGAAAACAGGTATTTTCCTCCCAGCATGTGCTGCTGGGCTGATTTACAGCCAGGTGAGGTAAAATACCGGACCAGATTTTAAATGCCGGTCCGGGTTTTGGCAGCACCTGGCTGTCCTTAAATAGGCAGCTGGGCTCAGAAGCCATGTCTCTGAGATGGGATTGATCTGGGAGCCTTGTGTCTGGAGGAAGGCTTGCTACCTGTTTGGCATGAAAACAGGTTGGTGCTGCTATCAGCAAGGACTCTGAGGCAGAATGGTGTGAATTACCACCAACACCGCAAGGTGACTTTTTGTTTGAATATGACTGCTTGTTTTGTCACTTGCCTAAAATGTGAATAAAACACTGAACTGTTTGATCCAAAGAACTTGTTGTTGCCTCTATACTGCGTCTGCTAATCCTGTCTACCAGAGCAAGTCCCCACAATATTTATCAATTTTTTTCAATGAATAAAGTGAATGAGCAAAAGAGAAATTAGTTCTTCTAGGTACACTTGTAAACTGTTTTTGGAGGGACTTGTCAGGGAGGTTGTTCCAAATATCATGGAGAACTAACCACAGATCTTCTGTGGATGTAGGCTTGTTCAGATCTTTCTGTCTCTTCATGTAATCCCAGACACACTCAATGTTGAGATCATGGATCTGTGGAGGCCATATAATCACATCCCTGTTGTTCTTTACACTGACATTGGCTATACATTTGGGGTCATTGTCCTGCTGCATAATAAGTTTGGAGTCAATCAGATGCCTTTCTGATCTTATTGCTTGATGGATAAATATCTGCCTATATTTCTCAAAATTGAGGACACCATTAATCCTGACCAAATCCCCAACTCCATTTGATGAAATTCAACCCCAAACTATAAAGAACATCCTCCACTCTGCTTCACTGGTGCCTGCAGATACTCATTACTGTACTGCTTTCCAGCCCTCTGACAGAATCTTCTGTTAAAGCCAAATATTTCGCATTTTGACATCAGTCCAGAGCACCTGTTGCCATTTTTCTGCACAACTCTTCCTATGGTTTTGTGCATAGTTGAGTCACTTGGCCATGTTTCAAGTTATGGCTTTGAGGCTGCAATTCTTCCATGAAGATCACTTCTGGCAAGACTTCTCAGAACAATAGATGGGTGTACCTGGGTCCCACTGGTTTCTGCCAGTTCTGAGATTATGGCGCTGCTGGTCATTTTCCAGTTTTGAAGTGAAGTAGGCTTTATGTGTTATTTATCTGCACTTTTCTTGGCCGACCACAGCATCTACGGTCCTCAACATTGCCCATTTATTTGTACTTCTTCAAAAAAGTGTGAACAGCACATCTTGAAAACCCAGTCTGCTTTGAAATCTTTGCTTGGGAGAGACCTTGCCAATGCAGTATAACAACCTTGTGTCTTGTTGTTCAGTCATACCATGATGTATGACCAGTGGCATTAAACTGTCTTCCGCAACCTCACCTTTGTAGAAGAGTTTGGCTATTTCTCACCCAGTTTTAAAGGGGTTACCCAGGAATTTGATATTGATGGCCTATCCTCAGGATAGGTCATTAATATCAGATAGGCAGCGATCCAACTGCCAACAACCACACTGATCAGCTGCTTGATGAGGTTGCTGTGCTCAACAGATTTCCAGTGAGTGCTGCAGCCTCCTTGCATGCTTACCAAAGCACAGCTCCATACAATGTAAAGTGGCTGTGCTTGGTATTACAGCTCAGGCCCATTGACTTGAATGGGACTGAGCTGCACCTAGGCTTTATTTCAGATGAACAGTGATGTCATTAGCCTAGGAAGAGGCCTAAGCGCTCACACTTAAACACCTGACTTTAATCCTACACAATCCCTGACTTTGTTCAAATGTACCTAGAAAAAACTGATGCTGTTTTGAAGATAAAAGCTGGGTGAAACCAAATATTGATTGGATTTAGATTCCTCTTTTGTTCATTCAATTTGCATTTTATGACTTCAGTTATTTCCATCAGTTATTGTGAGCCAAAACCAGTAGTGAAGCCTACTCAGAGATCAGGTGTAATCATTTCATTTGCACCTATTCTGTATTTTTGACCCGCACCTGGTTTAGACCTTATAATAACTAATTGAAATAACTGATTAAATAACTGAAGTGTGAACTCAGCCTAACTCTTCTTTTTTTTTTTTTTAAACATTCTTACTTTACCACACTTTTTCCACACCTGCATAAAACTTTGGCACAGTACTGTATATACTGCAGTTTTATAATCTAAAGCTTGTGTGACACGATGGAAATCCATTTAATGAAGCTACTCATGCAAAGTTCTTGCGCTGAATTCACTTCCAATTAGTAAGTGATGAAACAAAGGTTGCGTCAAGCACTTGATGGCCCTGCTCTGTGAGTTTATGTGCTCTACTGCCACATGAATGAGCTATACATCATGAATTTCCCAAACTGACTTGTGACAAAAGTGGCACCCTATGACAGTGCCATGTTTAAATGTAGGTCAATTTTATGCACCTATTTGCAATGGGTGTGGCTGAAACGTCTAAACGCTCTCTTTCTGTCTCTCTTTCTTTTTCTCCCTCTCGATAGATATATATATATATATATATATATATATTCTAGAACTGGATTCCCGTAAACTATTATAATGCTATTAAATTCAAACCAGGAAACTAGTTTTACATGTATTTTAAGTGTGTTTCACCAGACACACTACTGACTTTCATACTTACTCCTGGATTAAGGTAAAGCCACATACGATCAGAGATAAAGCTAGGTCTCCAGGCCGAATTTGCATTTCAATGCCTTGGCTAAAATTGAAGCCATATTACACAATCTTTGAGGAAAAACGTGTACAATTTTTGCCTTTAATTATAATGGCTGCTCAAACTAATATTGCACTTTATGACAGACAGATTAGGTATAAGCAGAAGTATAATATAAGATCTGCTCTCTCAAAGGTCTGAAGAACTGTGTCAAAGACATTATGTTCACAGCAGAGCAAGGTTCATGCTCCTCATGCTTTTAGGGGAAAATACCTTCCTTCATAATAGAGCATCTCATGCCTCCACTGTATAAGAGCAATTATATATTACATTTGTTACTTACTAAGATACTCCACATAGTAATAATACAGATCACTTGGTCAAGTTGGGAATTAGCAGTCAGGCAATATGGTTTGCAGCTTCCTCGGCCTGCGGAAGTCCAGAGAAAGGGAACAATGCAAACAGTTCAAGTGAACATCTTCAATCAAGATGGCCGTGGCGGCCTCTTTGTGTGTAATTGGATGAGGTATATTTTTTTTTTCAGACATTTCAGGGAAATTTATTCGTTACCACAAAGAGTAAGGAAATTCGGCTTTGTGGCAATTCAAATTTTTCCTGAAATTGAGATCAAAGTCAAGTCGTTCAGGGCTTGGGATATTTTTTTATAACCTAGCCCTGCTTTACACTTCTCAACAACTTTATCCCTGACCTGTCTGGTGTGTTCCTTAGTTGTCATGATGCTGTTTTATTACTAATGTTCACTAACAAACCTATGAGGCCTTAACAGAATAGCTGTAGTTATACAAAGAATAAATTACACACACTAATTATGTGACTTCTGAAGGCAATTGGTCACACTGGATTTTATTTAGTGGTATCAGTACAGGGGGCTGCATGCCACACTTTTGAGATTTTTATTTGTTAAAAATAAAAATAAACATATCATTTTCTTTTTAATTCACACAAACTTGCCACTTTGTGTTAGTCTATGTTGCAAACACTGGTAGTTGTAGTACCTTGTTCGCCTATTCCTCACAAACTGCTGATCCTCAGGGGTTATAGTTGCAGTTCGGGTGTTGATATGAATGATTCTGGATGAATGCAGCTTCCAAGTAGTTCCTCCCCCAGCCAGTAGATAGTTACCTAAACAGGAGCCCAGACTTCATGAAGGGTATAACAGGAAACTTTAATGGGGCTACATGTCAGCCTTTTATGCAGGTTTTCCAGCAAGGGACACTCCCATGGGGACCTTGTGGAAGACTGAGACAGTTTCTTACATAAACCAATCACATGCAGTTACAGGCAGAAAACACACACATGTGATACAATTGATCAACACAATGGGATAACGTAATCACTCACAGGCAGAAAACCCACCTTTGATACAATTAACCAACACAATGGGATAAAGTAATCACTCACAGGCAGAAGCTACACACTCTTCCCTTTGTAGAATAATGAGCCGGGGTGGGGGGGGAGGTCGGTGGTCGGTAGATTCCTCTACCGAACTAATAAAACATAACATGGCCTCACAGTCTATCACATAAAATCCCAATAAAATACATTTAAAAGTGTTGTCCGCGTTCAGAGCTGGACCCGGACATAAGCTTCCCTTCACTCATGTTCCATGTCTGAGCTTCAGTGCTCTGAACTCTAATGCTCCCCCTTGCCTTGCATAGCGCAGGACAAGGGTTGTTTGTTTACTGCCGGTGACCTACCCGTCTTATTCTTAGTATGCTGGGAGGAGGCTTCTGCCTAGAAGTGATCCTGGTGACATCACCGGCACTAATGGGCGGTCTTTAGCGCCGCCCTAGCCTGTAAAACAGGCCTAGGGCAGCGCTAAAGATCACCCATTTGTGCCAGTAACATCACCAAACTAACTGCTAGGCGGAAGTCTCCACCTAGCATACCCATGTGAAGCCCGATACATCATCAGTAGTAAAGAAAAAGCCCTTTCCCAGTGTAACGCAGCGCAGGGCAAGGGGAGCATCGGAGTATGAAATGCGCTGATGCTCTACTCAAACATGGTAAATGAAAGAGAGGGAGCTTATGTCCGGGTACAGCTCTGAAACCGGACAACCCCTTTAAGTTTGTGAATGTGAAAAAATTTGAAAAAGTTCAAGAGGTATGAATACTTTTTCAAGGCACTGTATGTGTCTTAGGCTACTTTCACATTAACAATGTTTCTGTCTGGGTGCTATCCAAGTTTAGAAGGGACAGAACTTGACCTGTTGTACTAAAGTGAGCAGGAATATTCACATGATCGATTTTCCACAGTATACCTTCATTGAGACATGTTAGCAGTTTTGATGGAGGCTTGAGTGCTAAAAACACCACTAATCACTAAACCAATCAGCAAGTCTATGAACCCGTCTTCCCAGCTTAATGATTCGTTTTAGCGACTGATGTGGGTATCCGCACCACAAGTAAAAGACTCTGAAATGTCTTTATGACACATTAAAAATTTTAAAAGTGCAGTCACAGTCTCTATCTTTCCTGAGCCCACAGCAGATTCAAATACAAAAAAAAAATATATACAATTTCTAAATCTGAAACCTCACGTCAAAGCGTGCATAGTGTTTTACATGTAATTTGGTCTTGTATGTATAAGGGTACAGCCACACATGCAGGTCTTTTTATTCAGTTATTGACGGCAAAGCCAGGACTAGATTGAAAAAAGCATAGTAGCATCTGTTCTTTTATGTCTTCTTTTATGATCCACACCTGATTTTGGCTTCGAAAACTGCATAAAAAACCCTGCATGTGTGGCCATACCCTAAGGCTGAGTTCACACGAGCGTGACAGATTAGGTCCGGATGCGTTCAGGGTGCGTTCAGTTAAACTCGCACCATTTTGCAAGCAAGTTCAGTCAGTTTTGGCTGCAATTGCGTTTAGTTGTTCAGTTTTTTCCGCGCGGGTGCAATGCGTTTTGATGCGTTTTTCACGCGCGTGATAAAAAACTGAAGGTTTACAAACAACATCTCCTAGCAACCATCAGTGAAAAACGCATTGCATCCGCACTTGCTTGCGGATGCAATGCGTTATTAACGCAGCCCCATTCACTTCTATGGAGCCAGGGCTGCGTGAAAAACGCAGAATATAGAACATGCTGCGATTTTAAAGCATTGCAGAAGTGATGCATGAAAAAAAACGCTCATGTGCACAGCCCCATTGAAATGAATGGGTCAGGATTCAGTGCAGGTGCAATGCGTTCACCTACTGCATTGCACCCGCGCGGAAATCTCGCCCGTGTGAACGCAGCCTAAAAAAGACAATCACTTTACTGACCTAATTTTCAATTTTCAAGTGGCATGAATTTACTAGTACGGATAAAAGGTTCAGTTGAGACTGCATATACCAAATGTATTGTAATTTTTTAAAATATTTTACACATTTTATAAAGAAATCTAAAAAATGACAAAAAGGGGAGAGACATGGTGAAAATGAAGAAATGAAATAAAAAAAAGAGGAAGGGAGTCAAGGAATTATAACTGATGACGTTTATTGAGGGGATGAAGAAAGCTTGTCATTTTTAGGTGACCAGCTGACCCAGAACAGTAGAGGACAGTCCCCTGCTGTAGTAACCCAGAATTACATAGAGAGGGAGAAATTCACCTCTGTTTATAAGGAGTTAATAGAATGGATATGCAATGTATTCTGCCTTGTGATAGAACAGCTCAATATTTTTAATAAAGACTATTTGACAAAATTATTTTTAGGCCAAAATGAATAAAATGCAATCATAAAAAAATAAAATTGCCACCAAAGGTGTACATAGCCTTTAACCTGTTGGGGACACATGATGTACTGGTACGGCACGATGTCCCGGTACTTAAGGACACATGACGTACCGTTACATCATGTGTAGTTCCGATCACTGCTGCCCGGCGGGCGGTGATCGGAACAAGTTGACCCCGCAATGTCGGCGATCGCCATCGGGTCCCCGTTGCGGGAGTTGCGGTGGGCGGTTGGCGGTGCCATCGGGTCCCCGTGCGGCTGTAAGGGGGACCCGATGGCATGGAAGGCAGCGCGATGCCTTCCTTAAGCATCGGCGCTGCCTTCCGGTGACGAGCCTGTGAGATCCAGCCCCCTGGATCTCACAGACAGGAAGCTGTATGAGTAATACACACTGTATTACTCATACAGCCAATGCATTCCAATACAGAAGTATTGGAATGCATTGCAAAGGGGATTAGACCCCCAAAAGTTTAAGTCCCAATGTGGGACAAAAAATGAAGTGAAAAAAAAGTTGAAAAAAATCTTTCCCCCCCCCAAAAAAAATTAAAAGTTTCAAGTAAAAATAAACAAAAACATCATTTTCCCCAAATAAATTGGTATATTAGGTATCGCCGCGTCTGTATCGACCGGCTCTATAAACATATCACATGACCTAACCCCACAGATGAACACCGTAAAAAATAAAAAAAATATAAACTGTGCTAAATAAACAATTTTTTTTGTCACCTTACATCACAAAAAGTACAACAGCAAGCAATCAAAACGGCGTATGCCCATCAAAAAAGTACCAATCTAACCGTCACCTCATCCCGCAAAAAAATAGTCCCTACCTAAGACAATAGCCTAAAAAAACAAACTAAAAACTATGGCTCATAATAAGGAGACACTAAAACATATTTTTTTTTTGTTTTAAAAAAGCTGTTATTTGTGTAAAACTTAAGTAAATTAAAAAAATTATACATATTAGGTATCGCCGCGTCCGTAACAACCTGCTCTATAAAAATATCACATGACCTAACCCCTCAGGTGAACACCATATAAAAAGAAATAAAAAAAGGTGTATAAAAAGCAATTTTTGGTCACCTTACATCACAAAAAGTGTAATAGCAAGCAATCAAAAAGTCATACCCTAAAGATAATTGCCAAAAATTGAAAAAACGATGGCTCTCAGAATATGGAAACACTAAAACATGATTTTTTTTGTTTCAAAAATGAAATCATTGTGTAAAACTTACATAAATAAAAAAAATAGTATACATATTAGGTATCGCCGCGTCCATGACAACCTGGTCTATATAAATACTACATGATCTAACTTGTCAGATGAATGTTATAAATAACAAAAAATAAAAACGGTGTCAAAACAGCTATTTCTTGTTACCTTGCCTCAAAAAAGTGTAATATAGAGCAACCAA
Source organism: Bufo gargarizans (assembly GCF_014858855.1). Classification (NCBI taxonomy): domain Eukaryota; kingdom Metazoa; phylum Chordata; class Amphibia; order Anura; family Bufonidae; genus Bufo; species Bufo gargarizans. Next base: position 152,948,760 of record NC_058087.1, on the reverse strand, counting down.
AAATCATATGTACCCTAAAATGGGGTCACTTTTTGGGAGTTTCTACTCTAGGGTTGCATCGGGGGGGTTCAAATGGGACATGGTGTCAAAAAACCAGTCCAGCAAAATCTACCTTCCAAAAACCGTATGGCATTCCTTTCCTTCTGCACCCTGCCGTGTGCCCGTACAGCAGTTTACGACCACATATGGGGTGTTTCTGTAAACTACAGAATCAGAGCCATAAATATTGAGTATTGTTTGGCTGTTAACCCTTGCTTTGTAACTGGAAAAAAATTATTAAATTGGAAAATCTGCCCAAAAAGTTAAATTTTGAAATTGTATCTCTATTTCCATTAATTGTTGTGGAACACCTAAAGGGTTAACAAAGTTTGTAAAATCAGTTTTAAATACCTTGAGAGGTGTAGTTTCTAAAATGGGGTAACTTTTTTGGAGTTTCTACTCTAGGGGTGCATCAGGGGGGCTTCAAATGGGACATGGTGTAAAAAAAACTGTCCATCAAAATCTGCCTTCCAAAAACCGTATGGAATTCCTTTTCTTCTGCGCCCTACCGTGCGCCCGTACAGCGGTTTACGACCACATATGGGGTGTTTCTGTAAACTCCAGAATCAGAGCCATAGATATTGAGTTTTTTTTGGCTGTTAACCCTTGCTTTGTAACTGGAAAGAAAAATAAATTTTTGTTCCCCACCATTTGACCCCTTGTTTTGTTTTCCTCCCCCTCCCCTTCCCTCCCCCTTTCCTTCCTTTCCCTTCACCATTCTATGAGTCATTCTTTGACTGACTTATATTGGTTTATTCGAATTGTTCTCATATTCAATAAATGCTCTCCTTGTTATGAATCTTGAATAGATTATACACTGGATGATAATCATTAGAAGTGTTTTTTCACTTGTGATTTTTCTTTCTTTGTTTTTAACTAGGAAATAATATCTTTTTGCTGTTGTAATAGGATATATTGCTCACATATATGTATTTGTAATGGTCATTGTTACCTAATTCCATACTATTGTAAGCTTTTATCACTTTTATTATGCTTGTTAATAAAAACTAAATTTACAAGAATAAGTTTCATGTCAGGTTTCCTATAAAGAGATGAGTTTTGCTGCTAGCCATCTTTGAGAGGCTCCCTTTTCTTTACAAAACTAACTCACCTTTGCAAACATTCAAAAGCTTATCCTTAGGCCCCATGCACACGGCCGTTGTTCACAGCCGTGTGCGGGCCGTGGAACCGCGGCCTGGATCCCTCCTGAGAGCAGGAGCGCACGGCGTCACTGGTTGCTATGACGCCGTGCGCTCCCTGCTGCCGGCACAGTACAGTAATACACTGGTACGATCTATACCAGTGTATTACTGTACTGTGGCGGCAGCAGGGGGCGCACGGCGTCATAGCAACCAGTGACGCCGTGCGCTCCTGCTCTCAGGAGGGATCCAGGCCGCGGTTCCACGGCCCGCACACGGCTGTGAACAACGGCCGTGTGCATGGGGCCTTAATGTATATTATAACTCTTCTTAAAAAGCAGAATCCTCATCGCCTACATCTTTATCTGAACACCATCTAATCTTAATAGCTTATACAGTAGAGGGGAAGGTTTCTGTTTCAGCAGTTTCCCACTGAAAAACATGTTTTTTCACATGCACTGTCATTGAAGGAGGAATGACAAATCAATATTTGCCTCATGGGACAAATATGGAAAATGTTGGATTGCTGTAGACTAGAAAGGGACAAAAGGAGGGAAAATGGTACTCAATCGAGTAAATAATGTCAAAGTCAAAATGAATTTCCTTTGTCCCACCAGAGGAATGGTTCTGAGGGTTCACCTTCTATGTATACAGGACATATGCATATTCACTTTTAAATAATTTTGAAATCAATGGACATTCAAGACTTATCATAGATACAGTTTAACAGAATATCTGGTCGTTACTGATTCCAAGGTCATCTTCATCCTCCGCTAGATCTTAGTTGCCCTGTTTTATAAAGGGCCTGTTATGTGTCAGAGCTTGGGCTCACCTGAGTATTCTCAAGTACTCTGGTGGGTCAGTCCAACCCTGGATACTGACCCTGGTGCCCAGACATATTCTGCTGTATATTGTACTATACTGCCTATTTTAAAAGGGCAGTAGAGTAGTACAAAATGGCAATGATATGCTGCCATGCTTGTAATATAAAATGTATTTCATAAAAGCTTTTTTTTTTTTTGCTGCAGTAAATAGTGAACTCCTGTGTTCTTTTTCCTTATTGTTTTTGAGTATTTTTCGAACCGTTTGAGCTCTCTTTCTAGGCCTCATGCTCATGATAGTATGTATTTTGCAGTCCGCAAACGGTGGATCCATGAACTATGGATAACCGCATACATTTTTGCAGACCTGCTGAGGGTGCATTCGCATCACCGTTTAGCTTTCCGTTCTTCTGATTCGTCAGAAGAGAGAAAAAAAAACAGGATCCTGTAAAAAAAATGGATCCTGTTGCATCAGTCATGCATAGTGTTACATAGTATCCATTTTTTTACAGGATCCAATAAAAAATAATTTTTCATCTCTTTGAGCCATTTCCATCTGAGATCCGTTTTTTAGACGGAAACAAAAGTATTGCATTCAGGACTTTCTTTCCCCTGTCTAAAAAAGCTGTCAAGGGCTGCCTCTATGACATGTATGCTATGTTGACAGCTATACATCTACTATGCATTTTTAAGTGTTATACATCTACTATGCATTTTTAAGTGTTTCTTATGGAGCTTTTTACAAGTCTTTTTGGTGGCATTTTGAGATGAGAGTAATATTTACATACAGCAATCATCTCCTCTGTTTGGCAACTAGCAATTTCTGCTGTGAATACTTGTCCACATACAGATTAAATGTTTCTGGGCAGCAGATCCCTGTTTATGCATTATGATCTGCTGTCCAAAAATGATAATTTTGGAGTCTACATCAACTATGCTTTCGCCTGATGAATGAATAAGCCTTTGCTCATCCATCAGGTGATCAGTGGCATCTAGGAATGCTCCTTCCTGAGAATTGTCCTGACCTTTAGGGCTCATGCACACGACCATAGCCTGTTTTGAGATTTGCAAATTGCGGATTCGCAAAAGACAGATACTAGCTGTGTGCATTCTGCATTTTGCGTAATGGAACGTTCGGCCAATTATAGGACAGTCCTATCCTTGTCTGTAATACAGACAAGAATAGGACATGTTCTTTATTTTTGCAGATGCCACGGAACGGGCATACGTAAGCAGACGGCACACAGTGTCGTTTCCGCAACTTTTGCGGCCCTGTTGAAGTGAATGAGTCCGCATCCAATCCATCAATGCTCAATCAAGGAAGTCGAAAAATCCACACTCCCAACTCTTCAATGTGAAAGTGGATTTATTCAACCAGTGTACACAGCAATATATCAGTCCCTCAATGGCTTAAAAATGGTTCCATTGAGGGATTGAAATAATGTTGTCTGCACTGGGTGAATAACTTCTGTTTCACATTTGAAGATCTGGGGGGGGTGGCTTTTACTACAGCTTTTTATTGTCTATTTTTGATATAATATGCTGTGTAAAGAAGATTGGGAACAAAGCAGTTCCTTAGCAGGCAATTTAGAGATCCATTGGCTGGTTACACAAAATGAGGAAACAAACTACTTGTGGTTCTGCTGTCTCTTTATAGAAGGCACTTATTTAGTCTAGTTACATGTTTCGTCTGCTATTTATTTACAGATATGGATTTATTTAAAGAGATTTTGCCATTTATAAAAAACAGGGTTCTAAACTCGTCATCTTCAGATTTAAGAGTATATCTTCAGTCTCTGGTGGACATGGGAGTGATATCCTTGGAATATTATCACAGCTTGCTTGATGAGAGTAATGCTGAGGACCTCTGTCGCAAAATAGCCTTATCCTTAATTGGAAATCCTGACAGCTGCCATGTGCTCTTATCACCCATGTGTGAGGAGGAGGAAATGCCAACTATTTGTAAGTCTTTAAAATTACTGTATTATAATAATTTTATCCCTAACATTTATCTCAAGCCAGGAAAATATAAGTTGAATGTGAATATTGTGTTTTCACCATTTTTGGGTAAATGCGACAATTTTTTGTGCTCTTTGGCTAGATGTTACATTGTGGTGAAAAGGAATAATAATCATTCGACTCAATTGGGCTGAAGACCTCAATAATTGTTTTGAAATCACAAAATGGTTTTATCACATATTACTAACAAATAAGATAAGCTGTATTGCAGCCAGGTCACCATTTTGGCAACACAACGATAAGTGAGAGTCCTTCTAAGCATAATCTTCGTAAAGGGGTCGTGCAGTATATTGATAACCTATCCTCAGAATTATAATACTTGCCCAATAAAAACTGCTTTTTTTAAACAAAATTATTTGTTTTTGTATTGCTGCATCCCAAGATCCATAACATTTTTATGTTTCTGTCAGTGTAAGGCTAGTTTCACACTCATGGAATAGTTCCGACTGGCTGTTCCGGCAGTGGTTTTTGTCCTGCTGAATCCTGGCATACTTGCTGAGTAGTGCCCAGAGACCCAATTATAGTCAATGTGGCTGGCGGGCATTGTGCTAACATCCCGCCAGATCCAGAGAGCCCTGGCAGGCTGTTCCCTGCTGGAACTATTTGTTGCAGGGCAATTTGTAGTTTTCATTGGTACCATTTTTCATTGCTTCCATTTTTAGGAGGTGAGATGAATAGAAAACAGAAATTGTGATATTGTTTTTTAGTTTCTATAATGTTTTTTGAAAAGTAATGTATTAAAGAGGACCTTTCATGGAATGTTTTCTGTTTAATTGTACCTTTAATTGCGGGGTACGCTCCACTGATGCTACCATCCTTTCTTCCATTCAATATCAGTGGGCGTCTCCTTCTCCCTGGCTGTGCCGCAGTCCAATCGCAGCAGAGGGCATCACAGTCAGGGAGAAGGAGAGCTGTTTTTTCTCCCTGGCTGTGACGTGCTCCGCTGTGATTGGAGCACGGTAAGTGAAGGAGACACTGACTGAGAAACCCTGGCGTCTCCTCCTCTCAGTACCCATGCTTAGCATTAACATACTGGGTGGGAAAAAACTGCAAGGGGGCATAGTGGGGCATGCAAGGGGTATTTGAAAAAAAATAACAAGAATGGTAGCATCAGCGGAGAGTAGTCCGCAAGTAAAGGTACTAAATTAAACAAAAGAAAAAATCCATGAAAGGTCCTCTTTAGGTTTATAGTACGGGTCATTACAAATACAACGTTATCTTGGGTTGCCAACAAGAAATACCAGTCAAGTTTACATGGGTAAAAAAGGCATGGCTTAAAACAGGGTGTTATTTGACACCAATGGTTTGTTCATTCTTTTGAGTTTTGCAGCATTTATTTTTTTCTTGCTATATTTTACATAAAATGTAGCCAAAAACTAAGCAAAGGCTTCATATTTGAACAGATGTTATTAAAGGTGTTTTCCAAGACTTTAATACTGATGAGCTATCCACAGGATAGGTCATCAGTATCTGATCAGTAGGGATTCGACACCTGGGACCCCAGCCGATTAGCTGTTTGAGAAGACAACGGCAAATAGCGCCATGGCCTTCTCTCAGCTTTTCCTAGGTCGAGTGACGACGCATTCATCGGTCACGTGGCCTAGGCACAGTTCAGCCCCATAGAAGTGATTGGGGATGAGCGCGATATCAAGCACAGCCGCTATTCTATGTACGGCACTGTGCTTGATAACCAGGCTGTGGCGCTCACAGAGGCACCGATCTCCCCGATCAGATGCTGAAAGCCCCTTTAAATAAGCTCTTATGAAGATGCATATAACCACAAAGTCAGTGCTGCCCCTGTGCAGGAAACCAGCTTAACCTCCTCACATTCTCTATTGGATCCAGCAGAGGTCTTCGTGCGTGCACACTATAAGAAAAAGTGCCGACCTCTCTGATGGCCGGGACCGTGGGAGAGCGCATAGGCTGGTGCTTTTTTCTATAGAGTACAAGCACGGCCACCACTGATGGATTGCAGGGTGGTCGGAACCATAGAAACGAGCAGTGTATAATGTGATGGAAAAATGAATCCAGCCAGCAAAGGAAGCAATATGGACAATCACAATACATTAGTAGGTGTCTTGTATTAACTTTCTCTACATTATAAATTGTATTTGCTGAAGTGACACAACCCCTTTAATAGGATGGACTGTACATTTTGGAAGATCCTTGAGATAAACTAGGGCAGATTTTTGTTGGTGACAGATTGCTAGGCTTTGAAGAGATGAAGATTAAATATTCACTTCCTAATATTGGAAAATTGTATTATTTTCAATAACAACGTGCTTTGAAATCTGAAATATTTGATTTCACGACCTTATCTGAACTTCCTGGGCCTTTTGACATGGTTTTGAAATCCCTAACTAATAAAGGGAGTGTTTCCCACGTTTTATAAACTTTTACTTATTGAGAAGATAGAGAAAATTCCATAGTTGGTCTATGGAATTTGGGATCAGCATGTAGATCCATCAATGCAAAATCATTGGGATCATCTTTCAGAATGTGCAGTCTATGGGGGTCATTTACGAACAGATATATGCCACTTTTGTGGCGTATATCTGGCGCCGATTTTGTCACATGCTATGTTGCATAAGAATCTGGGTTGGCAGGCCCGTCTCATTCATCATTTTCTACATCTGGTTTAGGCGTAGTAAATGGTCTAAATTAAGGATGAGCGAATCGACTTCAGATGAAACATCCAAAGTCGATTTGCATAACACTTTGTTCTAATACTGTATGGAGCAGGACCTCCGTACAGTATTAGAATGTATTGGCTCCGATGAGCCGAAGTTATTGCTTCGCGAAGTCTTGTGAGACTTCACGCAAACACTTCATGAATTAGTTTTTACTGTAAAAAAAACATTTCCCGAACTCTGGTTCAGTTCCAAGTGGTACCTTGAAACTGAACCCGAGTTCGGGAAATGTTTTTTTACAGTACATATTAATTTATGAAGATATTGAGCGAAGTCTCGCAAGACTTCGCGAAGCAATAATTTCGGTTCATCGGAGCCAATACATTCTAATACTATACGGAGCTCCTGCTCCGTACAGTATTAGAACAAAGCTTTATGCGAACCGACTTTGGATGTTTCATCCGAAGTCGATTCGCTCATCCCTAGTATAAATGTAAGACAGCAAGGAAGCTGTTTTACATTTAAAATTGGTGGTGGATGCACCAAAATTATCTAGAGGCCAGCGACTCTACATAACTAGAGGCCAGCGCCTCTAGGTACTGGTACAGTGCCAAGTGATTGGCACAAGGCAAACATGGTGCCCATATTCAAAAAAGGATCAAGGTCCTCCACAGGTAATTATAGACCAGTTAGTTTAACTTCTATTGTAGGAAAAATGTTTGAAGGACTCTTAAGAGACTATATACAGGAGTATGTGACTGTAAATATTATAAGTGATAACCAACATGGGTTTACCAAGGACAGAAGTTGTCAGACTAACCTGATTTGTTTTTATGAGGAGGTGAGTAGTAGCCTGGACAGAGGGGCGGCTGTGGATGTAGTGTTTCTGGATTTTGCAAAGGCTTTTGATACTGTCCCTCATAGATGTTTAATAGGTAAAGTAAGGTTTATAGGCTTTGAAATTATAGTTTGTAATTGGAATGAAAACTGTCTGAAGGACCGTGTCCAGAGAGTTGTGGTCAATGATTCCTATTCAGACTGGTCCCAGGTTATAAGTGGTGTACCCCAAGGTTCAGTGCTGGGCCCTTTTGAGGACAAGATTAATAGCACTATTTCTATTTTTGCAGATGACACTAAGCTGTGTAGAACTGTACGGGCTATGGAAGAAGTCCATATACTACAAGCTGACTTGAACACTGAGTGATTGGGCATCAACTTGGCAAATGAGGTTCAATGTGGACAAATGTAAAGTTATGCATTTTGGTAGTAATAATCTCTGCGCTTCATAGGTGATGTAACACTAAGAGAGTCACTTATAGAGAAGGATTTGGGTGTCATTGTGGATGGTAGATTAAATAACAGCATACAATGTCAATCAGATGCTTCTAAGGCCACCAGGATACTGTCATGCATTAAACCAGGCATGGACTCGCCGGGCAGGGATGTGATATTACCACTTTACAAAGCGTTGGTGGGGCCTGATCTGGAATATGCAGTTCAGTTCTGGGCACCAGTCCATAGAAAGGATGCACTACAACTGGAAAAAGTACAGAGGAGAGCGACTAAAATGATAAGGGTCATAGAGGGTCTTCATTATTAAGAAAGATTAAAATAATTGAATTTATTTAGTCTTGAGAAGAGACGTTTAAGGGGGGAAATGATTAACCTATACAAATATATAAATGGGCCATACAAAAAATACGGTGAAAAACTGTTCCATGTAAAATGCGCTCAAAAGACAAGGGGGCACTGCCTCCGACTGGAGAAGAAAAAGTTCAGTCTCCGGATGCGTCAAAGCTTCTTTACTGAAAGAACGGTGAAGCTGTGGAATAGACTAGTGGTGGACGAACATCGGCCGGGACGGTTCGCGAACGCAATAAAATGTTCGGGAACCACTATTTCGCGGCGGGCCGCATTTACTTTAATGGCAGGCGAACCTGAAAAACCCTCAGCTCATATTTTCAGCCACCAAATACTTAGTAGAAGTGTACAAATAGTCCCACAACATGGACAGTGACATACCAGAGGCGGATCAATGACAAAAATTCCAACAAAAAATATGTATCTTAATCAGGTGACATTTTATGCGTCTTAAAGGGAAATTCTCTGAAATGTGCCCTGTTGGAGCCTAGAAGATTTTTATTTTAGGCCACAGGAGTACGGGCCTTAAAAATTATTAATAGAAATTATTTGTTCCAATGGCGTTTGTCACTATCTGTAGCTGAGGTAACGCAGAAAAACCGCAAACAAATGTTGCACTACCCAAATGCACTATATAGAAAGTATATAATTGGTATATTATACCCCTGGTTCAATCAATTTTTTTGGGGGGCAACTGGTATATCACACCAGTAGAAATTATTTGTTCCAATAGCGTTTGTCACTCTGTGTAGCTGCATTATCGCAGCAGAACCGCACACAACTGTTGCAACATACAAATGCACTATAATATGTTAGAAAGTATATTACACCCCTCAGTAAGTCACACCTATCGATAGCACACCTATACCAGTCCTTAAAAGGACTTTTGTGGCCCTATTAGCTAGCGTTTGGTGTACCTAACAGTGATAGTCAGTTCGCAGTGTTCGCCAGCGAACACATGCGGGCTGCCATCTTGACTCGTCTGGCGATGTACAGGTAAGCCCTTACCTGTGTCTGTGCAGGGAGCCGGTCTGAAATCAAATGCAGTCAGCGGGAGCAGGCAGTTCCGAGAACAGCCGCCGGGGCGTTCATCGGGCTGCTCTCGGAACTGCCTGCTACCGGTGACCACATTTGATTTCAGACCGGCTCCAGGCACAGGTAAGGGCTTACCTGTGCATCGCCGGCGGGTGAGTCAAGATGGCAGCCTGCATGTGCTTGCTGGCGAACACTGCAAACTGACCATCAGTGGTCCATAACAGTCTGTCCCTGCTCCACACAGCAACCTCTCCCTACACTGGCAAAAGACTAAATGTAAAATGGCGGGCAGATCCATGTGCTGAAATGTCTCAATTGGCTGTCCTGTACCACCTGATGGACGTGTCATGGGTCAAAGTTCTTTACAATGTAAAAGAATATGGCGCCAGCGGACATCGCCATATGTTCGCCCGTTTGGCGAACCGCGAACGAGCAAAGTTCGCAGCGAACTACCGCCGGGGTGAACCGCAAGGCCATCTCTAGAAAAGACTTCCTCAGGACGTGGTCACAGCAGGAACAGTGGATGGGTTAAAAAAGGATTTAGATGAATTCTTAAAAGTAAACGACATTAAAGGGGGTTTTCTCATCTCAGACAATAGGGACATATTGCTGGGACCCGCACCTATATCGAGAACGGAGCCCCGAAAGTGAATGAGGGCACACTGCACGCTCCCGTTCACTTCTATGGGAGAGGCGGGGATTAGCGCTTGGTGGTGGATGGACCGCGGGAAATCTGGGGTCCTCCAGCCACAGCACTCTCCGCTCTGTTGTCGATAAAGGTGCGGGTCCCACCGCCTAGTGATATGCCCCCATTGTCTAAGATGGGAATACCCTTTAAAGCTTATGAAAACGTGTAGAAATCTGAGTCTCAATTCCTTCTGGGATTTGCATTCCCACCTATCCCTTGGTTGAACTTGATGGACTTATGTCTTTTTTCAACTGTATTAACTATGTAACTTCGGTGATCCACCGTCAGCGCAGTCTTAATAAATGTACCCCTATAACATTAAACTCTTAAAAGAGGGTATCACAATTATTTATTGCACAACGCTTATACTATGCTCTGAAGAAGCTCACTAAATTTTACCCTGGTAGAGACCAGTGGCGTAACTATAGGGGTCACAGCGGTCGCATTTGCGACCGGGCCCCTAAGCCAGGGGGGCCCAGAGGGCCCCTATTGCAAGTGCTAATGATCGAGGTCACCACAGCCCCGCCGCAAGTGATTAAATATTTTTTATCCTCATTTAATAATGGCCAGTCAGGTTGTGCCTGACCGGCGGCACAGCACTGCGCTCTCACAGTTAATTACATCCCACCGCACCCCCGGCTCCACCTCCACCAACCGGCGCTGCTTTCTTGCCGTGATCTCGCCGTATCACGCGGGCTCGCGGCGCACACAGGAAGACGGGAATGGAGCAGTCTCCTCAGAGAAGGTGTGTAAATGTGCACAGACCGCTGGCTTCATAACTCACAGAGGGGCACCTGGCAGTGTGGCACAGTGGCAATACACAGGGGACTGGCATGGCATCAAATCCTTCATAGGGGCCCGGCCTGGAAGACAAAATCATGACATATATAGAGGCAAAGTGATTTTTTTTATATATATATACAGAGCAGGCAAAAAATTACATATATACACAGGGGACAAATGTAATATATACAGAGGTGGCAAAATGGATTTATATTAAGGAAGGGGCGTAACGATCACAGTTGCAGAGGGTGCAACCGCGATCGTTACACCCCTGCCCTTGCCCCCTGTATTTATATCCATTTTGCCCCCTCTGTATATATTACATTTGTCCCCTGTGTATATCAAAAAAATTTTGCCCGCTCTGTATACAGTATATTTTATGATTTTGCCCGAGGCCGGGCCCCTATGATGGATTTGCTGGCATGCCAGTCCCCTGTGTATGACCAGGGGAGGTCAGGCCCGGTGGGGGGGGGCCCAATTCAAAGGGAGAAGACGTCAATCAAGCCCAGCCGAATCCAGGAAGTGAACGTCGCGCTGGCCACAAGCAAGTATGAAAACTGATGGTGGGAATACCCCTTTAAGTTACAGATCAATTTGGAAATCAGTATTTTGGTTTTTATAACTGCATAAATAAATAAATATAAGAATCTTTTGGTGAACAGAAAACTTATTTTATGCTAAATTATGCACCGTTAAAGAGTGGATTAATAAACAGGCCCTTCAATTCAGATGTGGATTAGATATTATAATCAGACCATTTGATGTAAAAGACATGCCTTTATTTAAAAGACAGAAGTTGCAATACTTGATCAACAGCAATAAGGTGACCATAAACCATTCTGATCCCTGCTGTGTGCCCAAACAGCAATGTACGATATGGGGTGTTTCCATGTTAGGCTAGTTTCACACTAGCGGCAAGGAACTCCGGCAGGCTGTTACAGCGGGTGAACAGCCTGTCAGATCTGTGCTGTCGCTAGTGCATGTCGTAGTTTTATTCCGGCCGTCTCTCGGCATGTTTGCCGTGCTGCCGCCGGAACTCCGGCCCGCCCCTATTATAGTCAATGGGGCCAGAGCGGTAGTCCGGGGGCACGCGTGCACTAGTGGCAGCATGGATCCGAGAGGCTGTTCACCAGTCGGAACAGCCTGCCGGAGTCCCTTGCCGCTAGTGTGAAAGTAGCCTTAAGGAGGAAACGCTTAACAAGATTTGTATAAACATAAGACAAGGACCATTCTTTGTTCTGGGAGGTAGCGGATATGTGTGGGCTGGCATAAGGAAATTCAATTACACGGGGTCGTCACAGGTGTTGAATTCCTCCGAGATCCATGCCTTATTCATTTTTAGAAATGTGAGGTAGTCCACACTGTCGTGAGCTAGGCGAGTGCGCTTATCGGTCACGATCCCCCCCGCTGAGCTGAACGTCCTTTCGGACAGGACACTCGAACGAGGGGCAAGCCAAGAGTTCCATGGCAAATTGTGCCAGCTCTGGCCACAGGTCAAGCCTGCACACCCAGTAGTCCAGGGGTTCCTCACTTCTCAGAGCGTCCACATAGGCCGTTAACCCGATGTAGTCGGACACCTGTCAGTCTAGACACCTGAGGCTGGATATGGAGCGGCGGTCGATGGGTTGGCTGCAAGAATGATATCATATCCGAAGTGACCAACACATCTTCAAACCGCCCTCTTCTTGCAGGTGCATTAGGATTGGTACCGGAACCTGTTTTGCTGTGGGTGTAAATTCCTCTGCCAGCGCCCGCAACAGCAGAATGCAGCATCTCTCACAGCAAGGCCTGGAAATGCTGCATTCTGACAGCCTTCTGTGATGCTGGTAACATGTCCGCCATTATGTGTTTGTACCGGGGGTCTAAGTACGTTGCCACCCAGTACTGGTCCTTGTCCTTTATGCTTTTTATACGGCGGCCCTCTTCAAACACTGGAGCATGAAGGCCCCCATTTGCACTAAATTGGAAGCGGTGGAGCGCCCTTGCTACTGCTCATCGCCCAAGAGAATGTCGTCTTTGGTCTCCTACCCCCAGCCACGGACAACACCAGGAATCCCCGAAAAAAGTTTAAAGTCCGCCTAGAAGCCTGCTCTTCTTGCTCCTTCTCATCCCAGCCACCATCCTCCTCTGACTCCTGCTGACTTGTCTCAGATGGAGTAGCCCCCCCTGGGAATTCTTTCAGCATTGCGACTTTCTCATCTTCCAGCTTCTGCTCATCGACAGCTTGATCAATGACACGACGCAATGCACGCTCCAGAAAGAAGGTTTAAGGTCCGATGTCACTGATGGTGCCCCGGCTGCGACTGACCAGTTTGGTGATCTCATCAAATGGCCGCAGAGCGTCGTGCATGAGCAGCCACTGGTGTGGTTAAAAGAAACCAAACTCCCCAGAACCTGTCCTGCTGGGGAGAATTCGTACAGGTAGTCGTTAACGGCACGTTGCTGCTTGAGCAGCCTATCAAGCATATATAAGGTGGCGTTCCAGTGCATCGGGCTGTCACAAATCAGACAGGCAGGTGGTGTCGCCGTGTAAACGTCAGCAAGGCGAACCATGGCCGTATAAGATCTAAAATAGCCAGAGATTTTCCTGGCCTGACGCAAGAAGTCCTGGACTCCGGGGTATTTGGCAACAAATTGCTGCACGACTAAGTTCAGGATGTGTGCCATGCACGGCACGTGTGTCATTTCAGCACACTCAGATTGGCACAGTTGTCGCACACCACTTTACCAACTGTCAAATTGAGCACAGTTAGCCATTGATCCGCCTGTGACCGCAGAGCTAAAAGCAGTGCAGGACCGGTGTGGCTCTTGGCTTCCAGGCACAACAGCCGCAGCACAGTATGGCAACGTCTCACCTGGCACGTCGAATAGGTTCTGGGGAGCTTGGGGGGTGCAGCGGAAGAGGCGGTAGCAGTGGAAAAGGAGGAGTCAGCTGAGGAGGAGACGGAGGATGGAGTAGGCGGAGGAGAAGAAGAGGCAGGCCTGCATGCAATCCGTGGTGGTAACACCAAATCCACACAGGTGCCACAGGTTACATGCTGATGGCCGTCAGAAGGTTCACCCAGTGGGCAGTAAAAGTTATGTACCTTCCCTGCCCGTGTTTGCTAGACCAAGTGTCTGTGGTCAGATGTATCTTGGCACCAACGCTGTGTGCCAGAGATATATTCACTTGCTGCTGAACGTGGCCATACAGCTCTGGGATGCCCTTCTGGGAGAAATATTTCCTTCCTGGGACTTTCCTTTGCTGTGTGCCAATGGCCACACATTTTCTAAAGGCCTCCGAGTCCACCAGTTTATATGGCAGTAGTTGGCGGGCTGGCAGTTCCGACAGGCCAGCGGTCAGCCATTAGGCAAGAGGGTTATCAACTTTACACTCGAACATTTGGGCCACGGAAGCCTGCCTTGTGCCAGATGAACGCCACGACGGCATGGTGGACGGTGGAGTGTAGGACAAATAGGAGGACAGAGGAGAAGAGGCAGGACGTGGAGTGCCGGGAGTGTGGCGTTGCTCCCACTGGGCTCGGTGATGGAAGGCCAAGTGCCTTCTTAAGGCAGTTGTCCCTAGGTGAGTGTTGGGCTTACGACGACTTATGCATTGACAGCACAGGCTGCAGATGGCAACACTATTGTCAGCAGTTGAAACGTTAAAAAAGCCCACACTGCGGAGCCATGTGCCGGCGTCCTAGGAGCGCAAGATGTGACTGTGCATGGTGGATGGCTCGCTCCAGATACATTTGCAGTCTGCTTTTTGCCTCCAGTGCACTGCGAGTTCTGCCTGCTTCTTCTCCCTATCTGCTGCTCCGTCTCTCCCTCTGAATTCCCCTCCTCTTCCTCTCTTGTGGGCACCCACGTGACGTCCATCGACACGTCATCATCGTCACCGTCACCACCACTGACATTAGAGATCTCGGAGTAGGGAGCAACAGCGGGGCCCACCCTCCTTGGGCTGATCAGGGTAGTGTCGTCAGACTGCTGGGTGGCGGCCATTGCTACCTCCTCTTCCTCATCCGATGCCAAGAATGGCTGCGCATCAGTAAGGACTGGGAATGGATGGGAAAATAATTCCTCTTGAGTGGAGGGGCTATGGTGATGGTGGTGTTTTTGGAGGTGCACACAGCAGAAAGTGAGGAGGGTGCAAATACAGAGAATGAGGAGAGTTTTGAAGTGGAATGCTGAGTGAGCAACTCAACCAACTCTGGTGTGTCCTTTGACGTATTTGCACGCACCTTCTCCAACTTCCCACTTAGGCTCAGGCCTGGTGTACCTGCCCGACCCCTACCACCCCTGCGGAACGGCCTGCCTCTTACTCTGCCTGTCATTTTCAAAATGACCCTGTGCCACAGTCCCTAGAAAAGAGCAGTATTTGTGGAAGCAGGTATATCGCAGGCCTCAACCAGTATTTGGTGGAAGCTGGTATATCAAACCCCTCAATCAGTATTTTGTGGAAGCAGGTGTATCGCAGGCCTCAATCAGTATTTGTTGGAAGCTGGTATATCAAACCCCTTAATCAGTACTTTGTGGAAGCAGGTATATTAATCCCCTTAATCAGTATTTTGTGGAAGCAGATGTATCGCAGGCCTCAATCAATATTTGGTGGAAGCAGGTATATCAATCCCCTAAGGGTTCTTTCACACTTGAATTGCTGGATTCCACCAGGCAGTTCCATCGCCGGATCTGACAATCTTTATGCAAATAGATACCATTTGTAGATGGATCCGGATGCGGATCTGTCTCACAAATGCATTGCAATACCGGATCCGTGTCTCCGGTTGTCATCCGGAAAAACGGATCTGGTATTTATCTTTTTCACATTTTTAAAGGTCTGCGCAACACTTGGGGCATTAATGCATTTCAATGGAAAATAATGCCGGATCCGGAATTTTGGATGGAGAAAATAACGTAGCATGCTGCGGTATTTTCGCCGTCCAAAATCTGTACAGTGACTGAACTGAAGACACCCTGATGCATACTGAATGGATTGCTCTCCATTCAGAATGCATTAGGATAAAACTGATCAGTTTTTTCCGGTATTGAGCCCCTAGGACGGAACTCAATACCGGAAAAGTTTAACGCAAGTGTGAAAGTACACTAAACTACAGAATCTGCCTTCCAAAAACCAGATGGCGTTCCTTTCCTTCTGCGCCTTGTCGTGTGCCCGTACAGCAGTTTACGACCATATATTGGGTGTTTCTATAAATGTAATTCCACACTTGCGTTGTTGGATTCCGGCAGGCAGTTACGTCGCAAACGGATACCATTTTTTTTAGACGGATCCGGATCCGTCTCACAAATGCATTGTTTTCCGGAAAAACAATGCATTTGTGAGACGGTTGTTTTCCGGAAAAACAGATCCGGTATTTCTGTTTCACATTTTTAACCCCTTACGGACACATGATGTACCGGTACGGCATGTTTCCCGAGTCCTTAAGGACACATGACGTACCGGTACGTCATGTGTTGTTCCGATCACCGCTGCCCGGTGGGCGATGATCGGAACAAGGTGCCTTCTCAAATCATTGAGCAGGCACCTTGGCTAAATGCGCGCGGGGTCCTGTGACCCCCCCGTGTCAGCGATCGGTTTGCGGCTTATCATGGTGCGGGTGGCGGCGGCAGCAGTGCCATCAAGGTCCCCATGGGGCTGTGGGGGGGACCCGATGGCATGGAAGGCAGCGCGATGCCTTCCTGAGGCATCTGCGCTGCCTTCCGGTGAAGAGCCTGTGAGATCCAGCCCCCTGGATCTCACAGGCCCCGGAAGCTGTATGAGTAATACACACAGTATTACTCATACAGCCAATGCAGTCCAATACAGAAGTATTGGAATGCATTGTAATGGAATATACCCCCAAATATACCCCCAAAAGTTTTCCCCTAAAAAATTTAAAGTTTCCAGTAAAAATAAACAAAAACGTCATTTTCCCTAAATAAAGTAAAAAAAAATTGGTGAAAAAAAAGTATACATATTAGGTATCTCCGTGTCCGTATCGACCGGCTCTATAAACATATCACATGACCTTACCCCTCAGATGGACACAGTAAAAAATAAAAAATAAAAACTGTGCTAAATAAACAATTTTTTTTGTCACCTTACATCACAAAAAGTACAACAGCAAGCGATCAAAAAGGCGTTTGCCCACCAAAATAGTACCAATCTAACCGTCACCTCATCCATCAAAAAATGACCCCCTACCTGAGACAATCACCCCAAAAAAAATCATATGTACCCTAAACTAGTACCAACAATACTGCAACCCTATCCCGTAGTTTCTAAAATGGGGCCACTTTTTTGGAGTTTCTACTCTAGGGGTGCATCAGGGGGGCTTCAAATGGGACATGGTGTAAAAAAAAAACTGTCCAGCAGAACCTGCCTTCCAAAAACCGTATGGCATTCCTTTCCTTCTGCGCCCTGCCTTGTGCCCATATAGCTATTTACGACCACATATGGGGTGTTTCTGTAAACTACAGAATCAGGGCCATAAATTTCATCTCCATTTGCCAATAACTCTTGTGGAACACCTAAAGGGTTAACGACGTTTGTAAAATCTGTTTTGAATATCTTGAGGGGTGTAGTTTCTTAGATGGGGTCACTTTTATGGAGTTTCTACTCTAGGGGTGCATCAGCAGGCTTCAAATGGGACATGGTGTAAAAAAAAACAGTCCAGCAAAACCTGCCTTCCAAAAACCGTATGGCATTCCTTTCCTTCTGCGCCCTGCCGTGTGCCCGTACAGCGGTTTAAAACCACATATGGGGTGTTTCTGTAAACTACAGAATCAGGGCCATAAATAATGAGTTTGGTTTGGCTGTTAACCCTTGCTTTGTAACCGGAAAAAAATTATTAAAATGGAAAATCTGCCCAAAAAGTGAAATTTTAAAATTGTATCTCTATTTTCCATTAATTCTTCTGGAACACCTAAGGGTTAACAAAGTTTGTAAAATCAGTTTTGAATACCTTGAGGGGTGTAGTTTATAGAACGGGGTCATTTTTGGGTGGTTTCTATTATGTAAGCCTCACAAAGTGACTTCAGACCTGAACTGGTCCCTAAAAATTGGGTTTTTGAAAATTTCTGAAAAATTTCAAGATTTGCCTCTAAACTTCTAAGCCTTGTAACATCCCCAAAAAATAAAATATAATTCCCAAAATGATCCAAACATGAAGTAGACATATGGGGAATGTAAAGTAATAACTATTTTTGGAGGTATTACTATGTATTATAGAAAAAGAGAAATTGAAACTTAGAAATTTGCAATTTTCTTACAAATTTTTGGTAATTATTTTTTTTTTTACTTCATTTTACCTGTGTCATGAAGTACAATATGTGATGAAAAAACAATCTCAGAATGGCCTGGATAAGTCAAAGCGTTTTAAAGTTATCAGCACTTAAAGTGACACTGGTCAGATTTGGTTTCTATTATGTAAGCCTCACAAAGTGACTTCAGACCTGAACTGGTCCTTAAAAAGTGGGTTTTGGAAATTTTCTAAGCCTTCTAACGTCCCCAAAAAATAAAATGGCATTCACAAAATGATCCAAACATGAAGTAGACATATGGAAAATGTAAAGTAATAACTATTATATGAGGTATCACTATCTGTTTTACAAGCAGAGAATTTGAAATGTGGAAAGTTGCAAATTTTTTTTTATTTTTTTTATAAATTTGGTATTTTTTTTATAAATAGAAATGTAATATTTGGATTCAAATTTACCACTGTCATGAAGTACAATATGTGACTAGAAAACTATCTCAGAATGGCCCGGATAAATCAAAGCATTTTAAAGTTATCAGCACTTAAAGTGACACTGGTCAGATTTGCAAAAAATGGCCTGGTCCTTAAGGTGAAATAGGGCTGAGTCCTTAAGGGGTTAAAGGTCTGCGCAGGGGGAGACCGCAAAACCAGATCCATTTTTCCAGAACAGTTGGGGCTGGATCCGGATCCTAGGATTTAACTCAATACCTGGAAAGTTTAACGCAAGTGTGAAAGTACCCTAAACTACAGAATCTGCCTTCCAAAAACCATATGGTGTTCTTTTCTTCTGCACCCTGTCATGCGGCCATACAGCAGTTTACGACCACATATGGGGTGTTTCTGTAAACTACAGCATCAGGGCAATAAATATTGAGTATTGTTTGGCTGTTAACCCTTGCTTTGTTAGCGTAAAAAAATGATTAAAATGGAAAATCTGCCAAAAAAGTGAAATTCTGAAATTTCATCTCCAATTTTCATTAATTCTTGTGGAACAGCTAAAGGGTTAAAAAAGTTTGTAAAATCATTTTTGAATACCTTGAGGGGTGTAGTTTGCAAATGGGGTCACTTTTTTTGAGTTTCTACTCTATGTAGACAAAAAAAATCACAGAAAAAACTAAGATAAAAACATCCTGCATGGTATGATATATAAATGTGCGGATGTCCCTGGCCATATTATTGAAGAAAATCACAGAAATAAGATAATAATGCACTTAGTAAAGTAGATGCAGGCATTATATATGGACAACGTCCTCACTCTGATATGATAATATCTGAGACACTTAGCCAATATATTTTGATCAAAACACATCTGTGCCCGCCTACCAAGCGCCAAGGTGGTCTCAGGTCAGGCGGGTCCTACACTAAACCTACCTAAGCCATTGGGCTTCTATGTTCAGGAGCGCAGACACCGCACTCCTGGCTAAGTGTCTCAGATTTTATCATATCAGAGTGAGGAATTTGTCCATATATAGTGCTTGCATCGACTTTACTAAGTGCATTATTATCTCATTTCTGTGATTTTGTTTCTACTCTATGGGTGCATCAGGGAGGCTTCAAATGGGATATGGCGTTAAAAAAACAGTCCATGAAAATCTGCCTTACAATAACCATATGGCGTTTCTTTTCGTCTGCTCCCTGCCGTGTGGCCATACAGCAGTTTAAGACCACATATGTGGTGTTTCTGTAAACTACAGCATCAGGGCAATAAATATTGAGTTCAGTTTGGCTGTTAATCCTTGCTTTGTTAGCGGAAAAAAAATGATTAAAATAAAAAATCTGCCAGAAAAAGTGAAATTCTGAAATTTCATATCCATTTTCAATGAATTCTTTTGGAGCACCTAAAGAGTTAACAAAGTTTGTAAAATCAGTTTTGAATACCTTGAGGGGTGTAGTTTCTAAAATGGGGTCATTGTTAGGTGGTTTCTATTATGTAAGCCTCACAAAGTTCACCTGAACTGGTTCTTAAAAAGTGGGTTTTGGACATTTTCTAAGCCTTCTAACGTCCCCAAAAAATAAAATGGCATTCACTAAATGATCCAAACATGAAGTAGACATATGGAAAATGTAAAGTAATAACTATTATATGAGGTATCACTATCTGTTTTACAAGCAGAGAAATTGAAATGTGGAAAGTTGCGAATTTTTTTAATTTATTTATTTGTTTATAAATTTGGTATTTTTTTATAAATAAAAATTAAATATTTGGATTCAAATTTACCAGTGTCATGAAGTACAATATGTGACTAGAAAACAATCTCAGAATGGCCTGGATAAGTAAAAGCGTTTTAAAGTTATTACCACATAAAGTGATACATGTCAGATTTTTAAAAAAATCTGTCTGGTCCTTAAAGTGGTTGTCCGGGTTCAGAGCTGAACCCGGACATATGCCCATTTTCACCCAGGCAGCCCCCCTGACTTGAGTTTTGAAGCAGTTCAAGCTCCGATGCTCTCCTTTGCCCTGCGCTAAATCGCTCAGGGCACAGGCATTTTCTGGAGTCCCAGTAACGTACCGGGCTCTCCATTGGGCTGCCAGGTGGAGGCTTCTGCCCAGCAGTGAGCCCGGTGACGCCTGTAAAACGGCTAGGGCAGCGCTAAAGCCCGCCCATCAAAGCCAGTGACGACACGGAACACACTGCTGGGCGGAAGCCTCTGCCCCCGGCAGTGTGTAATTTTAAATAACAGATCGCTTGCCCTGTGCGATCCAGCGCAGGGCAAGGGAGAACATCGGAGCATTTCATGGGGGGGCAGCCTGGGTGAAATTATCGTATGTCCGGGATCAGCTCTGAACCCAGACAACCCCTTTAAGGTGAAAAATGGCCTGATCCTTAAGTGTCTTTTGTCTCACCAATGTTGCGCGACAATTTTTATAATGATAGTTATGGTGTTACACTGCGACATGCTGCGACTGCGACAGTCGCAAAAAAGCTATTAGATTTTTCTGCCACTGTCGCGTCGAGGTATGTCACATTGCGACACCATAGACTATCATTATACAAATTGCTGCGTGACTAATGTAGCAGTGCAGTTGTGCCCTATCCGTTGTGTAGACCTAGCCTTATTCTACAGCAGAACACAGGGCAGGGACTGACACTGTGCTATCTATTATGCGCACCCTTAGTGGCCCCTAATTGAGTGAGGGGCCCCCTTTAAATGCTGTGGTATCACGTTATGTGGGCTGCAAATATAATAAAAAAATGAATTGCAAGCTCCCAGGACACCATCCTCAGGTCTTGCCTGTTGCTTACCTGCTGCTATGGGAGCCTGCTAGGAGTTGTAGTCTCACAAAAGCAGTTGAGCCACAGGTTGCAGCCCTCTGAGAGAGTGAGAAAAACTCCTGTAATATGTGGAGAGAAATAGTTAGGCACTGGTGCTAAAATGACATTCCGTGTAAGTAATACACTGTGAGCAGCTCGGAGACTGTGCAGAGCCCGGTACCGCGCTGTGTGAACTGTCTGCAGACATCTTATAAAGACCTGGGACTGAGAACTTCTCCGTTGCGCCCCTCACGTAAGAGCAAGCTGCGCATGCGCAGAGCTCGGATCTACAGTAGCAGGTAGCAGCTCAGACGGACCTGCAGGCTGAGGAGCGGAGGCAGTTCTCACAGCGCAGCATGAAGAAGGGTAAGTTACTGTGCAGTACTATAGAGTATTACTATGTGTGCATCCAATACACAGGCTGCGAGGTCTAATGCACTTAGGGATTCATATTAGTTCTCTTCTGCACATGGACATGACTCATGTATGTAGCAGTTACATCCCATGGGGATGACTTCTGAATGGTTATAAAGTCATTTACATGTATAATGGGTCCACCTGAAATTGTGCATGGCTATTTATTTTTTGCTACCAGGAGTTCCACTTTAAAAAGAAAGGGTTAAACCCAAATTGCATTAGATGCACCGAAACTACATATGTAATCTATTCACCATTGTGTGTGGGGGCGTGCGTGGTGGGCACAATCTGTACTGTGATCTGATACTATAGCATGAGATATATTCAGGGTGCTGTATTATGGGGGTACTCTCCCCTATACTATGTGGTATGGGGCTTTGTACAGACTCTGTGCACATGGTGTACCACATAGTATATACTCCCTGTGCCCCACATGCAGCAATGCTTCAAGGGGCAGACCTCATGGCGGTGTGGGGTGGACCTGTGTTTTCCTCAAGCTCTAAAGGTGGGTTAAAAATTATCACATGCATAGCTGAGTTTTAGGCAGTGATACAGGACAGGAGGATGATGAGAGTTGTTCCTTCGGTGGACTGCACGGACCCGGGGAAAGCTTTAGATCCTTAGATTGTGAGCCCCACTGGGGACAGTTCGATGCTAATGTCTGTAAAATGCTGCGGAATATAGTAGCGCTATATAAGTGCATAAAATAATAATAATAATAATTTTGGTTTTGGTGCAGTCTCTTTTTTTAAAGAGAAAGTGAAACCTGTACAGTATCACAGCTTGGTCTGGGCGCAATTCCAGGGAATAGTTTGGGGAGTTTCCGTGGGCACGGAGTGCTGATTTCCCAGAAACGTCTTGACTTAAAGGGAACCTGTCACCGGGATTTTGGGTATAGAGCTGAGGACATGGGTTGCTAGATGGCCGCTAGCACATCCGCAATATCCAGTCCCCATAGCTCTGTGTGCTTTTATTTACTAAAAAAACCGATTTGATACATATGCAAATTAACCTGAGATGAGTCCTGTCTCTGACTCATCTCACACACAGGACTCATCTCAGGTTAATTTGCATATGTATCAAATCGTTTTTTTTTTACTAAATAAAAGCACACAGAGCTATGGGGACTGGGTATTGCGGATGTGCTAGCGGCCATCAAGCAGCCCATGTCCTCAGCTCTATACCCAGAATTGCGGTGACAGGTTCCCTTTAAGGTGATCATTGTCTTAAACGTGCAGGGTGTGATATTAAAGGGCTTCTGTCACCCCACTAAACAGTTGTTTTTTTTTTTTTTTGTGTAGTTATAATCCCTGTACTGCGATTTATCCATACATAATGTTATTAATCATTTTGGTTCAGTAGATTCTGCTAAAAACGTACTTTTATAATGTGCTAATTACCTGTCTACCAGCAAGTGGGGCGGCTATTTGCTGGTATCCTCCTATCCTAAAGACGCCCCCTCCGCATGTTGATTAACAGGGTCAGCGAATGTAATTGTCCTCTGGCTGGCCCTGTCTGCTATCAAGATCTCGCACCTGCGCCGTAACGGTATTCAGTCGGCGCAGGCGCACTGAGAGGAGGACGCTCGCTTGGCCGCCCGCTCCATCCTCAATGCGCCTGCGCCGATTGCGTCTTCTCTTCCAGGTGTACTTGATGACGTCATCGGCGCAGGCGCATTGAGGATGAAGCGGCCGAGCGAGTGCCCGTCTCTCAGTGCGCCTGCGCCGACTGAATACCATTACGGCGCAGGCGCGAGATCATTCCTACTTATAAGTGACATATGGGAGGTTTAAAGAACCCCTTAAAAAAATATTATATTAAAGCACATTTTTGAAGAAACTGGTGAGGTTTTGCATTTTCCGTGATGTAAGTCTCATTCACTGCGCGGCGGACATATACACAGGTATAAGAGGTGCCGCAGTGCACACATGCCCCTTCACAGGCTCCAGATTTCCAGCTAATGGTGTCATTTCTATCTATGGAAGTCAGTGGAAATGATCTACAACTATTTTAAGGGGTTGTGTCACTTCAGCAAATTATATTTGTCATGTGGAGAAAGTTAATACGAGGCACTTACTAATGTATTGTGATTGTCCATATTGCTTCCTTTGCTGGTTTGATTAATTTCTCCATCACGTTACACACTGCTCGTTTCCAAGGAACCGAACCCGAGTTTGGGAAATGTTTTTTAAAGTACAAATGAATTTATGAAGTTATGACCCAAAGTCTCGCGAGACTGTGCAAAGCAATAACTTCGGCTCATCGGAGCCAATACATTCTAATACTGTACGGAGATCCTGCTCCGTACAGTATTAGAACAAAGTTTTATGCGAATAGACTTTGGATGTTTTATCGGAAGTCGATTCGCTCATCCCTAATTGTAACCATGGAAACGGGCAGTGTGTAATGTAATGGAAAAATTAATCGAGCCAGAAAAGGAGGCAATATGGACAATCACAATACATAAGTAAGTGCCTTGTACTAACTTTCTCTACATGATAAACAATGTGCGGTAGGATACAAAATAAGGCTGCCATGCTACAGAGCTAATTTATGAACATGGTGTCCAAAAGTACTGTCCAGAGACAATGGATGTCACTGTTATGGAGGCCCTGTGGATGTCACTGTTATGTGAGCGCTATGGATGTCACTGTTATGGGAGCACTGTGGATGTCACTGTGATGGGAGCACTGTGGATGTCACTGTTATGGGGCCACTGTGGATGTCAATGTTATGGAGGCTCTGTGGATGCCACTATTATTGTGGTGCTGTGGATGTCACTGTTATGGGAGCACTGTGGATGTCACTGTTATGGGAGCACTGTGGATGTCACTGTTATGGGAGCACTGTGGATGTCAATGTTATGGAGGCTCTGTGTATGCCACTATTATTGTGGTGCTGTGGATGTCACTGTTATGGGGGCACTGTGGATGTCACTGTTATGGGGGCACTGTGGATGTCACTGTTATGGGGGCACTGTGGATGTCACTGTTATGTGGCCACTGTGGATGCCATTGTTATGGGGGAACTGTGGATGTCACTGTTATGGGGACGCTGTGGATGTCACTGTTATGGGGACACTGTGGATGTCACTGTTATGGGGACACTGTGGATGTCACTGTTATGGGGACACTGTGGATGTCACTGTTATGGGGACACTGTGGATGTCACTGTTATGGGGACACTGTGGATGTCACTGTTATGGGGACACTGTGGATGTCAATGTTATGGGGACACTGTGGATGTCCCTGTTATGGAGGCACTGTGGATGTCACTGTTATGGAGGCACTGTGGATGTCACTGTTATGGGGACACTGTGGATGTCACTGTTATGGAGGCACTGTGGATGTCACTGTTATGAGAGGAGAAATGAGAGGAGAGGAGGAGGAGAAATGAGAGGAGAGGAGGAGGAGAAATGAGAGGAGAGGAGGAGGAGAAATGAGAGGAAAGGAGGAGGAGGAGAAATGAGAGGAAAGGAGGAGGAGGAGAAATGAGAGGAAAGGAGGAGGAGGAGGAGAAATGAGAGGAAAGCAGGAGGAGAAATGACAGGAGAGGTGGAGGAGAAATGAGAGGAGAGGAAGAGGAGAAATGAGAGGAGAGGAGGAGGAGAAATGAGAGGAGAGGAGGAGGAGGAGAAATGAGAGGAAAGCAGGAGGAGAAGAAATGAGAGGAGAAGGAGAAATGAGAGGAGAGGAAGAGGAGAAATGAGAGGAAAGGAGGAGGAGGAGAAATGAGAGGAAAGGAGGAGGAGGAGAAATGAGAGGAAAGCAGGAGGAGAAGAAATGAGAGGAAATCAGGAGGAGAAATGACGGGAGAGGTGGAGGATAAATGATGGGAGAGGTGGAGAAATAAGGGGAGAGGAGGAGGAGAAATGACGGGAGAGGTGGGTTAACTGGGCAGCAAAGTTGAGGATGGATTGTAGGAACGTGAGGGTGTTAGATGGGAGGACACAGGGGAGGTTTTCAGGGCGAGCATTGACTCAGGGTTGATAAAGAAGCTTTTACAGAAGCATCACTTTTTTTAAAAAAACTTGGAACCCTGTGGACAATGAATGCTACTGTATGCCTACACAGTCTCATTTGGTGAACCAATCTAAAAAAATCCATTTTACTTATATCTCTGACAGAAGGCTGAAATGTGATGTGTAAGGGTACTTTCACACTAGCATTAAAGTTTTCTGGTATTGAGTTCCGTCACAGGGGCTCAATACCGGAAAAAAACGCTTCAGTTTGTGAGTCGGCCTCATGCTCCTGTAATTTGCCCACTGGCCCCTGGTAATGTCCATATGGCACAGGTAGGTGAGTGTTAGGTCCCGAGCTACTTGAGAAACCTTGGCGCGGTGCTCTGGCTCAGACATGTCCTACACCGTTGAACATGTTGGCTAATCTCTCAATTTTAAAATCAGTTTGAGGGTTTAGTAAGACCGCAGAGTGCACCTGTCTTTGCTATTATTTTGTTATATTCATTACACAGTTAGCCAGTATTTTGGTGGACACCATGTTGATAAATTAGCACTATAGCGCCTGTAGCATGACAGCCTTCTCCTTTATGCTACCTCATATTGTTCCCCAACAGTAATGCGTTAGTTGCATTTTATAGCTTTTAATTTAAAATAGTTGTAGATCATTTCCACTGACCTCCATGGATAGATGTTTAGCTGCAATCATGACCAATCAGTTTGGTCTTTCACTTAAGGGACTGTTCACATATCGTTTTTGCTTTACGTCGAGCGTATATTCGTGAATAAAATAAAAACGTATTGAAAGGTATTGTTTGACGCACACATAGAGTTTAAAGGGGTTGTCCAAGTTATACAGTCAGGTCCATAAATATTTGGACATCGACACAATTCTAAGATTTTTGGTTCTACACACCACCACAATGGATTTGAAATAAAACGAACAAGATGTGCTTTAACTACTGTAGGAGAGTCCCCGGGATAATAATGGACGGACGATACGTGCCACCAGGGGTCCAGGCCTCAGTGGAGTAAGAACCGGATCATTGCGGTTACAGCGGCGAATGCTGCTGGCGCAGCATGTCTGGGCCGGTTCTTACTGGGAACAGGTAAAGAGCTGGGTGGGTACCTGTTCCCCACGGCCAGCCCAGGTTTTTGGTGGAGCTGGGCCTTTAAAGAACCCAGCCTGCTGAAGATGGGGGTGGGGTGTGTCTTGCTGTGCTGGAGATTTCCACAGACAGAGTCAATGCTGGTGAAGGAGAGTCTGGGCGCAGCACACATTGAAGGATAGCCCTGGGACCTGTGGTGTTACTAGGTGTGGTTGTTAATGAACACTCTGTGCAGGCCCTGCTGGACTCTGGGAGCCTGAGATTCGCTGGTAACGGAAAAACTCCCAGAAAGGCGAACCCTTACCATTGTCTGTATACATGGGGATCGCCGGGAGTATACCACCACTAAGGTTACCCTGGCGGTGTGTGGGAAGGAGGTACCACATGTCGTTGGAGTGGGGAGACGGCTCCCTTATGCCGCAATATTGGGAAGGGACTTTCCCCTGTTCTGGACTTTGTGGAGGAACGGGTTGCCTACCTGTGGGGAAGAAAAATGTCCGGGTCCCGAGCCTGAGGACCCCGAGGCAGGGGCCCCAGCTGTGGGGGTCACCGTAGGGGAGGTAGAGTGTAACCCTGACCGGTTTCCCCTAGAAGTATTGGCGGGTGAGACAGTAGAAAGTTTGTCCATCCTGGACCTGGAGGTACCACGAGAAACCTTCGGGACCACGAGAAACCTTCGGGACCGCACAGCTCCAGGATTGAACGTTATTGCGGGCTAGAGAAGGTGTGTCGGTGATTAATGACGTTGCTCACCGTATTTCCTCACCTGGCCTATAACCAGGACCTGTTATACAGGGTAGACAAGGTGAGGCAGGAGGTGGTGGAACAACTGGTGGTGCCCCAGCCTTACCGGCGAATGATCTTGGATTTAGCGCATGCGCATGTGTTGGCTGGGCATCTGGGGGTTAAGAAAATGCTGGAGCGAATTCTACAACGGTTCTATTGGCCTGGGATATATGAGGAAGTCGGGAGGTTCTGTCAGTCCTGTCCAATGTGTCAGATGACTAGCCCCCAACCTCAGTATCGCAGTCCACTGGTACCTATGCCCATTATAGAGGTGCCCTTCGAAAGGATCGCCATGGATCTGGTAGGCCCCATTATTAAATCAGCCCGAGGTCACCAACACATCCTGGTAGTGTTAGACTATGCCACGCGGTATCCGGAGGGGGTCCCATTGCGCCATACGTCGGCGAAGGTAATAGCTAAAGAGCTCATGAGTATGTTCGCCCGGATGGGGATACCAAAGAAGATTCTGACAGACCAGGGGACACCCTTTATGTCCAAAATAACAAAGGAATTGTGTAAGCTATTAAATATTAAACCCCTGCACACGTTCGTCTACCATCCCCAAACCAATGGGTTAGTAGAATGGTTTAATAAGGCCCTGAGGTCCATGCTAAAAAGAGTCGTGGCTAAGGACGGGAGAGATTGGGACTTACTGTTGCCACGGGGTTCTCGCCCTTTGAGTTGTTATATGGGCGACATCCCTGTGGGCTACTGGATATCGCTAAGGAGGCATGGGAGCAACAGCCTACGCCTCATAAAAGTGTGATAGAGCACATAGGAAAAATGCAGGACCGAATAGGGGTCGTGTTGCCGATCATCCGTGAGCAAATGGAAGCAGCACAACTGGCCCAAAGTCGGGTATATAACCGATCCGCCCGGGTAAGGACATTTCACCCGGGTGCCCACGGTCGAGAGTAAATTCTTGGCCCGGTGGCAAGGGCCCTATGAAGTTAAGGAGAAAGTGGGCCCAGTTGATTACAGGATATACCAGCCAGGGCGGCGGAAGCCCGAACAGGTATATCTTGTGAATCTACAAAAACCTTGGAGAGACAGAGAGAATTTGTTTGGAGACAGCCCACCCTCTGCCTGGACGGCAGGGAGTGACCCGGGGTCACCAGGGGTTCCGGAGAACGCCGCTGGGATGACTATAGGGGACGGACTGTCGACCAAATAGGCACAAGAGGAGAGAGAATTTTAGTCGGAATAGGGACGTATTCTTTGACCTTCCTGGACGTACCACTTTGATCGAACATGACATTGTCACCGAGCCCCGGGTGAAAGTCCGCCTAAGACCATACCGAGTACCAGAGGCTCAGCGACAGGCCATTTCGCAGGAGGTAAGATCGATGCTACGTCTAGGGGTCATAGAAGAGTCAAAGAGCGAGTGGGCTAGCCCGATTGTCCTTATTCCCAAACCGGATGGTTCATTACGGTTCTGTAATGATTTTATGAAATTAAATGAGGTATCAAAATTTGACGCCTATCCCATGCCTCGGGTGGACGAGTTGATAGAACTTGTTAAGGAACCAAAAGTAATGGAACAATTGGCTTCTCAGCTCTTCTATGGCCAGGTGTGTGTTATTCCCTCATTATCCCAATTACAATGAGCAGATAAAAGGTCCAGAGTTCATTTCAAGTGTGATATTTGCATTTGGAATCTGTTGCTGTGAACTCTCAAGATGAGATCCAAATAGCTGTCACTATCAGTGAAGCAAGCCATTATTAGGCTGAAAAAAACAAAACAAACCCATCAGAGAGATAGCAAAAATATTAGGTGTGGCAAAAACAACTGTTTGGAACATTCTTAAAAAGAAGGAACGCACCGGTGAGCTCAACAACACCAAAAGACCCGGAAGACGACGGAAAACAACTGTGGTGGATGACCGAAGAATTCTTTCCCTGGTGAAAAAAACACCCTTTACAACAGTTGGCCAGATCAAGAACACTCTCCAGGAGGTAGGTGTATGTGTGTCAAAGTCAACAATCAAGAGAAGACTTCACCAGAGTGAATACAGAGGGTTCACCACAAGATGTAAACCATTGGTGAGACTCAAAAACAAGAAGGCCAGATTAGAGTTTGCCAAGCGACATCTAAAAAAGCCTTCACAGTTCTGGAACAACATCCTATGGACAGATGAGACCAAGATAAACTTGTACCAGAGTGATGGGAAGAGAAGAGTATGGAGAAGGAAAGGAACTGCTCATGATCCTAAGCATACCACCTCATCAGTGAAGCATGGTGGTGGTAGTATCATGGCATGGGCATGTATGGCTGCCAATGGAACTGGTTCTCTTGTATTTATTGATGATGTGACTACTGACAAAAGCAGCAGGATGAATTCTGAAGTGTTTCGGGCAATATTATCTGCTCATATTCAGCCAAATGCTTCAGAACTCATTGGACGGCACTTCAAAGTGCAGATGGACAATGACCCAAAGCATACTGCAAAAGCACCCAAATAGTTTTTTTAAGGGAAAAAAGTGGAATGTTATGCAATTGCCAAGTCAATCACCTGACCTGAATCCGATTGAGCGTGCATTTCAAAACTGAAGGGAAAATGCCCCAAGAACAAGCAGGAACTGAAGACAGTTGCAGTAGAGGCCTGGCAGAGCATCACCAGGGATGAAACCCAACATCTGGTGATGTCTATGCATTCCAGACTTCAGGCTGTAATTGACTGCAAAGGATTTGCAACCAAGTATTAAAAAGTCAAAGTTTGATTTATGATTATTATTCTGTCCCATTACTTTTGGTTCTTTAACAAGTGGGAGGCGCATATGCAAACTGTTGTAATTCCTGCACCGTTCACCTGATTTGGATGTAAATACCCTCAAATTAAAGCTGACAGTCTGCAGTTAACCTCTTCAGGACACATGACGTACCGGTACGTCATGATGTCCTGGTACTTAAGGACACATGACGTACCGGTACTTCATGTGTTGTTCCGATCACTGCCGTCCGGCTGGCAGTGATCGGAACAAGGTGCCTGCTCAAATCATTAAGCAGGCACCTAGGCTAAATGCGCGGGGGGGTCCCGTGACCCCCTCATGTCGGCGATCGCAACAAACCGCAGGTCAATTCAGACCTGTGGTTTGATGCGCTTTTTGCCGTTTCTGATCCCCGCGGTCCCTGACCGCGGGGATCAGAAACTTTTTATGCCAAAAATATATATGGTTTCACCTCCCCCTGCACCCCTGAATGATATTATGTGGGCGGGTGGTGCAGGGGGAGGGGTGCGGGCGGTGCGGCGTCTAGTGGGTATACCAGGGTGCCAGCACATTGCTGGCACCCTGGTATAAACGGCCGACATCGTTGATGTGATGTCAGCCGTTTAACCCTTTCCATACAGCGGTCCGTACGGAGCGCTGTATGGAAAAGGTTAACAGCGCAGGGAGCTCCCTCCCTCTCCGATCGGGGGGGCTGCTGTGCCTTTGCAGCCCCCCGATGGGAGAGGGAGAGAGCCCCCAGGCAGCCCCCCGAACCCCCGTCCTCACCCTTCCCCGTCTGCGAAGTTGTGGCAGACGGGGAAGGTTCCCATGGCAACAGGACGCCTGCTCAGGCGTCCTGCTGTCCATGGTGCTGAACAGATCTATACTAAAGACATAGATCTGTTCAGTGTAAGTAAAATACAGTACAGTACTATATATTGTACTGTACTGTATTATATAGACATCAGACCCACTGGATCTTCAAGAACCAAGTGGGTCTGGGTAAAAAAAAAAGTAAAAATCAAAAAACACATTTATCACTGATTAAAAATGAAAAAAAAAAAATTCCCTACACATGTTTGGTATCTCCGCGTCCATAACGACCTGATCTATAAAACGTCATGTTACTTTACCCGAACGGTGAACGCCATAAAAATAAAAAATTAAAAACTATGATGAAATAGAAATTTTGCCCACCTTACTTCCCAAAAAAAGGTAATAAAAGTGATCAAAAAAGTCGCATGTACGCCAAAATTGTAACAATCAAACCGTCATCTCATCCCGCCAAAAATTAGACCCTACTTAAGATAATCGCCCAAAAACTGAAAAAACTATGGCTCTTAGACTATGGAAACACTAAAACATCATTTTTTTTGTTTCAAAAATGAAATCATTGTGTAAAACTTACATAAATAAAAAAAAGTATACATATTAGGTATTGCCGCGTCCGTATCGACCGGCTCTATAAAAATATCACATGTCCTAACCCCTCAAGTGACCACCGTAAAAAAATAAAAATAAAAACGGTGTAAAAAAAGCTATTTTTTGTCATCTTACGTCACAAAAAATGTAATAGCAAGCGATCCAAAAATCATATGCACCCCAAAATAGTGCCAATCAAACCGTCATCTTATCCCGCAGAAAATGAGACCCTACTTAAGATAATCGCCCAGAAACTGAAAAAAGTATGGCTCTTAGACTATGGAAAACAAACTTTTTTTGTTTTAAAAATGAAATCATTGTGTAAAACTTACATAAATAAAAAAAAATTGTATACATATTAGGTATCGCCGCGTCCGTGACAACCTGCTCTATAAAATTACCACATGATTTAACCTGTCAGATGAATCTTGTAAATAACAAAAAAAAACTGTGCCAAAAAGGTATTTCTTGTTACCTTGCCGCACAAAAAGTGTAATATAGAGCAACCAAAAATCATATGCACCCTAAACTAGTACCAACAACACTGCCACCCTATCACATAGTTTCTAAAATGGGGTCACTTTTTTAGAGTTTCTACACTAGGGGTGCATCAGGGGGGCTTCAAATGGGACATGGTGTAAAAAACAAACAGTCCAGCAAAATCTGCCTTCCAAAAACCGTATAGCTTTCCTTTCCTTCTGCGCCCTGCCGTGTGCCCGTACAGCAGTTTACGACCACATATGGGGTGTTTCTGTAAACTACAGAATTAGGGCCATAAATAATGAGTTTTGTTTGGCTGTTAACCCTTGCTTTGTAACTGGAAAAAAAATATTAAAATGGAAAATCTGCCAAAAAAGTGAAATTTGGAAATTGTATCTCTATTTTCCATTAAATCTTGTGCAACACCTAAAGGGTTAAAAACGTATGTAAAATCAGTTTTAAATACCTTGAGGGGTGTAGTTTCTTAGATGGGGTCACTTTTACGGAGTTTCTACTCTAGGGTTGCATCAGGGGGCTTCAAATGGGACATGGTGTAAATAAACCAGTCCAGCAAAACCTGCCTTCCAAAAACCATATGGCGCACCTTTCACTCTACGCCCCGCTGTGTGGCTGTACAGTAGTTTACGGCCACATATGGGGTGATTCTGTAAACGGCAGAGTCAGGGCAATAAAGATACAGTCTTGTTTGGCTGTTAAACCTTGCTTTGTTAGTGGAAAAAATTGGTTAAAATGGAAAATTAGGAAAAAAAATGAAATTCTCAAATTTCATTCCCATTTGCCAATAACTCTTGTGCAACACCTAAAGGGTTAACGAAGTTTGTAAAATCAGTTTTGAATACCTTGAGGGGTGCAGTTTATAGAATGGGGTAATTTTTGGGCGGTTTCTATTATGTAAGCCTCGCAAAGTGACTTCAGAGCTCACGCTGTGAGAACGGGTCGGAAGCCCGCTCCGTAAGAGGAGTGAGTGGAGCGCCATCGATTGTAAGTGGTGCAACCACCCCCGATAAACGGCACCTAAAAACAGAGTTCACTGCAGTAAGGATAATCTCTGAACCTCTCCGGTTCCAACAATTGGTAAATCGGCATACAAGTATATGGACATTGTTGAGTGGTTTAACTGAATGTTTCTTGCAGTCACAGTATAGCCGTAAGGTCCTATTCATCTGTTTGGAGTACTCCAGCTTGTATAGGTTTGTGCGTGAGCTCCGCACTATCTACATTGTTTACCTTCTCGCTGTTGCATCTGCAACGGTGAGCAGGTGTAATTACACCTAACCGTCCCATTCATTTCAATGGGATGGATCGTTCCCATACACTTGTATAGGAGCGATCCGTACAATTGAAATGAATGGGACGGCTTGGGTGTAATTACACCTGCTCACCGCTGCAGATGCAACGGCGAGCAGATAAACAATGAAGAGGAGGCGGCACTGGCACGGCGCGCGCCTTCTCTTCAAACAGCTGATTGGCAGGGGTGCCGGGTGTCGGACCCCTCCGATCTGATATTGATGGATAGGTCATCAATAAATAAAACTTGGACAACCCCTTTAATTGGGAAACTGTAATTCAAAAGGTCATACTTTTGACTTTTGTTTGCCCCTCTTTATGTCTCAATATGTTTCATTTTTTTTGAAGGACAGAATGCCATAACATACCACGCTATGGGGCAAATTTATTAAGACTGGCGGTGGGTCCGCGGAGGTTATGAAGAGGTGCAGGCCTCTCATAACTTCAGCGGATCCTCCACCAGTTCTAAATGTAAGACAGCTTCTGAGACATTTTAGACCTTTTTCTACGCCCACAATTTTAGACCTGGCGTGAGCAGGGATAAGTCGCAGAAGGTCTGTCTTACTCTTAGATAACCCCTTTAAACGTATCCATTATTTTCTATTGATGGCTTTAATTCTTAAAATCTTTGAAACTATAAAAGTTTCAACAAAAAAGGGATACTTAAAAAAAACGTTGTCAAACATTTACCTTAAAAAACCTATAAAGCTAATCATAAAATTGCATGAGTTTGTATACGTTTTTTTTTACATATGTCTAAAGGCTACTTTCACACTAGCGTTCGGGCGGATCCGTTCTGAACGGATCCGCTCATAATAATGCAGACGGAGGCTCCGTTCAGAACGGATCCGTCTGCATTAAAATTGCAAAAAAAAAGCTAAGTGTGAAAATAGCCTCGGACGGATCCGTCCAGACTTTCAATGTAAAGTCAATGGGGGACGGATCCGCTTGAAGATTGAGCCACATTGTGGCATCTTCAAACGGATCCGTCCCCATTGACTTACATTGTAAGTCTGGACGGATCCGCACGCCTCCGCACGGCCAGGCGGACACCCGAACGCTGCAAGCAGCGTTCAGCTGTCCGCCTGTCCGTGCGGAGGCGAGCGGAGGCTGAACGCCGCCAGACTGATGCAGTCTGAGCGGATCCGCTCCATTCAGACTGCATCAGGGCTGGACGGCTGCGTTCGGGTCCGCTCGTGAGCCCCTTCAAACGGAGCTCACGAGCGGACCGACGAACGCTAGTGTGAAAGTAATTGTTAAATGTACTGTAAAATTGAGACATCAACAGTCTCTCAGACGAGTAGCTCTGTATTAGGTGTAAAAATAGACCAAATACTAGTGAAGTGTTACAGACACATCCTTGCGCCTCCCCTGGGACTCTCAATATTTCAACTTTTTAGTTTATTATGTGCATCTATAGTTCAGACCTCTGCCAAAATCTCCATTCTAAGCTGGCTCCATTGCAAGACAAATCTGACTCAAAGTATTGAATGCAGAAAAAAATTTGTTTCGTCAGTATATTGATCAAAAGGGGATTTGGGAAATTTCCCGGGTGTGTATTGGAGCATGACCAAGTATGTGTTATCAGGAAAAGGGGAAAATCTCCTAAAAGTAATGCAGCTGCCATTATTATCATATGGTCCTGTCTTCAGACAATCAATTAACATATACGATGGGCTTGCCGGACTGACGCTGACACTTGTACTTAACAGTGGCGCAACTTTTGAGCAGTCCTTGAATTGGGGTCAAGGGACTCAAATCTGTAGAAGGGCTCACCAAGTCAGGTTGCATGATAGTGACTGACGGGTACCAGCCCTTACTACTGGTCCCCTATAAGTCTCTGAGAGGCTACGCACTACCACAGCCTGCCCCGCCAAAATGCCACATGCTGGACTTCACTAGTCACTTTGTATAGTAATTATACTCTTTGCCACTACAATACTACCTTTCACAGAAGTCCAACAACCCTCGGCAGTGTGCATTTATTCAGTGCAACATTGGAGCACAACCCTAGGCCACAGGGTGACAAACAGAGTTCTCGTCCGAGTCCTTTTGAAAAGGGGTGCCTTCTCTATAAGGCTACATGCTGAGGACCGTGCCGCGGATCCGCAAAAAATGGAAGCTGCCCGCGTGCCTTCCACAATTTGCATTACGGAACGGACGGCCTATTGTAGAAATGCCTATTCTTGTCTGCAAAACGGACAAGAATAGAACATGCTGTCCGCATCTTTTGCGGCCCCATTGAAGTGAATGGGTCCGCATCCGAGCCGCCTAAACTGTGGCTCGGTTGCGGACCCGAAAAACGGTTGTGTGCATGAGGCCTAAGAGACCGCCCAATGTACTTTGCAACTGCAGTAGCTTAACTCTTGAACAGAGCAATACTTGGAGAACAAAGGGGGAATTTATTATTCCCTCAACGCCAGTTTTTTTTTTGCATAAAAAGTCGCAAACACAGTGTCTGCAACTTTTTTAACCACACTTGCTTAAAATTTTTTGTGCAAGTGGCATTTCTCCGGCATCCTCACCACTTTCCTAAAAAAAGGACATGGCAGCGTTTTGGTGTCCGCCTGACGATGCAGAGGCAAACGGATCCGTCCTGACACACAATGTAAGTCAATAGGGACTGATCCGTTTTCACTGACACAATCTGACACAATAGAAAACCCATCCGTCCCCCATTGACTTTCAGGCTGGGTTCAGACCTGAGCGTTTTACAGCGCGTTCCTACGCGCTGTAAAACGCTCAACAGGCAAGAACCAATGATTCCCTATGGGAATGGTTCTCATCTGAGCGTTTTACAGTGCGTACGATCGCGCTGTAAAACGCCCGACGCCCCAAGAAGTACATGAGCTTCTTTGGGGCGTCTTGTCGCGCGTTCCCATACATAGACTTTAGCGGGAACGCGCGACAATGGGCGTTCGCTTGTCTCTGTATGCACGATTGCAAACGCCCGTACAATCGCGCATACAGAGCGCTCCATCGCGAACGCTCAGGTCTGAACCCAGCGTCAATGGTGTTCAAGACAGATCCGTTTTGGCTATGTTACAGATAATACAAATGGATCCGTTCTGAACGAATGCAGATGGTTGTTTTATCTGAACGGAAGCATTTGTGCAGATCCATGACAGATCCGCACCAAACGCGAGTGTGAAAGTAGCCTAAGGCCTCATGCACACGACCGTTGTGTGCATCCGTGGCCGTTGTGCCGTTTTCCGTTTTTTTTCGCGGACCCATTGACTTTCAATGGGTCCGTGGAAAAATCGGAAAATGCACCGTTTTGCAGCCGAGGCCGTGATCCGTGTATCCTGTCCGTCAAAAAAATATGACCTGTCCTATTTTTTTGACGGACAACGGTTCACGGACCCATTCAAGTCAATGGGTCCGTGAAAGAACACGGATGCACACAAGATTGGCATCCGTGTCCGTGATCCGTGGCCGTAGGTTGCTTTCATACAGACGGATCCGAAGATCCGTCTGCATAAAAGCTTTTTCTGATCTAAGTTTTCACTTCGTGAAAACTCATTTCCGACAGTATATTCTAACACAGAAGCGTTCCCATGGTGATGGGGACGCTTCTAGTTAGAATACACTGCAAACTTTGTACAAGACTGCCCCCTGCTGCCTGGCAGCACCCGATCTCTTACAGGGGGATATGATAGCACAATTAATCCCTTCAGGTGCGGCACCTAAAGGGGTTAATTGTACTATCATATTCCCCTGTAAGAGATCAGGGCTGCCAGGCAGCAGGGGGCGGCCCCCCCCCTCCCCAGTTTGAATATCGTTGGTGGCACAGTGTGCACCCACCATCGCCCCCCCCCCTCCCTCCCTCTATTGTAATAAATCGTTGGTGGCACAGTGTGCCCCCACCATCGCCCCCCCCTCCCTCTCTCTATTGTATTAAATCGTTGGTGGCACAGTGTGCCCCCACCATCGCCCCCCCTCCCTCTATTGTATTAAATCGTTGGTGGCACAGTGTGCCAACCACCATCGCCCCCCCCCCTCCCTCTATAGCAGTAACATTGGTGGCAGTGTGCGGTCTCCCATTCCCCCCCCCCCATCATTGGTGGCAGCGGAGTTCCGATCGGAGTCCCAGTTTAATCGCTGGGGCTCCGATCGGTAACCATGGCAACCAGGAAGCTACTGCAGCCCTGGTTGCCATGGTTACTTAGCAATAGTACAACAGTAGAAGATTCATACTTACCTGCTTGCTGCTGCGATGTCTGTGAACGGCCGGGAGCTCCTCCTACTGGTAAGTGACAGTTCTTTAGCAATGCGCCGCACAGACCTTTCACTTACCAGTAGGAGGAGCTCCCGGCCGGACACAGACATCGCAGCAGCAAGCAGGTAAGTATGAATCTTCTACTGTTGTACTATTGCTAAGTAACCATGGCAACCAGGGATGCAGTAGAGGGAGGGAGGGGGGGCGATGGTGGGCGCACACTGTGCCACCAACGATTTATTACAATAGAGGGAGGGAGGGGGGGCGATGGTGGGCGCACACTGTGCCACCAACGATTTATTACAATAGAGGGAGGGAGGGGGGGCGATGGTGGGCGCACACTGTGCCACCAACGATATTCAAACTGGGGAGGGGGGAAGCTGCCCCCTGCTGCCTGGCAGCCCTGATCTCTTACAGGGGAATATGATAGTACAATTAACCCCTTTAGGTGCCGCACCTGAAGGGGTTAATTGTGCTATCATATCCCCCTGTAAGAGATCGGGTGCTGCCAGGCAGCAGGGGGCAGTCTTGTACAAAGTTTGTAGTGTATTCTAACCTGAAGCGTCCCCATCACCATGGGAACGCCTCTGTGTTAGAATATACTGTCGGATCTGAGGTTCACGAAGTAGCTCATATCCGACAGTATATTCTAACATAGAGGCGTTCCCATGGTGATGGGGACGCTTCAAGTTAAAATATACCATCGGATTGGAGAAAACTCCAATCCGATGGTATAAAAGAACTCCAGACTTTACATTGAAAGTCAATGGGGACGGATCCGTTTGAAATGGCACCATATTGTGTCAACATCAAACGGATCCGTCCCCATTGACTTGCATTGTAATTCAGGACGGATCCGTTTGGCTCCGCACGGCCAGGTGGACACCAAAACGACTTTTTTTTCATGTCCGTGGATCCTCCAAAAATCAAGGAAGACCCACGGACGAAAAAACGGTCACGGATCACGGACCCACGGACCCCGTTTTTGCGGACCGTGAAAAAAAACTGTTGTGTGCATGAGGCCTAAGAAAGAGCAGATAAAATGTATGAAATATGGAAAACCGTAGCCATATGTTCCCATAAAAATGACAATTTTTATTGAATACAATTAGAATAATGATCAATAGTTTAAAAATAAATAATAAAAATATGAAGATTCACCAATATATCCTACGACCAGGTAACATACATTTAATAGTGCGTTCGTCGAGTAATTGGATCATTTGTGCAGACACCTAAATCGTTGTTTGCCGGCAGCAGATGGTGCTGTCTAATCAATGATTCTGTATTGGGGTTGAGAGATGGCATTAGTAATCGCTTCTCCCCATACTGTGGAGGAGATCGCTGCATGTAACTGTAGTGGTCTCCTCCTCTGACGAGCAAGCGATTGTCTGGAAGGTAAGCTTCGTTCCTGACAATCGCCTGCTTAATTGTCCCGTCTAAAGGGACCTTTAACCTCTGTAGTTAAATAGATCTGTATTGTAGCTCAGTGCTGTGCTAATCTAGAGATATTTCCAGATAATTGCTGAATTGGATTAGTGGCACACTAATGCTCCCACTGAGTAAATAATTCAAAGATCCGAGTATACAACAAAAAGAAACTGCAAAGCTAATAGAGGGAGCTCACCGACAGATGAAAATACTGTATCACGAGGTGAAAGTTAATGCAAAACGCGTTGTGCTAACTACGTAGTTACATAGTTGATACGGTTGGCATAAGTCCATCAAGTTCAACCAAGGGATAGGTGGGGATGCGAATCCCAGAAGGAAGTGAGACTCAGATTTTTACACATTTTCATAAGCATTAATGTTGTTTACTTTAAAGAATTCATCTAAACCCTTTTTAAAACTGTCCACTGTTCCTGCTGTGACCAGTCCTGAGGAAGTCTATTCCACAGATTCACAGTTCTTACAGTAAAGCAGCGTTGACGCTTCTGGAGACTGAACTTTTTTTTTCCAGTCGGAGGCAGTGCCCCCTTGTCTTTTGAGGGCATTTTGCGTGCAACAGTTTTTCACCATTTTTTTTGTATGGCCCATTTATATATTTGTATAGGTTAATCATGTCCCCCCCTTAGACGTCTCTTCTCTAGACTAAATAAATTCAATTTTTTAAATCTTTTTTCATAACTAAGACCCTCCATGCCCCTTATCAGTTTAGTCACTCTACTCTGTACTTTTTCCAGCTGAAGAGCATCCTTTCTTCGGACTGGTGCCCAGAACTGAACTGCATATTCCAGATGAGGCCGCACCAACGCTTTGTAAAGTAGTTATATTACATACCTGCTCCGCGAGTCCATGCCTCGTTTTAATGCATGACAGTATCCTGGTGGCCTTAGAAGCTGATTGACATTGTATGCTCTAATTTAATCTACCATCCACAAGGACACCCCAATCCTTCTCTATAAGTGACTCTCCTAGTGCTACATCACCGTCCTAGGACATATGAAGCACAGAGATTATTACTACCAAAATGCATAACTTTACATTTGTCCACATTGAACCTCATTTGCCAAGTTGATGCCCAATCACTCAGTGTTCAAGTCAGCTTGTAGTATATGGACTTCTTCCATAGCCCGTACAGTTCTACATAGCTCAGTATCATCTGCAAAAATAGAAATAGTGCTATTAATCTTGTCCTCGAAGGCATTGTGAATGGGTCCGCATCCGTGATGTGGGGTGCACATGGCCAGCGGCCGTGAATTCCTGACCCGCCGTTCGCGGGCCGCAATACGGCCATGTGCATGAGGCCTACGGCTAATTTTTGGTAACAGAGGCCCACGCCTTGATGATTCTGGAGTAGGGTAAAGACAACTCCAGGTCATTACAAAAAATGTTTGGCAGACATTATCCCATGTGTTACCGCTCCCCCATCTGAGAGAGCAGATGTCTGCACGGGTGATGTATGACTAGGTTCCTGCAGCTCTGAATGTATAGAGTAAAAGGACCCTTATCATTGTAGTGTATGTCTACCGTCTCTGGGTGCAAGATGCTCTCATGCAATGAATAGGGACAAATTGTATAAACTCTGAAAAGAACATATATGATAAAAGATAAAAGTGTTGATCCTGGGAATGTGGTCTGGAGAAATATTCATACATCTGAGAATGTTTGTTTTTTGTGTGTTTTTCTCATTTTATTGTACATAAGTGAATATTGTGTCCATGGTTTTTAAATAAAAGATTGAGAACTCCAGCTTGTCTTCACTGTAATTCTAAAATAGGGGCTTCATAAATGTGGTAAAAAATAAAAAAATACAGTAAATACATTGATAAATCTTTCCCATTGTTTTCTCCCACTTTCATTATAAGATTATTCCCATCCTATCTTTTAATGGCTGAGGTTGGAATAATAAAAATTTAAATCACCCCCCTTTCCACATAATTAAAATAAAAACAAGCAAAAAAAAACATCATAGGCATCACCGCTTCACAAAATACCCAAACTGTTAAAATATAAACATATTTATCCTGTACGGTGAACACCATAACGAAAAAAATTAATACGGTAATAATTGATTGATTTACCATTTTTCATTGCTTTACCCCCAAGAAGTTAATAAAGCGTGATCAAAAAGTCATACGCATTCCCAAATAAAAACTACAGATCTCCCTGCAAAAAAAATTGCCCTCACGCAGCTCCGGAGACATAACTATAAAAAAGGAGGTAAAAAAATATGGTGATGAAAGGAAACTGCACAGGGAATGCTATAAAGC
The DNA here is from genome assembly GCF_014858855.1 of Bufo gargarizans. Lineage (NCBI taxonomy): Eukaryota > Metazoa > Chordata > Amphibia > Anura > Bufonidae > Bufo > Bufo gargarizans. Next base: position 152,907,349 of record NC_058087.1, on the reverse strand, counting down.
TTCCCTCTCCATTGTATGCAATATTAAATGGTGCCATTAGAAAGTACAACTTAAAAATAAAGACTTCATACGGCTATGCGATTGGAAAAATTAAAAAAAGTTATGGATCCGGGAAGGCAGGGAGTGAAAAACAAACGCAAAAATGGAAAGTCCTCAGAGGCTGAAAGGGTTAAAGGGATTCTGTCACCTCCCCTAAGCCAAAAAACGATTTTAAAGCAGCCATGAAGCACAGCTTACCTGGATTAGGCTGTGCTCTTTTATTTTGTAATCCGTCCAGCAGTTACTCCAAAAAACGACTTTGATTGATATGTAAATGTGTCCTGAAGGTGCCCAGAGGGGCGTTTTGTTCTTCTTAGAGAGCCCAGTACCGCCCCTCTTACAGTGCCCAGCCCGCCTTCCTTGTACTGTCTAACCGCCGCCCCCAGCCTGCCACAGCCTCTCCTCCCCCTCCCTCACGCCGAACGAACTCTCGCACAGGCGCAGTACCCACTGAGGGCTGCGCCTGTGCGATCAGCAGGAGACTGAGGACAGGAGCTTCATCCTCGTCACTGGGCATGCGCCGAGCCCAGTGACGTCCGATGCTCGCTCTTCCCTCAGTCAGCAGGGAAGTGCGAGCATCGGACGTCACTGGGCTCGGCGCATGCCCAGTGACGAAGATGAAGATGAAGCTGCTGCCCTCAGTCTCCTGCTGATCGCACAGGCGCAGCCCTCAGTGGGTACTGCGCCTGTGCGAGAGTTCGTTCGGCGTGAGGGAGGGGGAGGAGAGGCTGTGGCAGGCTGGGGGCGGCGGTTAGACAGTACAAGGAAGGCGGGCTGGGCACTGTAAGAGGGGCGGTACTGGGCTCTCTAAGAAGAACAAAACGCCCCTCTGGGCACCTTCAGGACACATTTACATATCAATCAAAGTCGTTTTTTGGAGTAACTGCTGGACGGATTACAAGATAAAAGAGCACAGCCTAATCCAGGTAAGCTGTGCTTCATGGCTGCTTTAAAATCGTTTTTTGGCTTAGGGGAGGTGACAGAATCCCTTTAAGTCGTAATGCAATGTTTTTGGATCGGAATCACTCATAAAATCCTCCATTTCTATTTACGCCTGGAACTTTATTTCACATTTTTACTGTAGTGGGTGTGTGATCCGGTAACAGGTGACTTCCTGTAAAGCACATGACATGAAGATACAAAGATACCATAGCCGAGGTAACTTCCTCCTTAAAGGAAACTTGTTCATGTACCGTGACATATGAGCAAAAATATCACAGTCTCTGGAGAGGAGTAATGACGTGGGGGCACAACACTCACTTATCCAGTGTGGCACGAGTTTAGAGCAGTCTTTGTGGTACAGTAGATGACATCCTGCAGGTGGTTACATTTCTTGCAGGCATGATGTGTTATACAGACATAATTACAGATATTGCTATAGTTATAACATACAGTATATTACTGTGCATACTAATTAATGGTATAATAATCAGAAACAATGGGGGAATTTATCAAAACTGATGTTAAAGGGACACTGACAGGCCCAAAAAGCATATTTAGGTATATATATGACAGTACAGGTCATATAAAGTGTATTAGACTCATCTAAGTATCCCCCCTGTCCACCTTATAAATACAGTAAAAAGAAGTTTTATAACCTGCTTTCATCGTGTTCAATCTGCCCAAGGGGCGGTATTACATCTCAACTTGCGCCCAGCCAGCCTCGCCACAACTGCCGTTTCAAGCGCTGCCCAGCTAATCAATATTCACTTCGCTGGGCGGCTACTCTGAAGCGCTTCTGTGCCCGACGCATGCGCATTAAGCAGAGGCTGCATCGGCCTCTGGGAATCAGACTGTGCGCAGGCGCGATGCGATCCCGGCCAGTGAGGGTGCCGGGCGCATGCGCTGAAGATGGCCGGGGACACTAGTAGCCGCCCAGCGAAGTGAATATTGATTAGCTGGGCGGCGCTTCAAACGGCAGTTGTGGCGAGGCTGGCTGGGCACAAGTTGAGATGAAACACCGCCCCTTGGGCAGATTGAACACGATGAAAGCAGGTTATAAAACTTCTTTTTACTGTATTTATAAGGTGGACAGGGGGGATACTTAGATGATTCTAATACACTTTATATGACCTGTACTGTCATATATATACCTAAATATGCTTTTTGGGCCTGTCAGTGTCCCTTTAAGGAAAACTGGCTTAGTTGCCCAGAGCAACCAATCAAATTCCACCTTTCATTTTCCAAAGGGGCTCTGAAAAATGAAAGGTGGAATCTGATTGGTTGCTATGGGCAACTAAGCCAGTTTTCCTTTACACCAGTTTTGATAAATCTCTCGCAATAATGACAGATTATCTCTTAAGTTTTTACCTTAAGACACGGACAGTGAGCCCAAACCTAGAATCCAGCACGCTTTCCCTACATACTTGCAGTGCAAGCCCTAGGTAGCAAGACCACAACTGGTCGACTTTCCCTATACTACTAAAGTGCAGAGATAGATAAATACCTAGAGACAGACTACACACAGACAGAGTTGGACATAAATGGATCAGAACCAGGGGGACAATGCATTACAAAAACGAGAGACAGAGAGTGGTTAAAATACAAGCCGACGTCAGAACCAGACGGATGCACAGTACAAATTACGAGAGACAGAGCGTGGTCAAAGGACAAGCCGAGGTCAAAAACATGAGCAATCCAAATGAATCCAAGAACCAGGAACCTAGCTAGTGATCCCAAACAAGACTATCACTGGCACTGGTATATGGCCAGGAAGGGGTTTAAATAGAGCACCGAGTCCCAGGATCAGAACCGGATACGTCCATGAATCGGCGCTCCATTAGTCAGAGCACTAGTGCACAGTAATAAAGCAGCTGAGTCAATCAGCCCACTGCTAGTCTACCAGCACACGCCTGATGCAGGGAGAAACAAAGCATTGCATCCTGTTACTAAGGACGCTGTCTCGTCATAGGGGGCATGGCTCAGCAGCCCATTTCTCCCGGAGTGGCTGTGCCGAGTATTGTGCCGCTGGAGCTCGGACAGGTAGGTTTATGACATTTTCTATACGGCTATGAGTATTTTTGTGCAATTATGGTTGTAGTAGCCCAATTAGTGGAAAAGCCAGAGCTGATGGGGGGAATTTATCATTAGGGGAGTCAGATTTGCTTGAGTCTGCATTGGAGTACTTTGCACCAAATTTATCAAATATTGCACATTGTTTGTTAAATCTGGTGCATCTCTAACCTAACCCTTTTGTCCTGAAATGGTACTCCAGTTTTTTCTACTCTACCCCCTAGTGGAATGAGTTTGCAACTTTTTAAAAAGTCTCAGTGATAAATCTGGAGTGAAACTAATAAATATAGCAATCACACCCACTTTTCAAACTTCAGAACATGTTGAAAAGATACAAAAAGTCCCAAAATTTTGCATGAGTGAGGCAAAAAGTCGCAAAGCGCCAATTTTGTTCATTTTTAAAGCCAGAATTTTGGTTTCAGAAGGCCCATTCACTTGAATGTGACTGAGCTGCAACTAGGCCAAGTGACCAATGAACGTGACGACACTGGCCTAGGAAGAGTCTGCAGCCTCTTCAAAGTATTGATTGGTGGGGGTGCTGTGGATCAGGCCCTGACCGATCAGATTCTGATGATCTATTCTGGGGATAGGCCATCAATAGTTAACTTCTGGAAACCCCCTTTAATAGCAATTTTATGTATGAATTTACATCAAATCTTCCATTCATAAGTATAAATAGCATATGGCAGAAAGAATCCAGGATATCTGTCTGCCCTGGAGTCTGCACTCAATAGACCCTTTATCTTACTCTGATAAAGTTGCCTTCTGGATCAATGAAAAAAGACAATGACAATGGTTGCATGCCTTTTCATTTCTTTGGCCACATCACATGGAGGTTTTTGTGCACAGCGCAAAGGAGAGCAGGGAAATCAAGGTGTATGGTACATGCATGTCCTCCTCTGCCGGCTGGTGCAGGTGGACGCAGGATTGAGGACACATGAGAAAAACTAGTCATCCTGGCAAATAAACATTATTTGAATTCATGTATGGTATATTGCAGATATACCTAATTTCACATGTTCAGTTTGAGATATACTGTTTTCCATGGGTAACTCCTTTAAAGGGGTATTCCCATCTTGCACATTGGGGGCATATCTGTAGGATATGCCCCTAACTTTCTGATAGGTGTGGGTCCCACTTGTGGGACCTACACCTATTCTTAGAATGGAGCCCCGCAAAGTGTATGCGCAGCCATTCATTCCTATACAGTGCTCCAGGCTAAAAAAATACCTAGTAGCCATTGGCTCCTGAACTGAAAAATTTAGGAGCCAAATCAAATTGTTAGCCGCCAAATCGAAACCGAATCAAAATTTTGGTATCGTGACAACACTACGCCGATCAGATCGGCATAGGGTTGTTTTGATACCAAAATTTTGATTCGCTTTCGTCACCATAAAAAAGTATTGTGATAATCAAGACCGCGCAAAAAAAACCAGGGTGATGGCTTGGGGTACTGCTAATGCAGTCTCAAGTTCTGATATGATATTGCCCTAAGGCCTCTTGCACACAACCATATGTATTTTGCAGTTCGCGGAATACGGATGACATCCATGTGTATTCCATATTTTGCGGAACGGAACAGCTGCCCCTTCATAGAACAGTACAATCCTTGTCCGTAATGCGGACAATAATAAGACATGTTCTATTTTTTTTTGTGGAACAGAAATACGGACATATGGAAACCGAATGCACACAGAGTAACTTCCGTTTTTTTTGGGCGGACCCATTGAAGTGAATAGTTCCGCAAAAAAAAGGAGCGTACACGGAAAGAAAATACGTTCGCGTGCAAGAGGCCTAAGGCAGTGCAGACTAAGGGCTCGTTCACACGAACGTGTGATGCCCGTTGCCATATTGCGGACCGCAATAGCAGATCCGCAATACACGGGCACCGTTCCGTGGCCATTCCGCATCAAGGATGCGGACCCATTCATTTCAATGGGTCTGCAAATTCGGAAAAGTGGAACAGTGCGGAACGGAACAATACGAAAGTACTACGGAGTGCTTTCTGGGGTTCCGTGCTTCCGCACCGTAAAAAGATAGAACTTGCTCTATCTTTTTGCGGAACGAAAGGATCGCGGACCCATTAAAGTGAATGGGTCTGCGATCCCCATGCGCCTGCCCCACGGACAGTGCCCGTGCATTGCAGCCCGCAATTTGCAGTCCACAGCACAGGCACGGGCTTCACACGTTCATGTGAACGAGCCCTAACCCTGGGTTCAGACCTGAGCGTTCTGAAACGAGCGCTCTGTATGCGCGATTGTACCGGCGTTTACAATCGCGCATACAGAGACAAGCGAACACACATTGTCGCGCGTTCCCGAAAGTCTATGTACTGGAACGCGCGACAAACGCCCAAGAAAAAGCTCAAGAACTTGTTTGAGCGTCGGGCGTTTTACAGCGCGATCGTACGCGCTGTAAAACGCCCAGGTGAGAACCATTCCCATAGGGAAGCATTGGTTTCTCCTTGTTGAGCGTTTTACAGCGCGTAGGAACGCGCTGTAAAATGCTCAGGTGTAAACTTAGGGTAAGAGTTTAGTATAGGATTTTTAATTAAGCCACATGTGTCCTTGTACAAGCACACACACGCATGGGAATATCACAGCCTGGGTGGTACGGTTTGAAATCTAGAAGTTTGATGTGGCAAGAAAAGCTATGTTTAAGGCGGTTTCGATATAATAAGTCATTTAGGTAGGGAGGCAGATTCCTTACCACAGGAGGAAGTTGTGCAATTTCTTATGTTGTGCCTGTAGCTGTTAGAATTACATGTATATATGAATGGTGTAAATAGGGCAATAAAGCGGTATTCCAACAAGCGATAGCTAAATAGGAAAACATGACAACAGATATATTTAATATGAGCAGCCCTATGTCACTTTAACCTGTTTATTACACCACAACACATTAACCTCATTTGAGCACCAGGCCAATTCTGCCCGGAAGACATGAACAATCCTAGATTTTTCTCCACAGTACAGTGGTCAAAACTTGTTTTTTAATGAATTGTTCAATATTGCTGTCGGAGGTCTTGTTTTTAGCAGGACAATTTAGTTTTTTCAGGATAAATGCAGAAAAAAAGCTGTTCCGCTGATGTTTTTGATGACGCTCATTTTATACTGTATTTTATTATCTTTATTTATTACAGTTGATGACCCATCAGTCGTGCACTCAACAGAGAGCTGTCTGAAACTGTTATACAGTGATCTCGATGTAGCATGTGCATTACAGGATGCGGATATGGAAGGTCAGTAGCAGTTTATTTAGGTATACTCAATCGCTAGTTTAATTGGATATAAGAAGGGGCGGACTGAGAACTTAAAGTGGCCCTGGAAAAGTGGTGCAGGACAAAATACTGCCACCCAAGCCATAGTATGAAACTGTATCATCGTCCTGAGGATGGCAATACGTTAATTTATGCTGAGGGCATCAGGTCTTGACATACCTGGCTGGTGACCAAAAGGGCTTGGGTGGCCGTCTGAAATTTCCGTATAGGTTTTATGGCCAGTCCGCTCATGGATATAAGCAAGACCTGCACAAAGTCTTCTTGTTATTTTCCTGCCATGTATTTTGTCATGAGTAAACTTGTGATTAATATTAGGGAACATTTTTTTTCAAGTCCAACTTCCTTGTGTCAGATTTAAATTACTGTTTGAGGACTTTAATCTTCTTCAGAGTCAAGCTTAAAAATAATGGACTTCAAAGTTTCCTCAGGAAATGTTGAAATTCATTGTAGTCACGCAGATCAGTTATGAAAGACCCCAATAACATTTTATCAGAAAATCTTTATAGGGTTTGCCTCAGTGAATTGACTTAGGCTATCATATCTCCACGATAGGATCAGGGTCAGATATCAATTCATGAAGTAGAAGTTGCTCTTAATGAAGAGGTGGTCATGTACAAGCACTGCTGCTCCATTCCAAGTCTGTGGGACTAATGGAGATAGCCGAGCACAGTGCTTAGCTCTCTCTTCCATTCAATGGAACGGGGCTGCACATGCGTGACCACTGAATCATTCCAACCCTTACAGAATTATCAGCTATGCTGTAGATAGGTTATAAATAACGTTCATGGGATAATCCCTTTCATATTATAATACAGGCAGTATGATGTCACCACTTGAGAGCTGTGAAAGGCTATCACTCACCTTCTGAACAGAGCTGTGCAGGTATTAGGACCATGTGACGGCACAGTCTTCATTATGCACCTGCCCAATGTGGTACCTGACCAGTTATTTAGGCTGTGAGTTCAATGGTGCACCCCCCATATCTGCACATCCTTCCTTCATACAGCCACCATGGTGAAGGGGATGAAGGGAACTCATCATCTCATCAGCATAAAAGAAGATACGGTTTATGTGCAACACTTATATCTTCATCACCTGCCTACCTGCACTCAATACCTAGTACACCAACCTTTGGCTGTTGTGGCTATTTTAGAGTATCTGACTTGTTTTTTATATTTAGATTTTGAAGACATAACATTAAATTTTCAAGACTGCAAAGATCTGTTCACAGGTAAGAAGACAATAAAACATCTGTTCTCTAGATCTGAAGCTAGAACATAAGCTAGGAAATTTGTTCTTCAGTAACTGTCTTTAATATGATGATGAACTGCTGAGGCAAACCATTGGATATGAGGCCCTTTGGTACCAATTCCAATGTAAAATTTATTTTTCTCTGATGTAACGGTGATTCCTGTTTTGTTTCTACTAAGTTTAAGGGAGCATCTCACAAAAAACCCAGAAACAGGGCAAGCCAATTAGACAGTCAGACTGTGGACTCTGTGGAAGTTCCCACACACAGACTGTCTATCAGGTGTTAGACCTACTCATGTTTCACTGTATGGTCAAAGTACTGAATTGATAATAGGGTCAGCAGATGTAGTGCACATGCACAACATTTTTTAACTTCCTGGGGGAAGAGCACCGATGAAGGGCAATCAACCAGATCAGATGCTGGCTTATTTAAAGGGAACCTGTCACCGGGATTTTGTGTATACTGCTGAGGACATGGGTTGCTAGATGGCCGCTAGCACATCCGCAATACCCAGTCCCCATAGCTCTGTGTGCTTTTATTGTGTAAAATCCTGGTGACCTGGTCATATAGTTTATTTTTCTTCATATTAATAGCATTGACATTGTATGGTAACAAGAAGTCCTCTCAGTTACATGGGGTGACACCTCTAGTTTTCAGCACTGAGTATGTAGATAAATGCAAAACTAATAGAGATTTTCTTTTTCAGATGATTTTGTAAGCACATTGACAACAGTGGGTGAGTATTAATATATGTTTTTAGACAGAGAGTATGATTTCTGGTAGAATGCAATTAATAAACATTAAACTGTCTATATTTGCTGTTAATAAACTAGAATGGCTTGACTTCAATGAATAGGTAGTAAAATAATTCTGACGTTTATGACAAATCATATAGTTATACAGATGCCTTTGTGTTTTTCTGCTACAATACATGTAATTGTCTGCTGACCCAAGAACTGTATGTGTCTGGGTAGAATTACTTTTGGCAAGGCTGTGGATCATGAAACCTTTTGTCATCTTGGCCTGCATGGTTCCTAGATTTCAGACAGACTAGCATGGTATGTTGTCACTGCTGAAAATGGCTGACTTTAAAGGGATAAGGAGCCCACCATACTATTAGATAATCTACATGGAACAGATGCTGTACGTAGAAAAAATAGTTACGCCAAAGTTGTTCTTAATAATTTAATGGCCTTTGTCATCTTTTACATGCCAATGTGAGCAGTATTGGGTAGATAAAACTGAGATGCAAGGTTGTTCCCAGAGGCGTTGCTAGGTTAAAACATTCGAGGCCTGGGCCTCTGATGTTTTGTCCCAGGCCCCGAATGTCCTGCCTGCCAGCTAGATGCAACTGTATTGCTGTTCTCAGGACCGCAATACAATTAAATCTAATGCACTGGAAGAGCTGAAGGACCTGTGATGACATCACAGGTCATGTGACCAGTAAAACAGGCAGTGGTTGAGAAGGACCTGCGATGATGTCACCATCATGTGACCAGTGCAGGAGTAGAGAAGTCCCCCAGCTGTAGTGAGGTCTGCTACATCAGGAGAGGTAAGTGAAGATACAGGCAAAGTAATGCTGGGCGTTGTGAGTATTTAACTGGGACTGTATGTTAGGGCTGAAGGGAGGAATGTTATTTACATGGGACTGTATGTTGATGGTGGCTGGGGAGGGGATGATGTTATTTACATGGGAATATATGTTTAAGGCGGCTGTGGGAGGGAGTGATGTTATTTACATGTGACTGTATGTTGGAGGGGGCTGGGGGAGGGAGAGATGTTATTTACATAGGTCTGTATGTTGATGGCGGCTGTGGGAGGGAGCAGTGTTATTTACATGGGACTGTATGTTGGAGGGGGCTGGGGAAGGGTGATGTTATTTACATGGGACTGTACGTCAGAGGGGGCTGGTGGAGGCAGTGATGTAATTTACATGGGACTGTATGTTGAAGGCGGCTGTGGGAGTAAGTGATGTTATTTACATGGGACTGAATGTTACAGGGGTCTGAGGGAGGGATTATGTTATTTACATAAGACTGAATTAGGGATCGACCGATATTGATTTTTTAGGGCTGATACCGATAATTTGTGAACTTTCAGGCCGATAGCCGATAATTTACACCGATATTCTGGGAATTTTCATTTTTGAAAAAAAAAAAATCCTACACAAATCTGCAGAAAATTTATGTTTGTGTATTTTTTTTTTGTAAATCTTTCTTTTTTATTCATACTTAATATTTTGGTGTTTTATTTTAATTTTTGTAACTTTTTGTTTTTACTAACTTTTAGCCCCCTTAGGGACTAGAACCCTTGTCCTATTCACCCTGATAGAGATCTATCAGGGTGAATAGGAGCTCGCACTGTCTCTGCTGCTCTGTGCTTTGTGCACACAGCAGCATGGATCTTACTATGACAGCCAGGGCTTCAATAGCGTCCTGGCTGCCATGGTAACCGATCGGAGCCCCAGCATTACACTGCTGGGGCTCCGATCGGAGGAGCAGGGGAGAGGGGATCCTGTGGAGGGGTGCACTGCGCCACCAATGTTTTTAATACTGGGGTGGGGGTGGGGGCGCACTGCGCCACCAATGCTTAATACTGGGGGAACTTGGGAGGTGCGCACTGCGCCACCAATGTCTAATACTGGGGTTGGGGGGGGGGGCGCACTGCGCCACCAATGCTTAATACTGGGCGGGCTTGGGGGGGGAGGGGGGTGCGCACTGCGCCACCAATGTCTAATACTAGGGTTGGGGAGAACTGCGCCACCAATGTCTAATACTAGGGTTGGGGAGAACTGCGCCACCAATGTCTAATACTGGGCTTGGGGGGGGCGCACTGTGCCACCAATGAAGATTAATCTCTCATTTATTCATATACAGGAGGCGGGAGCTGGCTGCAGTATCACATAGCCGGCTCCCAACCTCTATGACAAGTAGCTGCGATCCGCGGCACCTGAGGGGTTAACTGCCATGGATCGCAGCTATTGCTCATAGAGGTCGGGAGCCGGCTATGTGATTCTGCAGCCAGGTCCCGCCTCCTGTATATGAATAAATGAGAGATTAATCTTCATTGGTGGCGCAGTGGCCACAGCCCCTCCTCTTGTCCTTTGTCCTTTCATTGGCGGCAGCAGCACAGGGGGAGGAGACACTGCTTCCTTCTCCCCTGTGCTGCTAAGGGGAACACGGAGAGCGCTGTCAGCAGCGCGATCTGTGTTCCCCATACTCTATCGGAATATCGGCAAAATAGATACCGATAGCGGTCAAAATCCTCAATATCGGCCGATAATATCAGTAAAACCGATAATCGGTCGATCCCTAGACTGAATGTTGAGGGGGCAATGTTATTTACATGGCACTGTATGTTGAAGGTGCAGAACCTACAAAAAGTGTACTGCTCTCAAAGTACCAGTACAAAAATATTTTATTAAGATCACAATAATACATATATAAAAGACTGTCATGCACCACTCTGACGATGTGCGGAGGTCGGCCAGGATAGCAGCACGAGTTTAGTAGTTGTTTTGGTGCCGTGCTGGATCCGCCTCTCATCAGGTGCACTGGGTGGAGTCATTAGTTTAAATGGCCTCCAGATAAGTGCTCTGAGCGGATTATACTGATCATTGTGGTCTGGGAAGCTTGGAGGGAAGGTTGGCTGTCAGTTCCTGCTCTCAAAGATAAGTGTAATTTCTTGTTTGGTTGTTTGTGTCATCTATCCCATCCTGGTTCTGTGCGAGCAGGCTGCTCCTATTTCCCCACTTCACCATCTCAGGGAGTTCAGGGTTTTGTCAGCCCAGGCTGTAGGACACAGCACACCTACCTTCAAGGTCTGCATGTGGGCTAAGCAGTGCAGGGAAAGAGGTCAGGGATAAGCTAGGAGGTGACCCTTCCCCTGTCTCTCGTCCAGAGCCTGGTTGGTGCGTAATCTGTTATACTGAGTGCACGTCCGCCGTGACATTGACGTTGTCACTTAAAAAGAAGGTAGCAGAAAAGAACACCATCCTAGTGGGACACAGGCTACATAGTATACTATAGTATAAAGACTTGTTATTTAACATACAGTATATTAAATGGGGATAAGTCTCGTATTTTACATCAGTATGTACATAAAAAACTGAAATCTGCAGAGTATTCACAGCAGTACTATGAAAACAGTGTGAGGCTATATATATATATATATATATATATATATATATATACTGCCCATAAAACCAGGGACGAGAATGTGAAAACTGCCCCAAGGGCCAAGATATCAGGGAACCTGCTGGAAGGACTTACCCAGGAGAGCTCAGTGTACCCAAACCAGGATGGTGCTACCCCGACACGTGTTTCGGCGTGCCTTCGTCAGCAAGAAGCAGGATAACAGTGTGGGGACTCCAGGTTGGGGGATGATGATGGAGGAGACGTCACCTGGGAGGCTCTGGGTGTGAGAGGTATGTGCTGCTGTATAGCAAGTACAGCAATATGCGGTGTGTGGGGGGAGGGGGGCAGCTGACTTAGGGAACTGGGACATATTCATTGGGGCTAGGGCCCAGGATCTTTTGAGATCCTAGCAACGCCCCTGGTCGTTCCCATCAGGACAAGTTTTTGTTATAATTACTTTACCAAGTGTTACCTTTAGCAAGTCTTACCTGAAACAGTTGGGGAAGGTACGGCATGATCAGGCTAGATATAAGGTGCACTCTTATGACTGATGACTGTGTTCATGTAATACTCATGCTCTGTGACTTGGGACTTCACATCAAATAAACATACGTCTCTTTTTCAGATATTTCAGATATTGAAGAATTAGTAAATTATACAAATGGTGATGGAAATAATCGTATGGATGATCTGCTCAGTAAGTCAAACCCTAAGGGGGTGAATGTTATAAAATTAACATCTGCAAAGTATGTAACATACTAAAGGAATCTAGTGGCATATATGATGCAGCCTCTACTTGCTTTAAGGTTTTAACCCCTTACCGACTGGGAAATTTCAGTTATTTTATGTAGATTATCAAATCATTTTCCAAGATGTTTGTAAACAGGGGCACTGTTCATGTTAATCCATGCTGATATATTCTCATTATAATATATTGCAAGCTTTTCACACAATTTTGTTTCAAAATACTTGGACATAAGGTCATAATTATGTCACTGCGATCTGATGGGAAAGGCCTGGCCCTCTTTAATAATATGATGGATTATGGGAAAACTCCTACATAATCTACCACTGGTGGGAAACCTCTGACCTGTCTGGGTTCTACAAACTTTGTAAGCATGAGACACAATAAGCTGTGGCTGAAAGGCCCGATTAGAAGGCGCATTCAACAAAAGTACATTTCTACTGTCAGCATGCAATATCTATATAAACCGACTGTAGAAGTTGTCACTGCTTTGTTCAGAAATCATATACATTTTTTGGGGTTCAGGAAAGCTATACTCAGAAAATATTATACTGTCGTTATGTAATGATCATGTTTATTTGCAGATGTATTAAGTGAAACTGGAGAATATGAAGAAGAACCAGTAACAAAACGTTCAAGAAAAAATTGTAAGTGTGCAAAAATGCTGAAAATTAACAACGAACAGCTGGATCTGTTGTCTCCAACTTGTGACTCTCTAGTTGTTGCAGAACTACAACTCCTAAAATGGCCTAAAAGCTTGCGGCTCTCAAGGCATGCTGGGAATTGTAGTTTGCAATAACTGGAGAAGCAGCTGATAGAGATTAATAGGATAGATGCTCCGGCAGAGTGTGGTGCAGTAATACAGAGTAGTTTCCAACTAAACAACATAGTGGCAACCAGGTTATTTAAAGAAGAAGTCACTCTTTGGCGTTATTTCTGTTTCGAATTTGGAGATGGCTAAAGGGGTTTGTCCAGTGGTGATTTTTTTTTCAGCACAAAACGAACAAAAGTAGTGATACGCACCGATCCTCCGCTGCTTCTGTTCCGATGCTTCCCGGGTCCCTGCTGGTAGTAACTGCTCAGACAATCACTGTCCACATAAATGACCTGCCTGAAGTGAGAGGCACCAGGAAGTAGAGAATGATGGGGGAATTCTTGAGGATTATGCCATTCTGATCTTTTTTTGTTTTTACCAGCTGAATATGTCTTTCACCTGGCTCAGAAATCTATCCTCTCTGTTAATTCTATGTGACGTAAGGGAGGTGGAAATGTATATGGAGGGTACAATATGGCATTCATAGGGCTTGTCATGTTTTTGCCTCTAGGATTATTATTTGTAGCTGAGAATATGCAGTTTTAAAAGATGTGCCTGATGAAAATACTGTTTAGTTATTTCATATATACAGTCCTTAGACTAAGGCTTAGCTCTCATACACCCCTATGGCACCTATTGTTTCCTTTACCATGAGATTTTTTTTTAATCTTAAGAATAGAAATCTAATTTGGTCATTTTTTTAAAATACAGAATCACAGTAGAGAACATGATATAATTAATCTAAGGTCATTAACATGCAGGGACATTCAGTTGTGCAAATTGCAGTGCTAACCACTGTGCCACCAATATTTTATACATATTTGTACTGTTATTCTAGGTACATTAAGAAAAAGTCCTCACGCTCAAAAATCAAGACAAAAGAGAAAGAAGAAATGTACAGGTGAATACTGAATGCAGGAGAAAAGACATGCAGCAAAAAGGAGGTCTTAGACATCTTAGTAGAGAAGGGGTACAAAACCGGCAGCCTGGGAGACAAATGCGGCCGCAATGCCATTTACCTGGCTGCGATGCCAACCACCTAGATGCAAAAATGTCTGTGTGGTATAACTAATGTAACTTTATTCTGTGGGTCACTATGATTATGATGAATCCAAATTTATATATTTTTTTCTTTCCTCCTGCCGGCTGTCAGTTTTCCAACTGCACCCCCTCTCCTCCTAAAGGATGGCTGAGATCACAGCCATCTGACTGGGGAGGGATTCTTTAACTCTTCATATCTCAGGCTAGCAGCTAGAGATATGGTCTTGTTTGAAATTGGTGATCTAAGCTTTAAAACAAGACCAGAATCGCAGCTTTATCCTCACTACATCAGGAGATAAAGCTGTTAGAAATCGGAAGTGAAAGAAATAGGAAGTGAAAAATGCCTTCACTTTCAGCTCCTATCACTCCCGACCTGATTTCTAACAGCTATATTTCTAGAGGAGATAATGGTCTGGATTTCGGTCTTAGATTGTCAGCTTTCAAACAATTCTCTACCTGCTACCGATCCCAAGATATGTTAGTTTAAAGCAGCCCTCCGATCTCTCCCTGCTGCCAAGCAGAGCTCATGTAAAACTCATAAGTGGTTACACTGACTGATTGTAGTATGTGTATAATGGATTCCCAATAATATTTATTTGTAAAGTAGGTGTATTTCTCATTCATCAGACATAACTGCATTAAACGAAAGCTGTACTGAAAATGAAACACCATATTCTATAAGCTCCACAGATGGTCCCTTCTTATTTACCCCTGCAGGATCTTTTGTAAGACCAGGTAAATGTTACACTTGCATTATGTTCTCCCAGTATTTACTGTCTGTCCAGGTGACATTATTTTCACTTTCTTTTTCTCAGGAAACACATCTTCAGGCCACCCTTCTCCTTTTACTATGGTTCCATCACCCAGTTTCCAAATTATCACAAAAATAATATTTTGCTCAGGTAATTTATTTTATATATATATATATATATTTCTACGTGTGTTTGTCTCTAAATATAGTCTACTAAATACATCTTCTATGCATCTACTAAATTGCCTTGGATTTGTCTAACTCTTAACCCCATTAACAGCCAATTTTCATTTTTAATTATTTATTTCCACCCTGCCTTCCAAGAGTCAGAACTTTTTTACTTTTCCGTTCACATATGAGGGCTTGTTTTTTGGGCCAAGTTGTATTTGTAATGGCATCATTTAATTTACCATATTCTGTATTAAAAAAAGTGAAAAGCATCTTTCAGGGATGAAAGCAAAAAACATAATTGAGTCTGTTTGGGATTACATTAAGAGACAGAGGGGTTTGGGCAAGCCCAAATACAGAAGGTATATGGCTAGTTCTCCAGGATGTTTGGTACAACAATTGCTGCTGTTTTGAAGAAAAAGGGTGGTCACACCAATTATTGATTTGATTTAGATTTAGATTTTGTTCATTTACTTTAACATAGTAACATAGTTTATATGGCCAAAAAAAGACATCGTTCCATCCAGTTCGGCCTGTTATCCTGTAAGTTGGTCCAGAGGAATGCAAAAAAAAGACTTTTAGGTAGAAGCCAATTTTCCCCACTTAAGGTTGAAAATAATTCCTTCCTGACTCCAATCAGGCAATCAGAATAACTCCCTTGATCAATGACCCAAATCTAGTAGATTGTAGCCTGAACCTCATGAACATTTAGATCTGCTGACTGTAACATAATATATACAACTTTTGTTGTTTTAAGATAAACCTGTAATAACATTTAAATAATTTAAGGAACGGCTGGAAAATCAACCTTCATGAGAAGAATTTCATAGTCACCTCAGTACTTGACAAGTGGCTTTTATTTTACTCAATAACATCCTGTTGTAGACATATACAGTACATATCTAAAATATGTAATTCTGTGATGTTTCCTAGCTCCTTCTCCTGGATTAGTACTTTCATGTCTACCAGATACGCATCCCATACCAATAACTGGTGAGTGTTTGTGTTTGAATGATTAACAACGTGCTAGATAATTTAGCAGACAGCAATTTTTTATTGTAAATGTTTATTCAGTTTTTCATATCCAAGAAAACAGCTGGAGGAAGGACATGAATTTGATTTCAGGAACCCATCAGTTGTAGGCTATTTACCATATTTTTCACTTAATAAGAGGTGCCTGATAAGGTTGTACAGGGAAATCAGAAAAAATATTTTTCATCAGACCTCAGATCAGAACCCTCAATCTTCATCAGATCCCCAAACTTTATTGAACTTCAAATCAAACACCCTCATCCAAAGACCCCTAATCTTTTTTAGACCTCAGATCAGACCCCCAATCTGTATGAGGCCTCAGATCAGACAACAAAACTTTATCAGACCTCAGATCAGACCCCCCAGTCTGACCCCCAATCTGTATCAGACCTCAGATCAAACCCCCAATCAGACCCCAAAACGTTATAAGATCTCAGATAAGACCCCAAATCTGTATCAGACCCCAAAACTTTATCAGACCTCAGATCTAACTCCAAGTCTGTATCAGACCCCCCAACTTTATCAGGTCTCAGACACCCCCAATCTGTATCAAACCTCACACCGGACCCCCCCCCCCCCCCAATCCTCATCAGACCTCAGATCAGACATAACTTAATTCTCCTGCTCTGGATGGCGCTGCCACTTTGCATTGACATAAGATTCAAACTCTTTACTCAGGACTTAGTAGAAGCACCTATGGAAGTGATCACAGGCTCCAGTCTTGGGTTTGATGCCACAAGGTTTGCACACCTGGATTTGGGGCTTATCTGCCATATTTCCCTGCAGATCCTCTCAAGGTTGGATGGGGACCATCGGTGGACAGCCATTTTCAGGTCTCTCCAGAGATGTTCAATTGGGCTTAAGTCAGGGCTCTGGCTAGGCCACTCAAGGACATTCACAGAGTTGTCCCTAAGCTGTTGTCTTGGCTGTGTGCTTAGGGTCATTGTCTTGTTCAGAGGTGAACCTTTGGCCTAGTCTGAGGTCTAGAGTGATCTAGATCAGGTTTTTTTTAAGAATATCTCTGTACTTTTCTCCATTCAGCTTTCCATAATCCAGTCTGCCTATTCCGGACGCTGAGAAACACCCCGAAGCATGATGCTGCCATCACCATGCTTCACTGTAGGGATTGTAATCGGCAGGTGATGAGCAGTACTTGGTTTCTTCCGGACATGATGCTTAGAATTAAGGCCAAAAAGTTCAACCTTGGTTTCATCAGACCAGAGACTATTGTATCTTTTACTAAGGAGAGGTATCTTTTTGGCACTGTCCCATAGATCCGATGGAGTGCTGAAGTGATGGTTGACCTTCTGGAAGTTTCTGCCATCTGCACACAGAATAATTTGAGCTTAGCCAGGGTAACCATTGGATTCTTGACCCCCCCCCCCCCCCCCCTCCACCGTCGGAAGAGTCCTGGTTGTTCCAAACTTCTTTCATTTAAGAATTATGGAGGCCACTATACTCTTGAATACTTAGAACTTTCCGTGCACCAGAAATGTTTTGTACCCTTCTCCAGATCTGTGCCTCCACACAATCCTGTCACTGAGCTCTTAATGCAGTTCTTTCCACCTTATGCATTGTCAGTTGTGAGACCTTATATAGACAGGGCAGTGTCTTTGCAAATCATGTCCAACTAAATTTACCACAGGTGTATTCCAATCAAAGTATAGAAACATCTCGAAGATGATCAAGAAAAATGGGAGGTCTCCCGAAAGCTAAATTTAAAGTGTCATAGCAAAGGTTCTGAATACTTATGTCCATGTGAAATTTTAGTTTTTCCTTGTTAATACATTTGCAAACATTTCTAAACTTAAGGTATTGAGTGCAGACTGATGGGGAAAACTTGATTTTTTTTATTTTATTTTAGTACAAGGCCACATAAAATATGAAAAAAGGGAAATGGTCTCTAGACATTCCAAATGCATTGTATATCTCATTGGGTTTAGAAATAGTTATTTAGAGCTTAATGTTATGTATTGTATACTGTACCTTAGGACCTTAAGCCACAATCTATCAATCTGTATTGGTAATGAGGAACTGAATGTTTTACCTTTTGTTTGATCTAGAACACCCTGCTCTTTCTACAAATACAAGCATCCCACCATCTCCTGATAGGAATGAATCCTGCAGTCCTTTTGCACCCAGTGCATCTGATTTGCCAAACTCACCAGAAGTGGCATCTATGTACCACATCCCCTCAATAGGTATTTTTAAGATCCATAGATTTTACCCTTACCTTTCTGTATCATTCCACATTTTGAATTGTCTTACTTGCATAGTCCTGACTCAAATCTCTAACCTGTGAAATGGGGAAGTATACCTAAAAGGATTTTTTAACTGATGACCTATCCTCTGGATAGGTCATTAGTATATGATCAGTGGGGGTCTGAAACCTGGGACCCCGACCTATCAGCTGTTTTGAAACTGCATTGGAATTCCTGTGAGCACTGTGGCCTTCTCACAGCTTACTAAGCACAACACTGTACATTGTATAGGGGCTGTGTTTGGTATTAAGACTGGGGCTGAGCAGCTCCTATGCCACGTGACCGATAAACGTGTCATCATTGGCCTAGGAAAAGTAGAGAAAAGGCTGCGGCACTGACAGGAGCTTCGGTGCCTTCTCAAACAGCTGACACCTGGGACCCCTGCTGATCAGATACTGATGACCTATCTTGAGGATAGGTCATCAGTATAAAAACCTCGGAAAACCCAGACTTTTAGGAGATTTTCAGGTGAGAGTCTGCAGGCTGGTTATATTTGAAAAGGTTGACTAGGATTATAGCAAATTTAGTGCTGTTTCTGGAAGAAAGCAGACAGCTGTTTATGGGTTGTCTGATATTGACGCTCCGCACTGTTGAACACCACCTACAGCTTGTGGGCAGGTGCAGCACTGTTTTTAGATGCAAACAGTCTTTTTAAACCTGTGGACCCTCTTTATCTACTTTATACAGAATTTGTTATATAAGAAAATTAGCATTGATAAATTTCTTGACAATACCTGTGGTTTAATTATATGAAAAACTGCTTTTTTCAGAACCATGTAGTGGTATTTTTCTGGCAGAAAGCTGGCATTTATGCCACAAACACGCTGGATCCCATTATGCTGAATATTATTATTCTGATAGTCTGCTCCTCTGCTGCAACAGACTACTGGAATGCTGAATGGAGTTGCGAACCTATTTTTTTCATGGTAATCCTTTTATGCACTTAAAGGGAACCTGTCCCCGGGATTCTGTGTATAGAGCCGAGCACATGGGTTGCTAGATGGCCGCTAGCACATCCGCAATATCCAGTCCCCATAGCTCTGTGTGCTTTTATTGTGTAAAAAACCCGGTTTGATACATATGCAAATTAACCTGAGATGAGTCCTGTCCCTGACTCATCTCACGTACAGGACTCATCTCAGGTTAATTTGCATATGTATCAAATCATTTTTTTTCCACAGTAAAAGCACACAGAGCTATGGGGACTGGGTATTGTGGATGTGCTAGCGGCCATCTAGCAACCCATGTCCTCAGCTCTATACACAAAATCCCGGTGACAGGTTCCCTTTAAGCCATGTATACAATACTATTTACAGTGCTGCCCATAATTATTGATACCCCTGGTAAATTTTGACCTAAAGTTACTTTACTTCAGCCAGCAAGTAATTTTTTGACGGGAAATGACATAGGTGTCTCCCAAAACATAATGATACGATGTACAAGAGGCATTATTGTGGAAAAAAAAAACATTTCTCAGCTTTTATTCACATTTGAGCAAAAAGTGCTTAAATTATTCATACCCTTCTCAATAATCAATAGAAAAACCTTTTGTCACAGTCGTTACCTCTGGCTGTGACCTTCTGTCTATGCTCTCGCTGCAGCTCCGTTCCTGTGTGTTTGTGGTTCTTTATGGGTTAACTCCCCTGTGTGCCTATTAGGAGTTAATCCTCTGTCTGCTCCATGGGTGTGGCCTCTCTGCTGCACCCATGGAACCTGTATTTAAAGAGGACCTTTCACTAGTATACAAACTAAAAACTAACTATCTGTGGGCAGAGCGGCGCCCAGGAGTCCCCCTGCACTTACTAGTATTCCTGGGCGCCGCTCCGTTTGCCCGGTATAGGTTCCGGTGTCTCAGCTCCGTCTGTTGTACTGGACTGATTTTTTGTAGGAGGCGTGTCCCTTGCTGAAGCACTGGCCAATTGCAGCGCACAGCTCATAGCTGTGGTCATCATTCAGGAAACATGTGTAGGGGGTACAGAAGTGCACCTGAAGAACACATTAATGGGTGTTATAGCGAGGAGACAGTGGGAGCCAGGGAGACACAGGTACTCACCCTTCCCTGCTGAGATCATACACTCCTGGACCAGGTCTGAAGTGTCTCACTTCTGCAATATTCTCCAAACTTCAAAGTTTTGCACTGCTTTGTGCCATTATTTTAATTTACTTTTAGCAAATCAATATCTAATACTATGAAAGTAAAATTTCAGTATTGCAGATGTCTAGGTGATATTAAAAGACTATAGCCTAAAAATAACAATGCTTAAAGGGGTTGTCTCATAAAAAAATATTGTTTTGAGGAACCCAAAGGAGATATACTGCACATGCACTGATTACAGAATGTACAACGCATGCAAGGGATTACAGGACCAGGCAAAAGCACAATGAAGATGCTTGGCCCTGTCAGTCAAGGGAAAGGGGCATGGCTAAGTAGAGAAAGTAGAGACATTGTGGTGCACCAACGGGTAAGGGCACGCCCTTGCAGAACTGAACCCCATTATTATTAGCATAAAAATTAAAACTAAGATATATCTTTAGTAGCAGAATGTTAAATAGTTACATAGCTAATAAGGTTGAAAAAAGACATAAGTCCATCAAGTTCAACCAAGGAATAGGTGGGGACACGAATCCCCATTTAGGCTACTTTCACACTTGCGTTCAGAGCGGATCCGTCTGAGACAGATCCGCTCATATAATGCAGACGGTGGCTCCGTTCAGTACGGATCCGTCTGCATTATAATGTTAAAAAATTTCTAAGTGTGAAAGTTGCCTCAGACGGATCCGTCCAGACTTTCAATGTAAAGTCAATGGGGGACGGATCAGTTTGAAGATTGAGCCATAGTGTGTCATCTTCAAACGGATCCGTCCCCATTGACTTACATTGTAAGTCTGGACGGATCCGCACGGCCAAGCGGACACCCGAACGCTGCAAGCAGCGTTCAGGTGTCCGCCTGCTGAGCGGAGCGGAGGCTGAACGCTGCCAGACTGATGCATTATGAGCGGATCCACATCCACTCAGAATGCATTAGGGCCGTACGGATGCGTTCGGGTCCGCTTGTGAGCCCCTTCAAACGGAGCTCACAAGCGGACACCCGAACGCTAGTCTGAAAGTAGCCTTAAATGTATTTGGGTGATAAAGGTATCATTTTAATTAGCAGGGCGACTCTACAATGCAACATGACTGGTTTAATAGGGTTGATTCTGCTGACATGTCCTGTTTAATAGCAATTGTACGTGTGTATTATCACTAACTACTTTTTAACTCTTTCCTTCAGAAATTATGAACTCATTTATAGAAGCCCAGAAACAACTATACCATAAAATATTTGCATTGGAAAGGGACTTCCAGTACACCGAAACTGCGCTTATAAACAGTAGGATCAGTCCTAAAACTGGAAAGGTTATTAGCAAAACAGCAGAAAAGGAATTATTACATTATGATTTAGCAGAAAGGGAAAGAGAGACCCTTCAACTCTTGAATCTGTTTGAGGACAAAGACAGAAAGGAAATGGAGACTAAAATTATTGCACTACTTGGTCAATCAGGAATGGGTAAGACTGTACTTGTCAAGAAGATATGCCATGAATGGTCAACTGGAAAGTTTGGTCAGTTTAGCTTTGTGTTTTATTTTGAGTGTAGACATCTGGATGTAAGTAAGCAGTACAGCTTTAAGGACTTCCTTTTCAAGCTGTCATCTTGTGCTCCAGTGAAGAACATTGATGTCTACCAGTACATTCTGAGAAATCCAGAAAAGGTTCTTCTCATCTTTGATGGTTTTGATGAATTTCAGGACCCCGAAGGTCTTCTTCATGGTTCCTTTGCAACATCGCCAAGTAAAACAAATAAAGTAAAGGACTTATTCACTGGCCTTTTCCAGAAAAAACTACTACGTGGGTGCACCCTGCTGTTAACTGCAAGGGTCAAAGAAAAACTCAATCAGTACTTGGGAAAAGTTGACAAAATTATTGAGATGATGGGATTTTCTTCCAGTCAGGTGGAATGGTACATCAAAGAGTATTTTAAGGAAAGGCCGGATTTCAGTAATGCACTTGAATGGATAAAAAGTTTCCAGTACGTGTTCACCTACTGTTATATTCCTTTTATGTGTAAAATGATGTGCTTATTTGCAGAGGAGAACTTAAAGTCTCGAAACAAAGAACTACCCTTGTCTTTAGCTGCACTATACTATGACTTGTCTCAAAAAAACTTACACGCGTCTGGTACTTGTTTTGGTGAAGGGACATTACAAAACGGCACAGTAGACTCATCATGTCTTGATTTTGAATCTGATAAAAAAACTGAATTAGAATTACAAACCCCAAAACCACCTTCTGACACTGAAAATACCATGGAGCTTATGACTTCCAGTGCTCTGGTACAGAACTTTTCTTCAGCACTTAATACACTTGCTAGTACAAAGGACAGGAACTTGGTCAGATATGTTTCTTTTGACCCTAAAAAGAGGCGAAATCAAGAAAGTTGTCCAGACGTGGTACGGAGGTTTCTTGTTGGCCTCTTGTTTCATGACAATGGAAGTCCCATTTTAAAGTTCACCAAAAGTATAAAAACACAGAAGAAAATAGCTGAGTATTTTCGAACATTGCAGCTTTCACAGCTCTGCCCCCACAGACTGCTTGAGGTTTTACACTGTGTATATGAAACCAATAACTCGCGCCTCATGCGTAGTTTAGTCGTAACACTGGATGAAGAACTTTCGTTTGTGGGCACCCGACTAACCCCACCTGATGTCTTTGTATTGAAAAAAGTTTTGAAAATGTCAAAAGCAAAGGTTTCCTTGGATCTCAGGAAGACAAGCATTGATCACAAAGGTTTAAAAGAACTTGTATGTCTAAAAAGCATTTCATCATTCAGGTATGCACGGCTCAGAGCCTCATTAACCAACTGGAATTATTCCAGTTTTTCAATTATTTCCTTTTTTTTTATTCTGAAAAAACAAATGCGTGTTAATAGTTAATAAGATAATTGTATGCCAACTGAAACAATTTAAGATTTCTCAGTGAATGATTACCTTAAAAAGTGAGTTGCAGAAAAACCCTGTTACCGACTGGATGTTGGGAAAAAAAAAATAATTTACTTAGTCTTGAAACAAAGTCCTCCAGGCAGTGAATTTACATTCATTGAGACGCTGTGTCAAATGCCCATGCCAGCCAAACCTGGTCTATTGTTCCTCTACATAGCAGTGCATTACAGAGATGTCCCCCATAAAATCTTTACTTACAGGGAAAAAATGCCTCTGTAGAATGTCAGGAGCATAACAGAATCTTTAATTTGACTCAGAGGGGCAACGCTGAGGTTTTATAGAGCCCCCGTGGCCTTAGTATTAGTTTCTGCATGTTGTTTGTTTTGGACCCCCTTCTAGTTTTTGGTTTACAAAAACTGATAGAAAATTCCATTCCATTAAAGTGTAGGAAGTTTAAAGCCCCAGTTACCCACCTGGTCAGATTATCGGGGCAGATATTGGGAACTAAAGTTCCCATGTAAATGTGCCTTCAATAACCTGACAAATAAGAAAAATGCTGTATGGTCACGTGATACATGGTTTATGCAGCACATAAAATCATCGCTTGTCGGCAGTAGATCATCCTGCTAATGACAAACGAATCTGCATGGGGATAATTACTGCATGTAAATGCAGCGAAACAAGCTGGCAATGACCAGGAACAAAGAGTATCGAGCTATGTAAGATTATCAGTATATTTGTCTAAAGCTGTTTACGTCTCCAGGATCTAATATGAGTCTAGCTGTTGTATTTCCAGTTTTGCTGGGGGATAATCAGGCCGTGACATCTTGAGTAATTGTGCCATTCTACAAAAATATGTGCTGCTGATGTCTGTTTTCTGTGCTGAACCGGAAAATTATAATAGAGACGGGACACTGGACCGCAACAAATAAGTTCCTATGTATAGCAGGAGGCCATTCACAAGGCAATGATCAGGAATGAGACAATTAGTGTCAGCTCAGTAGCCACATTTACAGCAATGATAGGTGATGTACTGTATGGGAATCAATGATTACTACGATCCTTCATCCCCATACAGTTTCACTGTCAGCAGCACATACCTGTTTACATGTGTGCTGTCAAGTAACCGTGATATTTTGTGCTACATAGGCGATTGGATTGCTAATGAGCATTTGCTCGTTTGTTGGTTGACCAGAGGCACATTACCCCGGGTCAGTAATTGTGAATGAACCTCATCAGAATTTTTATTAACCCATAACCTGCCGATGTAAACGGTCCCTTGGATCACGATACTGCTACCAAACTAGACTCAGCTGAGCACTGTGTGTGACCACAGGACATAGAGGAGTGAAATTAGTAAAAATTACATTAATAAAACATATGTTTTTTTTGTACAGGGCCTCCCTCAGTGATACAGTTAACCTCTGGAAGACATTACTAGCCAATGGACAGAATATACTACTGAAGAAGTGCATAAATAAGTTCACATTAGAACCCTTCAAAGTAGAAAGCCTGAAAGATGTCACAGATCTGGTAGCTCTTGTAGACATCCAGAATGACATTTGTAACGGGTAAGAATTTATATTGGGCTCTGTTTACATTGGCATCATTCCATTATTACAGGAACCATGATGCACATTATGTATACACTAACATCGGATACAGTTTAAACTGATGAGCCATTAGAAAATCCTTCATTTCCTAATGCATTGCATCTGTTGCATTTATTTCCAGCTCTCCAGATTCTTCACTTGACATGGAAATTCCAGCTGTAAAAAATCTGAGGAGCGTCATATTTGGGTATTGTATCTTATATAACATTGCCTAATCTAAATGGTGGACTGGGAGGGCTGATATTACACATGAATATTACTGCTGCAGTGAATGAGATGTTAACACCACACAACTTGTTATTCACAGTTTGCTACAGCACAATGTTATACTCAAGTAAATGGGTAATCCCATCTATAGAATGCAATGTGCTTTTATATTTAGCTAAATTATAATTTTATTTTTAATCATCTGTGGACCCCTCCTCCCTCAGGTCTGCTTATATTTCTATAGCTACAAATGTACTATTTCACTGAGGAAGTATTATACCTTTGCTTAAAGTATACTTAAACTTTCAGATAATGTTCCAGAATAAGTTTCCATGCGTGTAAGCATGAGTTAGAGCACTAAATATGGCCATTATGTGACCTGTATCTGCCATTTCTCCCTTATATGCTGCATTTCTAATTCTCAGTTCTATCTGAGCTGATGGGTAGAGACTAGCTGCTCCCTATAGAAAACACATAGAAACAGCAGACTCACTCAGAGGCACCGGAAGCATAGTAAAATATATAGAAGTACTGAACCATGTAGATGTGAATAAAGCACTTACTACAAGCTGCTGAATCATATCTGTCTCTCCCCGTCTGCTTGTTTCGCTCTGCACTTTTACTTCCTCGTGCTCTCTGTATAGACTTCCTGTATAGACTTCCATGGATTGATGTAACCTGATCTTTCAGTAAACAGGGCATCTGACATGTTTTTAACAAGATGGATTTCTCACAAATTTTAGAGAGAAAGTTATTTAATGAGAAAACAGCTGATAACTCTATGCATTTTTCTCCTCACCTTTACTACTCATTTATGCAAAATTGAGTGAAATTACAGTAATCCTTCACATAAATTTAAAGCAGGACCCATAATTGTCCTAGCTCTGTATGCTGAACATAGGAGAAGAGACAGCACTTTGATTCTCTCTCTTTTTGTTGGTTAAGCATTGTTCTTGGTCATTAGAGAGTAGACTTTAATAAAATGTATGTGTCACTTCTGCTGGACTAAAGGTGCTCATTCATTTATGTACTGCTCTACAGACATAGCAGTGCACAATCACAGAGAAATGCACTAGCATAGTGGACACAGATTCTGATGGTTTGGTTTTCTTCCAGAAATAGTGTCACCCCTGCCATGGGTTGTGTGTGGTATTGTAGCTCATACACTGAAGTGAATTGGAACAATCTGAAATAGCACACACAATTTGTGGACAAGCAACCTTGTTTTTTTTATCCTGGACATCCCCATAAACCCTTTGAAACACCATATGGCAGTTGAGGGATATATTTTGCATATAATCATCATAATACATCACTTGACTAGAAAAAACTTCCCATCTTAAACCACCTCTGATCTCTATTATGGTCTGTGTTCCATCCTTCATTCAGTTTTTACCCACACATCTGTGTTCTACCTTTTCTTCAAGTCTTCTTTTGTTATTTTTCCAGGATTACTTTCTTTCCTTATCTTATACAGAAATAGGTATCCGAGATTCATTGGGACAGTCACAAATTATATCATCCTGTATGGTTGTCACATAGAATATTGCAAATCATGGCGATCTCAAACAGTAATTTATGTACAGTGTTGTGTTAATTTACCATGTTCTCGTATTTTAGGCTCGGGAAGAAACATGGACAAGATGGCTTCTTGAAACTTGTGGAAATTCTTCCCAAACTACCCGCTCTTCAACACTTAGAGTAAGCAATACAGTGTCCTAGACTACGAAAAGTCTAAATTACCCATAACGAAAAACAGTGACTGAATTAAACTCAAATCATTTGTAGTTGGGCATTGTAGACTAGTGTTTCTCTACTCTAGTCCTTAGAGCACACCTGTCGGTCATAATTTGTGGATATCCCACAGAATCAATAACTGTGGTAAGTCCTAATGTATTGACACTAATTATATCCCCTGCTCGATACTAAGGAAATCCTGAAACCATGACTGGTAGTTGAGCCCTGAGGACTTGAGTTGAGGAACACTGTTGTGGACCATAAAATATGACTGCTGTGATTCTGAGAAATAAAATGAGTGATTTCTTCATGTGTGTTCCTTAAAGTAAGTCATAACTGATAAGGACCTACATATATTAGTAGTAAAATATATATATATATATATATATATACACAGTACGGACCAAAAGTTTGGACACACCTTCTCATTCAAAGAGTTTTCTTTATTTTCATGACTATGAACATTGTAGATTCACACTGAAGGCATCAAAACTATGAATTAACACATGTGGAATTATATACATAACAAAAAAGTGTGAAACAACAGAAAATATGTCATATTCTAGGTTCTTCAATGTAGCCACCTTTTGCTTTGATTACTGCTTTACACACTCTTGGCATTCTCTTACCCTAAGTTCACACCTGAGCGTTTTACAGCGCGTTCAAACGCGCTGTAAAACGCTCAACACATGAAAACCAATGCTTCCCTATGGGAATGGTTCTCACCTGGGCGTTTTACAGCGCGTACGATCGCGCTGTAAAACGCCCGACGCATAATCAAGTACTTGAGCTTCTTTGGGGCGTTTTGACGCGCGTTTGTGGCCATAGGACTCTGCAGTCAATCACACAAACGCGCGTCAAACGCGCGTTTACTATTACATAAAAAGGGGGATAAAAACGCGCGTAAAACGCGCGTTTGAGAAACGCTCAGGTGTGAAAGCAGGGTTAAGCTTCAAGAGGTAGTCACCTGAAATGGTTTTCACTTCACAGGTGTGCCCTGTCAGGTTTAATAAGTGGGATTTCTTGCCTTATAAATGGGGTTAAGACCATCAGTTGCGTTGTGGAGAAGTCAGGTGGATACACAGCTGATAGTCCTACTGAATAGACTGTTAGAATTTGTATTATGGCAAGAAAAAAGCAGATAAGTAAAGAAAAACGAGTGGCCATCATTACTTTAAGAAATGAAGGTCAGTCAGTCCGAAAAATTGGGAAAACTTTAAAAGTGTCCCCAAGTGCAGTCACAAAAACCATCAAGCACTACAAAGAAACTGGCTCACATGCGGACCGCCCCAGGAAAGGAAGACCAAGAGTCACCTCTGCTGCAGAGGATAAGTTCATCCGAGTCACCAGCCTCAGAAATCGCAGGTTAACAGCAGCTCAGATTAGAGACCAGGTCAATGCCACACAGAGTTCTAGCAGCAGACACATCTCTAGAACAACTGTTAAGAGGAGACTGTGTGAATCAGGCCTTCATGGTAGAATATCTGCTAGGAAGCCACTGCTAAGGACAGGCAACAAGCAGAAGAGACTTGTTTGGACTAAAGAACACAAGGAATGGACATTAGATCAGTGGAAATCTGTGCTTTGGTCTGATGAGTCCAAATTTGAGATCTTTGGTTCCAACCACCGTGTCTTTGTGCGACGCAGAAAAGGTGAACGGATGGACTCTACATGCCTGGTTCCCACCGTGAAGCATGGAGGAGGAGGAGTGATGGTGTGGGGGTGCTTTGCTGGTGACACTGTTGGGGATTTATTCAAAATTGAAGGCATACTGAACCAGCATGGCTACCACAGCATCTTGCAGCGGCATGCTATTCCATCCGGTTTGCGTTTAGTTGGACCATCATTTATTTTTCAACAGGACAACCTCCAGGCTGTGTAAGGGCTATTTGACCATGAAGGAGAGTAATGGGGTGCTGCGCCAGATGACCTGGCCTTCACAGTCACCGGACCTGAACCCAATCGAGATGGTTTGGGGTGAGCTGGACCGCAGAGTGAAGGCAAAAGGGCCAACAAGTGCTAAGCATCTCTGGGAACTCCTTCAAGGCTGTTGGAAGACCATTTCAGGTGACTACCTCTTGAAGCTCATCAAGATAATGCCAAGAGTGTGCAAAGCAGTAATCAAAGCAAAAGGTGGCTACTTTGAAGAACCTAGAATATGACCTATTTTCAGTTGTTTCACACTTTTTTGTTATGTATATAATTCCACATGTGTTAATTCATAGTTTTGATGCCTTCAGTGTGAATCTACAATTTTTATAGTCATGAAAATAAAGAAAACTCTTTGAATGCGAAGGTGTGTCCAAACTTTTGGTCTGTACTGTATATGTGTATATATATATATATATATATATATATATATATATCAGCAGTGTGTAGGCACCTTGACTCTGCCCATCAAGTAGGAAAAGTCATATATGGCTTTAAAATAGATCACCTTAGTAACATATAAATACCCAATGATGTGTTCATCTTAGGCTACATTCACATGGCTGTATCTGTTTTGTTGTCCGCAAACCGCAGATGTGCAAAATACAGATACTGGGCGTGTGCATCTCACTTTCCGAGAGCCCTATTAAAGAAATGCCTATTCCTGTTCGCAAAACAGACAAGAATAGGACATGTTATATCATTTATGGAACGGCCACACCAATGCAGACAGCACAAGAATAACATCCGTGTGCTGTTTGGATTTTTTATGGCCCTATAGAAATAAATGGGTCCGCATGCAATCCGCAAAAAATACAAATCCGAAGAGACCAAAAATACGACCATGTGAATGTAGCCTAATTCATAAGTACTGTTCCCTCCCGGACAATAGGCAGTAGTCCACTAAAAGATCCAAGAAGACAAAATGAGGCAGCACTCCAAGTAAAGTGAAAAGGTGGTGGACCCGTTTATTCCCAAGGCAACATTTCAGCCCAGCACAATGAGGCTTGACACCACCTTTTCACTTTACTTGGAGTGCTGCCTATTTTGTGTCTATATATATATATATATATATATACATACATACACATACACAGTGCAGCTGTATGGAAGAGTTGCATAGGACACAAGCCAGTTAATCTTCCTTTGAATACAGACATACGCTTAGTCACAAACTTACGTCTGGAACCTAGTTTCCTTAGGGAGGCACTTACACTGTCCTCATGCTGTATTTTTAATGGGAATGTTTCATTAGAAAATTACCTATTGTTTAAATCAGGGATGCTAAACCTGTGGCCCTCCAGCTGTTGTAAAACTACAACTCCCACCATGCCATTCTGTAGGCTGATAGCTGTAGCCTGTCCAGGAATGATAGGAGTTGTAGTTTTGCAACAGCTGGAGGGCCGCAGGTTGAGCAGGTGTAAATCAATTTTTTTAATGTTTTTAATATTTTTTCGAATTTCTGGTGATGTTATTCTAAATTCTCAATTTTAAACAAATTCTAAAATCCTTCAGTTGTAGTACTGGCCACTAGGCCAAACAATGTGTCATATTTATCCTACTGCTCCTGCTGCTGTTTGCTGTATGGAATAATGTCAACACTTCCTGGTCTATAGAGATAACTATTTAACAGTCATCTAATTATCATCATAGACAGGACTGGCAGATAATAACACCTCTAATGAGATAACACAGGAACCACCATTCACAATCGGGTTACAGCTTATCTACTCCCTCCCTGTATAATGACCTCTCCACCGGTCATAGAGGATGCCTTAAAAACTCTCCCATAGAAGTCAATGAGGTCTGCTCCTCTCTATGTGTCTATGGACCATGTAAGGCATATCTCTAAATGATGTTAACAGGAGCTCAGAAGTCAAGATGTCCACTCCCATAATCATGGTCAGAAAATAAAAAAGAATTAGAAAAGAGGACTGTATCTGGTATCAGCATCTGGTTTTAATATGTAAGAAAAATACAGGTGACCCCTTTATATGTGCCGCCGGTGTACTCTGAAGAGTCTTAATGGTGCTCAGATGTCACTCATTTACAGTAAGAGATGACATGAGGCAGTGGCAGACTACTGAATGTGATGTAATCGTAGCCTTTATCTGATCGGTTAATCACGATACTTCCTATACAGTTTAAACAACCTGACAGAGAATCACATTGGCGATAAAGGAGTGGAGAAGCTGGCAGAGACCTTTGCAGAGCTGCAGTACCTACAGACCCTGGAGTAAGTATTAGGGAATCATTAATACATTTCCGGAAGTGTGCTGATATTTACAGAAACACCGAGAAGGAATGTTGATTTGGGCTTTTGGCCAGTTGTTGTTAAATGCCAGACATTTTGAAGGCCATCCAAAGTTATGATCATCCAGTTTAGTGTATGCCGTGCTAGTAGAAATGTTATTTTTTTTCAAACTGATTACATATTATTTTGCTAAGGCTAGTTTCACATGAATGCTGGGAATTGGCCGGACAAAAACCACTGCGTGCCTCGGTCTCTGTCCGTCTGATTCTCTGCATATTTGCCGGGTAGTGGTCGGATCTGTGCCAGACCCCATTATAGTCAATGAGTTCTGGCAGGCAGAAGGCAGTGTCCGGTAATGCCGGATCCGGAGGACTCCGGCAGGCTGTTCTCTTCCGGCTCTGCTGCCTATGTTAAACTAGCCTGCAGACACCCTGCATCTGTTACATGGATACGCCTATAGAACTAGATATTCCTTGTATTTTTATCTGTTCTGGACATGCCCAGATTTACAGGAACCCAGGATGCAGGTTGTGAAAGTCATTAATGGAAGTCCCAGTTCTGGCTTAATAACGAAAACAGGATTTCTATGTAAAGAGACCCGGTGCAGGGTCATAAAATGTACTGTGAGATTCTGGTCGGCCCAGCAAGTCCTACTGTTGAGTCATTGGATCTCAACTGTACATGCTGCCCTTTTATTGTCTTCCCATGTGTCCACATGACTTTGCAGCTTAGCTCAATCTCCTAAGGGAGTCTGTCAGCAGTTCTGACCCTGCAGAAATGTTGACAAAACTAGATTGGGGTCGGGCCAAAGTGGGTAATCATGTCTTTATGTCAGCTTTTATCATCAGTAGGACTATTTTGCCAGGTGCCGCTCCCGCCAGTGCCCAGGAGGCATTTTCTCACAATAAACTGCTGATTGAGAACTGAGCTGATTCATAACCCAAATACCTTCTTCTGCTCTGCTGTAGAAGCCAGCCAGGTGACAGCTGACAGTCAGAGAAGAGGAGAGGCACTGTAAAGCAGCTCAAGACAGACAGCACTTTATGGTGGGGGCTTGCAGGTGTGTGCACTTTACTGGCAAAGTAAAAAATAATTTTCTCAGTTATGCTGATAATAAAAGCTGCCATGATTACCCACCGCACCGCAACCCCTACCTAGCTCTGTTAGCAGTTTTGCAGGGTCAACAGACTCCTTTTTAATAGCAAATATAACCTGTGGACAAAATTGGTGGGTGCTGTTTCTGTAAGATAGCAGTCCTGGTTTTCTAAAATTGTACAATCCCTTTTATCCTCCCTCTACGCAAGTGCTTTATATCCCCGTCTAAAGAGTCCAATATCACTCTTCCTGAGAGTATGGGGGCAGACAGTTTAGGTTCGTAAGGCTAACCTCCGGCACTCCAGCTGTGGTAAAACTACAACTCCCAAGATGTACTTCCTTGGCTGCTCTCGGAACTCCA
Source organism: Bufo gargarizans (assembly GCF_014858855.1). Taxonomy (NCBI): domain Eukaryota; kingdom Metazoa; phylum Chordata; class Amphibia; order Anura; family Bufonidae; genus Bufo; species Bufo gargarizans. The sequence continues at coordinate 152,874,644 of NC_058087.1, read as the reverse complement.
CAGAAATGAATGGAGCATGCTGGGAGTCATAGTTTTACCACAGCTGGAGTGGCGGAGGTTAGCCATCACAGGTTTAGGTTACAAGGCCCCTTTACAAGGGCCGACTGACAAGGCAATTAACAGGAACAAACTGAGTAACTGCCTGCTAGTCAGCAGAGGTGAGAGCTGCATTTACATGCAGCAATCGTCTCCTCTGCATGGGGACGAGCAATCGCTCATCTGTATACAAGTTCATTGTTTCTGGGTAGCAGACCGCTGCCTTGAAATTATGATTTTGGGTGCCACATCAACAATGCTTTCACCCAATGCTTGTGCATTCATCGAGTGATCAGTGGCACATTTTTATGGGCAAATCCCAGGGGCGTTCCCCATAATCGTACTGATAATTTGCCCATATAAAAGGGCCTTTATGGTTGAAATAATTGACTAGGGTCTTGACCCTCTCTTGCCCCTCAGGTTGGCAGCGTGCATTTGGTATCTCCCCATCACACATGGAACAAGTTCCGTTCCATTGTATGTGCTGTGGTTGTTTGCTCACACATAGAGCAGCCTATAAAGATGTATTATATAGTATGTCACCCATTAAAGTTGTTTGACCAAAAGCAAGTCCTGCACAGCAACGTACTACAGGCTGCCATAAACTGCAGCTTCTGGTGGGAATAAGATGTGGAAGCTGAAGTCCTCGCCTTCTATGTGGAGCGTTCTCAGGCCAGTAGTAACACTGTATTAGGGAGTTGCACTTTGAGCTGTTGAATTCAGCATTGAGTGCACCAGCCCAAAAACTCCCAGTCCTAAATCTCTCCAAAATATTTTACATCGTCCATCGTATAAGTAAGAAATCTAACAGCCCTTATGTTTTACGCAGTCTATCACAGAACAATATTTCTAGTGTGGGAGCAAAGAAACTAGCAGCTGCTCTTCCATCGCTGCGCTCATTACAGACACTGAGGTAAGTGCAGAATGGATGCACATGAACTGCCATACTGAATGGTCGCCTCTGTATGATTCAATGTGAAACTGTAAAATCATATTTGTATACATGCCGTTATCTGCTACAACGTATTTCCCGTACTCTTCTTTCAGAATGATCTCATATCATAAGACCTTACTATAAATTATAACCAGATTTACAAACTGTTTAACAGACGGGTATTTCTTTTGGGGGATTATCATCTTTACAGCTGCAGGGTAGAATAATGACCGCTTGCAAAGCAATGCATCGTCATGCCAATAGGAGGTAGTATGTGCATGATGAACGAACATTCATTAGATTGGACATGAGGTAACTATAGCGATGAAGCATTGAGTCCTATCTAAGTACCAGTAACAGACTAGGATTGATGCCCTGCATGGCCACACCAACAGCAAACTGGCATGGTATGGGACAGAGGTGGATTGACCATAGACCCTACAGGGAATTTTCCAGGTGGGCTGATGCCTATAAGTCCACCCGAGCCCTCCTCACTGCTGCTGGCCGTGTACATACTCCTGGGGGAATTATAGGAGTCATTATTAGTAACTCCAAGATATATATCCTTAAAATACCCTTAAAAATAAAATTATTTACACATTATTAGGAGAAGTCCAGGCAGCATACTGGGTTGGTGCTTTGGCCCACATCTCACCTCCTAAGGTGGACAGAACGTGGCAGCTGTTGATGGCCACCACAGAAGGACAAGCTTCTGGGGAGGTATTTTGTGCTGCACTGTGGTATTTGGTTCTGTGGGATGGTATTCTGGGCTGCACTGTGGTATTTGGTTCTGTGGGATGGTATTTTGGGTTGCACTGTGGTATTTGGTTCTGTGGGATGGTATTCTGGGCTGCACTGTGGTATTTGGTTCTGTGGGATGGTATTTTGGGTTGCACTGTGGTATTTGGTTCTGTGGAATGGTATTTTGGGTTGCACTGTGGTATTTGGTTCTGTGGAATGGTATTTTGGGTTGCACTGTGGTATTTGGTTCTGTGGAATGGTATTTTGGGTTGCACTGTGGTATTTGGTTCTGTGGAATGGTATTTTGGGTTGCACTGTGGTATTTGGTTCTGTGGGATTGTATTTTGGGCTGCACTGTGGTATTTGGTTCTGTGGGATGGTATTCTGGGCTGCACTGTGGTATTTGGTTCTGTGGGATGGTATTCTGTGCCACTTCCAGGGCCACGTTAAGATCTCAGTACGCCCTGGTATGGGATGCTCCAAACAGGGCAGGCTGTATATTGTTTTCTACTATATAGTGTATATGTACAAACTGAAAAGAATGGTGTGGTATTAAACAGGCAGGAAATGCTCAAACCCACATGCAGTTGTGCATATATATATATATATATATATATATATATACACAGGGGTGCAAATCCTGCACTTGTGGCCCGTTACTAATGACGATCCCCAGCACAAATACATACAGTGGAGGATGACCGCAGCGGACCACAAGTACCACAATAGACATCCTACACAAGAAGCAATTATGTGGATGTGATAATCAATATAACAATATGACAAAATAATAGCAAAGACAGGTGCACTCTGCGGTCTTACTAAACCCTCAGACTGATTTTAAAATTGAGACATTAGCCAACATGTCCTACTAGGAGGACATGTCTGAGCCCAAGCACCGCGCCAAGGTTTCTCAAGTAGCTCGGGATCTAACACTCACCTACCTGAGCCGTATGGGCAATACCAGGAGCCAGTGGGCAAATTACAGGAGCATGAGGTCCGACTCACAGACAACTCACCAGTTACCTCCAGCATGGAACCATGCTAGCAATGGGAGGAGGGAGGAGTCTGCAAGTCCCACTCAAGACTGGCTGATATGGCCCAGGCCTCGCAGGTGCACCTAAATGTAGCCTGTAGATGGAAAACAGGCTCATTTAAATTGGAGTTTATACACCTCCAGGCATCTCTATATACAAACTGAAAAGAATGGTGTGGTATTAAACAGGCAGGAAATGCTCAAAACCACATGCAGTTGTGCATATATATACAGGGCAGCTAATCCTGCACTTGTGGCCCGTTGCTAATGACGATCCCCAGCAAAAATGCATACGGTGGAGGATGACCGCAGCGAACCACAAGTACCACAATAGACATCCTACACAAGAAGCAATTATGTGGATGTGATAATCAATATAACAATATAACAAAATAATAGCAAAGACAGGTGCACTCTGCGGTCTTACTAAACCCTCAAACTGATTTTAAAATTGAGAGATTAGCCAACATGTCCTACGGTGTATATAGTGTATATGCCACACTAGTTTGCAATTCAATCTTTATTTTACCAGTGGTATATTCTCAAGTTATTTCATGACATTTATTGCTGTTTGAAACGTTACGGGCCCATTCGGTGCCCTTTGTCAAGCTGATTGACCGGTCCTCATGTTTCCACGCCGTGGAAACATGAGGACCGGTCAATCAGCTTGACAAAGGGCACCGAATGGGCCCGAAACGTTGCAAACAGCAATAAATGTCATGAAATAACTTGAGAATATACCACTGGTAAAATAAAGATTGAATTGCAAACTACATTGGTGTGCTGTCTCTGAAAAACTCATTTAAAGCCATAATCTCACTCCGCGGGTGGAAGGAGGCACCAGGAGACGAGCACCCACAAAAGCCACTCAAGACGTGTGCTGAGGTGTCAGTATAACTAAGAAGTATATGCCACACTAGTCACAGCAGCACTAATGGCCGCTGCTTAAAACCGAGCATATTTCCACCTGACATTTCATTGGGGAAAACTGGACACAAAGACAATTTCCAATAGGACATATAGCATTAAAAACATCTGAATGGCCGCTTAGACCGGTCCAGTCTGCCATAGAGGCAGTGGTTTGCAGAGCGTCTCTCTTCTGAATGCTTACACCGCCCCCCCCCCCCCCCCCAGGACATCCATATGTCCGATCTTTAAGGTACATCCAAGCATCCTCAGCAGTAATTGACTTATGCTTGGTTTAAAGATTAATATGAGGATGTTTCTGTTCTTTTTCTCATTTTCAGCCTATTTAATAACAATATCTGTGACATGGGAGCTGAAGAACTGGCCAGTATACTTCCTGATATGACATCGCTCGAGGCATTACAGTAAGTACAAAGGCACAAATACCTGCATCATTCCTGCCATTTTCTCAGTAGACAAGGATATTCCATTAGGTCCGATCGGTGGGACTCCAACTGCTGTGACTTCTGTGGCAGAGATGCTAGGAAAATAGCGCACTTTGGTGGAGGTTAATCAAGACTGGAGCTTTCTGCGCATGTCTTGATATCCCCTGCGCTGCCTGAGGATGCGCCCAATTTACGCTTCATCATAAATTAGGCGCATCCCCCTGCATTCTGCGCGCCTGACCAGAAATCTATGACCGCTCACAGCTGCCGTAGATTTCTGTCTTCATTTACCCCAGATACATGTGTTGCTGCAGATGGCCATGCCCTCTTGGCCGCCCTTGCCACACTCCCTTTTAGAAAAGTGGCGAGGACGACGAAAAAGGGGAAATGCGACAATAAAAAAAAAAAGTTGCAGTTAAAAAGTCGCACCTGTAATTCTGAATGCCACTTTTCGGGCGTAAAAGGAATGATAAATGTCCCTCTTTGTCTTCTGTAATTTCTTTTTTGCAATTTCTTGAGGCCGCATGGTGGGTATATTATTGTATAGTCAGGGGCAGAATACACAGCATCTGGACAACGCTGATCAGAGCCATAGGGCTGCTGCCAATTCATGCCGGCAATCAGTGCCTAAGGACCATGGGATGTGCCATATGACTCCGCAGGACAAGGACATGCTTTCCTGTTCGCCCGCCTGTTTGGTGCTTTGTGACTGATTATTAGGTGTAATTGTACCCATTAGCACATTAGGACATCACATTGACATCATTACTTCAGTAACTCTGTCAAAGTGACACATTTTGCAGAGACAACCGTTATCAGAAAGCAGCCAAGTTCCCCTAAAGCAGGCATGCTCAACCTGCGGCCCTCCAGCTGTTGTAAAACTACAACTCCCACAATGCCCTGCTGTAGGCTGATAGCTGTAGGCTGTTTGGGCATGCTGGGAGTTGTAGTTTTGCAACAGCTGGAGGGCCTCAGGTTGAGCATGCCTGCTCTAAAGCAATCATTGCAAATTGCTGACTTTGCCAGATATTCCCCTGCAGCGACCTCTATAGGGAAAATGTAGTATTACACGGTGGCCATTTAGATGAGGTTTCCCCTGCCAGAAGCCCTTCTTACAGACCGGTTCCTTGCCATTTGAGGGACCCCACATAGCATGTCCTTTTGCCTCAATAGGGTATATGGACTGGGGTTAATGGCCGCTTTAAGGCTATAACAACTTAATGTAATCTGGAATGATGGCAGACTGCATCCCGGGTGTCATCAACATAAATATCTGCACAACCCCATTAGTCAGTGAAAGGAAACTTCTGCTTCTGGGAGAAGGGAAGTTAAAGACGTTTTCTGAAATAATTACAAAAGCTTTGGAAAGTACCTCAGTGCTGTCCATGATATGAAACCACGGTTCACAATTTTTCTTGTTTATCCCTTTCTGTGTAGCGCACTTACATTCTTGAAGGGCTTTTTGTGGGTGCGGTCAAGCTAGCGGTGCCAAGCTAACAAACTCTATGGGCTCATGCCCACAAACCTAAGGGTTCCATGCCCGTATTGCAGACCGCAAATGGCGGGTCTGCAATATATACAGGCATTGGCTGTGTGCAGTCCGTGCTGCGGATGCGGACCCACGAACATAAGGGCTCCGCGCTGAGGACAGCAAACAGCGGTCTGCAATGCACGGGTACTGACCATGTGTACTCCGTGCTGCAGATGCCGAGCCACTGACTTGAATGGGTCCCTCATCCGCAAGATACAGCCAAATATAGGACATGTCCTATCTTTTGCGGAGCGGAGGCACTGATCGAAAGCCCATGGAAATACTAAGAAGTGCTTCCGTTGGCTTTCGGATCCGTACCTCATCACCACAATAAATAAGACATGTCCTATCTTTTGCCGTATATGGAGGATCACAAACCCATTCAAGCCAGTGGCTCGCCATCTGCAGCACGGAGTACACACAGCCAGTACCCGTGCATTGCGGACTGCTGTTTGCTGTCCTCAGCACGGAGCCCTTATGTTCGTGGGCATGAGCCCTACTTCACATGATTTCCCTCACAGACTGAGCTGGCACTCACCCTTCTTCTCCTGCTTCATCAGCATAGGAAGCAGTTGACCGGCCCTCTTAGATCATCCCATCTGTCCCTTTCTCCTTGCAGACTGACACTTCCTATTAGGCTACATGCACACGACTGTATGTGTTTTGTGGTCTGCCCAAAAAAAAATGGATGATACCCGTATGCCATTATTTTTTTTTTGTTTGCAGATCCATTGTAACAATGCCTAAAACGGACAAGAATAGGACGTGCTCTATTTTTTTTTGCGGGGCTACGGAACGGACATACGGATGTGGATAGTACACAGTATGCTGTCAGCATTTTTTGCAGACCTATTGAAATGAATAAGTCCGCATCCTATCCACAAAAAAAACGGAACGGACACGGAAACAAACAACGTTCGTGTGCATGTAGCCTTATAGAATGAGCAGCTGATGTCTGCAGCAATCTCCTGCAAATTGCTGCTGGAAAAACGTGTCAGGCAGCGGCTGCAGCCGTCAGCAGTTATACACTTAGATTGTGAGCCCCAATAGGGACAGTTGGATGCTAATGTCTGTAAAGTGCTGTGGAATATAGTAGCGCTATATAAGTGCATAAAATATTAATAATAATACACTTAAAGAGGTTCTCCGGGCTCTCCTATATTGAGGACCTATCTTCAGGATAGGTCATCAATATCAGATCGTCCGGAGTGCGCACGTGCCGTCTCCTTTCTCTCTTCCTGCTTCTATGTATATGGCAAAGCAGCAGTGAACAGGAAGAGAATCTGCGAGTGTGCTCTGTCACAGCCATCAGCTGCAGATCGCATTTGTCAGTCGGAAACAGATGTGACAGCCACCCGGAAACAATAGTAAATGTGCTGGCCGGAGACGTAGAGCGGTGAGGCAGGGTTGATGAAGACAAAGCTCCCCTGGCTGTGACATGTGAGTAAAGAAGTATGGCAGGCGGTACAGTATGTGACATCCCGAACTTCTGGGTTTGGTAAATGGGCGAATACGAGATGTCACAGAAGCAGGAAATAAAGTCCGCGACAGCATTTCAGAGCCATAACCTAGCCAGATCATGCATTAGTAAATCTTTAAAGGATATGGAAACCTTTGTAAAAAAATAAAATAAAATTATACAAATTTTTGTGGAGAAAATAATTTCTTCAATTGGTTCTGTTTATTTTCCAATTGGCTCTCAGTGAATTTACGGAGAATCCGCGCACTGTCTCACTCCCTCCTCTACCCCCCCTTTTAAGGATGGCAGAGCGGTGCAGACTGTCAGTTGTAACATACAGCTGCTCTGCTGTAGCAGCCGCCCAATGGTTAATAGGTTAATGTGGGGAACATGCCCCCAACCCCATGCCCCCTGTTCAGTATGGCTGTCTGTGACCCCCGCCCCCCGAATGGCATCGCAGCGGTTCTGCATTCCTCCTGACAACCCCCTTCTCTCCCGTTGAGGCTGGACACATAAATCCCTTCCTTCCCAGTACAGGTCGCCGAGCTGTGCAAGTAGCCATCCCCCCTCCTCCCCCTTTTCTGGCTTTCAGAAAATAGAAACACAAAAACATGATTTTTTTTTTAAAAAAATGCTTTTATTGTGTAAAAAAATTAAATAAAAAAATGCACATATTAGGCATCACTATGTCCATAACAACCTGCTCTATAAAAATAGCATGTGATTCAACCCGTCTGGCGAACGACGTAAAAAAATAAAATAAAAAATGTGCCAAAAAATCCATTTTTTTATCACCTTACATTAAAAAAAAAAGTGTAAAACCAAGCGATCAAAAATGCATATGTGCCCCAAAATGGTACCAATCAAACAGTCATCTCATCCCACAAAAAATGAGACCCTACATAAGATAATCGCCTAAAAAATATAAAAAATATGTCTTTTAGAAAATGGAAAGACAAAAACATGATTTGTTTCAAAAAATCTTTTATTGTGTAAATCCAAAATAAAATAAAAAAATAGACATATTAGGTATCGCCACGTCATTACGACCTGCTCTATAAAAGTATCACATTATCTAGGTGCAAAAAACGAAATGGCTGCACACCGTTATATACACAAACAATAGACATAAGAAATGGGGTCATTCTAGATAAAAGTGGTACAATACCGACTATAAATGAGTAATGGAAGCTCTTAGCGCACATACGTGTCGGGCCCATCTACCAGGCGTCAAGGTGGCTTCCGCAGATGGGTCCCTAACTCTAAATATACTGCCTCACTTTGGACTTACTTAAGCCTACAATATTCAGGGCAGTGTAGGAACCAGCTACAAACGTACTCTGCTCAGAAGTCCCAGGTAGATGGGCGTGTTCAGTCTAAGGCCTCATGCACACGACAGTATTTTTTCACGGTCCGCAAAAACGGGGTCCGTAGGTCCGTGATCCGTGACCGTTTTTTCGTCCGTTGGGTCTTCGTAGATTTTTGGAGGATCCACGGACATGAATTACAATGCAAGTCAATGGGGACGGATCCATTTGATGTTGACACAATATGGTGCAATTTCAAACGGATCCGTCCCCATTGACTTTCAATGTAAAGTCAGGAGTCCCTTTTATACCATCGGATCAGAGTTTTCTCCAATCCGATGGTATATTTTAACTTGAAGCGTCCCCATCACCATGGGAACGCCTCTATGTTAGAATATACTGTCGGATATGAGTTAGATCGTGAAAACTCATATCCGACAGTATATTCTAACACAGAGGCGTTCCCATGGTGATGGGGACGCTTCTAGTTAGAATATACTACAAACTTTGTACATGACTGCCCCCTGCTGCCTGGCAGCACCCGATCTCTTACAGGGGGCCGTGATCAGCACAATTAACCCCTCAGGTGCCGCACCTGAAGGGGTTAATTGTACTATCATATCCCCCTGTAAGAGATCAGGGCTGCCAGGCAGCAGGGGGCAGTCATGTACAAAGTTTGTAGTATATTCTAACTAGAAGCGTCCCCATCACCATGGGAACGCCTCTGTGTTAGAATATACTGTCGGATATGAGTTTTCACGATCTAACTCATATCCGACAGTATATTCTAACATAGAGGCGTTCCCATGGTGATGGGACGCTTCAAGTTAAAATATACCATCGGATTGGAGAAAACTCTGATCCGATGGTATAAAAGGGACTCCTGACTTTACATTGAAAGTCAATGGGGACGGATCCGTTTGAAATTGCACCATATTGTGTCAACATCAAATGGATCCGTCCCCATTGACTTGCATTGTAATTCATGTCCGTGGATCCTCCAAAAATCTGAAGACCCAACGGACGAAAAAACGGTCACGGATCACGGACCTACGGACCCGTTTTTGCGGACCGTGAAAAAATACTGTCGTGTGCATGAGGCCTTAGACTGAACACGCCCATCTACCTGGGACTTCTGAGCAGAGTACGTTTGTAGCTGGTTCCTACACTGCCCTGAATATTGTAGGCTTAAGTAAGTCCAAAGTGAGGCAGTATTTAGAGTTAGGGACCCATCTGCGGAAGCCACCTTGACGCCTGGTAGATGGGCCCGACACGTATGTGCGCTAAGAGCTTCCATTACTCATTTATAGTCGGTATTGTACCACTTTTATCTAGAATGACCCCATTTTTATGTCTATTGTTTGTGTATATAACGGTGTGCAGCCATTTCGTTTTTTGCACCTAGATAATGTGATACTTTTATAGAGCAGGTCGTAATGACGTGGCGATACCTAATATGTCTATTTTTTTTATTTTATTTGGATTTACACAATAAAAGATTTTTTGAAACAAATCATGTTTTTGTCTTTCCATTTTCTAAAAGACATATTTTTATATTTTTTAGGCGATTATCTTATGTAGGGTCTCATTTTTTGTGGGATGAGATGACTGTTTGATTGGTACCATTTTGGGGCACATATGCATTTTTGATCGCTTGGTTTTACACTTTTTTTTTAATGTAAGGTGATAAAAAATGGATTTTTTGGCACATTTTTTATTTATTTTTTACGTCGTTCGCCAGACGGGTTGAATCACATGCTATTTTTATAGAGCAGGTTGTTATGGACATAGTGATGCCTAATATGTGCATTTTTTTATTTAATTTTTTTACACAATAAAAGCATTTTTTTAAAAAAAAATCATGTTTTTGTGTTTCTATTTTCTGAAAGCCAGAAAAGGGGGAGGAGGGGGGATGGCTACTTGCACAGCTCGGCGACCTGTACTGGGAAGGAAGGGATTTATGTGTCCAGCCTCAACGGGAGAGAAGGGGGTTGTCAGGAGGAATGCAGAACCGCTGCGATGCCATTCGGGGGGCGGGGGTCACAGACAGCCATACTGAACAGGGGGCATGGGGTTGGGGGCATGTTCCCCACATTAACCTATTAACCATTGGGCGGCTGCTACAGCAGAGCAGCTGTATGTTACAACTGACAGTCTGCACCGCTCTGCCATCCTTAAAAGGGGGGGTAGAGGAGGGAGTGAGACAGTGCGCGGATTCTCCGTAAATTCACTGAGAGCCAATTGGAAAATAAACAGAACCAATTGAAGAAATTATTTTCTCCACAAAAATTTGTATAATTTTATTTTATTTTTTTACAAAGGTTTCCATATCCTTTAAAGATTTACTAATGCATGATCTGGCTAGGTTATGGCTCTGAAATGCTGTCGCGGACTTTATTTCCTGCTTCTGTGACATCTCGTATTCGCCCATTTACCAAACCCAGAAGTTCGGGATGTCACATACTGTACCGCCTGCCATACTTCTTTACTCACATGTCACAGCCAGGGGAGCTTTGTCTTCATCAACCCTGCCTCACCGCTCTACGTCTCCGGCCAGCACATTTACTATTGTTTCCGGGTGGCTGTCACATCTGTTTCCGACTGACAAATGCGATCTGCAGCTGATGGCTGTGACAGAGCACACTCGCAGATTCTCTTCCTGTTCACTGCTGCTTTGCCATATACATAGAAGCAGGAAGAGAGAAAGGAGACGGCACGTGCGCACTCCGGACGATCTGATATTGATGACCTATCCTGAAGATAGGTCCTCAATATAGGAGAGCCCGGAGAACCTCTTTAAGTGTATTATTATTAATATTTTATGCACTTATATAGCGCTACTATATTCCACAGCACTTTACAGACATTAGCATCCAACTGTCCCTATTGGGGCTCACAATCTAAGTGTATAACTGCTGACGGCTGCAGCCAGCTGCCTGACACGTTTTTCCAGCAGCAATTTGCAGGAGATTGCTGCAGACATCAGCTGCTCATTCTATAAGGCTACATGCACACGAACGTTGTTTGTTTCCGTGTCCGTTCCGTTTTTTTTGTGGATAGGATGCGGACTTATTCATTTCAATAGGTCTGCAAAAAATGCTGACAGCATACTGTGTACTATCCACATCCGTATGTCCGTTCCGTAGCCCCGCAAAAAAAAATAGAGCACGTCCTATTCTTGTCCGTTTTAGGCATTGTTACAATGGATCTGCAAACAAAAAAAAATAATGGCATACGGGTATCATCCATTTTTTTTGGGCAGACCAAACACATACAGTCGTGTGCATGTAGCCTAATAGGAAGTGTCAGTCTGCAAGGAGAAAGGGACAGATGGGATGATCTAAGAGGGCCGGTCAACTGCTTCCTATGCTGATGAAGCAGGAGAAGAAGGGTGAGTGCCAGCTCAGTCTGTGAGGGAAATCATGTGAAGTAGGGCTCATGCCCACGAACATAAGGGCTCCGTGCTGAGGACAGCAAACAGCAGTCGCAATGCACGGTACTGGCTGTGTGTACTCCGTGCTGCAGATGGCGAGCCACTGGCTTGAATGGGTTTGTGATCCTCCATATACGGCAAAAGATAGGACATGTCTTATTTATTGTGGTGATGAGGTACGGATCCGAAAGCCAACGGAAGCACTTCTTAGTATTTCCATGGGCTTTCGATCAGTGCCTCCGCTCCGCAAAAGATAGGACATGTCCTATATTTGGCTGTATCTTGCGGATGAGGGACCCATTCAAGTCAGTGGCTCGGCATCTGCAGCACGGAGTACACATGGTCAGTACCCGTGCATTGCAGACCGTTGTTTGCTGTCCTCAGCGCGGAGCCCTTATGTTCGTGGGTCCGCATCCGCAGCACGGACTGCACACAGCCAATGCCTGTATATATTGCAGACCCGCCATTTGCAGTCTGCAATACGGGCATGGAACCCTTAGGTTTGTGGGCATGAGCCCATAGAGTTTGTTAGCTTGGCACCGCTAGCTTGACCGCACCCACAAAAAGCCCTTCAAGAATGTAAGTGCGCTACACAGAAAGGGATAAACAAGAAAAACTGTGAACCGTGGTTTCATATCATGGACAGCACTGAGGTACTTTCCAAAGCTTTTGTAATTATTTCAGAAAACGTCTTTAACTTCCCTTCTCCCAGAAGCAGAAGTTTCCTTTCACTGACTAATGGGGTTGTGCAGATATTTATGTTGATGACACCCGGGATGCAGTCTGCCATCATTCCAGATTACATTAAGTTGTTATAGCCTTAAAGCGGCCATTAACCCCAGTCCATATACCCTATTGAGGTAAAAGGACATGCTATGTGGGGTCCCTCAAATGGCAAGGAACCGGTCTGTAAGAAGGGCTTCTGGCAGGGGAAACCTCATCTAAATGGCCACCGTGTAATACTACATTTTCCCTATAGAGGTCGCTGCAGGGGAATATCTGGCAAAGTCAGCAATTTGCAATGATTGCTTTAGAGCAGGCATGCTCAACCTGCGGCCCTCCAGCTGTTGCAAAACTACAACTCCCAGCATGCCCAAACAGCCTACAGCTATCAGCCTACAGCAGGGCATTGTGGGAGTTGTAGTTTTACAACAGCTGGAGGGCCGCAGGTTGAGCATGCCTGCTTTAGGGGAACTTGGCTGCTTTCTGATAACGGTTGTCTCTGCAAAATGTGTCACTTTGACAGAGTTACTGAAGTAATGATGTCAATGTGATGTCCTAATGTGCTAATGGGTACAATTACACCTAATAATCAGTCACAAAGCACCAAACAGGCGGGCGAACAGGAAAGCATGTCCTTGTCCTGCGGAGTCATATGGCACATCCCATGGTCCTTAGGCACTGATTGCCGGCATGAATTGGCAGCAGCCCTATGGCTCTGATCAGCGTTGTCCAGATGCTGTGTATTCTGCCCCTGACTATACAATAATATACCCACCATGCGGCCTCAAGAAATTGCAAAAAAGAAATTACAGAAGACAAAGAGGGACATTTATCATTCCTTTTACGCCCGAAAAGTGGCATTCAGAATTACAGGTGCGACTTTTTAACTGCAACTTTTTTTTTTTATTGTCGCATTTCCCCTTTTTCGTCGTCCTCGCCACTTTTCTAAAAGGGAGTGTGGCAAGGGCGGCCAAGAGGGCATGGCCATCTGCAGCAACACATGTATCTGGGGTAAATGAAGACAGAAATCTACGGCAGCTGTGAGCGGTCATAGATTTCTGGTCAGGCGCGCAGAATGCAGGGGGATGCGCCTAATTTATGATGAAGCGTAAATTGGGCGCATCCTCAGGCAGCGCAGGGGATATCAAGACATGCGCAGAAAGCTCCAGTCTTGATTAACCTCCACCAAAGTGCGCTATTTTCCTAGCATCTCTGCCACAGAAGTCACAGCAGTTGGAGTCCCACCGATCGGACCTAATGGAATATCCTTGTCTACTGAGAAAATGGCAGGAATGATGCAGGTATTTGTGCCTTTGTACTTACTGTAATGCCTCGAGCGATGTCATATCAGGAAGTATACTGGCCAGTTCTTCAGCTCCCATGTCACAGATATTGTTATTAAATAGGCTGAAAATGAGAAAAAGAACAGAAACATCCTCATATTAATCTTTAAACCAAGCATAAGTCAATTACTGCTGAGGATGCTTGGATGTACCTTAAAGATCGGACATATGGATGTCCTGGGGGGGGGGGGGGGCGGTGTAAGCATTCAGAAGAGAGACGCTCTGCAAACCACTGCCTCTATGGCAGACTGGACCGGTCTAAGCGGCCATTCAGATGTTTTAATGCTATATGTCCTATTGGAAATTGTCTTTGTGTCCAGTTTTCCCCAATGAAATGTCAGGTGGAAATATGCTCGGTTTTAAGCAGCGGCCATTAGTGCTGCTGTGACTAGTGTGGCATATATTCTTAGTTATACTGACACCTCAGCACACGTTGAGTGGCTTTTGGGGTGCTCGTCTCCTGGTGCCTCCTTCCACCCGCGGAGTGAGATTATGGCTTTAAATGAGTTTTTCAGAGACAGCACACCAATGTAGTTTGCAATTCAATCTTTATTTTACCAGTGGTATATTCTCAAGTTATTTCATGACATTTATTGCTGTTTGCAACGTTTCGGGCCCATTCGGTGCCCTTTGTCAAGCTGATTGACCGGTCCTCATGTTTCCACGGCGTGGAAACATGAGGACCGGTCAATCAGCTTGACAAAGGGCACCGAATGGGCCCGTAACGTTTCAAACAGCAATAAATGTCATGAAATAACTTGAGAATATACCACTGGTAAAATAAAGATTGAATTGCAAACTAGGTGGCATATCACTATATACACCGTAGGACATGTTGGCTAATCTCTCAATTTAAAATCAGTTTGAGGGTTTAGTAAGACCGCAGAGTGCACCTGTCTTTGCTATTATTTTGTTATATTGTTATATTGATTATCACATCCACATAATTGCTTCTTGTGTAGGATGTCTATTGTGTACTTGTGGTTCGCTGCGGTCATCCTCCACCGTATGCATTTTTGCTGGGGATCGTCATTAGCAACGGGCCACAAGTGCAGGATTAGCTGCCCTGTATTATATGCACAACTGCATGTGGTTTTGAGCATTTCCTGCCTGTTTAATACCACACCATTCTTTTCAGTTTGTATATATAGAGATGCCTGGAGGTGTATAAACTCCAATTTAAATGAGCCTGTTTTCCATCTACAGGCCACATTTAGGTGCACCTGCGAGGCCTGGGCCATATCAGCCAGTCTTGAGTGGGACTTGCAGACTCCTCCCTCCTCCCATTGCTAGCATGGTTCCATGCTGGAGGTAACTGGTGAGTTGTCTGTGAGTCGGACTCATGCTCCTGTAATTTGCCCACTGGCTCCTGGTATTGCCCATATGGCACAGGTAGGTGAGTGTTAGGTCCCGAGCTACTTGAGAAACCTTGGCGCGGTGCTTGGGCTCAGACATGTCCTCCTAGTAGGACATGTTGGCTAATGTCTCAATTTTAAAATCAGTCTGAGGGTTTAGTAAGACCGCAGAGTGCACCTGTCTTTGCTATTATTTTGTCATTGTTATATTGATTATCACATCCACATAATTGCTTCTTGTGTAGGATGTCTATTGTGGTACTTGTGGTCCGCTGCGGTCATCCTCCACTGTATGTATTTGTGCTGGGGATCGTCATTAGTAACGGGCCACAAGTGCAGGATTTGCACCCCTGTGTATATATATATATATATATATATATATGCACAACTGCATGTGGGTTTGAGCATTTCCTGCCTGTTTAATACCACACCATTCTTTTCAGTTTGTACATATACACTATATAGTAGAAAACAATATACAGCCTGCCCTGTTTGGAGCATCCCATACCAGGGCGTACTGAGATCTTAACGTGGCCCTGGAAGTGGCACAGAATACCATCCACAGAACCAAATACCACAGTGCAGCCCAGAATACCATCCCACAGAACCAAATACCACAGTGCAGCCCAAAATACATCCCACAGAACCAAATACCACAGTGCAACCCAAAATACCATTCCACAGAACCAAATACCACAGTGCAACCCAAAATACCATTCCACAGAACCAAATACCACAGTGCAACCCAAAATACCATTCCACAGAACCAAATACCACAGTGCAACCCAAATACCATTCCACAGAACCAAATACCACAGTGCAACCCAAATACCATCCCAC
Organism: Bufo gargarizans; assembly: GCF_014858855.1. Lineage (NCBI taxonomy): Eukaryota > Metazoa > Chordata > Amphibia > Anura > Bufonidae > Bufo > Bufo gargarizans. The sequence goes on along the minus strand of NC_058087.1, from coordinate 152,858,554 downwards.
AGAACCAAATACCACAGTGCAGCCCAGAATACCATCCCACAGAACCAAATACCACAGTGCAGCACAAAATACCTCCCCAGAAGCTTGTCCTTCTGTGGTGGCCATCAACAGCTGCCACGTTCTGTCCACCTTAGGAGGTGAGATGTGGGCCAAAGCACCAACCCAGTATGCTGCCTGGACTTCTCCTAATAATGTGTAAATAATTTTATTTTTAAGGGTATTTTAAGGATATAATCTTGGAGTTACTAATAATGACTCCTATAATTCCCCCAGGAGTATGTACACGGCCAGCAGCAGTGAGGAGGGCTCGGGTGGACTTATAGGCATCAGCCCACCTGGAAAATTCCCTGTAGGGTCTATGGTCAATCCACCTCTGTCCCATACCATGCCAGTTTGCTGTTGGTGTGGCCATGCAGGGCATCAATCCTAGTCTGTTACTGGTACTTAGATAGGACTCAATGCTTCATCGCTATAGTTACCTCATGTCCAATCTAATGAATGTTCGTTCATCATGCACATACTACCTCCTATTGGCATGACGATGCATTGCTTTGCAAGCGGTCATTATCTACCCTGCAGCTGTAAAGATGATAATCCCCCAAAAGAAATACCCGTCTGTTAAACAGTTTGTAAATCTGGTTATAATTTATAGTAAGGTCTTATGATATGAGATCATTCTGAAAGAAGAGTACGGGAAATACGTTGTAGCAGATAACGGCATGTATACAAATATGATTTTACAGTTTCACATTGAATCATACAGAGGCGACCATTCAGTATGGCAGTTCATGTGCATCCATTCTGCACTTACCTCAGTGTCTGTAATGAGCGCAGCGATGGAAGAGCAGCTGCTAGTTTCTTTGCTCCCACACTAGAAATATTGTTCTGTGATAGACTGCGTAAAACATAAGGGCTGTTAGATTTCTTACTTATACGATGGACGATGTAAAATATTTTGGAGAGATTTAGGACTGGGAGTTTTTGGGCTGGTGCACTCAATGCTGAATTCAACAGCTCAAAGTGCAACTCCCTAATACAGTGTACTAGGCCTGAGAACGCTCCACATAGAAGGCGAGGACTTCAGCTTCCACATCTTATTCCCACCAGAAGCTGCAGTTTATGGCAGCCTGTAGTACGTTGCTGTGCAGGACTTGCTTTTGGTCAAACAACTTTAATGGGTGACATATATAATACATCTTTATAGGCTGCTCTATGTGTGAGCAAACAACCACAGCACATACAATGGAACGGAACTTGTTCCATGTGTGATGGGGAGATACCAAATGCACGCTGCCAACCTGAGGGGCAAGAGAGGGTCAAGACCCTAGTCAATTATTTCAACCATAAAGGCCCTTTATATGGGCAAATTATCAGTACGATTATGGGGAACGCCCCTGGGATTTGCCCATAAAAATGTGCCACTGATCACTCGATGATGCACAAGCATTGGGTGAAAGCATTGTTGATGTGGCACCCAAAATCATAATTTCAAGGCAGCGGTCTGCTACCCAGAAACAATGAACTTGTATACAGATGAGCGATTGCTCGTCCCCATGCAGAGGAGACGATTGCTGCATGTAAATGCAGCTCTCACCTCTGCTGACTAGCAGGCAGTTACTCAGTTTGTTCCTGTTAATTGCCTTGTCAGTCGGCCCTTGTAAAGGGGCCTTGTAACCTAAACCTGTGATGGCTAACCTCCGCCACTCCAGCTGTGGTAAAACTACAACTCCCAAGATGTACTTCCTTGGCTGCTCTCGGAACTCCACAGAATGAATGGAGCATGCTGGGAGTCATAGTTTTACCACAGCTGGAGTGGCGGAGGTTAGCCATCACAGGTTTAGGTTACAAGGCCCCTTTACAAGGGCCGACTGACAAGGCAATTAACAGGAACAAACTGAGTAACTGCCTGCTAGTCAGCAGAGGTGAGAGCTGCATTTACATGCAGCAATCGTCTCCTCTGCATGGGGACGAGCAATCGCTCATCTGTATACAAGTTCATTGTTTCTGGGTAGCAGACCGCTGCCTTGAAATTATGATTTTGGGTGCCACATCAACAATGCTTTCACCCAATGCTTGTGCATTCATCGAGTGATCAGTGGCACATTTTTATGGGCAAATCCCAGGGGCGTTCCCCATAATCGTACTGATAATTTGCCCATATAAAAGGGCCTTTATGGTTGAAATAATTGACTAGGGTCTTGACCCTCTCTTGCCCCTCAGGTTGGCAGCGTGCATTTGGTATCTCCCCATCACACATGGAACAAGTTCCGTTCCATTGTATGTGCTGTGGTTGTTTGCTCACACATAGAGCAGCCTATAAAGATGTATTATATAGTATGTCACCCATTAAAGTTGTTTGACCAAAAGCAAGTCCTGCACAGCAACGTACTACAGGCTGCCATAAACTGCAGCTTCTGGTGGGAATAAGATGTGGAAGCTGAAGTCCTCGCCTTCTATGTGGAGCGTTCTCAGGCCAGTAGTAACACTGTATTAGGGAGTTGCACTTTGAGCTGTTGAATTCAGCATTGAGTGCACCAGCCCAAAAACTCCCAGTCCTAAATCTCTCCAAAATATTTTACATCGTCCATCGTATAAGTAAGAAATCTAACAGCCCTTATGTTTTACGCAGTCTATCACAGAACAATATTTCTAGTGTGGGAGCAAAGAAACTAGCAGCTGCTCTTCCATCGCTGCGCTCATTACAGACACTGAGGTAAGTGCAGAATGGATGCACATGAACTGCCATACTGAATGGTCGCCTCTGTATGATTCAATGTGAAACTGTAAAATCATATTTGTATACATGCCGTTATCTGCTACAACGTATTTCCCGTACTCTTCTTTCAGAATGATCTCATATCATAAGACCTTACTATAAATTATAACCAGATTTACAAACTGTTTAACAGACGGGTATTTCTTTTGGGGGATTATCATCTTTACAGCTGCAGGGTAGAATAATGACCGCTTGCAAAGCAATGCATCGTCATGCCAATAGGAGGTAGTATGTGCATGATGAACGAACATTCATTAGATTGGACATGAGGTAACTATAGCGATGAAGCATTGAGTCCTATCTAAGTACCAGTAACAGACTAGGATTGATGCCCTGCATGGCCACACCAACAGCAAACTGGCATGGTATGGGACAGAGGTGGATTGACCATAGACCCTACAGGGAATTTTCCAGGTGGGCTGATGCCTATAAGTCCACCCGAGCCCTCCTCACTGCTGCTGGCCGTGTACATACTCCTGGGGGAATTATAGGAGTCATTATTAGTAACTCCAAGATATATATCCTTAAAATACCCTTAAAAATAAAATTATTTACACATTATTAGGAGAAGTCCAGGCAGCATACTGGGTTGGTGCTTTGGCCCACATCTCACCTCCTAAGGTGGACAGAACGTGGCAGCTGTTGATGGCCACCACAGAAGGACAAGCTTCTGGGGAGGTATTTTGTGCTGCACTGTGGTATTTGGTTCTGTGGGATGGTATTCTGGGCTGCACTGTGGTATTTGGTTCTGTGGGATGGTATTTTGGGTTGCACTGTGGTATTTGGTTCTGTGGAATGGTATTTTGGGTTGCACTGTGGTATTTGGTTCTGTGGAATGGTATTTTGGGTTGCACTGTGGTATTTGGTTCTGTGGTATGGTATTTTGGGTTGCACTGTGGTATTTGGTTCTGTGGAATGGTATTTTGGGTTGCACTGTGGTATTTGGTTCTGTGGGATTGTATTTTGGGCTGCACTGTGGTATTTGGTTCTGTGGGATGGTATTCTGGGCTGCACTGTGGTATTTGGTTCTGTGGGATGGTATTCTGTGCCACTTCCAGGGCCACGTTAAGATCTCAGTACGCCCTGGTATGGGATGCTCCAAACAGGGCAGGCTGTATATTGTTTTCTACTATATAGTGTATATGTACAAACTGAAAAGAATGGTGTGGTATTAAACAGGCAGGAAATGCTCAAACCCACATGCAGTTGTGCATATATATATATATATATATATATATATATACACAGGGGTGCAAATCCTGCACTTGTGGCCCGTTACTAATGACGATCCCCAGCACAAATACATACAGTGGAGGATGACCGCAGCGGACCACAAGTACCACAATAGACATCCTACACAAGAAGCAATTATGTGGATGTGATAATCAATATAACAATATGACAAAATAATAGCAAAGACAGGTGCACTCTGCGGTCTTACTAAACCCTCAGACTGATTTTAAAATTGAGACATTAGCCAACATGTCCTACTAGGAGGACATGTCTGAGCCCAAGCACCGCGCCAAGGTTTCTCAAGTAGCTCGGGACCTAACACTCACCTACCTGTGCCATATGGGCAATACCAGGAGCCAGTGGGCAAATTACAGGAGCATGAGGTCCGACTCACAGACAACTCACCAGTTACCTCCAGCATGGAACCATGCTAGCAATGGGAGGAGGGAGGAGTCTGCAAGTCCCACTCAAGACTGGCTGATATGGCCCAGGCCTCGCAGGTGCACCTAAATGTGGCCTGTAGATGGAAAACAGGCTCATTTAAATTGGAGTTTATACACCTCCAGGCATCTCTATATATACAAACTGAAAAGAATGGTGTGGTATTAAACAGGCAGGAAATGCTCAAAACCACATGCAGTTGTGCATATATATACAGGGCAGCTAATCCTGCACTTGTGGCCCGTTGCTAATGACGATCCCCAGCAAAAATGCATACGGTGGAGGATGACCGCAGCGAACCACAAGTACCACAATAGACATCCTACACAAGAAGCAATTATGTGGATGTGATAATCAATATAACAATATAACAAAATAATAGCAAAGACAGGTGCACTCTGCGGTCTTACTAAACCCTCAAACTGATTTTAAAATTGAGAGATTAGCCAACATGTCCTACGGTGTATATAGTGTATATGCCACACTAGTTTGCAATTCAATCTTTATTTTACCAGTGGTATATTCTCAAGTTATTTCATGACATTTATTGCTGTTTGAAACGTTACGGGCCCATTCGGTGCCCTTTGTCAAGCTGATTGACCGGTCCTCATGTTTCCACGCCGTGGAAACATGAGGACCGGTCAATCAGCTTGACAAAGGGCACCGAATGGGCCCGAAACGTTGCAAACAGCAATAAATGTCATGAAATAACTTGAGAATATACCACTGGTAAAATAAAGATTGAATTGCAAACTACATTGGTGTGCTGTCTCTGAAAAACTCATTTAAAGCCATAATCTCACTCCGCGGGTGGAAGGAGGCACCAGGAGACGAGCACCCACAAAAGCCACTCAAGACGTGTGCTGAGGTGTCAGTATAACTAAGAAGTATATGCCACACTAGTCACAGCAGCACTAATGGCCGCTGCTTAAAACCGAGCATATTTCCACCTGACATTTCATTGGGGAAAACTGGACACAAAGACAATTTCCAATAGGACATATAGCATTAAAAACATCTGAATGGCCGCTTAGACCGGTCCAGTCTGCCATAGAGGCAGTGGTTTGCAGAGCGTCTCTCTTCTGAATGCTTACACCGCCCCCCCCCCCCCCCCCAGGACATCCATATGTCCGATCTTTAAGGTACATCCAAGCATCCTCAGCAGTAATTGACTTATGCTTGGTTTAAAGATTAATATGAGGATGTTTCTGTTCTTTTTCTCATTTTCAGCCTATTTAATAACAATATCTGTGACATGGGAGCTGAAGAACTGGCCAGTATACTTCCTGATATGACATCGCTCGAGGCATTACAGTAAGTACAAAGGCACAAATACCTGCATCATTCCTGCCATTTTCTCAGTAGACAAGGATATTCCATTAGGTCCGATCGGTGGGACTCCAACTGCTGTGACTTCTGTGGCAGAGATGCTAGGAAAATAGCGCACTTTGGTGGAGGTTAATCAAGACTGGAGCTTTCTGCGCATGTCTTGATATCCCCTGCGCTGCCTGAGGATGCGCCCAATTTACGCTTCATCATAAATTAGGCGCATCCCCCTGCATTCTGCGCGCCTGACCAGAAATCTATGACCGCTCACAGCTGCCGTAGATTTCTGTCTTCATTTACCCCAGATACATGTGTTGCTGCAGATGGCCATGCCCTCTTGGCCGCCCTTGCCACACTCCCTTTTAGAAAAGTGGCGAGGACGACGAAAAAGGGGAAATGCGACAATAAAAAAAAAAAGTTGCAGTTAAAAAGTCGCACCTGTAATTCTGAATGCCACTTTTCGGGCGTAAAAGGAATGATAAATGTCCCTCTTTGTCTTCTGTAATTTCTTTTTTGCAATTTCTTGAGGCCGCATGGTGGGTATATTATTGTATAGTCAGGGGCAGAATACACAGCATCTGGACAACGCTGATCAGAGCCATAGGGCTGCTGCCAATTCATGCCGGCAATCAGTGCCTAAGGACCATGGGATGTGCCATATGACTCCGCAGGACAAGGACATGCTTTCCTGTTCGCCCGCCTGTTTGGTGCTTTGTGACTGATTATTAGGTGTAATTGTACCCATTAGCACATTAGGACATCACATTGACATCATTACTTCAGTAACTCTGTCAAAGTGACACATTTTGCAGAGACAACCGTTATCAGAAAGCAGCCAAGTTCCCCTAAAGCAGGCATGCTCAACCTGCGGCCCTCCAGCTGTTGTAAAACTACAACTCCCACAATGCCCTGCTGTAGGCTGATAGCTGTAGGCTGTTTGGGCATGCTGGGAGTTGTAGTTTTGCAACAGCTGGAGGGCCGCAGGTTGAGCATGCCTGCTCTAAAGCAATCATTGCAAATTGCTGACTTTGCCAGATATTCCCCTGCAGCGACCTCTATAGGGAAAATGTAGTATTACACGGTGGCCATTTAGATGAGGTTTCCCCTGCCAGAAGCCCTTCTTACAGACCGGTTCCTTGCCATTTGAGGGACCCCACATAGCATGTCCTTTTACCTCAATAGGGTATATGGACTGGGGTTAATGGCCGCTTTAAGGCTATAACAACTTAATGTAATCTGGAATGATGGCAGACTGCATCCCGGGTGTCATCAACATAAATATCTGCACAACCCCATTAGTCAGTGAAAGGAAACTTCTGCTTCTGGGAGAAGGGAAGTTAAAGACGTTTTCTGAAATAATTACAAAAGCTTTGGAAAGTACCTCAGTGCTGTCCATGATATGAAACCACGGTTCACAATTTTTCTTGTTTATCCCTTTCTGTGTAGCGCACTTACATTCTTGAAGGGCTTTTTGTGGGTGCGGTCAAGCTAGCGGTGCCAAGCTAACAAACTCTATGGGCTCATGCCCACAAACCTAAGGGTTCCATGCCCGTATTGCAGACCGCAAATGGCGGGTCTGCAATATATACAGGCATTGGCTGTGTGCAGTCCGTGCTGCGGATGCGGACCCACGAACATAAGGGCTCCGCGCTGAGGACAGCAAACAGCGGTCTGCAATGCACGGGTACTGACCATGTGTACTCCGTGCTGCAGATGCCGAGCCACTGACTTGAATGGGTCCCTCATCCGCAAGATACAGCCAAATATAGGACATGTCCTATCTTTTGCGGAGCGGAGGCACTGATCGAAAGCCCATGGAAATACTAAGAAGTGCTTCCGTTGGCTTTCGGATCCGTACCTCATCACCACAATAAATAAGACATGTCCTATCTTTTGCCGTATATGGAGGATCACAAACCCATTCAAGCCAGTGGCTCGCCATCTGCAGCACGGAGTACACACAGCCAGTAACCGTGCATTGCAGACTGCTGTTTGCTGTCCTCAGCACGGAGCCCTTATGTTCGTGGGCATGAGCCCTAATTCACATGATTTCCCTCACAGACTGAGCTGGCACTCACCCTTCTTCTCCTGCTTCATCAGCATAGGAAGCAGTTGACCGGCCCTCTTAGATCATCCCATCTGTCCCTTTCTCCTTGCAGACTGACACTTCCTATTAGGCTACATGCACACGACTGTATGTGTTTTATGGTCTGCCCAAAAAAAAATGGATGATACCCGTATGCCATTATTTTTTTTTTGTTTGCAGATCCATTGTAACAATGCCTAAAACGGACAAGAATAGGACGTGCTCTATTTTTTTTTTGCGGGGCTACGGAACGGACATACGGATGTGGATAGTACACAGTATGCTGTCAGCATTTTTGCAGACCTATTGAAATGAATAAGTCCGCATCCTATCCACAAAAAAAACGGAACGGACACGGAAACAAACAACGTTCGTGTGCATGTAGCCTTATAGAATGAGCAGCTGATGTCTGCAGCAATCTCCTGCAAATTGCTGCTGGAAAAACGTGTCAGGCAGCTGCTGCAGCCGTCAGCAGTTATACACTTAGATTGTGAGCCCCAATAGGGACAGTTGGATGCTAATGTCTGTAAAGTGCTGTGGAATATAGTAGCGCTATATAAGTGCATAAAATATTAATAATAATACACTTAAAGAGGTTCTCCGGGCTCTCCTATATTGAGGACCTATCTTCAGGATAGGTCATCAATATCAGATCGTCCGGAGTGCGCACGTGCCGTCTCCTTTCTCTCTTCCTGCTTCTATGTATATGGCAAAGCAGCAGTGAACAGGAAGAGAATCTGCGAGTGTGCTCTGTCACAGCCATCAGCTGCAGATCGCATTTGTCAGTCGGAAACAGATGTGACAGCCACCCGGAAACAATAGTAAATGTGCTGGCCGGAGACGTAGAGCGGTGAGGCAGGGTTGATGAAGACAAAGCTCCCCTGGCTGTGACATGTGAGTAAAGAAGTATGGCAGGCGGTACAGTATGTGACATCCCGAACTTCTGGGTTTGGTAAATGGGCGAATACGAGATGTCACAGAAGCAGGAAATAAAGTCCGCGACAGCATTTCAGAGCCATAACCTAGCCAGATCATGCATTAGTAAATCTTTAAAGGATATGGAAACCTTTGTAAAAAAATAAAATAAAATTATACAAATTTTTGTGGAGAAAATAATTTCTTCAATTGGTTCTGTTTATTTTCCAATTGGCTCTCAGTGAATTTACGGAGAATCCGCGCACTGTCTCACTCCCTCCTCTACCCCCCCTTTTAAGGATGGCAGAGCGGTGCAGACTGTCAGTTGTAACATACAGCTGCTCTGCTGTAGCAGCCGCCCAATGGTTAATAGGTTAATGTGGGGAACATGCCCCCAACCCCATGCCCCCTGTTCAGTATGGCTGTCTGTGACCCCCGCCCCCCGAATGGCATCGCAGCGGTTCTGCATTCCTCCTGACAACCCCCTTCTCTCCCGTTGAGGCTGGACACATAAATCCCTTCCTTCCCAGTACAGGTCGCCGAGCTGTGCAAGTAGCCATCCCCCCTCCTCCCCCTTTTCTGGCTTTCAGAAAATAGAAACACAAAAACATGATTTTTTTTTTAAAAAAATGCTTTTATTGTGTAAAAAAATTAAATAAAAAAATGCACATATTAGGCATCACTATGTCCATAACAACCTGCTCTATAAAAATAGCATGTGATTCAACCCGTCTGGCGAACGACGTAAAAAAATAAAATAAAAAATGTGCCAAAAAATCCATTTTTTTATCACCTTACATTAAAAAAAAAAGTGTAAAACCAAGCGATCAAAAATGCATATGTGCCCCAAAATGGTACCAATCAAACAGTCATCTCATCCCACAAAAAATGAGACCCTACATAAGATAATCGCCTAAAAAATATAAAAAATATGTCTTTTAGAAAATGGAAAGACAAAAACATGATTTGTTTCAAAAAATCTTTTATTGTGTAAATCCAAAATAAAATAAAAAAAATAGACATATTAGGTATCGCCACGTCATTACGACCTGCTCTATAAAAGTATCACATTATCTAGGTGCAAAAAACGAAATGGCTGCACACCGTTATATACACAAACAATAGACATAAGAAATGGGGTCATTCTAGATAAAAGTGGTACAATACCGACTATAAATGAGTAATGGAAGCTCTTAGCGCACATACGTGTCGGGCCCATCTACCAGGCGTCAAGGTGGCTTCCGCAGATGGGTCCCTAACTCTAAATATACTGCCTCACTTTGGACTTACTTAAGCCTACAATATTCAGGGCAGTGTAGGAACCAGCTACAAACGTACTCTGCTCAGAAGTCCCAGGTAGATGGGCGTGTTCAGTCTAAGGCCTCATGCACACGACAGTATTTTTTCACGGTCCGCAAAAACGGGGTCCGTAGGTCCGTGATCCGTGACCGTTTTTTCGTCCGTTGGGTCTTCCTAGATTTTTGGAGGATCCACGGACATGAATTACAATGCAAGTCAATGGGGACGGATCCATTTGATGTTGACACAATATGGTGCAATTTCAAACGGATCCGTCCCCATTGACTTTCAATGTAAAGTCAGGAGTCCCTTTTATACCATCGGATCAGAGTTTTCTCCAATCCGATGGTATATTTTAACTTGAAGCGTCCCCATCACCATGGGAACGCCTCTATGTTAGAATATACTGTCGGATATGAGTTAGATCGTGAAAACTCATATCCGACAGTATATTCTAACACAGAGGCGTTCCCATGGTGATGGGGACGCTTCTAGGTAGAATATACTACAAACTTTGTACATGACTGCCCCCTGCTGCCTGGCAGCACCCGATCTCTTACAGGGGGCCGTGATCAGCACAATTAACCCCTCAGGTGCCGCACCTGAAGGGGTTAATTGTACTATCATATCCCCCTGTAAGAGATCAGGGCTGCCAGGCAGCAGGGGGCAGACCCCTCCTCCCCAGTTTGAATATCATTGGTGGCCAGTGCGGCCCCCCCCTCCCTCCCTCTATTGTAATAATAGGTTGGTGGCACAGTGTGCGGCCCCCCCGCCCCCCCCTTCCTCCCTCTATTGTAATAATTTGTTGGTGGCACAGTGTCCGCCCCCCCTTCCTCCCTCTATTGTAATAATTCGTTAGTGGCACAGTGTGCGCCCCCCCGCCCCCCCCCCCTTCCTCCCTCTATTGTAATAATTTGTTAGTGGCACAGTGTGCGCCCCCCCCCGGCCCACCCGGCCCCCCTCCTTCCTCCCTCTATTGTAATAATTCGTTGGTGGCACAGTGTGCGCCCCCCATCGGCCCCCCTCCCTCTATAGCATTAACAACATTGGTGGCCAGTGTGCGGCCTCCCATCTCCCCCCCCCCCCCCCCGATCATTGGTGGCAGCGGAGTTTAATCGCTGGGGCTCCGATCGGTAACCATGGCAACCAGGACGCTACTGCAGCCCTGGTTGCCATGGTTACTTAGCAATAGTACAATAGTAGAAGCATCATACTTACCTGCTGGCTGCTGCGATGCCTGTGTCCGGTAGGGAGCTCCTCCTACTGGTAAGTGACAGTTCATTTAGCAATGCGCCGCACAGACCTGTCACTTACCAGTAGGTGGAGCTCCCGGCCGGACACAGACATCGCAGCAGCCAGCAGGTAAGTATGATGCTTCTACTAATGTACTATTGCTAAGTAACCATGGCAACCAGGACTGCAGTAGCGTCCTGGTTGCCATGGTTACCGATCGGAGCCCCAGCGATTAAACTGGGACTCCGATCGGAACTCCGCTGCCACCAATGATCGGGGGGGGGGGGAGAGGGGAGGCCGCACACTGGGCATCCATGTTGTTAATGCTATAGAAGGGGGGGGGGGGCGATGGGGGGTGCACACTGTGCCACCAACGAATTATTACAATAGAGGGAGGAAGGGGGGGACGGGGGGGGGGGGCGCACACTGTGCCATCAACGAATTACTACAATAGAGGGAGGAAGGGGTGGGCCGGGGGGGGGCGCACACTGTGCCACCAACGAATTATTACAATAGAGGGAGGAAGGGGGGCAGGTCAGGTCATATTTTTTTGACGGACAGGATACACGGATCACGGATGCGGCTGCAAAACGGTGCATTTTCCGATTTTTCCACGGACCCATTGAAAGTCAATGAGTCCGCGAAAAAAAACGGAAAACGGCACAACGGCCACGGATGCACACAATGGTCGTGTGCATGAGGCCTAAAATATATTGCAAGAAAATTTAGACTATGGGCCTGACACGTATGTGCGCTAAGAGCTTCCATTACTCATTTATAGTCGGTATTGTACCATTTTTATCTAGAATGACACCCATTTCTTAGCTCTATTGTTTGTGTATATAACTGTGTGCAGCCATTTTGTTTTTTGTAATTATGTTTGCTTCATGGATATGCACCTGTGATTCTGAAGGTTCTAGTCAAAATTTTCTTGCAACATTATGTAGGTGAACACTGTTAAAAGCAAAAAATAAAAACTGTGCCAGAACAGCCATTTTTTGGCTACCTTGCCTCATAAAAAGAGTAATATATATATATATATATATATATATATATATATACACACACACACACAATGCACAACTACCTGTAGCAAAAGATTTATATACTGCAGGAATAACCCTAATATATATATATTTATGACAATGGCAGCACATCATGCCAAATATCAATATGGAGGTGCAGGTCAGTGGATCCGGCAACGAATCCAGGACAATATAAGAATTTAAAAAAATGGCAGCAAAAATGAGTGAAAAGAAAAACACTTTATTCACCCCTGTAGTCGCAACTAGGGATGAGCGAACTTGTGTTTCAAGTTTGGCGTACGAAGTTCAGGTTCTGTAAGAATTCCGTTATGGATTCTGCTACCACGGACCATAACTAAGAGTCCATTCACACGTCCGCATAATGGGTCCGCATCCGTTCTGCAATTTTGCGGAAGGGGTGCTGACCCATTACTTTTCAACAGGGCCTCAAAAGATGCGGACAGCACTTCCGTTCTGCAGCCCCGCAAAAAAAAGAGCATGTCCTATTCTTGAACGCAAATCACCAGGTTCCGTGTTTGGCGGATCCACAATTTGTGAACCGCAAAACAGTTGTGGACATGTGAATGGACCCTTATGGTCCGTGGTAGCGGAATCCATAACGGAATTCTTAGATACCTTGAACCTTGTACGCCGAACTTGAAACACAAGTTCACTTAACACTAGTCGCAACATTTTAGCTCATAGCTTGAAAAAAAGACTCTGTGAATGAGCTGAAAACATTGCGACCACAGGAGTGAATAAAGTGTTTGAGAGTGCTGTCCTTTATATATATATATATATATATATATATATACAGACGTGGACAAAATTGTTGGTACCCTTTGGTCAATGAAAGAAAAAGTCACAATGGTCACAGAAATAACTTTAATCTGACAAAAGTAATAATAAATTAAAATTCTATAAATGTTAACCAATGAAAGTCAGACATTGTTTTTCAACCATGCTTCAACAGAATTATGTAAAAAAATAAACTCATGAAACAGGCATGGACAAAAATGATGGTACCCCTAACTTAATATTTTGTTGCGCAACCTTTTGAGGCAATCACTGCAATCAAACGCTTCCTGTAACTGTCAATGAGACATCTGCACCTCTCAGCAGGTATTTTGGCCCACTCCTCATGAGCAAACTGCTCCAGTTGTGTCCGGTTTGAAGGGTGCCTTTTCCAGACTGCATGTTTCAGCTCCTTCCAAAGATGCTCAATAGGATTGAGGTCAGGGCTCATAGAAGGCCACTTTAGAATAGTCCAATTTTTCCTCTTAGCCATTCTTGGGTGTTTTTAGCGGTGTGTTTTGGGTCATTGTCCTGTTGCAAGACCCATGACCTGCGACTGAGACCAAGCTTTCTGACACTGGCTAGTACATTTCTCTCTAGAATTCCTTGATAGTCTTGAGATTTCATTGTACCCTGCACAGATTCAAGACACCCTGTGCCAGACGCAGCAAAGCAGCCCCAGAACATAACAGAGCCTCCTCCATGTTTCACAGTAGGGACAGTGTTCTTTTCTTGATATGCTTCATTTTTTCGTCTGTGAACATACAGCTGATGTGCCTTGGCAAAAACTTCGATTTTTGTCTCATCTGTCCACAGGACATTCTCCCAGAAGCTTTGTGGCTTGTCAACATGTAGTTTGGCATATTCCAGTCTTGCTTTTTTATGATTCGTTTTCAACAATGGTGTCCTCCTTGGTCGTCTCCCATGTAGTCCACTTTGGCTCAAACAACGACGGATGGTGCGATCTGACACTGATGTTCCTTGAGCATGAAGTTCACCTTGAATCTCTTTAGAAGTCTTTCTAGGCTCTTTTGTTACCATTCGGATTATCCGTCTCTTAGATTTGTCATCAATTTTCCTCCTGCGGCCACGTCCAGGGAGGTTGGCTACAGTCCCATGGATCTTAAACTTATGAATAATATGTGCAACTGTACTCACAGGAACATCTAGTTGCTTGGAGATGGTCTTATAGCCTTTACCTTTAACATGCTTGTCTATAATTTTCTTTCTGATCTCTTGAGACAGCTCTTTCCTTTGCTTCCTCTGGTCCATGTCGAGTGTGGTACACACCATATCACCAAACAACACAGTGATTACCTGGAGCCATATATATAGGCCCAATGGCTGATTACAAGGTTGTAGACACCTGTGATGCTAATTAGTGGACACACCTTGAATTAACATGTCCCTTTGGTCACATTATGTTCTGTGTTTTCTAGGGGTACCATCATTTTTGTCCATGCCTGTTTCATGAGTTTATTTTTTTACATAATTCTGTTGAAGCATGGTTGAAAAACAATGTCTGACTTTCATTGGTTAACATTTATAGAATTTTAATTTATTATTACTTTTGTCAGATTAAAGTTATTTCTGTGACCATTGTGACTTTTTCTTTCATTGACCAAAGGGTACCAACAATTTTGTCCACGTCTGTATAACAAAAGTTAAATCAGCAGCACTCTATAGGGTGCCGGGTGCAACTCCACAAATGCCCCTGGACAGGAACAGAACAATGGAAATGACGAAAAAATGGGCAGCACTCCGGTCTTGTGAAAGATTCAGTGGTGTTTTTTCACACACACTCGCAATGCAGCATTTCAGCCCTCTCAATGGAGCCTTTGTCAAGTTTGACAAAGGCTCCATTGAGAGGGCTGAAATGCTGCATTGCGAGTGTGTGAATAAAACGTCACTGAATCTTTCACAAGACCGGAGTGCTGCCCATTTTTTCGTCATTTCTATATATATATATAATATTTATGTCATTTATCAAAACTGGTGTGAAGTAGAAATGGCTTAGTTGCCCATAGCAACCAATTAGATTCCACCTTTCATTTTTCACAGCTTCATTGGGAATTGAAAGGAGGAATCTGATTGGTTGCTATGGGCAACTAAGCCAGTTTTACTTTACACCAGTTTTGATAAATCTCCCCTACTGTGTACTTCTATGCAGTGATGGTCAGTTCCCAGTGTTCGCCAGCGAACACATGCGGGCTGCCATCTTTAGTAAGGTAGACTCACCCGTCCGGCGATGCACAGGTAAGCCCTTACCTGTACCTGGAGCCGGTCTGAAATCAAATGCGGTCACCGGGAGCAGGCAGTTCCGAGAACAGCCCGATGAAGGCCCCCGGCGGCTGTTCTCGGAACTGCCTGCTCCCGGTGACCGCATTTGATTTCAGACCGGCTCCCGGCACAGGTAAGGGCTTACCTGTGCATCGCCAGACGGGTGAGTCTACCTTACTAAAGATGGCAGCCCGCATGTGTTCGCTGGCGAACACTGCGAACTGACCATCACTGCTTCTATGTCTACATAGCATTGTTTGTCATCACACTTTACTAATCTGTGTGGGAAAAGTGACCGCTCACTGTGCGGACTGCACACAATACTGTATTCAGAAGACAGTCCATGTAGAGAACACTGTCAGTAATGACATCTTTATCCTGCTTATAACGCCATGGTTCTGACTGTAGATCGCTGCACTAATGTTATCAGCAGAAATATTTAGAATGGAAAGTGAGAAATTGATCTGCTGATTACAGGCTCTAGCATACTGTAAGACTCACCATGTTGTGGATTGGAATGAAATCTTACTACCAAGTTACTTGCAAGTTCCAGCAGCCTATATGTAAGTGGCTGACAGCTGTGCTGTGTAACAGGATGTGGGGGCGGAGCAGCAGAGCTTGTGCTGGCGCATGTGAAATCCACAGGAACGCCCACAGAGCCTCACAGGAGATGACAGCGCTGAGCAAGACTCCTATCAGAGCATTTCTGAGGGCATGTGAAGCAAAGCTGATACCAGTAAAGTGCAATTTTATTATGTGCTGCATTATGGTAAGATATGGGGTTATTGATTTTTAGTGCACAAAGGTTTCCATAGCCTTTAAGGGGCTTTCCAAGATTTTTATTTTTTTATTTGGCATAAAGCAGAGGGCTATGTGAAAGTAATTTTAAAAAAAAGCCACATACTCCCCTTTTAAAAGGCCTGCATTCATTGTTCAAGTGGCTGCAGCAGTCACATGAATGATGAACAGCACATGACAGCTGCAGACCCAGTGGGCATCAGGGCAATATGGGACCAGCAGGACTTTTAAAGGGTGAGGGTTTTTTAATTAATTTCACAGAGCCACCTCCTTTCCATCAAATAAAAAAAAAAGATTTTGGAAAACTCCTTCAATGAAAATTGAAGATTTAAAGACTAAAAACCCCCAACATATACTGGAAACATAGGACCTGCGATCTGCGTCAGTGTTTCAAAGGCTAAATCTCTACTTGTGCGATGATAGGGATCTGTATCTTCTGTAAAATGTCAGAAAAAGAGGTTTTGTTAGGTGATAAAACGTAGTGGAAAGTTCTTGCATCTCTATTCACAAAATGTGGGCACAGTGACTTCTTCGAGAACACAGCATGTTCTGAGTGTGGCGGCCTGCTCCCATATACTGAGCTTGTAAAATGTCAGGTCACATCACAAAACCATTTCCAAAGTGATCTGATAAGTGAGTCCCCTCACATCTGATTGCCATCATTTACTACTGAAAACCAGTGCAAAATGGCTGGAGAGGACGGATGATTTTCATGTCTGTGCTCTTGTTTTCATCACTTTCCCGATCAGATTATACCGCTCCCAAGGCTAAAGCTGGAGAAAGTGATATCTCTCATAAACCACACAAGTCTGACAGGCAGTGGTTTGGCAGTATATGGCCAGGCACACACTGCCCTTATAAGGCCCCTTTCACACGAGCGAGTTTTCCGCGCGGGTGCAATGCGTAATGTGAACGCATAGCACCCGCACTTAATCCTGACCCATTCATTTCAATGGATCTGTGTACATGAGCGTTGTTTTTCACGCATCCGTTCTGCATTGCGTGAAAATCGCAGCATGTTCTATATTCTGCATTTTTCACGCAGCCCTGGCCCCATATAAGTGAATGGGGCTGCGTGAAAAACGCATTGCATCCGCAAGCAAGTGCGGGTGCGATGCGTTTTTCACTGATGGTTGCTAAGAGATGTTGTTTGTAAACCTTCAGTTTTTTATCACGTGCGTGAAAAACGCATCAAAACGCATTGCACCCGCGCGGAAAAAACTGAACAACCAAACGCAATCGCAGACAAAACTGACTGAACTTGCTTGCAAAATAGTGCGAGTTTCACTGAACGCATCCGGACCTAATCCGGCACGCTCGTGTGAAAGGGGCCTAACCCTAAGTTCACACCTGAGCGTTTTACAGCGCGTTCAAACGCGCTGTAAAACGCTCAACACGTGAAAATCAATGCTTCCCTATGGCCCTGGTTCACACTTGAGCGTTTTACAGCGCGTTTGAACGTGCTGTAAAACGCCCGACGCATAAACAAGTTCTTGAGCTTTTTTTGGGGTGTTTGTCGCGCGTTTGGGGCCATAGACTCATTGGACAACACTGCAGTCAATCACACAAACGCGCGTCAAACGCGCGTTTACTATTGCAAAAAACGTGCATAAAAACGCGCGACAAATACGCGCGTTTTACGCGCGTCTCAGAAACGCTCAGGTGTGAACCCAGGGTAACAGTCCCCCCCCCCCCCCAGTAGCCCCAGTGCGTTGGTTGCTCACATGATACAGGCATACAGGTATGCGACCATCCGAGGGCAACTCATATGTATTTACCAAGACTTGCACTGATATCTAAGATCATTGCATCAAGCTGCTGATTTTTACCAAATGTGAAATTCAGTTATTAAACAGATATTTAAACAAAGTATTATAGATAAAACTGAAATTAAGAGCTTACAAGAACCATAGAACTACAATGTAATATTACAGGGCAGCTTGACAAGAACAAGGTGAATGTAATCAAATTACTACAGTGCTTTATTAACACAATGTGATTTTCCAAAATGTTCTCCTTTTTTATGCGTACTTCTTCAGTATAATTTACTCTCTTTTTTTTTTTTGTGTTAAGTTTGGATCTGAACAGGATCTCATGCACTGGAGCAGAGCAACTTGCAGCGAGTCTTCAGAAGTGTCCTAAAATGAGAAGTCTAAGGTATGTGCATGGTTTATGCTGTAAGGAAACGTCGCCATCTAGTGTTACAAATGCAGAAAGCAACGCAACATTTCTAGCACAAAATAGGTCTGCATGATTTCAATACAATGGCATGGTGTGAAGTTCTTTGACACAGCTTGTCACGTCTTGGATTTAGACGGCCAGATTCCAGGCCGAACACTCTTTCCCAACAATCTGCCCTTTTTTTACAGGTGCAGCAGATCATCGGGTGAAATGGTCTTTTGTGCAGGCAACTAAACTATTGTTTCTGGGCAGCAGATTGTGCTGTCTAACCAGCGATCTGCTGCTCAGAAACAATGCAGTTGTATGAGGACGAGCAATTGCAATAGCGATCCCTCGTCCTCATGCTGTGGTGGTGATCGTTGCGTGCAAATACAGCGCTTCATCTCCACTTAATGAGCAGCCGACTGTCGGGAAGAAACGCTTCCTTCCGACAGTCTGCTGCTCCGCAGCACATGTAGATCCACCTTAGTTACCAATGTTTCTTGCAAAGCAGTGTGACATCCCAGGTAATCCTTTTTTTTACATTCAGCTGTGGGCTTCCTTACCTTTCCTCTTGTGTTGAGATATCCCGAGAGGAGTGACACGAGATGACCAGCTTTGAAAAATAAAAACTTTTGCATTAGGCCCCTTTCACATGAGCGAGTATTCTGCACGGGTGCAATGCGTGATGCAAACGCATTGCACCCGCACTGAATCCTGACCCATTCATTTAAATGGGGCTGTGTACATAAATGTTTGTTTTCACGCATCACTTGTGCGTTGTGTAAAAATCGCAGCATGTTCTATATTCTTCGATTTTCACGCAACGCTGGCCCCATAGAAGTGAATGGAGCTGCGTGAAAATCGCATCCGCAAGCAGGTGTAGATGCTATGCATTTTTCACGGATGGTT
Organism: Bufo gargarizans; assembly: GCF_014858855.1. Classification (NCBI taxonomy): domain Eukaryota; kingdom Metazoa; phylum Chordata; class Amphibia; order Anura; family Bufonidae; genus Bufo; species Bufo gargarizans. Next base: position 152,839,275 of record NC_058087.1, on the reverse strand, counting down.
GTTAAGAGATGTTGTTTGTATACCTTCAGTTTTTTGCAAAAACGCATTTCACCCGTGTGATAAAAACTGAACGCAATCGCAGACAAAACTGAATGACTTTGCGAAATCGCGCATTTTTCACTGAATGCATTCACAACGCATCCGGACCTAATCGACACACGCTCGTCTGCAAGGGGCCTTAGGCTGGGTTCAGACCTGAGCGTTCTGAAACGAGCGCTCTGTATGCGCGATTGTATGGGCGTTTACAATCGCGCATACAGAGACAGGCGTGCACACATTGTCGCGCGTTCCCGAATATCTATGTGCGGGAACGCGCGACAAACGCCCAAAAAAAAGCTCAAGCACTTGTTTGAGCGTCGGGCGTTTTACAGCGCGATCGTACGCGCTGTAAAACGCCCAGGTGAGAACCATTCCCATAGGGAATCATTGGTTCTTGCCTGTTGTGCGTTTTACAGCGCGTAGGAACGCGCTGTAAAACGCTCAGGTGTGAACCCAGCCTAAGGCCTCATGGACACGACCGTGGTTTGGGTCCACATCCGAGCTGCATTTTTGAGGGTCGGATGCGGACCCATTCACTTAAATAGGGCCGCAAAAGATGCGGACAGCACTGTGCCTTGTCCACATCTGTACCTCCAATCCGCAACCCAGCAAAAAAAAATATAGAACATGTCCTATTCTTGTCCGTATCACAGACAAGGATAGGACTGGTCTATTGAGGGCTGGAAGATCCGTTCTGCAAAATGCGGAACGCACACGGCCGGTATCTATGTTTTGCGGATCTGCAATTTGCGGACTGCAAAACAGAAACTGTTGTGTGCATGAGGCCTTACTCTGGTGTGTGTTATGAGTAAATTTAGTTGTATGTCTTTGGAAAAGCTGGGTGTTCTACCCCATATTACTAGTTAGGGGGTCCGGAGTCCCCTGTTCCTCCCCACTAGTACAGTTTCGAGAACAGCCCGATGAAGGCCCCCGGTGGCTGTTCTTGGAACTGCCTACTTCCGCTGACCGCACTTGTTTTCAGACCGGCTCACGCACAGGCACAGGTAAGGGCTTACCTGTGTCTCGCCGGACTTGTGAAAAAAGATGGCAGCCCGCATATGTTCGCGGGCGAACAATGCGAACTGTTCATCACTGATCAATAGCAGATACCAGAACAGCTGAATGTTTTCACTGTGGATTTGTTAGTGACATGACACAGGAGACTCGGGACCCACAAACTAGTGACTGTGGTTGTCACTGCTGGGATCTGCACACGGAAGTAGAAACCTGACCTAAGTACCGTGGAGCACATTTATAAGGCTCATCTGTTTTTAGGTGTAAAATTAGACAGCCATATTTGATTTGTCGGTCTTTTGTCTAGTATTTATTAGAAGTCGCACATCACTTCATGAATTAGACTAGGCATATTGCTATCAGTCTGACCTCTGGTGGTTCTTTTTCAGTTAGACAGGTTGGTCGAATTAGTATGTGCAGGAAAAGTGCATTTAAGGGTACTTTCACACTTGCGTTGTTTGATTCCGGCAGGCAGTTCCGTTGCCTGAACTGACTGCCTGATCAGGCAAACTGTATGCAAACGGATGTCATTTTTTCTGACTGATCAGGCATTTTTCAGACTGATCAGGATCCTGATCAGTCTGAAAAATGCCTGATCAGTCAGAAAAATGCATTGCAATACCGGATCCGTTTTCCGGTGTCATCAGGCAAAACTGATCCGTTTTTTTTTCTTTTCTCATTTTTAAAGGTCTGCACATGCGCAGACTGGAAGGACGGATCCGGCACTAATACATTCCTATGGAAAAAAATGCCGGATCCGGCATTCAGGCAAGTCTTCAGTTTTTTTCGCCGGAGATAAAACCGTAGCATGCTACGGTTTTCTCTTTTGCCTGATCAGTCAAAATGACTGAACTGAAGACATCCTGATGCATCCTGAACGGATTACTCTCCATTCAGAATGCATGGGGATATGTCTGATCAGTTCTTTTCCGGTATAGAGCCCCTGTGACTGAACTCTATGCCGGAAAAGAAAAACGCTAATGTGAAAGTAGCCTAACTGATGAACAAAAGTACGTCAGCCCTGTAGTGAAGTAGAAATTAGACTGCTTTGTCGCAAAAGAATGAGGCGCATAAGCCTCCGAAACAGGTGCAATTTAAGTTGTAAATGCAACAACAAAAAATTGACTGTCTAAAACAGCAGTTTAATGCCTAAAAACTGTCGCAAGCACTATAGTAAATGTGCCCCTGTATGTGAATCCATTTTTAACACAATCCCATAACCGACATGATGTGATGAGGATCTAAAGATCTAGTTTCTTGTACAGTCTAGTGAGTTAGTATTCAAGGTTATCGAACTGTTTTCAGAGTAATGTAAAGTATTGGGGTACAGTACTAGGTGCATTAAAGGGGCTTCTCTGACCAGAAAGTAAAATGAAGCAGAGGCAAGGTGGGGTGTAAAAATAAAGAGTCACTCACCGTATGAAAGTTGTGCCAGCCCCACAAGACTGGATCTGATGACTGGCCTCAGCGGTCACTTGTACAAAAATGGCATAGGACTACTGAGCCTTTGCGGCGACCGGCTGTTGTAGCACACCTGACTGCAGAGGCCAGTGAATGGCTGCAGGGAAACAGCATGGCATCAATTCCGGTCAGGCAGGGAAGGGAACCGCAGCACTGGAAAGGCAAGACCTTCACAAGGCGAGTGACTCTTTCATGGAGAAGTCCTTTATAATGGTGAGTGACTGCAGTATGTATGGTTTTTCATTGGGTCTCTTTAAAGTGGGCCTCCTCTAAACAGAGATCTGCCTGTGCTGATAAGTCCTCCATGTGATTCTGTCTCTCTGCAGGATGTATAATATGACCATTCCTCATGCCGCTCTGCAGCGTCTTCAGCAGCGAGATTCACGCATCAGCTGTCTTTCTATTGGGTGATGAGGTGAGTGTGTTATTAAGTTTTTAATATATCTTGCGCATTATAAAACGTGGTATATTTTTTGCAAACTGCTAAGGACCTCATGTAAAAAAGCACAGGTGGCGTTCACCTGCGGCGTCTCCTGTAGTCTTCACCGAGGTTGTGCTGCATGATGCAAATTGTGGTTAGCATTTTTATGTAAATAATGAAAAGTTATAAAATGTTCTAATATAATTGCTCTTTCATTTCCTCGCCATTTTCAAGCTGTCTGCTTGCTGTCAGTGAAAAGAGGCATTCTAATTTATACCCAGAGACAGAAAACGGAATTAAAGTGGTTGTCTCACCTCATTGCTAGGACCTGCACTTATCTCTAGAACGGGGCCCCCAAAGTGAACGGAGAAGAGCTGCGCCTATGCAGCCACCCTCCATTCATTTCTATGGGAGTTTTGAAAATAGGTGAGCTCGGTTACTCCTAGCAGTCTCACAAAGGTGAATGGAGCAGTGGTCGCACTCTCTCTGCTATTTCCTCAACTCCCATGGAAGTGAATTGAGAGCACACCGCGCCTGCGCAGTGCATTCTCTTTCACTTTGGGGGCCCTGTTCTAGAGAAAGGTGCGGGTCCCACCTCTAGTAAAACATACCTTTAATAATATCATTAAGAGCTCAAAGGAAAATATATATAAATATATAATAAAGTGATAGTATAAACACCAGGCTTGAGCGAATCGACCTTAGGATCATAGATCCAAAGTCAATTTGTTCAAATACCTTGATTTTAATGCTGTTTCCATATAGTAAAATGTATTAGTTCCGTGGAGCCAAAGTTTGTTTCGCTCGAGACTCCAGTGAATTCCTACTGTAGTCACATCTGCGTATTTAAGAACAATTTAAAATAGGAATCCGAACTGGGCTTTGGTACTGGTGGGTACCTTGGTACCAAGGCCCACTTCAGATTCCTATTTTAAATAGTTTTTAAATACGTAGATGTGAATACAGTAGTAATTCACCAAAGTCTCACACAACTTCCGCCGAGACGAACTTTGGCTCCACTGAGCCAATACATTTTATTGCTGTATGGAAACAGCCTTAAAGGGGTTGTCTCGCTTCAGCAAATAGCATATATTATGTAGAGGAAGTTAATACAGGCACCTCTTAATGTATTGTGATTGTCCATATTGCCTCCTTTGCTGGCTGGATTCTTTTTTCCATCACATGTACACTGCTCGTTTCCATGGTTATGACCACCCTGCAATCTATCAGTGGTGGTCCTGCTTGCACACTATAGGAAAAAGCACCAGCCTATGTGAGCTCCCACGGTCCCAGCTACCAAATAGGCCGACCCTTTTTCCTATTGCGTGCAAGTACGGCCACCGCTGATGGATTGCAGGGTGGTCGTAACCATGGAAACGAGCAGTGTATAATGTGATCGAAACATGAATCCAGCCAGCAAAGGAAGCAATATGGACAATTACAATACATTAGGAAGTTCCTTGTATTCACATCCTCTACATAATTAATAGTATTTGCTGAAGTGAGACAACATCGAAGTATTTGAACTAAACTTTGGTTCTATGATCCGAAGGTTGATTTACTATAATATAGTATAATATAAATATCTGTGGTCTTACCCGGTTTAATAGATCACACGTAGAGTCAGGGTGGGATGACAATTACTGCCCCTATGACCCTCAGCTGCTCGGACTGGCCAGAATTCCCTGTGGGTACCTGGAGTTTCCATAAGAGCCATAACTCTCCTACCAAGGCTTATGTGAACCTGATCCCTGAAGGATGTGAGGTTGATGTGGGCTTGTCGGGTGGTTGGACGCGTTTCTGCCAGACTGTAGTGTGCTGTCCTACCAATGGTCCATGAAACACTGACAGAACATGGATGCCATTTTTTGCGGTTCGCAAACCGTGGATCCGCAAAAACGGAAGCTGCCTGTGTGCCTTCCGCAATTTGCGGAACGGGTGGCCCATTGTAGAAATGCCTATTCTTGTCCACAAAACGGACAAGAATAGGACAGGTTATATTTTTTTTGCGAGGCCACGGAACGGAGTAAAGGATGCGGACAGCACACGGAGTGCTGTCCGCATCTTTTGCGGCCCCATTGAAGTAAATGGGTTCGCACCTGCGGCTCGGATGCGGACCACAACAACGGTCGGGTGCATGTGGCCTTATGTCCAGACCCATAGACTTCAATGGGCGAGTGTGGTCTGCATTATGGACCAAACTACTGTATGTCTCCATGATTTTTCCACTCACCCACACAGTGAAAAACCACTGGATACGTGTGCAGTCCGTGGAAAATGGACACAGTACACACAGTGAAAAACAGAAATGTGAACACGCCTGAGCTGTGCAGTGATCTGGTCACCTCACTCTCTGAAGAAGTGGATTCTGGTTTCTGAACATCATTAGGACATATGGTGGACACTACATGCAAATCACTGCCTGTGGAGCCACATGAAAAAAATAAAAAAATTTCAGACACCCAGGACCCCCACCCTCCAGCTGTTAAGAAGAGGCCCGGCCCTGTTCCTAGGCCATAGGCCATATGACGTCACCGTACATCAGTCACACAGCCTAGTTGCATATCGGCTGCAATACCAAGCACAGCCACTATACAATGTACGGAGCTGTGCTTGGTAAGCTCCCTGGAGGTCGTAGCGCTCACTGGAGCTCTGATGAGCGCCACAGCTTCCCGAAACAGCTGATCGATGGGGGTGCTGGGAGTCAGATCCCCATCTATGTGATAATGATGACCTATCCTGAAGATAGGTCATCAAGATCTTTTCCTGGACAGCCCCTTTAAGTACTTGCATAAACAACAGTTACCTTATACAGGTCCGTCTAAAAAAATTAGCATATTGTGATAAAGTTCATTATTTTCTGTAATGTACTGATAAACATTAGACTTTCATATATTTTAGATTCATTACACACAACTGAAGTAGTTCAAGCCTTTTATTGTTTTAATAGTGATGATTTTGGCATACAGCTCATGAAAACGCAAAATTCCTATCTAAAAAAATTAGCATATCATGAAAAGGTTCTCTAAACGAGCTATTAACCTAATCATCTGAATCAACTAGTTAACTCTAAACACCTGCAAAAGATTCCTGAGGCTTTTAAAAACTCCCAGCCTGGTTCATTACTCAAAACCGCAATCATGGGTAAGACTGCCGACCTGACCGCTGTCCAGAAGGCCATCATTGACACCCTCAAGCAAGAGGGTAAGACACAGAAAGAAATTTCTGAACGAATAGGCTGTTCCCAGAGTGCTGTATCAAGGCACCTCAGTGGGAAGTCTGTGGGAAGGAAAAAGTGTGGCAGAAAACGCTGCACAACGAGAAGAGGTGACCGGACCCTGAGGAAGATTGTGGAGAAGGACCGATTCCAGACCTTGGGGGACCTGCGGAAGCAGTGGACTGAGTCTGGAGTAGAAACATCCAGAGCCACCGTGTACAGGCGTGTGCAGGAAATGGGCTACAGGTGCCGCATTCCCCAGGTCAAGCCACTTTTGAACCAGAAACAGCGGCAGAAGCGCCTGACCTGGGCTACAGAGAAGCAGAACTGGACTGTTGCATGTCATTCGGAAATCAAGGTGCCAGAGTCTGGAGGAAGACTGGGGAGAGGGAAATGCCAAAATGCCTGAAGTCCAGTGTCAAGTACCCACAGTCAGTGATGGTCTGGGGTGCCATGTCAGCTGCTGGTGTTGGTCCACTGTGTTTTATCAAGGGCAGGGTCAATGCAGCTAGCTATCAGGAGATTTTGGAGCACTTCATGCTTCCATCTGCTGAAAAGCTTTATGGAGATGAAGATTTCATTTTTCAGCACGACCTGGCACCTGCTCACAGTGCCAAAACCACTGGTAAATGGTTTACTGACCATGGTATTACTGTGCTCAATTGGCCTGCCACCTCTCCTGACCTGAACCCCATAAAGAATCTGTGGGATATTGGGAAGAGAAAGTTGAGAGACGCAAGACCCAACACTCTGGATGAGTTTAAGGCCGCTATCGAAGCATCCTGGGCCTCCATAACACCTCAGCAGTGCCACAGGCTGATTGCCTCCATGCCACGCCGCATTGAAGCAGTCATTTCTGCAAAAGGATTCCCGACCAAGTATTGAGTGCATAACTGAACATAATTATTTGAAGGTTGACTTTTTTTGTATTAAAAACGCTTTTCTTTTATTGGTCGGATGAAATATGCAAATTTTTTGAGAATTTGGGGTTTTCATGAGCTGTATGCCAAAATCATCAATATTAGGCCTCATGCACACGACCGTTTTCAGTTTTTTTTTACTTTCAATGGGTCCGTGGAAAAATCGGAAAATGCACCGTTTGTCAGCCACATCTGTGATCCGTTTTTCCTGGCCGTGAAAAAAAATATGACCTGTCCTATTTTTTTCACGGCCAACGGTTCACGGACCCATTCAAGTCAATGGGTCCGTGAAAAAACACGGATGCACACAAGATTGTCATCCGTGTCCGTGATCCGTGTCCGTTTTTTCCTATCATTTCAATGGCAAACTTGACTTAGATTTTTTTTTTTATTTCTCATGTCCGTGGATCCTCCAAAAATCAAGGAAGACCCACGGATGGAAAAACGGTCACGGATCACGGACCTACGGACCCCGTTTTTGCGGACCTTAAAAAAAAAACGGCCGTGTGCATGAGGCCTTAAAACAATAAAAGGCTTGAACTACTTCAGTTGTGTGTAATGAATCTAAAATATATGAAAGTCTAATGTTTATCAGTACATTACAGAAAATAATGAACTTTATCACAATATGCTAATTTTTTTAGAAGGACCTGTATGTTATAATCAGACTTGGGCTACATGCACACGACCATATGTGTTTTGCGGTCCGCAAAAAAAACGGATGACATCCATATGCCATCCTTTTTTTTGTGGATCCATTGTAACAATGCCTAAGGGTACTTTCACACTTGCGGCAGGACGGATCCAACAGGCTGTTCACCCTGTCGGATCCGTCCTTCCGCTGTTTCGGCGCTCTGCCCCCATTGATTATAATGGGGACGGGGCGGCGCTCTGACGCTGTACGGCAGTTTGCGGTTAGAGGCCGCCGGACTAAAAAGTCGGACACGCAGGACTTTTAGTCCAGCGGCCTTTCGCCGTGCACTGCTGTACTGCGCCAGAGCGCCGCCCCCGTCCCCATTATAGTCAATGGGGACGGAGCGGCGGCACGGTGAAACAGCGGAAGGGTGGATGCCACAAGTGTGAAAGTACCCTAAAACGGACAAGAATAGGACATGTTCTTTTTTTTTGCGGGGCTACGGAATGGACATACTGATGCGGACAGCACAAGGAGACACGGAAGCAAAATACGTTCGTTTGCATGTAGCCTTAGGCTGGGTTCACACGGGCGTTGCTGGTGACAGTGCGGGAAAAGATGCAGGTGCGTTGTGGGAAAATGTGCGATTTTTCCGCACGAGTGCAAAGCTTTTGAGAGCGTTTTGAACTTGCGTGAGAAAAATCGGCATGTTTGGTACCCAGACCCGAACCCGGACTTCTCCACAGAAGTTCGGGTTCGGGTTAGGTGTTGTGTAGATTTTATTATTCTCCCTTAGAACATGGTTAAAAAAAATAAAATAAAAATTAACTCACCTTAATCCACTTGTTCGCGCAGCCCGGCTTCTCTTCTTTCTTTGGTGACGTCACTGTGCTTATCACATGGTCCATCACCTTGGTGATGGATCATGTAATGGACCATGTAATGAGTGACGTCACCAAAAGGTCCATTTCCTCAAAGAAGAAGAAAGAAGAGAAGCCGGCCTGCTCAAACAAGTGGATTAAGGTGAGTTTAATTTAAATAATTTTAACCCCTCCATCACTATTATACTATGCATTCTGTTTTAAGAATGCTATTATTTTCCCTTATAACCATGTTATAAGGGAAAATACAGATTGGGTCCAAATCCCGATCGACTCTTAGCAACCATGCGTGAAAATCGCACCACATCCGCACTTGCTTGCGGATGTTTGCGATTTTGACGCAGCACCATTCACTTCTATGGGGCCTGCGTTGCGTGAAAAACACACAAAATAGAGCATGCTGCGATTTTCATGCAATGCACAAGTGATGCGTGAAAATCACTGCTCCTGTGAACAGCCCCATAGAAATGAATGGGTCCGGATTCAGTGCGGGTGCAATGCGTTCACCTCACGCATTGCACCCGCGAGGAAAACTTGCCCGTGTGACTGGCAGACTCATTCTTTATACCAGTCAGCAGACACGTGTGTGTGCTAGACATTACTTACAGTATATAATGTGCTAAAATAACCTCTCCACAGACAATACCAAAAACTACCTGCAGATTATATGAATGGGGTTGTTCAGGATTAGAAAAACATCTGTTGAGAGACAGCGCCACACTTGTCCACAGGCTGTGTGTGGTATCGCAGCTCAGCCTGATTCTCTTCAACGGAGCTGCTATACGACTCATGGAAAAAGCGTAGCAGCTTTTTTTTCTCTTATCCTGGAGAACCCCTTCAAGGTGTATGCAGAATCCTGCGTTGTTGATCACCATTGGACCATTTACTGTATTTTTCTTATCTTCCAGGTGAGAAATAAAGAAAGCCCAAGAAGAGCTATTCCTAATAACTTGATACGCTTCAAGTGAAGAAGTGAAGCATTTGCACTATTTGAATATTTCAGAATTGCACTAATGGCCAGTAGATAAATGTTTGCTTTTCTCATTCATACTAATTATTGCGGGGAGATGACTAGATAATCTCATGTGTGACCTGCTGACAGATGCGTTGCTGTTTATTCATACAAAAGTCTTAAAGGGGATGTTCATCTCTTCTGTAGAGTTGGACCTGCTGTGGTAATCATACTTAACCCGATCCCCGTCACTGCCCCGCTGACTCTGCAAGTCCTGAGACTCCCTGTGTCAACATCCAATTTGACGTTTGGTCACATAACCGCTGCAGCCAATCACTGGCCGCAGCAGTGATGTGTCACGTGACCTAGTGAGATGAATGGGGGCCCAGAAGCTGCAGAGCTAGCGGGGTAGTGATGGAGCTGAAAGCCCACGACAGGGATCAGTATAAATACCACCGCCAGTCTGTCGACGCTGGGGGGTCTGCAGATAAGATAAAATGTTACTGTAACTGATGAAAGTAGCAACGTCATTATTTATCAGCTGTGCTGAAGGGGCATTAAGGACACCTGCAGATATTAAAGTCCTTATATTCTCTCCAGATAAGACAACACGCTCAAAAACGAAACTGACAACGCCTAAATCTTCGCATTACCACTAGGGATGAGCCAATCAACTTCGGATGCTTCATCCAAAGCCGATTCGCATTAAAACTTTGTTTTAATACTGTACGGAGCGGGATATCGAGTTTGGTATCAAGGTTTTTTACAGTAATAACTAATTCACAAAGTTATTACATGAAGTCATGCGAGAATTCGCAAAGATATAACTAACTTATCGGAGCCAATACTTGTCTGTGATCAACTCTATTACTCTGAGGGGGTTTTCGGGTATCTACAGGGAGCCTGTAGGCAGGGAAGGAGGAAATACAGACGTACAACGTTTGTGTGCTACTGTTTTACATAAGAATATTGACTACACTTAAATTTTTTGGGAAAAAAAGCCATGCAAGATCCATCAAAACGGGCATAGAAATGGTGCGTCAGGAGTCACCATATAGTCAGCCAGTCTGCCCGGCTATACCGTACTGCATTCCCCTGCCGCCACTGCTTCATCGCGCAACTAAAGTTGAGTGAAAACTCCATTGGAAGCCATACAGGTGACCATACTGGTTGTTTTCTAATTTTCTCAGAATGCAACATACCAAAAAGTGAGTCTATTTTTTTTTTAACAATTTGCCAGTTTAAAGGACTTTGGCTGAATCCATACTACTGCTACACAGCTAGGTACAGGAAAGACACCCACTGTAGAGTGCCGAGAGAGAGATCGGATTCCATCCGTAGGAATCTTTCCCATGCACAGTCTATATGAGCGCAGTGTTACTGTTGTTGGCAGCTGAAGAAGGTGGAGATTTGTACAGTTTTTGTGTGAGATTTGCTATCTGCCTTAGATGTAGAGCATTATGTTTGGAACGTTTCTCTTCATTTGACCAGTGAGGAGTGTTTTATGCACTGTAATATTGTTTGCACTATATTGTAAAGATTTGTAAATGTTATTTTGTGTTTTAGCACTATTCACTGCTGCTTTAAAGGGAACCTGTCATGTGGATATTTTATTATAATCTAACTGATTATATACAATGATTAACTACTAAAAAGTGCCTTAGATGTATTCACTTACTGGTGTGACAGATGGGTACCTCATAATATACACACAAAAATGCTGCATGCCAATGAGCTGATTTGAGTCCAGCGTGATGTCATTGAGTCCAGCGTATATATAATTCAGAGCTATAGCCACTCCCCTGCCCACCTGCTGCTGATTCATATGGAAAAAAACTGTCATTCAGCAGCAGGTGGGCGGGGAGAGTCAGGAGCTCATGAATATTCATGACTCATCATTATCAGCTGGAGCTTTTCAATACAAGATGTTGGCAGATTGACTGGGTCAATTAAAGAAAGTGACCCAGCATTTTGCTAAGAGAATCAGTCACTTATTTATGTTGCCCTTACTTAGGACACCATAAAACTGGTGTCAGGTTCCCTTTAAAGGGCATCTGTCATCAGATTTGTACCTATGACACTGGCTGACCTGTTACATGTGCACCTGGCAGCTGAAGACATCTGTGTTGGCCCCATGTTCATATGTGCCCGCATTGCTGAGAAAAATTATGTTTTAAAAATAATAAAATGAGCCTCTAGGAGCAACGGAGGCATTGCTGTTACACCTAGAGGCTCAGCTCTCTCTGCATCTGCTGCGCCCTCTGCATTTTTCTTTATTTTTTTTATATATAATTAAATTTTCATTGAAATACAACAATACAAATCTGTTTCAACTGTATGCACAATTGTACAAGTAAAGTGAACAAGGCAGAATGCACAAAGTATTCAGCAAAAGAACACATAATATAACATCAGCTGATATGTGCAATATAAATCAGACAAAACCAATAAAGGCTATGTGAAAATCCAGCATCTTGTCGTACTCAGTTAGTTAAAAAAAAAGACAATTATTGACAGTATCCCGCCGTTAAAAGAACGTTCCTGAGGAAGTAGCTACATAAATCTATTATTAGGGGGAGTATGATCTACGCTGAATCCTATCAGAACATCAATGTCATAAAGAATGTAACAACAGAGGAAAGAAAGACTTAGACAATACAGACAAACACATCAGGAGGTGGGGGGGGGGGGGGTACATTATTCTCTTGGGCTCGTTTAAGGGTTGCCTAGTAGCCCAATAATTGTCCCAAACATCCCAAATGGCATGAAATTGATCTTCTTTATCCTGGAACATAGCAGTCGAGTATTCCAGGGTCCGGACTTCTATCACCTTAGCATATAGGTCGATTGGGCAAAATGTCTAATCTGAACATAGAAGTAATTGATCGCAGAGGGAAGGCTATATTTGTAGAAGCAAAGACCCATTTTTTTGGCCCACAATATTTCTAAAAAATAACTTATTTTTATATTTAAAATAAACAAAAGAAAATATGTGCTCTTTTTTCCAAAAAGTCTTTTGGTGACAATAAAATATTCAAAGCACATCAGTGTTATTTTTCTTTTCTTTCTTTTTCACTGGTTACTAGAGAGAGTGATATATCAATTCTGTGTATAAACAATAGATGTGTCTTCTTTCACACTGTCTTTTTGTTTTTATATTAATCTTATATTATTCATATATATTATATACACAAAAATATATATATTTCTTATTAGTGTGCCTGTTATGAAAGGTATTAGCTTTCTTTCTTAATCATATCACCTTGTTGCTTGTTATTTTCATTTGCAACATTAGTATCTGTTGCCAATAAACACTTCCTGGATCATAAGTTAATACCAATGTATCTATTGTGAAGTGTTACTCTGCTAATAATATCACTTGCTCAACAGGACTTCTCATAGCAATTCACTGTCTCTATTCCATTACTCTAGTTAGGCCTCATGCACACGACTGTTGTTCTGGTCAGCATCCGAGTCGCGGTTTTTGCGGCTCGGGTGCGGACCCATTCATTTCAATGGGGCTGCAAAAGATGTGGACAGCACTCCGTCTGCTGTCTGCATCCGTTGCTCCGTTTTGCGGACAAGAATAGGCATTTCTATGATGGGCCGCCTGTTCCGTTCCGCAATTTGCGGAAGGCACACGGGTGGCTTCCGTGTTTTGCGGACCGCAAAAAACAGAACGGTCGTGTGCATGAGGCCTTAGTCGCATATTCTTTCTATCAATCCTCTTTAGGGAGCGTCTGCAGTCCGTTCCCTTGTAAATCACTTGTGCTTTTTATTTAAAACAACAAAACAGAGGCTCCCCGACATGTTTTGCCACCTGTGTGGCGTCTTCAGGGGCTAGGAGCATCTTATGTGCTTATAGAAAAGAAGATAAATAATAACAATGATGTGCTTTGAATATTTTATTGTCATTAAATGGCTTTTTGGGGGGAAAAAGCACATATTTTCTTTTGTTTATTTTAAATGTAACAATAAAAGTTATTTTTTTAGAAAGATGACAGGCCATAAGCAGAATTAATATAGCCTTTGGCTATTGAAATATGAAGGCTATATTTGCTCTGAAAATCTGAGAAGGGTAATAGGTCTCTAGTGAATGGGTCTACAATGTCTGCGTAGCGAAAGACACCACGCGGAAACCATAGTCTCGTTGCTGAAGTGGTGAGACTCGCTGGGAGTAGTAGATGATATAAAAAATAAGTCATGGAAGAGTGGTGGGAGATCAGAGGGAATCTACTACTACAGGTCCGTCATATGGATTTAGTGCAGGTGAACTTTTGGGGCCCATAGGGGCTAGACCATAGCAAATAATAAGGGTGTATGGGAGCCAGCCAGAGTCTCTCTATCTGCATCCAGGTGGAATAAGGTTGCAGAGATGCCCAAGCTGTGATGAAGCGTAACTGAGCTGCTCAATAATATTTGATCAGGTCAGGTACTCCCAGACCACCCTGACTTACTAGACAGGAGTAAAGACCTAGGGATCCTATGGCGTCTCTCAGCTCATATAAATCGGAGGAGCTGTTACTGAACAGATCTCAAATCTCTGAGGGGGATCGGGACTGGTAAGGTCTCAAACAGGTACAGGATCTTAGGTAAGATTGTCATCTTTACCGCCACAATGCGACCTAGAAAGGATATTGGGAGTGCTTGCCATTTGGCGAGGAGATCCCTAATTTCTTTATATATGTGTGGGAAATTAAGTTTGTAGAGGTCTGTGTAACGGGGGTAAGGTTCACACCCAAGTATCATACGGAATCCTCATTCCAATGGAAAGGAAAGTTTGCCCGGAGGGAGCAAAGGGTCGTCTGAGGTATATTGAGAGGGAGGGCCTCAGTTTTATGGGTGTTCACCTTATACCCCGACAGTCATCCAAACTCTTGTAATATGGAGTGAAAGTTTGGGAGGGAGATATAGAGTTTAGTGAGGGTGAGGACATCATCCACATATAGTGACTTTGGTTCACATTGCCTATGTGTATTGGTCGAGACTCAGCGTGTGGAAGCTTGATTGTAGCTGTGGGGGAGGAGAATAAGCCTCAGAAGACCTGAACAGAGGGACTGTATGCCTTCAAGGTCGCAAACAGAAACGGCCAGCTTAGGCAGTCAAATGTTTTTTCAGCGTCCAAACTAAGAAGCAATGCCTCCTCCCCCGAGCGGCCAACCACCTCCATCAAGTCAATGTTTCGTCTTGTATTATCACTGCCCTGTCGACATGGGACAAAACCTACCTGATCTTTATGGATCAATGAGGGGAGAAAAGCATTTAGGCGAGAGGCCAATATTTTAGTAAAAATCTTGAGGTCCGAATTAAGTAATGCAAAAGGGCTATAATTTTGACAATTGAGGGGTGTTTTCTGGGTTTCGGGATTAACGTGAGATACGAGTGGGACATGGCAGTAGGCACCGCGTCACCTCATAGGAATCAATTTAAGATATTTGTCATATGGGGGATCAGTTCTGTCTTAAAAATCTTGTAATATTTATAGGAAAAGCCATCGGGGCCTGGGGATTTGGCCTCTGATATGTGGTCAATTACCTTCTCTATCTCATCCACAGTTACAGGTCCATTAAGGGCATTAATATCTGCAGTCGACAGGGTGGGGAGGTTAAAACTTACCAGGAAAGATTAAAGGACCTTAACATGTATAGCTTGGAAGAAAGACGAGACAGAGGGGATATGATAGAAACTTTTAAATACATAAAGGGAATCAACAAGGTAAAAGAGGAGAGAATATTTAAAAGAAGAAAAACTGCTACAAGAGGACATAGTTTTAAATTAGCAGGGCAAAGGTTTAAAAGTAATATCAGGAAGTATTACTTTACTGAGAGAGTAGTGGATGCATGGAATAGCCTTCCTGCAGAAGTGGCAGCTGCAAATACAGTGAAGGAGTTTAAGCATGCATGGGATAGGCATAAGGCCATCCTTCATATAAGATAGGGCCAGGGGCTATCCATAGTACTTAGTATATTGGGCAGACTAGATGGGCCAAATGGTTCTTATCTGCCGACACATTCTATGTTTCTATGTTACATGAGGTCAAGTATGTCTGCAATAAGTGCTCTCTGGTCCCTTCATTTGTGGGGAGGTCACTAGGCAGATTATAGGGGCAGTATAGTGGGTCTAAAATCGCTCTGCAATTTCCATGGGGTCATAGTGGACCGTCCCGTCCGCTCCCTTGACTGCATATGGGCCTGTTTGTGGGGGGGGGGGGGGTGATTTCTTAGTTGCTTGGCCAACAATGTATGAGGCTTATTCCCCCATGCATAATACCGTTTTCGAGTATATAACATTAGTTTGTCGACCCTACCCAGAGCTATCCTATGTAGGTGGGCTCGGGCGTCAACTATGCGCTAAAGCGTGCGGCGGGTAGGATGGGCAGACATTGCCTCCTCCCAAGTTATGCAAAAGTGATTTCAGGGACAGTACTGTAGCTATTAAGTCCCTTTTTAGTCTTGTGCCCAGGGCGATACAGTGCCCTCTCATTACCTCCTTATGGGCCTTCCATAAGGAACGCACATCCCTCACCGACCCTTCATTAAGCTCAAAGTAAGATTTAAGGTGACCGCGCAATTCATCCCGTAGTAGTGCTCTCTTTCACTGGGGTCCCATCAAATTCGAAATTGCATAGGGTCAGGGCCTTCGCCATAATGGCCTCTTTGAGAGTATAATAGTGGACACAACAAATTATGTCCCTGGGACAAGTGGTGGTGCCCTTGGGTTTGAGCACTCTGTGGGCCCTATCCAATTTAATCTTGTGCGAGAGCGGCTTTCCAAGAATCATATCAAAAATAGCCTCCAAGTTGACAAAAAGGTCTTCATCCCCAGTTGCCTCAAGAAGATCCTGGACTCTGAGATTATTTCTACGACCCCTATTGTCAAGCTCCTCCAGATGCCGACCCATTTCCCTAAGAGCCGCTGTTTGAGATGTTACAGACTCGTGAAGGGCTGAGATGTACGGTCTTGTGTCATCATGTGCATTTTCTAACAAGTCCACACAATCGACAATGTGCTTAATATCGGTGAGGACAGCAGCGATCTCTGCCCTTAACTTCAGATATGGGCATCCAAAAGTCCTCCTTTGTAGGGAATTGGCAGAGGTACACTTCCCAAGAATGTGGGGGATCAGGACCAGCAGGAGGGGATATAGTAGCCAGCGGAGGAGGGCTTGGTGAGCTAGCCCAGGCATCTGTAGGGAATGAGGAGCTCCTGTTTTCAGTGGCTAGGGCAGATGGGATACCCTTAAAAGGGGCAGACCAGGGGTCCCCAGAAAGGGCCATATCTGGTCTCCTAGGGGAGCATGAGTAGGCTGAGATCTGTGGGGTGGGTAAGGGGACAGTACTTGAATCCTCAGTCCTCTGCTTAGCACTTCCCTCCAGGGCCACCATGTTGTCCCCTGAGTGCTTGAAAGCGCAGGCAGAAATTCCCTTTCAGCAAGGGAGAGCTCAGGTCCGGTCTTCGGGGGTACAGGGTCTCCGGAAAATGGGGCCACCTCTGTGATGGTGGGTGGCTGGTCTCTCCCCTCCGGGGGATCTTCCTGTGCTCCTGCTCAAGCGCTATGTCGGGGTGGTGGGAGGCTCCTTGCTGTGTGGAGTGCCTCGCAGGGAGAGCCATCCTCGGAGCCCGCGTCCAGTACTCCTCCATTGTCCTGGGTGGTGAGGGAGATCGGGAGGAGATATGGGTGGTATGGGTGTCGCTGGACAGTTTGCAGTGGTGCAGGCGGGAGCCGAGTGCTCAAGCGGACATCTTGGTAGGCGTCCAGACACGCCCCTGAATTTTTCTTTTGATAGGGCCAAGCATGATGATGTTTTCACCAGGTCATACACCCTTCCAAGGTGAGCCAAGTATGAGGTGCACTTTAAAAGCTTGCCACCGGTGCCATCATGCCATGCACAGCAGCAATGTAACACAGTGTGCCCATGACACCGATTGTGTCTATAGCCAGGATGAGGAATTGTCCCTGTAACAGAACTTCATTGTTTCTGCGAGAAGCTGCGTGGACGTCGCATGCAAAGAATGTGTAGCTAAGTGTTATGCACTGTAGAAATCTGTAGGGCGATGAATGATTTCACATGGTTTAAAACAGTTTTCTCAGGATAGGACATCGGTATCAGATGTGCGGCGGTCAGTTAAAGGGGTTTTCTGGAAATTCAATATTGGTGGCCTATTCGTAGCGGGGGTACGACTCCTGGCACACTAACCCCCCCCCCCCCCCCCCAATTAACTGTTTAAAGAGGTCATGGTGCTCTGCTAAGCACCGTGGCCTGATCGTAGGCCAGTAACATCACATTTATTAGTCACATGGTGTAAGTGCAGCTTAGTCCCATTTAAGTGAATGGGCATGGTCTGCAATACCAAGCACAGCCACTATACAGTGTACGGCGCTGTGCTCTGTAATCTGTGTGGAGGCTGCAGCACTTACTGGAGAGCCACATCCTCTTCATACAGCTGTGCCGGAGTCAGACCTCCACCAATCTGATACCCACTGCAAAGAAAAAAAGGGGGTCAGTCAGCACATCCCAATGCGCAGTGGCACGTTGCTACGGCTGAAAACACAACATACTATGCAACAGCTCTCTGCAAACCAAATAAAGTACAAAAATGCATAATGATTGCTAATGCTATACTTATAAATTAGAGATGCTTGGCAAACACATTGTGTACAAAATTATTTGAGCCCGTCTGCCACACGTCAAGGCCATCTCTGTAAGACGGAAACCTTGAGCCCGTCTGCCACACGTCAAGGCGATCTCTGTAAGACGGAAACCTAACACTAAAATTCTAAATAACCAACGGTCTCAATTAAATGGTACACTCCCAAAGCATACGATATAACACAACATGAAAGGAGTGCTAACACACCAATTATGGATAATAAAATATATAGTTTATTAATATATTATTTTAAAAGATGAACATTATTACATAGTACATATATAAGAAAAAGCAGGGACTAACCACAGTTGCACACCACCCTGCTGGCAACCCAGTCACAATATTAATTCAACAGTTGTACCAAAAAATGACCACTTATATGTTAGAACAACGTCCCAATGGGTACAGGGGTCATAAATGAAGGATATAAATACAGAAATGTATGAGCCGAAGGGATGATCAAGGCAACACTAACATGGCAAGAATCAATCAAATCTGCTGACCATGAGGTGCAACTAACATATAAGGCAACATACCGAAAATTGCTGGGGCTGACAGCTGAGTGATGGCGCTCCTCGACGCGCATTTCGCGTGTGTTCGCTTCCTCAGGATTGTTATGTGCCATGACGGTTACCATACAATTCAGGTAGTGTAGGTTCCACATGCATGCGGGGCCCACTTTAATTATAATCTTTGGTGCCAAAATGGCCTCCATTATATCCAGGGAATGCAGGTACCAACATGCAGGCTGAGCCCACTCCATACCTCTTCTGGTGCCAAATGGCCACCAACAAATGCAATGAGAGTCCACCCTATACCTCTCCGGGTGCAACATGGCTTCCAGTGAGTGAGAGGGAGCAGGCTAAGCTATATACTCACACTAATTAAAATCAGCCTATGGGGCAGAGGAGCTGGTCAGGAGATAATAATTAAAGCAGACCCAGCATGCATGTGGAAACTACACTCCCTGAGTTGTATGGTAGCCGTCATGGCACATTACAGGTAGAATTTAGTGTTAGGAACCCGTCTTACAGAGATCGCCTTTACGTGCGGCAGACGGGCTCAAATAATTTTGCACACAATGTATTTGCCAAGCTTCTCTAATTTCTCAGCATAGCATTAGCAATCATTATGCATTTTTGTACTTTATTTGGTTTGCAGAGAGCTGTTGCATTGTATGTTGTGTTCTAATCTGATACCAAGCACCTATTCTGAGGTGAAGTCATCAAAGTTGTATCCTGATTATGAATTGGCAGTGCCCCACAGAGCATGGTGATGGCATAAATGGTGTCATGAATCTCAGCAGTTCACTTGTGTAGCCACAGATGGTACTTTCCTGGTTTATTCCTAGTTTTCTACTATACTATATTCAATTTTATGTTGTTAGGATTGTGGGGATTCGCTTTGGTAGGCAGGGTAAGCGGACGCAGTACAGAGGCAAAAAACAAGGTTTAAATCAAAGTTCAGTGTTTATTCACACATAGCCAGAAAACAAGCCAAAAGAAAGTGTTCCGTTTTGGTGCCTGTTCACACCACACAAAGTTCACAGTGCAAAAAGACGTCACCTGGTCAGCAGATGATTTTCACCCAGAGTCCGCAGCAGTCTTTAGTGGCCTGTTTCCCCAGCCTATGGCTCACACAAACAGATCCCTCAGTGTCTCAAACCACAGACTCCTCAGCTCCTCTGTCATGGAGGATAATTTACCCCCTGAGCATGCTGGCTGGGTTTTTTATATTCCAGCCAAAACCCGGCCTGGAACCGTGGGGAACAGCCACCCACCCTGCTCTTTGGCTGCTCCCAATAAGAACCGGCCCGGATTGGCTTTACAGCCATTCTAACAGTTGAAGTGTCAGATTGCACTACAGACCTGACACTTCAGGAAAAAACCCGGTTCTTACCTCACCGAGGCCAGGAACCTCGGTGACACGTATCTTCCGTCAAAGACGGCTCCTTGTTCCTTCTTACATACCTCCCCCCTTTTTTCAACCCTGAGGGGGGGAACACTTGCCAGACAGTGTACGCGGGATAGGGCATCCGCGTTTCCCTGTAACCTGCCTGCCCTGTGTTCCACGGAAAACTTAAAATTTTGCAAAGATAAGAACCACCTGGTGACCCGAGCATTCCTCTCTTTGGCCTGGCTCATCCATTTCAAAGGGGAGTGGTCGGTCACCAGACGGAACCTTCTCCCCAAAAGGTAGTAGCGGAGAGACTCGAGTGCCCACTTGATGGCCAGGCACTCTCTCTCCACTATACTGTACCTAGTCTCGGCTGGGGTGAGCTTCCGGCTGAGGAAAACAACGGGATGCTCCTCCCCGTCAATATCTTGAGATAGTACAGCACCGAGACCTACCTCTGAGGCATCGGTCTGCACTATAAACTCCCTTTTGAAGTCGGGCGTCACCAAAACCGGGGACCCACACAGAGCCGACTTCAAAGCGGAGAAAGCCTTTTCCGCCTGCTCATTCCAGTGGACCGTCACTGACTTGCGTCCCTTCAAAAGGCCTGTCAATGGTGCGGCGACTGTAGCAAAATTGGGGACAAACCTCATATAGTACCCCACCATACCGAGGAACGACTTTACTTGCCGAGTAGAGACAGGTCGGGGCCAATTCCTAATTGCCTCAATTTTGTTCACCTGAGGTTTAATCACTCCGCGCCCAATGACATACCCCAGGTACTTGGTCTCTTCTAACCCTATCGAGCACTTTTTTGGGTTAGCAGTTAAGCCAGCCTTCCTAAGGGAGTCCACTACAGCCTGGACTTTAGGCAAGTGACTTTCCCAGTCGGTGCTATGGACAACGATATCGTCCAGGTACGCTGAAGCGTATCGACGATGTGGACGGAGTACAATATCCATTAACCTTTGAAACGTGGCGGGAGCGCCATGTAGACCAAAGGGTAATACCTTGTACTGATACAACCCCTCTGGCGTGACGAAAGCCGTTTTTTCTTTGGCAGCCTCAGTCAAGGGTACCTGCCAGTACCCTTTGGTGAGGTCCAACACAGAAAAATACCGGGCTTGGCCCAACTTTTCAATAAGCTCATCCACTCGGGGCATGGGATACGCGTCAAACTTGGACACCTCATTAAGTTTGCGGAAGTCATTACAAAACCGCAATGTCCCGTCTGGCTTGGGTATTAATACTATCGGACTGGCCCACTCACTTTTTGACTCCTCGATGACACCCAGCTGGAGCATTAGCTGCACTTCCTCCGTGATGGCTTGTCGCCTAGCCTCGGGTACCCGGTACGGTTTTAACCGGACTTTCGCCTGAGGCTCAGTGACAATGTCATGCCGGATTACGGACGTGCGTCCAGGGAGGTCTGAGAACACATCCGTATTCCGACTAATGAACTCCCTGGCTTCCTGAGCCTGTTTAGAGGAGAGGCTGTCAGCAATTTTCACTGTGACAGCCGCTTCCCCTGCTTCAGACTGAGGGGCCAAAATCGCTTCCCCTAGGAACCCTGGTCGTGGGCTGTCTTCCGTACAGGTTTCCCTTTCCTTCCACGGCTTGAGCAGATTATAATATTGTGGTCTAGCGGGTTCAGCCGGGTTAAATTCCCACCGATGCACCCTCTGGGCCCGGACCAATACATTCACCCAGAGTCTCGCCAGGATCTCACCTTTTACTGTCGGGTAGTCGGCCGCCTGATCATCGGGGAGATCAAACAATACTTGCTGGGGACCGGACGCTAGGAACGGAGCAACGACCTCAGCCCACTGGTCTCGGGATAACTTTTCCCTCACGGCCACTTTTTCGAAGACCGCCAGATAGGTCTCGACGTCATCCGAGGGGGTCATCTTCGGAATCGCCGCGCGGACAGCTTTCCGGGCATCGTGGACATTCTGGGACGCTCCTGACGCCTGCAACGCCATCACATGTTGCAATAGCAGCTGGTTCGTTTCTTGTTGCTGCTTGTTAGCCTCCCGCTGCTGCAAGTTAGCCTCCACGAGGGCCTTCACGACCGCCTCCATTTTGTCAGGGGATACGGGTCGTAACCCTGCCGGCTTAATGTAGGACATGCACTTGTGCCCGGATAAACAAAAACTTTTTCGGCCTTCAGGCCTGCCTCACTGCGTTTGCCCGCATCCGACACCAAATGTGGGGATTCGCTTTGGTAGGCAGGGTAAGCGGACGCAGTACAGAGGCAAAAAACAAGGTTTAAATCAAAGTTCAGTGTTTATTCACACATAGCCAGAAAACAAGCCAAAAGAAAGTGTTCAGTTTTGGTGCCTGTTCACACCGCACAAAGTTCACAGTGCAAAAAGACGTCACCTGGTCAGCAGATGATTTTCACCCAGAGTCCGCAGCAGTCTTTAGTGGCCTGTTTCCCCAGCCTATGGCTCACACAAACAGATGACTCAGTGTCTCCAAACCACAGACTCCTCAGCTCCTCTGTCATGGAGGATAATTTACCCCCTGAGCATGCTGGCTGGGTTTTTTATATTCCAGCCAAAACCCGGCCTGGAACCGTGGGGAACAGCCACCCACCCTGCTCTTTGGCTGCTCCCAATAAGAACCGGCCCGGATTGGCTTTATAGCCATTCTAACAGTTGAAGTGTCAGATTGCACTACAGACCTGACACTTCAGGAAAAAACCCGGTTCTTACCTCACCGAGGCCAGGAACCTCGGTGACATGTATCTTCCGTCAAAGACGGCTCCTTGTTCCTTCTTACAGGATGTATTGTGTTATTTTTAGTGTGTTTTAGCTGTTTGATGAAAATAATTTGTACCTTTTTAAAATAAACAATTCTATCAAATATTTGTGCAGTGTGACGTCACTGTGACTCCATCCAACACCTCGATGACAAAATAAAGCATGTGATGCTCCTGATACTTATGAATAACGAAGGGGCACAGCGCTCCTGCCGTCATCGTGCTGAGGGTTCTGGAAGTCACAGCCCCACAGATGAAGCTTTCATGGATATCTGATCTATGTCCTGAGAACGCCATTAGGCCTCATGCTCATGACCGTATGTATTTTACGATTTGCAAAATAAGGATACCGTCTGTGCGCCATCTGCAGTTTGTTTGCAGAATAGGACATGCTCTATATTTGCAGAACAGACATACGTATGCGGACAGCGCACGGATGGCTCCTCAAAATATGCAGATGGCACGTGGACAGTATATGCATTTTGCGGACTGTAAAATACATACAGTCGTGTGCATGAGGCCTTAAACTGATTTAAATGACAGATATGGAGAGGAGGTTAGGTAAGTCAGTAGGGCACTGGTCAGTTGAGGACACATGGACGGCTTTCATTTGTAAAGTGGAAAGTTACTTTAAAACTTGAAACCGAACTCGGCTTCTGTTCTGAGGTACTAGTCTGAACCAAAGCCGAGTTCGCTTTCAAGTTTTAAAGTAGCTTTCCACTTTAAAAATCTACTACCAAAGTTATTCAACGAAGTCACGCGCGACTTCGTGAATAACTTAAGCTACTTTCACACTAGTGTTTTCAATTCCGCTATTGAGATCAGTCATAAATAAGGTCTCAATAGCGAAAGAAAACGCTTCCGTTTTGTCCCCATTCATTGTCACTGAATGAAACGGAGTGCACCAAAAGGCATCCTGTTCTATTTGGTTGCATTCCCATTGCGGATAGAATAACGCTGCAAGCAGTGTTTTTCTGTCCGCGATGTGGTGCGGAGCAAGACGGATCTGTCCTGAAACACAATGTAAGTCAATGGGGATGGATCTGTGTTCTCTGACACAATCTGACATAATAGAAAACGGATCCGTCCCCCATTGACTTTCAATGGAGTTCATGACTGATCCGCCTTGGGTATGTTAAAGATAATGCAACCGGATCCGTTCATGACAGATGCATGCGGTTGTATTATGGCAATGAGAGCGTTTTTGCTGATCCATGATGGATCCACAAAAAACGCTAATGTGAAAGTAGCCTTACTTCGGCTCATCGGAGCCAATACTGTACGGAGACGAATCTCCGTACAGTATTATTCAGAAGTTTTGTAACAAAGCGACTTATGATGAAGCATTCAAAACTCACTTCGCTCAACACTAGATTTCACATGAGTGATGTTTCCAACTGGGTGCTGTCCGAGTTGAGAACAGACAGCACCCACATTGACCCCTTTAATTCGATGGGTGTATTCACATTGGCAATCTTTAGTGAAAATTGCAGCATGTTTTATCTTTGTCAGTTTTTTCTGCAAGACCCACTAATTCAAATAAATTGTTCTACGGGAAAAATGGACTCCACTTGTGTATCGCAAATTGACAAAGGTTCCTATTGCTCCTCTAAAATGGTCCTTGAAGTCTTGCAGATCCCAGATGCTATACTGCATCCAGCTCCTGACCCAGGAAACTAATCTTCCTCGACCCACTCATCAATTCCAGGACCACGGACAGCAGCCCCATGTCATACCTATTACCCCATCATCCGCTGCAGTGCAGACGTAGCAGCTACATGAGGTCTGGAACATTCAGAAGTTTCCTTCCAGTGATGTAATCCAAACCCAGTGTATTATGGCCTCATGGTATCATCCAGGGACACAGCAGTGGAGACATACAGTAGAGACCAAAAGTTTGGACACACCTTCTCATTCAAAGAGTTTTCTTTATTTTCATGACTATGAAAATTGTAGATTCACACTGAAGGCATCACAACTATGAATTAACACATGTGGAATTATATACATAACAAAAAAGTGTGAAACAACTGAAAATATGTCATATTCTAGGTTCTTCAAAGTAGACACCTTTTGCTTTGATTACTGCTTTGCACACTCTTGGCATTCTCTTGATGAGCTTTAAGAGGTAGTCACCTGAAATGGTCTTCCAACAGTCTTGAAGGAGTTCCCAGAGATGCTTAGCACTTGTTGGCCCTTTTGCCTTCACTCTGTGGTTCAGCTCACTCCAAACCATCTCGATTGGGTTCAGGTCCGGTGACTGTGGAGGCCAGGTCATCTGGCACAGCACCCCATCACTCTCCTTCATGGTCAAATAGCCCTTACTTTCAAAGTTTTCCCAATTTTTCGGCTCGTTTTTCTTTACTCAGCTGCTTTTTTCTTGCCATAATACAAATTCTAACAGTCTATTCAGTAGGACTATCAGCTGTGTATCTACCTGACTTCTCCTCAACGCAACTGATGGTCCCAACCCCATTTATAAGGCAAGAAATCCCACTTATTAAACCTGAGCGGGCATACCTGTGAAGTGAAAACCATTTCAGGTGACTAACTCTTGAAGCTCATCAAGAGAATGCCAAGAGTGTGCAAAGCAGTAATCAAAGCAAAAGGTGGCTACTTTGAAGAACCTAGAATATGACATATTTTTAGTTGTTTCACACTTGTTTGTTATGTATATAATTCCACATGTGTTAATTCATAGTTTTGATGCCTTCAGTGTGAATCTACAATTTTTATAGTCATGAAAATAGAGAAAAACTCTTTGAATGAGAAGGTGTGTCCAAACTTTTGGTCTGTACTGTACATCTGGCTGAGCAGATGGAGCTCAAGTACCGCACTTGGTGAAGTGTAATATATATCAATGGCTGTGATCACGTAATAGCTCAACTGTTCTGTACACATCCGTACCATCATATACCCAAACCGTGAAGCGGTGCCGGATCGGATGCCAGACACCTAAGGCTCCCAATGGACCCCACTAATAATGGGGGGCTCTCATTATGACGGTGCATGCTGCAATATTCCTCCCGTCAAATGAGACAGAATCTGCAGCTTACACAGAAATCTCCCTTCCTCCTGATGAACCACTGAAATGTCTTACTGTAGGCGACATCCGCACGATTCTGTGTGAAACTCCCAGCTTTTCTGCAACATACCGAGAACGACGTGGATCTGAAAATCTGCAGCAGGAAGTTCACACTGAGCTTTTTCGGTGTGTTCACTGGCAGGGATTCCACACCGAAAATCACACAGAGATTATACGTAGGATCGAGCGAAATGAACTTCGGATAATGAATCCGAGGTCAATTCGTTCACAAACTTTGTTTTTAATGCTGTTTCCGTACAGCATTAAAATGTATTGGCTCTGTGTAGGCTAACCTCATATCACCCGAAGCAGCGTGAGACTTCAGAGAATTAGTCCGGTATTCCTATCTGCGTATTTAAAAACTATTTAAGGCTACTTTCACACTAGCGTTCGATCGGATCCGTTCTGAACGGATCCGATCATAATAATGCAGATGGAGGCTCCATTCAGAACGGATCCGTCTGCATTATTTTTAGCATATAACAGCTAAGTGTGAAAATAGCCTCGTATGGATCCGTCCAGACTTTCAATGTAAAGTCAATGGGGGACGGATCCGCCTGAAGATTGAGCCATATTGTGGCATCTTCAAACGGATCCGTCCCCATTGACTTACATTGTAAGTCTGGACGGATCCGCACGCCTCCGCACGGCCAGGCGGACACCCGAACGCTGCAAGCAGCGTTCAGCTGTCCGCCTGTCTGTGCGGAGGCGAGCGGAGCGGAGCGGAGCGGAGGCTGAACGCCGCCAGACTGATGCAGTCTGAGCGGATCCGCATCCATTCAGACTGCATCAGGGCTGGACGGCTGCGTTCGGGTCCGCTCGTGAGCTCCTTCAAACGGAGCTCACGAGCGGACCGACGAACGCTAGTGTGAAAGTAGCCTAAACCAAACCCACATCCAAACTTACCACTGAAATAGCTGGGATTGGGATCCAAGCAGTTCTGCGTCATGTGAACTCATCCTTATTGCCACATGTTCCACTGCTGCCCGTCCTGATGGCTGCAGCAGGTTTGCAGTGTGGAGTTTAAAGCGCATATCTGTAGCAATTCCACCACGTCAGGACTTGCCCTAATCTTTATTTATGCTGGTTCCACAGTGAGATGTTGGAGGAGCTTTCAGTGTGGCAATGGTGTTTCCCTGGTTGTACACCGCTCCTGCCAGGCACTGTAGCATTATCCACTCCTCCATACACTATGGGGCACATTTACTAAAGTGTTTGCGCCTGTTTTTAGTCGTATTTTCTACTAAAATTTTGCCTGTTTTGCGCCTCGTTGGACTATTTCGATTTTTTTAGATTGATTCTACAGCTTTCTTCTACGACCTATTTATGTAGGTGGGACTTTTTGCGCCTCCATTTATCACAAAAACAGTGTAATTTCTGCTTCAACCCAGGGCTGGCGTACGTTTCTTCGTCTGTGTTCAGTCATGAAGAGCAGCTTTTTGTGCATTAAAAGCTGCAGTTTCCGGAAGACATGCGACTTTTCTCCACAAAGATTAGACTTTTTCATGCGCAAATAAACTAGACCAATCTAAGTGAATATGAACCCGTCATACTGAAAAACAACCACCAGAGGTCAGCCTATTAAAATACACAGAGTCAACGGCTGTGCGACTTTTAATAAATACTCTGCAAAAGAAAGACAGCCGAATGAAATACGTCTAATTTTAGGCCTAAAAACAGATGAGCTTGATAAATGTGCTTCTATATGGACAAAAGTATTGGCACACACATCTTAATCACTGAGTTTAGGAGTCTCATTTAGTCCTATTGCCGCAGGTGTATAAAATCCAGCACCTAACCATACAGCCTGTCTTTACAGCTCACTGAATTCTAGCCTGGTCCTTTAAATAGGGAGACTCCACTGCAACATGTCAGTTTGTAAAATGTCTTCCCTCCTAGCAGGGGTGTAGCTAAAGGCTCATGGGCCCTGGTGCAAGAGTTTCGCTTGGGCCCCTCTTCCCTCAGTGCTTTGTAGCCAGGGGACAGAGAAGTACATTGCCTTTGTGCTGCATGAGGCAAAAACTGAAACGACCCCCCTCCCCCATCCCATGCCAAATTTTTGACCTAACCCCTTCCCTCCAGCCAGAGGTGTAACTTGACCAGCAATACCGGTGTCTTCTTATGTGGCACAAGGGTCTTTGGGCCCCCTCAGGCTCCTGGGCCTGGTAGCGACTGCTACCTCTGCACCCCCTATAGCTACGCCTCTGCCTCCACAGCGATTCCTCCTTCAGCTGTGAAGTGGAAGCGTTTAGGAACCACACAACTCAGCCATGAAGCTGAGACCACGTAAAGTTACAGAACGGGGGTCGCCAAGCGCTGAGGTGCTTAAAAGTTGACAGAGCTCTGCTGACTCATTTGGGGAGATATATCAAAACTGGTGGAAAGTAGAACTGGCTTAGTTGCCCATAGCAACCAATCAGATTCCACCTTTCATTTTTCAGAGCTCCTTTGGAAAATGAAAGATAGAATCCGATTGGTTACAACTGGTCCAACCCTCCTGTGGCATTAACATCAGCACAAAAAACGTGTTCTACGAGCTTTAGGACATGGGTTTCTTCGGCCGAGCAGCCGCATGCAAGCCTTCCCTCACCAAGCACAATGCCAACCAGTAAGGCATGCTGACACTGGACTCTGGAGCAGTGGGAATGTGTTCTGTGCGGTGATGAATTCCGCTGCATTGTGCCAGCTGTAAGGTGTGATGGAGGGGGGGATAATGTGGGGGGCTTAGGCTCCTTAGTTTCAGACATCTTAGGCCTCCTGCACACGACCGTATGGTTTGGCGGTCCGTTTTAAACTGATCCGTTTTTTTGTTCCAGTAGTGTTTCTGTTCCGCTTCCGTTCCGTTTTGCCGTTTGGTTTCCGTTTGTGATCAGTTTTTTGCGTATTGCAAACGAAAACAAAAGCATACAATAATGTTTAAACAGTAAGTACATCAAAAAATTGGGCTGGGCAAAAAAAAATTCAATACGTGGTACCACAAAAACGGAACGGATACGGAAGACATACGGACGCATTCTTTTAGTACGTTGTATTTGAAATATTTTCATATTCAATGTCTGTCTGTTTCTCTTTAGAGGGTGTACAGTAAAAACAGAATACTGTGAGTAGACCTGAGGGGTTAAAATACTGTATTTGGCACCATATATAATACATGCAGTTTTATTGCCTCGTGTGTTGTGCAAAATGCCACAAGGGGTCCCACTGAGGCTTTATCGCCCAAGGGCCCACATGAACCTGGAGCCGGCCCTGCACTTACCTCTCCTGAAGCTACTTTCACAATTGCGGCAGGCAGTTCCGTCGCATGCACGAACCGGAAGAATGGATCCGTCAATGCGGCACTAATACATTTCATTGGAAATTAATGCTGGATCCGGCATTCCGGCAAGTGTTCAGGATTTTTGACATGTTGCGGTATTTTCTCCGGCCAAAAAACGTAAGAGGGACTGAACTGATGCATCCTGAACGGATTGCTCTCCATTCAGAATGCATTAGGATAAAACTCAGTTTATGACGGAACTCAATACCGGAAAAGAAAAACGCTAGTGTGAAAGTACCCTGAGGGTACTTTTACACTTGCGGCAGAGGATTCCGGCAGGCAGTTCCGTCACTGGAACTGCCTGCCGGATCCGGCAAAATGCATGCAAACTGATGGCATTTGTTAGACGGATCAGGATCCTGATCCATATGACAAATGCATTGAAATGCCGGATCCGTCTCTGGTGTCATCCGGAAAAACCGGCATTTATTTTTTTCACATTTTTGCAGTCTAAGCATGCGCAGACCGCAATGCCGGATCCGTTTTGCCGGAACACGCTGCGCCGGATCCGGCATTAATGCATGTCAATGGGAAAAAATGCCAGATCTGGCATTCCGGCAAGTGTTCCGGAATTTTGGACGGAGATAAAATAAGGATACTTTCACACTAGCGTTTTTCTTTTCCGGCATAGAGTTCCGTCCTAGGGGCTCAATACCGGAAAAGAACTGATCAGGCATATCCCCATGCATTCTGAATGGAGAGTAATCCATTCAGGATGCATCAGGATGTCTTCAGTTCAGTCATTTTGACTGATCAGGACGGAGATAATACTGCAGCATGCTACGGTTTTATCTCCGGCCCAAAAAAACTGAATACTTGCCGGAATGCCTGGATTTTTTTCCTTAGAAATGTATTAGTGCCGTCTTTCCGGTGTCATTTCCAGACGGATCTGTCATTTCAATACATTTGTAAAATGAGGCTCCTGATCAATCTTACAAATGCCATCAGTTTGCATACGTTTTGCCGGATCACTCTGCCACAAGTGTGAAAGTAGCCTAACTAGCGGAAAAGAACTGATCAGGCATATCTCCATGCATTCTGAATTGATAGAAATCCGTTCAGTTTGCATCAGTCTGCTTTCCGTTCAGTCACTGTCAGGACTGATTAGTCGCCGGAATGCTGTATCCGGCATTAATTCCCATTGATTTGCATTAGTGCCGGGTCCGGCATTGCAAAACAACTGGACAGATTCGTCCTTCCGGTCTGTTCATGCGCAGACTGGGAAAACTGTGAAAAAGACTGCAAGACGGATCCGTCCATGTCCATCCGCATGACAAACGGAGAGAGACGGATCCGTTCTTGCAATGCATTTGTAGACGGAGTCACCTACAAATGCTGTCAGTTGTCACACTGATCGGCGGATCCGGCAGGCAGCTCCGACGAAGGAACAGCCTGCCGGGTCACACTAACGCTAGTGTGAAAGTACCCTAAAACCATAGCGTGCTGCGGTATCTCCGTCCTGAAAAGTCAAAAAGACTGAACTGAATACATCCTGATGCATCCTGGACGGATTAGGGCTCTTTCACACCTGCGTTCTTGTCTTCCGGCATAGAGTTCCGTCGTCGGGGCTCTATGCCGGAAGAATACTGATCAGTTTTATCCTAATGCATTCTGAAAGGAGAGAAATCCGTTCAGGATGCATCAGGATGTCTTCAGTTCCGGACCGGAACGTTTTTTGGCCGGAGAAAATACCGCAGCATGCTGCGCTTTTTGCTCCGGCCAAAAATCCGGAACACTTGCCGCAAGGCCGGATCCGGAATGAATGCCCATTGAAAGGCATTGATCCGGATCCGGCCTTAAGCTAAACGTCGTTTCAGCGCATTGCCGGATGCGACGTTTAGCTTTTTCTGAATGGTTACCATGGCTGCCGGGACGCTAAAGTCCTGTTTGCCATGGTAAAGTGTAGCGGGGAGCGGGGGAGCAGTATACTTACAGTCCGCGCGGCTCCCGGGCGCTCCAGAGTGACGTCAGGGCGCCCCAAGCGCATGGATCACGTTATCGCATGGCACGTCATTCATGCGCATGGGGCGCTCTGACGTCATTCTGGAGCGCCCGGGAGCCGCACGGACTGTAAGTATACCGCTCCCCCGCTCCCCGCTCCTACTATGGCAACCAGGACTTTAATAGCGTCCTGGCTGCCATAGTAACACTGAAAGCATTTTGAAGACGGATCCGTCTTCAAATGCTTTCAGTACACTTGCGTTTTTCCGGATCCGGCGTGTAATTCCGGCAAGTGGAGTACACGCCGGATCCGGACAACGCAAGTGTGAAAGAGGGCCTTACTCTCCATTCAGAATGTATGGGGATAAAGAACTGAATGCCGGATCAGAATGACGCAGTGTGCCCGTCACTGTGACCGTGCCCACCTACAACTCCTGACTGCAGACAGACGCCCACCACTTTGTATCTGACAACCTACCTTGTGTGTGCTGGCCCCGCCCCCCTGCCATGCTGTCAGGAGGCCCCGCCCCCCGGTGTGTGTACAGGGCTGTGACTGGGTGTAAACATCTGGGTCGCCCCACTGCAGTGCCCGGCCGTGTGCCCGCTCCCCGCACTACAGCTTAACCCCTCCACCCCCGGCCGCCCCATGCTGCCCGCACCCCGGTAGTGCCAGGCTCCGACCCCCGCACACCTGGATCCCCCCGGGCAGCCGCTGCATGAGCCCCCCTATATGTTCTACGTGGGATTGTTCTTCGTCAATGTGCTGATCCTGTACTATGCCTTCCTGATGGAGTACATCGCCCTCAACGTGGGCATCGTCTTCCTGCCCGAGGACATGGACCAGGCGCTGGCGGAGCTCGGAGTGCTGTCAGACCCCGCTTCTCTGCTCTACGACGCGGGCAACGACGTGGACGCGCTGGACGGCTTCGTGGATTAATAGTGCGGCAGGTGCGGGGGACGATGGCCTCGTCAGGTGCCGGCCCCGGAGAGACACCGGCCGCTGCGGGGACATGATGTCCGCCTGACGTACAGTAAGTTCCTGCTGCTCGGCCCGGGCCTGGGAGAGATGACACTGTTGTCCGTAGCAACCAATCCCGTAACTGCTCTCATTTTCCCAGCGCAGGATAGAAGATGAAAGCAGGTATGTGATTGGTTGCCACAGGTAACCACAAGTCATGTCACTGTGTAGTCCTCCAGGGTCACCGACTGTAAACTTATCCACTTATGTCCCTTCTAAAAATGAAAAGGACTTAAAGGGGGTTTCCATGAAGTCTAAATGTCTTTACAGAAGCCCACACCAGACATCTGCTTAGTCCCGCATCTCTGTGTGGACCATAAATCACAAGGGCAGTTGGGAAGGATGGCATGAGCAGACTGGCAGCATGGGAAGGATGGCATGAGCAGACTGGCAGCATGGGAAGGATGGCATGAGCAGACTGGCAGCATGGGAAGGATGGCATGAGCAGACTGGCAGCATGGGAAGGATGGCATGAGCAGACTGGCAGCATGGGAAGGATGGCACGTATATGGCAGATTTGAATAACTGACAGAAAAATATCCTGAGATAAATGGGTTTCTCCCACAGACATGGATGAGGGCAGGTAAATGGGGCGGTACATACAGAAGCGCTGGGTCATGCACCACTTGTCCTCGGGTTCTTGCAGTCCTATAGAGATGAATGGAGTGGCAGTGTGCACGCTCAACCGGGGGCTCCATTCATTTCGGGGGTACAAGGTTCTTGTAATCAGTGGGGGGGGTCCCAGTCTCCCTGCAATCTAATACTTATCTCCTATCTGGTGGATAGGGGATAACTTGTTACATCTGGAATACCCCTTTAAAGTACAGTGCCATGATCACATGGGATTGCGGGTTGTACTGGGCTGGCGGTCCACTGTACTCATGAGAGGAGCGCCCCCTCTACCCCTCTCTGCTGTCACACATTGCTGCGCTCACAGAACCTCTTTAGAGAGGTTTTCCGATTTCTGGAATATACTTGCCTCGCTCCCCGCACTACTACTGCTTCTCCCTGCACACGGATGAAAACATCCGGGAGCAGCCAATGGCAGGCGGGGACGGGGATGAGCCTCCCTAGCATATCCAGCAGCGGCTGTGCGGGGACCAGGAGCGCGGTAAGTATATTACTTGAAATAAAAAGAATGGGCGAGCACTCCTACACTTGGTCACCAGATTGAAATATGCAGAAAATTTATTAATCTCTAAATATATATCCCCATAAAATATGAAACAATAAAAATAATGTGATAAAATAATACAATAATCAAGGTCTACAATGACATATAGTAAAAACAATCAGGGTATTCTGTGGTATATAGTGCACCAGAGTTGTTCTAGGTTATACACCCAGACTTTGTATATCACTATAGCTATATACTACTGTTTCAAAAAGAGAAAATAAAAAAGTTTCCTTTATATCTCTGTCTCAGGTTGGAAAGGTGGATGTCACTTCCGGTGCTTATCACAAGAGCGCAATGTGTTCATATATCATCCAAAAGATTCAGGTGATGCTGAACTTAGAGTCTCTCTTTAGATTAGAAAGTAAACTCTTTATCAATATTCGGCTTACCGTATGGTGCCAGTTGTCTCCCGATCGCTTGGTATGGAGATTTTTGGATTTATGTAGGTTGGGTTTCTCGTCACCGACGGCACGTCGCATGCCAGGCCGTTTATCGGCGCTGCGACGCGCCCTTTTGGCTTCGAGATACCCACCCATTCTCATCTATCAAATTCCGTTTTAATTCTGTTTAATAAAAAAAAAAAAAAATTCGCAAATGTTACAATTTTATATGCAGTTTTTATACAGTACAGACCAAAAGTTTGGACACACCTTCTCATTCAAAGAGTTTTTTTTATTTTCATGACTATGAAAATTGTAGATTCACACTGAAGGCATCAAAACTATGAATTAACACATGTGGAATTATATACATAACAAAAAAGTGTGAAACAACTGAAAATATGTCATATTCTAGGTTCTTCAAAGTAGCCACCTTTTGCTTTGATTACTGCTTTGCACACTCTTGGCATTCTCTTGATGAGCTTCAAGAGGTAGTCGCCTGAAATGGTTTTCCAACAGCCTTGAAGGAGTTCCCAGAGATGCTTAGCACTTGTTGGCCCTTTTGCCTTCACTCTGGGGTCCAGCTCACCCCAAACCATCTCGATTGGGTTCAGGTCTGGTGACTGTGGAGGCCAAGGGCGCGTCGCAGCGCCGATAAACGGCCTGGCATGCGACGTGCCGTCGGTGACGAGAAACCCAACCTACATAAATCCAAAAATCTCCATACCAAGCGATCGGGAGACAACTGGCACCATACGGTAAGCCGAATATTGATAAAGAGTTTACTTTCTAATCTAAAGAGAGACTCTAAGTTCAGCATCACCTGAATCTTTTGGATGATATATGAACACATTGCGCTCTTGTGATAAGCACCGGAAGTGACATCCACCTTTCCAACCTGAGACAGAGATATAAAGGAAACTTTTTTATTTTCTCTTTTTGAAACAGTAGTATATAGCTATAGTGATATACAAAGTCTGGGTGTATAACTAGAACAACTCTGGTGCACTATATACCACAGAATACCCTGATTGTTTTTACTATATGTCATTGGAGACCTTGATTATTGTATTATTTTTTCACATTATTTTTATTGTTTCATATTTTATGGGGATATATATTTAGAGATTAATACATTTTCTGCATATTTCAGTCTGGTGACCAAGTGTAGGAGTGCTCGCCCATTCTTTTTATTCCTATTTCTACTTTTTATAGAGGGTTGGGTGATCCCCTCTACTTGAGCTTGTAGCACCTTACCATAACTAATAACCAAGTGAGCCACCGCAACCCATTATAATTACTAAGTATATTACTTGTGAGGGGCCCGGCCCATGGGGGCTGTTTCAGAAATCGGAAAACCCCTTTAAGGCTGTGTTCACATATGCGCTGTGAACTCTGGCAGAGGAACAGACTGCCGGAGTTCACTGTATCCAGCGTATATGCCGGCTTTTGGTCAGAAAAAAAAAATCACTACATGCAGCATTCATTGTCCGGATGAAAGCCGCCACACACTTACAGCGCAGATGTGAACCCAGCCCAGTGTTTGGTCAGTGATTTCCATCAGTGACTGTGATCTAAAACCAGGACTGGAGCCTCCACAGACATAAGGTCTAAGGGCCCTTTCACACTTGCGTTGCCCGGATCCGGCATAGAGTTCCGTCGTCGGGGCTCTATGCCGGAAGAATCCTGATCAGTTTTATCCTAATGCATTCTGAATGGAGTGAAATCCGTTCAGGATGCATCAGGATGTCTTCAGTTCCGAACCGGAACGTTTTTTGGCCGGAGAAAATACCGCAGCATGCTGCGCTTTTTGCTCCGGCCCAAAATCCTGAAGACTTGCCGCAAGGCCGGATCCGGAATTAATGCCCATTGAAAGGCATTGATCCGGATCCGGCCTTAAGCGAAACGTCGTTTCGGCATATTGGCGGATCCGACGTTTAGCTTTTTTAGAGTGGTTACCATGGCTGCCGGGACGCTAAAGTCCTGGCAGCCATGGTAAAGTGTAGTGGGGAGCGGGGGAGCAGCATACTTACCGTCCGTGCGGCTCCCCGGGCGCTCCAGATTGACGTCAGGGCGCCCCAAGCGCATGGATCACGTGATCACATGGAACACGTCATCCATGCGCACAGGGCGCTCTGACGTCATTCTGGAGCGCCCCGGGAGCCACACGGACTGTAAGTATACCGCTCCCCGCTCCTACTATGGCAACCAGAACATTAATAGCGTCCTGGGTGCCATAGTAACACTGAAAGCATTTTGAAGACGGCTCCGTCTTCAAATGCTTTCAGTACACTTGCGTTTTTCCGGATCCGGCGTGTAATTCCGGCAAGTGGAGTACACGCCGGATCCGGACAACGCAAGTGTGAAAGGGCCCTTAAGGGAAAGATCTGCATCTGCTCTGTGTTTAGAGCCGCACCTGGTTTTGGATCAAAATCACTGATGGAAATCTCTGACCAAAACGCTGACGTGTGAATGAGGCATAAGGGCTCATGCACATGACCGTATGTATTTTGAGGTCCGCAAAACACTGATCTACAAAAAAAAAAAAAGATGATATCTGTGTGACGTCCATGTTACATCCTTTTTTTTGCGGATCCATTGTAACAATGCCTGTCCTTGTCCGCAAAAGGGACAAGAATAGGACAAGTTCTATTTTTTTGTGGAACGGACTTGCAGACATACGGAAACAGAAGGCACACAGAGTCACTTCGTTTTTTTTTCCAGCCCTATTGAAATTAATGGTTCGGCAAAAAAAGGAGCGGATGCGGAAAGAAAATATGTTTGTGTGCATGAGCCCTAACTGTCACGGCAATGTCACGGTCTCGGTGTGGTGCGCCGTGACACTTTGCCGTGCATGCCATTGCCAGGGGCAACATGTGGTGATTGGCATGTGTGTTATCTGCTCCTGTTCCTTCTCTGGTTGGTGCAAGAGGGGTTAACCTCCTTTCTGGGTGTGGTCACTAGGTGCTTCTTATACCTGTGGCTGGAGGCCAGGACTCCAGCCTAACAGGGGGTTCAGACCTGAGCGTTCTGAAACGAGCGCTCTGTATGCGCGATTGTACGGGCGTTTACAATCGCGCATACAGTGACAGGCGTGCACACATTGTCGCGCGTTCCCGAATATCTATGTGCGGGAACGCGCGACAAACGCCCAAAAAAAAGCTCAAGAACTTGTTTGAGCATCGGGCGTTTTACAGCGCGATCGTACGCTCAGGTCTGAACTTACCCTGGGTTCACACCTGAGCGTTTTACAGCGCGTTCAAACGCGCTGTAAAACGCTTAAGACATGAAAACCAATGCTTCCCTATGGGAAGGGTTCACACCTGGGCGTTTTACAGCGCGTACGAACGCGCTGTAAAACGCCCGACGCGCAAACAAGTACTTGAGCTTCTTTGGGGCGTTTTGACGCGCGTTTGTGGCCATAGGACACTGCAGTCAATGACACAAACGCGCGTCAAACGCGCGTTTACTATTACAAAAAACGCGCATAAAAACGCCCCAGGTGTGAACCCAGGGTTAGGGTTAAGCCTCATTCAGACGTCAGTGATTTCCATTGTGAGCCAAAAACAGGACTGGAGCCTCCACAGACATAAGGTCTAAGGGAAAGATCTGCACCTGTTCTGTGTTTAGAGCTGCACCTGGTTTTGGATTAAAATCACTAATGGAAAACACTGACCAAAACACTGACGTGTGAATGAGGCCTTAGGCCCCTTCCACACGGGTGCAATGCGTGAGGTGAACGCATTGCACACGCACTGTATCCGGACCCATTCACTTCAATGGGGCTGTGCACATGAGCGGTCATTTTCACGCATCACTTGTGCGTTGCGTGAAAATCGCAGCAAGCTCTATATTGTGCATTTTTCACGCGACATAGGCCCCATAGAAGTGAATGGGCTGCATGAAAATCGCAAGCAAGTTCGGATGCGGTGCGATTTTCACGCACGGTTGCTAGGAAACGATCGGGATGGGGACCCGATCTTTATTATTTCCCCTTATAACATGGTTATAAGGGAAAATAATAGCATTCTTAATACAGAATGCTAAGTAAATTAGGGATGGAGGGGTTAAATAAAAAAAATTAAATAAATTCACCTCATCCACTTGTTTGTGCAGCTCAGATCGTCTTCTTT
The DNA here is from genome assembly GCF_014858855.1 of Bufo gargarizans. NCBI lineage: Eukaryota > Metazoa > Chordata > Amphibia > Anura > Bufonidae > Bufo > Bufo gargarizans. The sequence continues at coordinate 152,801,374 of NC_058087.1, read as the reverse complement.
CTTCTTCTTTGAGGACCTGGGAGGAAAAGGACCTTTGGTGACATCACTGCGCGCATCACATGGTCCATCACCCCTCCCTCCATTATGTCTATGTGTAGTGTAGTGTTGTTTGTTTGGGTTGGTGTTTGATGTCTAGTTGTTGTTACATGTCTGGTGGTGTTTGTTGTCCAGCATGTTTGCTAGACATCCCCCTGTCTATCTGTTGTCGCCCCCGGAAGGGGGTGTCAGAATTCCCCTGAGGTGGAACCACTTGTTAGTGTGCAGCTCTGTTAGGGCTGCCATGCATCCTGTCTGCATGGGGCTCTGGTTGTCGTGGTAGGTAAGTGCGTGTTGTTTCTGGACTCTTACCTGCCTACCTGCTGTGCACTGCCTGTCCCTTTCCTTGCAGCTTGGCCAGTGAGACTCCTGTTCATCCATGTCTGGGGTGAACAGGTCGTCTCTGCCCTTTTTCTATTTGAGGGATTATCAGGGCGACTCAGGGTCCCAGGTTCCTGGGTATGAACGTCCTACCTTCCAGGTTCTCTCATACGGTTAGGAGTCAGGGCGAAGATTAGGGAAGCTCTAGTAGGGTTGGGCGATATACCCGTATCACGATATACCGCGGTATTAAAAAAACGGCGATATGGCGATATCGCCATTTCCTAAATACCGCGGTATTTTGTGACATCATCAAAGAGTTCAGCGCACATTGTGCCCTGACCTCTTCTAAAGGTGCGTCCGCCCGCCCGCCCCTGCACCTTGCATAGCGCTGGGTAACATTACTTCCTCTCGCTCCTGGCCTGCCTCCTTGCTCCGCCTCCCTTAGTCAAGTCTCCACCCACCATCTGACATCATCACCGTCGTCACCCACCAGTGTCGGGCGCCGGCTCTATTGTATATGTGGCGATCCCCTGTGCGAGTACTGTCTCTGGAGAGACTTTTCCTGCTGCTGCCTCACTAGTGCGTTCTGTCTGATGACGAAGTTATAAACTTACTACTTCCCGCAGCGGCCGCCCCGGCTCTCCCTCCTCCTCGCTCCCATAAGACCTTATTATAACGCCTCCTTGTGGCCCCCGTACAGTATAACATCTCCTTGTGGCTGCCCCCATACAGTATAACGTCTCCTTGTGGCCCCCCATACAGTATAACGTCTCCTTGTGGCCCCCCATACAGTATAACGTCTCCTTGTGTTTTTTTTTTCTTTTAAACGGGTATTTATCGCAATATATATCGTTATCGCGATAAATTTTTTAATATCGTTATCGTTTGAATATTTTTGATATCGTCCAACCCTAAGCTCTAGGAGGTGCCCTGTTCCCCTTTTTCAGCTCCCAGGCCTAGTTGCAACCCCGCCTGCTCCACTCCCCACCGTGACACTAACTCAGTAATTCCCCAAGGACCTATTTCAAAATAGATTTTCTAAACTAGGCTATCCCTTGAAGGGGTTTTCCAGGAGTAAAATATGACCTATCCTTAGTTCTGATTGGTGGGGGTCCGATACCCGGCACCAGCACATCAGCTGTTTCAAGAGGCTGTGGCGGTCTGATGAGTGATTGGTCATATGGCCTATGTGCAGCTCAGTCTCATTCAAGTAAATAGCTGCAATAACAAGCAGAGCCACTATACAATGTACGGCACTGTGCTCTCTATGCTGGAGGCTGCAGCGCTCACCGGAGCTCAGAGGCCTCTTAAAGGGGTTTTCCGGGTTCAGATCTGAATCCGGACATACCCATATTTTCACCCAGGCAGCCCCTCTGATGTTAGCATTGGAGCATGTCCTGCTCCGATGCGCTTCCTTGCACAGGGCAAGGGCTTTTTTATTTACAAAAATACATCACTGGCTCTGATGGGTGGGCTTAAGCGCTGCCCTAGCCGTTTTACAGGCTAGGGCAGTGCCAAAGCCCGCCCATGAGTGCCGGTGACATCACCAGGATCTCTGCTGGGCAGTCCTAAGGCTGGGTTCACACGGGCGCAATGCGTGAGGTGAACGCATTGCACCCGCACTGAATCCGGACCCATTCACTTCTATGAGGCTGTGCAGATGAGCGGTGATTTTTACGCAGCACTTGTGCGTTGTGTGAAAATCGCTGCATGTTCTATATTGTGTGAATGGGGCTGCGTGAAAATCGCAAGCAAGTCTGGATGCGGGTGCGATTTTCACGCATGGTTGCTAAGATGACAGTCTATTCACTGTATTATTTTCCCTTATAACATGGTTATAAGGGAAAATAATAGCATTCTTAACACAGAATGCTTAGTAGAAGGTCAATTGAGGGTTCAAAAATTTACTCACCTCCTCCTCTTGATCGCGTAGTTGCCGATCTCTTCTTACTTCTTTAATCATGAGTTGCCGGCTAAAGGACCTGTGGTGACGTCACATCACATGGTCCAATCACATGGTCCATCACCTCAGTGACGTCACAACAGGTCCTTGGACAGGTCCTGAAGAAAGAACAGGAGACCGGCAGCTACGCGATCAATTGGAGGAGGTGAGTTAATTTTTAATATTTTTTTTAACCCTCAATTGACCTTCTACTAAGCATTTTGTATTAAAGAATGCTATTATTTTCTCTTATAACCATGTTAGGCTACTTTCACACCTGCGCTAGGTGCGGATCCGTCTGGTATCTGCACAGATGGATCCGCACCTATAAATGCAACGATGGTATCCGTTCAGTGCGGATCCGTCTGCATAACAGCTTTTTCAGATCTGAGTTTTCACGATCCTGAAAACTCAGATCTGACATTATATTCTAACACAGAGGCGTTCCCATGGTGATGGGGACGCTTCAAGTTAGAATATACTAAGAACTGTGTACATAACTGCCCCCTGCTGCCTGGCAGCACCCGATCTCTAACAGGGGGCTGTGATCCGCATAATTAACCCCTCAGGTGCCGCACCTAAGGGTTAATTGTGCGGATCTCAGCCCCCTGATCGGGTGCTGCCAGGCAGCAGGGGCCAGACCCCCCCCCCTCCCCAGTTTTTTATCACGTGCGTGCAAAACGCATTGCGTACCTACTCGCGCGGGTTTGCCGGGACGCATCCAGAGCCAAAACGTGACACCCATGTGAACCCAGCCTAAGGAGAACCCGGTTCGTCACCGAAACTCCTGAAAATGCCTTTGCCCTGCGTGAGTCAGCGCAGGGCTGCTCCAATTCTCTTGTCAGGGGGGGCTGTCTGGGTGAAATTCTGGGTATGTCTGGGTTGAGCTCTGAACCTGGACAACCCCTTTAACCTCCTCAGGACCGCCGTACGCAGGATTGCGTCCTGCCGGCGGCCCTGCTCTTCTGGGTGGACGCATATACGCGTCCTCCCGCGAGAGCCGAGATTTCCTGTGAACGCGCGCACACAGGCGCGCGCGCTCACAGGAACGGAAGGTAAGCGAGTGGATCTCCAGCCTGCCAGCGGCGATCGCTCGCTGGCAGGCTGGAGATCTGATTTTTTTTAACCCCTAACAGGTATATTAGACGCTGTTTTGATAACAGCGTCTAATATACCTGCTACCTGGTCCTCTGGTGGTCCCTTTTGTTAGGATCGACCACCAGAGGACACAGGTAGGTCAGTAAAGTCGCACCAAACACCACACTACACCCCCCCCCCGTCACTTATTAACCCCTTATGAACCCATGATCACCCCATATAAACTCCCTGATCACCCCCCTGTCATTGATCACCCCCTGTCAGGCTCCGTTCAGACGTCCGTATGATTTTTACGGATACATGGATCGGATCCGCAAAACACATGCGGACGTCTGAATGGAGCCTTACAGGGGGGTGATCAATGACAGGCGGGTGATCACCCATATACACTCCCTGATCACCCCCTGTCATTGATCACCCCCCTGTCATTGATCACCCCCCTGTAAGGCTCCATTCAGACATCCGCATGTGTTTTGCGGATCCGATCCATGGATCCGTAAAAATCATACGGACGTCTGAATGGAGCCTTACAGGGGGGTGATCAATGACAGGGGGGTGATCACCCATATACACTCCCTGATCACCCCCTGTCATTGATCACCCCCCTGTAAGGCTCCATTCAGACGTCCGCATGTGTTTTGCGGATCCGATCCATGGATCCGTAAAAATCATACGGACGTCTGAATGGAGCCTTACAGGGGGGTGATCACCCATATACACTTCCTGATCACCCACTGTCATTGATCACCCCCCTGTAAGGCTCCATTGAGACGTCCGCATGTGTTTTGCGGATCCGATCCATGGATCCGTAAAAATCATACGGACGTCTGAATGGAGCCTTACAGGGGGGGTGATCAATGACAGGGGGGTGATCACCCTAATCACCCCCTGTCAGGCTCCATTCAGACGTCCGCATGTGTTTTGCGGATCCGATCCATGGATCCGTAAAAATCATACGGACGTCTGAATGGAGCCTTACAGGGGGGGTGATCACCCCCTGTCATTGATCACCCCCCTGTAAGGCTCCATTCAGACGTCCGCATGTGTTTTGCGGATCCGATCCATGTATCCATGGATCCGTAAAAATCATATGGATGTCTGAATGGAGCCTTACAGGGGGGTGATCACCCATATACACTCCCTGATCACCCCCTGTCATTGATCACCCCCCTGTAAGTGTCACGGCTGAGGATGGGGGAAACCCTCAGCCGTGAGATGCCAGGTGTTGTAGTGGCTACTCGGCCATGAGCACAGGATAGGGAGCAGGTCACCTTCTACAGCATCCCTACCCTGACCCTAACTCCTAACCTGCATGGGCCGACCTTTAGGGTAGGAGGGCCCATGCGCAGGAACCTCGGAGCCCTATCTTACCCTCCGCAGATCCCTGCGCTAGGAGCTGGGTAAGACGACCTACTCCTCCTTGACACGGAGGAGCAGGAGCCTCAATGGCCAAGCTGTTGGGAAAAGGGGGACAGAAACAACAATACGGAAATGGCAGGCGAACAATAAGTTCACCAACCTGCCACAGCCTTGCTGACTGGATCCCTACACAAACAGGGATCCAGAACCGTATGCTGCACAGACACATATGAAAGTCCCAACAGAACAACATCCACCAACAACACACAGATGACATAAAGATAGCAACAATACATTTTACCATCACATAGACCTAGCATACATTAAAACTTTATGACCACAGTGGTGGCTCTCACAGGCAGATGGAAAAACACAGGAGGCTGCTCCAGCTAGCAAGGCTGCAGCAACCTACTGAGCCCTGCCACAGAGAGAGGTTATATAGGCCCAAAGGCCACACCCACCGGTCAACCACACCCAGTGACATCACACACACTGGGAAGGAAGTTAACCCTTCCAGCACACAGAAGGGAAAACACACATATAAGGGGAAGTGCACACAAAACATAATACACCGTGCACACAACACACACACCTAACAAAAAGGGAGTCAGGTGAGACCGCATGCTACTGCAGCACGCTGCCTAGCCACGCTCAGACTGCTGCTGCACATACACATGAGACACGGGTTGCCCGCGGCAACCACAAGTTAGGCCACACGCCAGCGGCCCTCACCTGTGGTTTTAACCTACACGAAACCGCAGGCAACCGCATGCGGATAGAGAGTCACGGTCATAGCCATGGCCGTGACAGTAAGGCTCCATTCAGACGTCCGCATGTGTTTTGCGGATCCGATCCATGGATCCGTAAAAATCATACGGACGTCTGAATGGAGCCTTACCAGGGGGGTGATCAATGACAGGGGGGTGATCAGGGAGTCTATATGGGTGATCACCCCCCTGTCATTGATCACCCCCCTGTCATTGATCAACCCCTGTAAGGCTCCATTCAGAATTTTTTTTGGCCCAAGTTAGCGGAAATATATATTTTTTTTTTGTTTGTTTTTTCTTACAAAGTCTCATATTCCACTAACTTGTGTCAAAAAATAAAATCTCACATGAACTCACCATACCCCTCACGGAATCCAAATGCGTAAACATTTTTAGACATTTATATTCCAGACTTCTTCTCACGCTTTAGGGCCCCTAAAAAGCCAGGGCAGTATAAATACCCCACATGTGACCCCATTTCGGAAAGAAGACACCCCAAGGTATTCCGTGAGGGGCATATTGAGTCCATGAAAGATTGAAATTTTTGTCCTAAGTTAGCGGAAAGTGAGACTTTGTGAGAAAAAAACAAAAAAAATCAATTTCCGCTAACTTATGCAAAAAAAATAAAAATTTCTATGAACTCGCCATGCCCCTCATTGAATACCTTGGGGTGTCTTCTTTCCAAAGTGGGGTCACATGTGGGGTATTTATACTGCCCTGGCTTTTTAGGGGCCCGAAAGTGTGAGAAGAAGTCTGGGATCCAAATGTCTAAAAATGCCCTCCTAAAAGGAATTTGGGCCCCTTTGCGCATCTAGGCTGCAAAAAAGTGTCACACATCTGGTATCGCCGTGCTCAGGAGAAGTTGGGGAATGTGTTTTGGGGTGTCATTTTACATATACCCATGCTGGGTGAGAAAAATATCTTGGTCAAATGCCAACTTGGTCAAAAAGCCAGGGCAGTATAAATACCCCACATGTGACCCCATTTCGGAAAGAAGACACCCCAAGGTATTCCGTGAGGGGCACGGCGAGTTCCTAGAATTTTTTATTTTTTGTCACAAGTTAGCGGAAAATGATGATTTTTCTTTTTTCCTTACAAAGTCTCATATTCCACTAACTTGCGACAAAAAATAAAAAATTCTAGGAATTTGCATGACCGAGCGATAAACGGTGAAAGTAGTGTAGTGCAGAAGTGTAAAAAGTGGCCTGGTCATGAAGGGGGTTTCAGCTAGCGGGGTTGAAGTGGTTAAAGCAGCTGACTGTTGGGGGTTTGGGGAGTGAAGCGATAGGGGGCACAGAGCCGAGACTGCAGGATTTCCGGCTTCCTCCTGGAATCAGTCTGACCCTCAAATAGATCGCTAGTTACAGGGAGCACTCTAACCTGCAGTTCTGCAGGCCTCCGAGCACAAATTTCCCATCACTACTTGCTGATCTAGCTGGCATTGTTACTTCATATATACTGTACTGTAATCCATGTAGGAACACTGACACCAGTTCTTAAACCGATCCTACCCATACACATGTCCGCTCAGCCAAGTGTGAATGAGAAGGATGAAGGAACTGAAATCCAAGTAAAGGCTCCGTGCCCGTGCTGCGGACCGCAAATTGCGGTCTACAATGCACGGGCACCGACCGCGGGGCAGCCGCATGCGGATCGCGGACCCATTTACTTGAATGCACTACTTTTTTGCGGTGCGGAGGCACGGGCAGAATCCCGTAGTGCTTCCGTGGGGTTACGATCCATGCTTCCGCATTGCATGTCCGGATTTGATGCGGAATGCACACGGCTGGTGACCCATGTATTGCAGAACTGCCATATGCGGTCTGCAGCACGGGCATGGAGCCCTTACGTTCATGAGCCCTTATCTTCTGACTTCTGCTGACGAGGAATAGCCCAATACACATTAGAGGGTCATCTGGTCCCCAGAAGCTGGGGGTTCTGCCAGTCAGGTAGAGAGAGGGTCTGGCAGAGGAAGCAGAAGGAACAATGGTGCACAGAATGGTTTGGGCCCGCACTTGGTGCACTTAGCTGCTCATTAGCATATTGATTAAAAGTACTTTTCCTCTAGAATGAAGCAATGGATCTCTAAGTGAAAGCTATCGTTACAATCAGCTGAGCTAGTCCTACAAAGTATTCAGCTGGTTAAAGAGTGAATTTCCTGGTGACAGATCCATTAGAAGCCACCTCATGGCCACCTTCCCGCTGGCTCTAATGGTTTTCTACCTCCGCCCAACCCAATAGGATGCATATTTTCCCACATTTTAGTGCTAGGTCCATCTGCTGAAGTCTAGAACAGGGTGATCTTACAGCATGGCTGACCGGGCATCTCCTTGGATCTGAGTCACTGTCATCAGCACGCTGCAGCCACTTTCATCATTATTAATTCAGGAGCCCACGTGCCATCATCTGCCGTACTGCATTCTCCGGGACATCTGAAGATTCAAGGACATACATGGGAAATGCTTCAGATATAGCGCATAACTGGGAAATGCCTTAAAAGGGTTTTTCCGAGTGTACCATACTGTTGACCTATCCGCCGAATAGCTGTGTGTCAGCACAGTGCCATCCATTGGATAGCTGTATGCTAGCCGCAATACGGGCCACGGCCGACAACACTTGGTAAACCCCTTTAAAGGAGTATTCTGGTTCTAGGACGTTTTCACTGATCCACCAGACTCCTGTCAAATACCAGAACGGGCATCGCATGTTCCTCATTTGAAGGAGGCTGCAGTCACTGCCGCTCCATTCCAAGTCTATGGATAAGATGCAAATAACCAAGCGCCGTGCTCGGGTATCGTTATCAGTCCTATAGACTTTGAACGCAAACCGCCGCTTCAATCAAATGAGGGACACGTGGACACTGCTTCTGGCAGTCGGTCGAAGTCCAGTGGATAAGTGAAAATTGTTTAGAGCACTTTATTAGCAGAATACCCTTTTAAGGCTACTTTCACACTAGCGTTCGGGTGTCCGCTTGTGAGCTCCGTTTGAAGGGGCTCACAAGCGGCCCCGAACGCTTCCGTCCAGCCCTAATGCATTCTGAGTGGATGCAGATCCGCTCAGAATGCATCAGTCTGGCCGCGTTCAGCCTCCGCTCCGCTCAGCAGGCGGACACCTGAACGCTGCTTGCAGCGTTCGGGTGTCCGCCTGGCCGCGCGGAGGCAAGCGGATCCGTCCAGACTTACAATGTAAGTCAATGGGGACGGATCCGTTTGAATATGACACACTATGGCTCAATTTTCAAACGGATCCGTCCCCCATTGACTTTCAATGTAAAGTCTGGACGGATCCGTCTGAGGCTACTTTCACACTTAGAAATTTTTTAACAATATAATGCAGACGGATCCGCTCTGAACGCAAGTGTGAAAGTAGCCTAAGTGTTTTACTACAGTTACATTACTATAATGTGGCACCCAGTGGTTTAAAAGTCACACTAATCCTAATGGCTCATGCACACGACCGTATGCCCTCCGACACATACGGTCCGTGAGCGGGCCACATGTCCCGAAGCGGCATACATCGTGCGCACGGGAGCGCACAGCATCATAGGTTACTATGATGCTGTGCGCATCGGGCCGCCTGCAGGACTATTCTCCCGCACTCATATGATATTATGATACTAGTAACCTATGATGCTGTGCGCTCCCGTGCACACAATGTATGCCGCTACAGGACATATGGCTCGCTCACGGACCGTATGTCTCGGAGGGCATACGGTCGTGGGCATGAGCCCTAACACTGAGTAGCAGGAGGTTATGGCACAGTTCCTCCCTTTCCTGGTCTTTATTAGCAGTGTTAGTGTGATAGGGTGCAGGTCACACCTAGGTCCCCTGTCCGGCCCGATGAGGTGGCCACCACATTCTGCTGGTAGAAGAGTGGACAGGAGCCGTGTAAGTGCGATGCTCTCAATTCTACCTTATGGAGATACGGAAACAGCCGCGCAAGCACCACATCTTTCCATTCATTCTCTGCCTGGATTCGGCTCCACATACTTGGGCATTTAGGGGCCCCTCCATTCTTGACATAGGTGCAGGTCCCAGAAGTGGAACTTACATTTTTCAGACATTTATGGCATAACCTATGGATTTGCCATAAATGTCTGAGATGGGGATAACTCTTTCATCAGTGAAGTGCGTATTGGCAGAAACTTAAAAAAATAGAAGGCGCTACAAACAAGTAGTGGTATCCAGTGGACAGATACTCACCTTATCTGGTTGGGCAATTTTAGTTGATTGCTTGCAATTAGTGCACAAAGCAGATGGATGCTGCCAATGTCCAGGGACCCTCTTTTTGGACAGTGCTAGATGCTTGGAGGGAGTGTACAGCAACGTGGAGATGCTGGATCACTGTATGTGTAAGGACATCGGGGTGGCACAAGGACCGTCACAATGGAAAATAGATGAAAAAGACTGTATCCTTTATTAAAGTCTTGTGAGAACAACGCGTTTCAGGCTTCTTTTTCACGTTATGAAGACAGGCTCCAAAACGTGTTGCTTTCTTAGGACTTTAACAAAGCATACAGTCTTGTTCATCTGCTTTCTATTGTGACTGTGTCATGTACTTACCTGTCTGTACTCCCACGGTGAGTCCAGCTGCAATATGACGGTGCAGGTTTTGACCGGTTGCTATGGCAACCAGCCCAGCTGACAGTGGAGCTGCTCGACCTATTAGGGAGCTGGGACACCGGAGTCTGGCTGCGGGCCACAGGTGCTTGTGATTGGTTTTCCTGCCTCATTAGCTAGCTGTGTGTTTGCTACTATGGATCACTGACTTTTGCCTTTTTCTTTGACATTGCCTCTGATTACTGATTTATGCCTCTGATGTGACCTCTGCTTGTTGACTTTGTCTGCTTGTTGTGACCTCTCTTTTGCCTGTTGACTTTGTCTCTGACATTATCTGGTTTTCAACTCTTTCTGTCTTTCTACCCTTTTCTCATTTAGGTTTAGGCCTCTGCACTTAGCCAAGAAGGGACTGTCGTCCAGTTGGGGGCCGTCACTTAGGACAGATCGTGCAAGTAGGTAGGGACAGTGGTGCGGGTGGAGCACAGGGCTGCACTGTTCCCTGCCTCCCTGCCCATTCACGACAGACAGTTCTTGTGCCACCCTGATCTTCCCACACCTGCCATCAGGTTCCTGCGCCTCCAAGTTGGTTTAATCAATAAACTGGGATCAAAATGTTGTAGGAAAGCTTCTATGTGATCTACTCAAAAATGTCACTAGTATTCTTGGGCGCTAGTAGATAGTCATCTGGCGGTGGGCATAGGCACTGTTTCCATAAGCACTGCTTGTGGTGATGACCCCACTCCAGAATGGTGGAAAGCCGGGAACCTGTCACCGATACCTTATATATTGTGACCACTCTCTCTTATTTTCCAGTTTAGGACCTGCGGCTAAACCTATGTGGATTAAGAGGCGAAACTTGAAAAAGCTGTGACAATGAAGAAATGCCATGAAAGTTGAGACTGTAGCTGAAAGGATTATATATTATTTGCATTAAACCTTTTCACTAACCTCTACACATTCTAACAGCAGCTACAACAGTGCCATGGGGTGCGGATGAGTTACTCTGAACCTGGCCTTCAACCTAAAGAAGAATTGGGCTTTTGGTCAGTTTAGGACCTCAGGCTTCTAATGTGACAGCATCTCCTGAAATGTTCTAGGAGTGGTAATACATATATATATATATATATATATATATAATATGTTTACAGTGCAGCGTTATGCCAGGGCTTGAATCTAATACAGTGTGCCTTAAGGTCTAGCGCACTGTACTCTTCTATATGTGGGAAAAGACCAGCGACATGCACGTTACCAGTTCCATCAGCAGGTTATTGGTGGACTTACTGGACTGGGGGGTGTTACCGGTTTCAGTGGTCTTCCTGTTAACACTTTCTTAGAGAATTTCAGTCCTGACTAAAAGGACACAATACTTGTATAGTTAGTTCAACAGCCTATATTTTTTCCAGATATATATATATATAAAAAAAAAAAATGGACGCTTCTTGAAAATGAGAACCCTTATATTTTATTGGAGAACTAAAGTTTTGGAATAATCAGAATTTTAATAGTAAATGTTAACAGCTGTATGTAAAAGTGAATATCGACGCTAAAGGTGATGCGAACATTGGCCCTGAAAGGTGATGTCCGGCGTCACCATCAAAGTTCTTTCATTGTCTCAAAGACTCTAATATGAAACAGTGTTGCAGTAGGTCCTGATTGAACCGTTGTTGTCTCGTTTCTGCAGCTCCTGTTCAGACAATGCATCTCCATGGTAACTGGCAGCAAACACACCCTGTGTAGTCTGATCTCACCGTCCTGTTTACTTCTATTTGTCCCCTGTTTTGTGCTAATGTCTATTTGATAGATTAGCAGGGCGTAAGGGAGCATGTAGGATCAGACTGCACAGGGTGGTTTGTTGTCTGTTACTATGGAGATGTACTGTTTGCACAGGAGCTGCAGGTACAAAACGGTTGTAGTGTTGCTTTGTTTCTCATTTTAGATTCATTGGGACAATCATAAAATATATTGCAAAGTTGAGCATAGCCTTAAAGGGGTTCTCCGAGACCAGGAACCCATGGTCAGGGTGCACTTGTGACAGGTGAGTCTTTTTTTTTTTTCTTGACCATGTGTTCCCGGTCTCGGAGCACTTCTTTAAGAGACATATAATTGAAGGATGAATACCCTCTTGTTCACCCTGTGCTCATATTTGAAGTCTTGTATTGTTGAAGAGATTTCATTGAGATGCTGAGGCGAGGACCAGCGTGGTCAGACGGCTTTTCACATAGTGGCAAACAGCCACTGCCGTCTCCTGTTCACTTTTATGGGAGTAATGGACACAGCGTAGTACAGTAACTCCCGCCACCCTGACGCCGCATGTAAGGGGTATTCTGATCAACACATATGACTACGATGGGAGTACTCCTTTAAGTGGGGTTGGCAGACAGCCCATCGCTAGCACCCAGTTTATCCCTGATTACTTGGAGCTCAGCCGGGGGCTGTGAAGAGGCAGGGAAGCCTTGTAGTGCTGGGACCGCATCAGCATTTTATTCTACTGCATATCGGATCATTTAGGAAAATAAAACTCTAAATGTATTACATGTAAGCCAAACGCTGGGACCCCCTGTATTCACGTTCTCCACCTCTATCACTACAAGGCTGTGACAAGGAGGTCGAGCATGTGCTTCGTCACTCCGTCCACATGGGGTGAGAAAAAGACAACGCGCAGTGCTGGGGTAGCGATCAGTGTGGGTCTGACTCCTACCAACTAACATTTCTAACTCATCCAGGAGACCTGTGTAGTAATGTGTCACTAAGGCCTCGTGCACACGACCGTAGTTATGGTCTGCGAGTGAGCCACATGGACAGCGCACAGCGCTATAAAAATGTGGAAACCTCACAGATGTTATCTGTGTACTGTCTGCATTCGTATGTTCGTCCTGCAAATTATAGAACGTCCTATTGTCCATTTTTGGCGGACAAAAATAGGCATTTCTATAATGGGACTGAGGAAAATGCGGCTTGCACACAGGTGTCTGTATTTTGTGGCTCTGCGGACTATGGTCGTGTGCTCATAGTCTAAGCCAGGGATGGACAACCTGAGGCTCTGCAGCGGTGGCAAAACTACAACTCCCACCATGCCCACACTGCCTACAGGTATCAGCCTATAGCAGGGCATGGTGGGAGTTGTAGTTTTACAACAGCTGGAGAGCCTCAGGTTGGGCCATCCCTGGTCTAAGCGATAAGGTTTTCTGGGAGTTCAGTATCAATGGCTTATCCTCAGGATCAGTGGAGGTCCGACTACTGGCACCCTGCCAATAAACTATGCTCTGTAGCAAGCACAGCGCTGTATAGTGGCTGTGCTTGGTATTGCAGCCCAGGCCCATTCACTTAGACGGGACTAAGCGGCACATAGACCATGCGACTGATGAATGTGATGTTACTGGCCTATGATGAGGCCACAGTGCTTAGCAGAGCACCAGTTGATTGGGGGGCAGGAGTCGGACCCCCACTGAGAATAGGTCATCAATATTGAACTCCCAGAAAACCCTTTAAAGTGAGCGTGAAATTTTGACCAAAATACAGAGTAGGTGCGGGAGAGAGAAGCTCCTTCTGCAGTACAACCACTATTTGAGAAATGTCTGGTTATTTTTGGCTGTGACACTGAAGGGAGGAGATTGATCAAAACAGGTGTAAAGGAAAAATGACTTAGTTGCCCATAGCAACCAATCAGATCCCAGCTTTTATTTTCCAAAGGAGTTCTGAAAAATGAAAGGTGGAATCTGGTTGCTATGGGCAACTGAGCCAGTTATTCTTTACACCCTTTGATAAATCCCCTCCCAGTGTCTGTAGGTGTCTAGATTAGCTTGGATACCTTTTGAGCACCTTACGGTCAGTAAAGCCATAAGGAGACCCTTTGCTCTTTCTGACCCATTTGTCTCTAGTATCGATTAGTTCAGATCCCTTAAAACTGGTTTGAAATGAAGGTCAAATATGCAATGACATGACCAATAAGTTAGTGGGGGAGATTTATCAAAGCTGGTACAAAGGGAAACTGGCTTAGGGCTCTTTCACACCTGTGTTCTTTTCTTCCGGCATAGAGTTCCGTCGTCGGGGCTCTATGCCGGAAGAATCCTGATCAGTTTTATCCTAATGCATTCTGAATGGAGAGAAATCCGTTCAGGATGCATCAGGATGTCTTCAGTTCCGGAACGGAACGTTTTTTGGCCGGAGAAAATACCGCAGCATGCTGCGCTTTTTGCTCTGGCCAAAAATCCTGAAGACTTGCCGCAAGGCCGGATCCAGAATGAATGCCCATTGAAAGGCATTGATCCGGATCCGGCCTTAAGCTAAACGTCGTTTCGGCGCATTGCCAGATCCGACGTTTAGCTTTTTCTGAATGGTTACCATGGCTGCCAGGATGCTAAAGTCCTGGCAGCCATGGTAAAGTGTAGTGGGGAGCGGGGGAGCAGCATACTTACCGTCCGTGCGGCTCCCCGGGCGCTCCAGAGTGACGTCAGGGCGCCCCACGCGCATGGATGACATGATCGCATGGCACGTCATCCATGCGCATGGGGCGCTCTGACGTCATTCTGGAGCGCCCCGGGAGCCACACGGACTGTAAGTATACCGCTCCCCCGCTCCTCACTACTACTATGGCAACCAGGACTTTAATAGCGTCCTGGCTGCCATAGTAACACTGAACGCATTTTAAAGACGCTTTCAGTTCACTTGCGTTTTTCCGGATCCGGCATGTAATTCCGGCAAATGGAGTACACGCCGGATCCGGACAACGCAAGTGTGAAAGAGGCCTTAGTTGCCCATAGCAACCAATCAGATCCCACCTCTTATTTTTCACAGCTCCTTTGGAAAATTAAGGGATCAAACTGATTGGTTGCTGTGGGTAACTAAGCCAGTGTCCCTTTAAACCAGTTTTGATAAATCTCCCCTAGTATGTTTGATCCAGTCCTCCAAATAAAAAAATGTAAGATGTTTTTAGGGCACTTTTACATAACTGTATTTGCGCTCTATGTTACCCATGTATATTGGAAAACACGAAATAAACCTAATGTTTTTTTTTCTTCTCTTTGTGATTTGTGATTTATTTCTTTTTTTAAAGGAAACCGAGAATGCAGATATGGATGTGTAAAGGCGCCCTCGTGTGGTCTGTTTGACAATTACCTGCGCCCAGCACCTGTGTGCTCCTCTTTGTTTTGTACTATTCACCAGGCAGGATTCAGACGGGACATTGTGGATGCACTTTAAAGGGAGTCTTTCACCTAATCTGAGCGTTTTAGACCGCTCAGATCAGGTTATAGACTCTTTAACCCTCATTACGATCATTCCTTTGTCTTATGTGTCCCTCGCCCAGATAATGAAAATAATACTTTTTAAACTTATGCAAATTACCTTCTGAAGGTGCCCAGGGGCGGCGTTACTGGGCGATGTGCCCAGAAAAACACACCTCCAGCCGGCGGACGTCACGAGCGGCACCAGAGGACGGCGGGCTGGGAACTGGCCCGCACCTGCGCACTGCTCTGCCCATTATGGGCAGAGGAACATCCTTTCATATTGTGCATGCGCCGGCCGGCTGTCTTTAGTTGGCCGGCGCATGCGCAATATGAAAAGCTGTTCATCTGCCCATAATGGGCAGAGCAGTGCGCAGGTGCGGGCCAGTTCCCAGCCCGCCGTCCTCTGGTGCCGCTCTTGACGTCCGCCGGCTGGAGGTGTGTTTTTCTGGGCACATCGCCCAGTAACGCCGCCCCTGGGCACCTTCAGAAGGTAATTTGCATAAGTTTAAAAAGTATTATTTTCATTATCTGGGCGAGGGACACATAAGACACATAAGTCTAAAACGCTCAGATTAGGTGAAAGACTCCCTTTAAGACCTCTTTCACACAAGCGATACGGATTGTGTCAGGATCTGTTCAGGGAAAATCTGATGGTTGCAAGTTATCAGTTTTTTCTGCAGTTGTGTTCAATAACCATCTACATCTAACAACCATCAGTGCAGAACGCATTGCATCTGGATGGCTTCTGTTTTTCACACATTCCCCACTTACTTCTATGGAGCCAGGGCTGCATGAGAGAAGCACAATATAGAAGATGCTGCGATTTCTTCCTGGACGCAGAGATGATGCGAGAAAAACGACGTTGATGTACACAGACCTATTGAAATGAATGGTCAGGAGTCAGTCTGGATGCCATGCCTTCACTACACACATCACATCCGGATAGAAAACTTGCTTGTGTGAAAGAGGCCTTATACTATTATAAGAAGAAATCAATACTCCCCAATATTAAAATATCTGATACACACATTGGTAATTTCCATGCCGCTCTTATTATTTATTCTGACAAATATGTACGTTATTACTAGGGATAAGCGAATCGACTTCAGATGAAACATCCAAAGTCGATTCGCATAAAACTTTGTTCTAATACTGTACGGAGCAGGAGCTCCGTACAGTATTAAAATGAATTGACTCTGATGAGCCAAACATTTTCTCGTATTCAGTTCCAAGTGGTATCGGCTCATCGGAGCCAATACATTCTAATACTGTACGGAGCTCCTGTTCCGTACAGTATTAGAACAAAGTTTTATGCGAATTGACTTTACATGTTCCATCCGAAGTCGATTCGCTCATCCCTAGTAATAACGTACATATTTGCACAGAATAAATAATAAAAGCGGCATGGAAATTACCTAGTTATTACCAATCTATAGTGCCTTGAAAAAGTATTCATACCCCCTCCACATTTTGTCACGTTACACCCACAAACTTAAATTGGGATTTTATGTGGCAGACCAACACAAAGTAACAAGTATGTGTGAAATGCAAAGAAAATACTACATGGTTTTCAAAAATGTTAATAAAAATCTAAAAAGGGTGGCGTGCATTTGTATTTAGCCTCCTGTACTCTGATACCCCTAAATAAAATCCAGTGTGACCAACTGACATCAGAAGTCACCTTGTTAGTAAATAGAGTCCACCTGTATGTAATTTATCCTCAGTATAACTACAGCTGTTCTGTAATGGCCTCAGAGGTTTGTTAGAGAACATTCGTGATCAAACAGCATTGTGAAAACCAAGGAACACACCAGACAGGTCAGGGATAAAGTGTAAAGCAGGGTTAGGTTATAAAAAATATCCCAAACTCTGAACATCTTACACTGTTCAATCCATCATCCCCACATGGAAGGAGTATGGCACAACTCCAAAGCAACCAAGATATGGCTGTCCACCTAAACTGGCAGCCCAGACAAGGAGAGCAATAATTAGAGAAGCAGCCAAGAGGCCCATGGTCACTCTGGGGGAGCTGCAGAGATCCACAGCTCAGGTGGAAGAATCTGTCCACAGGACAACTATTAGGCCTCATGCACACAACAGTGTTTTTTCACTGTCAGTGATTTGGCTTCAGTGGTCCGTGTCCGATTTTGCTTCAGTCGTGTTTCCTTGTGTATTCCTTTTTTTTGTCTGACGGGAAAAAAAAGGAAGGTTAATGAAAAGTGTAATTTTATTGCACCAAGGTCTTGTAGAAAAAAACGGACACGGATGACATACCAGTTGTGCATCCGTTTTTTTTTTTTGACAGACCCATTGACTTGAATGGGTCCGTCCTCTGTTTTCCACTGACAAGAATAGGACAGGTTATATTTTTTTGACGGACTGGAATCACGGACGCGGAGAAAAAATAGAGGACTATCAGTTTTTTTTTTCACAGCTCCATCGAAATTAATGGGTCCTCCGCTAAACTGTGAAAAATGACGGAACGGACGCGGATGCACACAACGGTCGTGTGCATGAGGCCTTAGTTGTATACTCTACAAATCTGGCCTTCATGGAAGAGTGGCAAGAATTAAGACATTTTTGAAAGCAAGCCATAAAAAGGCCAGTTTGCCACAAGCCATGTAGGGGACACAGCAAACATGGAAGAAGGTGTTCTGGTCAGATGAGACCAAAAGTTGAACTTTTTGGCCTAAATGGAAAACGCTATGTGTGGTGGAAAACTAACATTGCGCATCATGCTAAACACACCATCCCCACAGTGAAAGATGGTGGTGGCAGCATCATGGTGTGGGGATGCTTTCTTCGGCAGGAAGAGGAAGCAGAGCAACGCTGGAGGAAAAACTGGTGCTGGCTGCGAAAGATTTGAGACTGGGATGGAGGTTCCCCTTCCAGAAGGACAATGACCCTAAACATACAGTCAGAGCTTCAATGGAATGGTTTAGATCAGTGGTCAGCAAAGTGCGGCTCGCGAGCCACAAGTGGCTCTTTAGATCCTTGAATGCGGCTCTTTGGTGTGCAACACGCCAGACCTGCAGGGTATGACGAAGTGAGGTCACAGTTATGGGCAATCGAGGGTAGTCACTATATTTGCGGAACCCTGGGCAGGCGCGTGGCAGTGAAGGAGAGGTAGACACAGTTCCTCTGGGGCACGCTCTGTAGATAGGGACCAGGCCTGATGGTAGTTGAGGTGCCCTGGATGTTACAGGTATTTTGTGTGCCTGGGGCAAGGTCCCTGTGGTATTCGTGACGCCAGTGCCTTTGGACGGTGGCACGCCGGTTGGTGGTTGGAAAGATGAAGGTACACAAGTATGCAGTGAACCAAACGTAAACTTTACTGGACAATCCAACTTTGTACAGCAGGGAGTAGTACAGTCTTTAGATTATTACAGTTCCACAAAAAGGGGCTTATTCACAAGTATGGCAGGCAATAGTCATGCAAGTTACACGGAGGGTAAATTCCACAAGCACTCAGCAGCAGGTTGTACTTTTACACTGTCCTTTCTAGAACTCCTACTCTGGCTTGATAACTCCCAAGGCCCGGATGCCTAAAAGGGTGGCTTTTATCCTTGGTTACTTCCTTCCTCAGGTATTATACTGCTTGCAATGGTTCCTAAGATCTTCTGCCTATCAGGGGCACTTGGCTTACCCTGGGACGCCTCCTCCTATCAGGTGGATACTGTCGGTTTCTCCCAGGAGGTTGAATCCTGCAACTGGGGTATCTCTTCAGAGCTAACTTAGGCTCTCTTGTTCTTCAGGCAAGCTGGAGCTTCTCAACAGCCTCCTGGACATCACTAACAGCCTGGGCTATCCAGCTGCATGTCAGGAGCAGGCTTCTTAACCTGTGTCTTCTCAGACTCCTGGCTCTGCACAAACTCTCCCTGTCTAAGCCTGGACATTTATACTAGGGGCTCCCTATCTCCCTCTAGTGTCTGGGATGTCTAACTACACCCAACTAGGCCTGCTGTTACATCATACAGGGGTACATTGCATATAACAACACATTAAAACATACATTAAATGCAGAATTAAATATGACATTTCTGTTCCTTGTGAGTAAGAGTAACGTGCACACCAATTGACCCTTGTGTAGTGCCCACCCATACCTAGTGGGACACTACAGGTGCGGGCTGGCAGGTGGGCGGCCGCGCAGCCATATCGCGCCGCTTAAGCTGCTTGCAAAATGTCCGTCATGTGCCTCCTGCCCCGTCTGTCTGCTCCTTCCACTTTATGAATGAAGCAGGCAGGCGGGGCAGGAGGCGCATGACGGAGGGTGAGATGTCACGCTGCGCACAGCAGCAGAAGGGCAGGCAGCGGCGGACTTTCGGCAGAACACCAGCCATGTGAGGAGTGGTGAAGAGGCCGCAGCTCAGGAGAAGCGAAATGTCCTGCAGCAGAAAGGTAGGAGCTGCCCACAGTGTGTGCACAGCGCCAGGCACTGCACCGGCCCCACAGCAAGTGTCCCTGCCTCCTCCCTTCCCCCCACTAATACATTACTTTACTTACTGGAGGGCACTTATGGGGGATATCTGTGGAGGGCACTTATGGGGGATATCTGTGGAGGGCACATATATAGCATCTTATGCTATATATGTGTCATCCACAGATATCCCCCATAAGTGCGTCAGCCACAGATATCCCCCATAAGTGCGTCAGCCACACATATCCCCCATAAGTGCGTCAGCCACAGATATCCCCCATAAGTGCGTCATCCACAGATATCCCCCATAAGTGCGTCATCCACAGATATCCCCCATAAGTGCGTCAGCCACACATATCCCCCATAAGTGCGTCAGCCACAGATATCCCCCATAAGTGCATCAGCCACAGATATCCCCCATAAGTGCATCATCCACAGATATCCCCCATAAGTGCGTCATCCACATTACATCCACATCTGCAGACAAGTTTAAGAAAAGTAAAAAATGATAAAGATAAAATGAAATAATAATCAAGATCCAAATAAAACAAAGTACATATAAAAGTATGTAAAAACACACTCTGGGCTCATGCCCACAAATGTAAGGGCGCTGTGCCTGTGCTGCGGACCGCAAATAGCGGTCCGCAATGCACAGACACAGACCATGGGGCAGCTGCATGAGGATCGCGGACCCATTCAATTGAATGGGGTTCGCGATCCGCATCCGACTGCCAGCACCGCAAAAAAGTAGCGCATGCTGAAGTGAATGGGTCTATGATGCGGGCTACACACGGCCGTGTGCAGCCCGCATCATGGACCCATTCACTTCAATGGGTCCAGGATCCGGGATATGAGTGCTACAGTGTGCTTCCATGGTGCTTCTGGCTGTGCCTCCGCACCGCAAAAAAGTAGTGCATGCGCTAATAGTCCTCACTGGTACTGTTGACGCAATATTTTAGGTTTTAAAAATGTGGCTCTCGAAAGAAATTTCAATCGTGGTTTTGGCGATATTTGGCTCAGTTGACAAAAAAGTTTGCCCACCACTGGTTTAGATCAAAGCATATTCATGTGTTAGAATGGCCCAAAGTCCAGACCTAAATCCCATTGAGAATCTGTAGCAAGACATGAAAATTGCTCTTCACAGATGCTCTCCATACAATCTGACTGAGCGTCAGCTATTTTGCAAAGAAGAATGGGCAAACATGTCAGCCTCTAGATCAGGCATGCTCAACCTGCGGCCCTCAAGCTGTTGCAAAACTGCAACTCCCAGCATGCCCAAACAGCCTACAGCAGGGCATTGTGGGAGTTGTAGTTTTACAACAGCTGGATGCAGGTTGAGCATCCCTGCTTTACAGTGGCGTCGCCAGGGTGGGGCCAGAGGGGGCCACGGCCCCCCCTACATCAAGCTGTGCCCCCCCAACTAAAATGTCCCCCATTCATTTTGGTACTAGTTGGTCTGTGCTGCGCACTGTGTAGGCACTAGGCAGCCCTACCGGACATCTTCTGATGATCTGATCTGACTGAGTCTCGGACTCGGTGCCGTTGCGGTCTCACTCTCTAGTCTCCACCCACCGCCGCCGCGTCCCAAGCCCCGCCCCTGGACCTGACCAGTTGAGTCAGACTCAGTCAGACTCAGTGGCAGTGCTGTGCATAAATCAGCGCTTCTGTTACCCCACTAAAGTCATTATTATTCTTTTGGCAACTTAAATTCCTCATAATGCGATATATCAATATATAATGTTCTTACTCATTTTGGTTGGGCAGTTTCTTCAAAAAACTGACTTTTATAATATGTAAATGAGCTCTCTACCAGCAAGTAGGGCGGTTACTTGCTGGTAGCAGCCGCATCCTCCTTTCATAAAGACTCCCCGAGAGGAGGACACTCGCTCGGCCGCTCCATCCTCAATGCGCCTGCGCCGATGACGTCACATCAACACCCGGCGCAGGCGCACTGAGGAAGGAGCGGCCGAGCGAGCGTCCTCCTCTGAGTGCGCCTGCGCCGACTGAAGACCGGTACGGCGCAGGCGCCAGATTTTGAACGCAGACAGGGCCAGCCAGAGGACGAGTGCGTTCCCTGGCCCTGTCAATCAACATGAGGAGGGGGCGTCTTTATGAAAGGAGGATGCGGCTGCTACCAGCAATTAGCCGCCCTACTTGCTGGTAGAGAGGTAATTTACATATTATAAAAGTACGTTTTTTTTTAAGAAACTGCCCAACCAAAATGAGTAAGAGCATTATATATTGATATATCGCATTATAAGGGATTTAAGTTGCCCAAAAAAAAATAATATGACTTTAGTGTGATGACAGAAGCCCTTTAAGCCAGCCAGGCCCAGACTAGAGAACAGACAGTGTGTGGCGTGGCCCTAACCTACCGATACCGAACAGACTGGACTGAGCCTGACCTAGTGGAGACGGTGTGTAGCAGGTTAACTTAATAATAATAAGGTACAACTTACAAGTAGTGACTGAGTGGACTAAGTGTCTTTCTATTCTAACTAGAGAGATTAGATCGGACTCTGACTGAGTCTGAGAGGAGCACTGGCTGGCGGCTGCCCCAGAATCTTCCTGATTTAAAAGTTAAAGGGGTTCTACACTTTAATTTAACTGATGAGCTATACTCTGGATAGATAATCAGCTTCTGATCGGCGGGGGTCAGACACCCGGGATCCCCGCCGATCAGCTGCTTGAGAAGGCACCGGTGCGCCAGTAGCGCCGCGGCCTTCTCACTGTTTACCGCCGGCCCAGTGATGTCACGAGTTACGACTAGTATCAACTAGCGTGGGAGTGGCTAAGCTCCATTCAAGTGAACAGAGCTTAGCCGCGCTCAGGCTAGTTGATACTAGTCGTGATGTCATTCAGTGGGCCGGCGGTAAACAGTGAGAAGGCCGCGGTGCTGCTGGAGCGCCGGTGCCTTCTCAAACAGCTGATCGGCGGGGGTACCGGGTGTTGGACCCCCGCCGATCAGAAGCTGATGATCTATCCAGAGTATAGATCATCAGTTAAATGAAAGTGCAGAACCCCTTTAAAGTTACTGTCAGTGCAGCCTGGATGATTACAGTGTTTACTACTTTACCGTTTAGAGAAATCATGTTCAAATGTGAGCGGTGGGAGGGTGGTCTGTGGATGTCATGAGTCATTACACTGTTATAGGGGGGAAGGATCTGTGGATGATACTCTTATAGTGTGATTGGGAGGGGGATCGGGGGTCTGTGGATGTCATGACACTGTTACGGGGGGGAATCTGTAGATGACACTGTTATAGGGAGGGGGATCTGTAGATGACACAGTTATGGGGGGGGGGATCTGTGCCACTCTGTGGATGACACTGTTAGGCTCCATTCAGACGTCCGTAACAGCGGCAATGTGCGGGTCCACATTTTTTTCCGGGAACGGAATTGCGGACCCGGAAAACGCGGGTCCGCATTCCCGTATCCGGCAGCACGTCATGCTGCCCTATAGAAATGAATGGGTCCGCAATTCCGTTACGCAAATTTTGGATGTGTGAATGGGGCCTTATAGGGAGGGGGATCCCGATATGACACTGATATGGGGTGGATCTGTGGAGGACACATAGCATAAGATGCTATAAACGGTATGTGTCATCCACAGATCCCCCTCCATAAGTGTCATCCACAGATCCCCAGGCAGCTAGGACATGTTGAAATCTGAGTGATTGGGGTTTTTCTTCCCTATTGCGGTTTTAGGTATTGGGTAAAGTATCGCAGCATTTCTAAGCGTACTTGTGTAAATGTATCGTTATAGCTGCCCCTCTACTTTTGTCCTGGCCCCCAGTGTGCCCCCCCCAAAATTTGAAAGCTAGAGACGCCACTGCTGCTTTACATGTTCAAAGCTGGTAGAGACAAACATAGTAACATAGTACATAGTACATAAGGCCAAAAAAAGACATTTGTCCATCCAGTTCGGCCTGTTATCCTGCAAGTTGATCCAGAGGAAGGCAAAAAAAAAAATCTGTGAGGTAGAAGGCAATTTTCCCCTCTATAGGCGAATAAAAAATTCCTTCCCGACTCCAATCAGAATAACTCCCTGGATCAGCGACCCCTCTCTAGTAGCTATATCCTGTAATATTATTACACTCCAGAAATACATCCAGGCCCCTCTTGAATTCCTTTATTGTACTCCCCATCAATACCTCCTCAGGCAGAGAGTTCCATAGTCTCACTGCTCTTACCGTAAAGAATCCTCTTCTATGTTTGTGTACAAACCTTCTGTCCCCCAGTTGCAGAGGATGTCCCCTCGTCACAGTCCTGGGGATAAATAGATGATGGGATAGATCTCTGAACTGACCCCTGATATATTTATACATAGTAATTAGGTCTCCCCTCAGTCGCCTTTTTTCTAAAGTGAATAACCCTAATTTTGATAATCTTTCAGGGTACTGTAGTTGCCCCATTCCAGTTATTACTTTAGTTGCCCTTCTCTGGACCTTCTCCAGCTCTGCTATGTCTGCCTTGTTTACAGGAGCCCAGAACTGTACACAGTACTCCATGTGTGGTCTGACTAGCGATTTGTAAAGTGGTAGGACTATGTTCTCATCATGGGCATCTATACCCCTTTTGATGCAACCCATTATCTTATTGGCCTTGGCAGCAGCTGCCTGACACTGGTTTTTCCAGCTTAGTTTGCTGTTTATTAAAATTCCTAGATCCTTTTCCATGTCAGTGTTACCGAGTGTTTTACCATTTAGTATGTACAGGTGACTTGCATTATGCCTTCCTATGTTAAACCTCATCTGCCACTTATCTGCCCAAGCCTCCAATCTATCCAGATCGCTCTGTAGTAGTATACTGTCCTCATCAGTGTCAATTACTTTACACAGTTTAGTGTCATCTGCGAAAATTTTTATTTTACTATGCAAGCCTTCTACAAGATCATTAATAAATATATTGAAGACAATAGGGCCCAATACTGACCCCTGAGGTACCCCACTAGTGACAGTGACACAATCTGAGTGTGTACCGGTAATAACCACCCTCTGTTTTCTATCACTGAGCCAGTTACTTACCCACATACAGACATTTTCTCCCAGTCCGAGCATTCTCATTTTATATACTAACCTTTTATGTGGTACAGTGTCAAATGCTTTGGAGAAGTCCAGATACACGACATCCATTGATTCGCTGCTGTCAAGTCTAGAACTTACCTCCTCATAGAAACTGATTAACTTAGTTTGACATGACCGATCCCTCATGAAGCCATGCTGATATGGCGTTATTTGCTTATTTCCGTTGAGATTCTCTAAGATAGAATCTCTTAGAAAACCTCCAAAGAGTTTACCCACAACAGATGAATTGCAGTGAAAGGTGGTCCTACAAAGTATTGACTCAGGGGGGGCTGAATACAAATGCACACCACACAATTTTTGAAAACCATGTATCATTTTCTTCTCACTTCACACATAGGTGGTATTTTGTGTTGGTCCATCACATAAAATACATTGAAGTTTGTGGGTGTAACGTGAAAAAATGTTGGAAAAGTTCAAGGGGTGTGAATACTTTTTCAAGGCACTGTATATATTCTCTTTCAGACCACTGTGAGTGTACACAGCTGTTTACACAATAACTGGTTGCAGCAGTGACCTGACATTCTTGCATCTTGTCAATTGATTATGTGACGCAAGGGGGTCAGGTTACCACTGCAGTAACTAAGTAAATACAGCATGCTGGGAGTTGTAGTTTGCCAGCTGGAGACCCCTGGTCTACAGTCCAGCTCTACAGCTCCTTTGCTTCAGTGCTCCATGGCTGTAGTTCTGGTTTTGTTTGCCTTTGCAGACCACGCTTTTCAAAGGAACATAAAGTATTCAAATAAGCAACCATATCAGTATCCACATAATACCTATAACAGTGCACTGGACAGTGATGGAGGTTTGGATGTACACAATGTACGAAATATTACAAAGCTGACCTAAAACACATCATGAGCCGTCATTGGAGCAGAGGAGCTGTAGTGATGTGCCATAAACAATAAGGGTCATTTCATGCAAGCAAGTTTTCCATCCAGATGCGTTCTATTTTGCGAACGGGCAGCATCCAGACTGAACTCTGACCCATTCATTTTCATGCATTGCTTTTCACTGACCATCTGTCTGTTCATGAAACATTACTAATGTTCTATATGGTCCATTCAAGTCAATGGGTCAGTAAAGGGTGTGTGTGGGAAGATCCATAGAGAGAACACAACGATCAAGGTAGTCCCATAGATGCTCAGTTGGGTTCAGGTCTGAGAAATTAGGGGGCCGGGGTAGTACTTAGAAGTCTGGGTCATGCTCTTCCAACCAATGTCAAGAATTTCTAGCCATGTGACCTGTTGCACAGTTTTGCTGGAAAATCCCATCCAGCCCAACGTCCATCCGTTCGATGAAGCAGAAAAGGTGACTCATTGGAGAAGACAACCCTCCCAATCAGTGGAGGTTCAATTCGGATACTGCAGCAAAAAGTAAAGTCTTTTCTGTCAATACAACTTCATTAGTAGTGACCATCCATCTGCTTTGGAGCTCCATACGCAGTAGGGTTCTCAGAACTGCTGTCGTAGACACACGTCTGGAAGGCCCCTGGTTCATGCCTCCACTGTAGCGCGTCAGTCCGCCCTCGCTCACCTTCGTAGCCGATGCTCACATCAGTGGCACGTGGTGCTCCAAAGTTTTCATGTCAGTTATTCATAATGGTGCCATTTGTCTGATACGCTTCACCACAGCAGCATGAGAACAGCTCACAAACTGCGCAGTTTCAGAAATACTGCCGCCCTTGGCCCGAAAGTCAATAATCATCTCTTTCTGCAACTCTGATAAATCACCCCTTTTACCCCTGACAGCAATGAGGGATATGTGTGCACACAGCCTACTGCACACCTTATATACCCACCAAGCCAGCTCACCACACCTTATATACCAACCAAGCCAGCTCACCACACCTTATATACCCACCAAGCCAGCTCACCACATGACCTTCATGACCTACGTGCCGATATCGAAAGTAGGAAGCGGTCATAATAATGTGACTCGACCGTGTAAATCAGGTGGAGAAGCTCTTTAGTAAAGTCATACCCATGTGTTACCTACTGTCTGTTACAGGGGAGATGGCATCAATGATATATGACTTAGTCCTAAGTGTTTGCCTCTTTCTCCAACCAGCACTGAATAGATTAAAGGGTCACTTAGTTTTGAAAAAACTTTTGACATGTCGTTGAGAAATATCAAAGGTTTTGATCAGTGAGGGTCAGACTGCTGAGATCCCCCACGAACCCTAGAACAAGAGAGAGAAGTACTCACATATTGCACTCTTCACTGCAGAGGATAGAATGGAGAAGGTCTCAAAGCCCGTCTCCTACAGCGAGGAGGAAGCGAGATATACGAGCAACTCATTCTGGCGTTTGGTGGGAGTCTCAGCACTCAGACTCTTGTCTTTGTCAATTTATGAAGTTATTACCTGAAGTCTTGCGAGACTTCGCGAAGTAATAACTTCGGCTCATAGGAGCCAATACATTCTAATACTGTACAGAGCGCTTGCTCCATACAGTATTCAAATTAAGTTTTATGCCAATCAACTTCGGATGTTTCATCCAAAGTCGATTCGCTCATCCCTAGTTATGACCACCACTAAAGCACAGATACGAGGTGGCTGGGAGGGGAACTGCTGTGCATGTGTGCCTATGAGCAGTCTCACGGTCCTGGCCACCAGAGAGGCTGGCGCTCTTTCCTATAGTGTACAAGCACGGCCACCGCTGATGGATTGCAGGGTGGTTGTTACCATGGAAACAAGCAGTGTATAATGTGATGGAAAAATGATTCCAGCCAGCAAAAGAGGCAATATTGACAATCACAATACATTAGTAAGTGCCTTGTATTAACTTTCTCTACATGATAGATTTATGGACAGTCTGCAAAAAAAATTGTGTTTTCTTCTGCCGGACACTATGGGTGAGAAAAAATAAAATAAAAAAAACACTGGGGGAGATTTATCCAACTGGTGTAAAGTAGAACTTGCTTAGTTGCCCACAGCAACCAATCAGATTCCACCTTTCATTTTTCACAGCTCCTTTGGAAAATGAAAGGTGGGATCTGATTGGTCGCTATTTTACACCAGTTTGATAAATCTCCCCCACGGTCTGTAAAATCTGTGCCCAAACTCTGAAGTCTGCACTGTGCATGTGTGCGCAGTGCAGGGAGCCGATGCAGCACTGGAGAGGAGCTGTGACAGAGGTGAGGAGGAAGAGTCCCACTGGTCACCAATGAAAGCGCGGCTATCTTGCTCAATATCCTGCCTGCTGCTTTCCCGCTCTGCGCCGTCAGAAATGGTAGAATGACTGCGGCCGGGGGGACTGGGCAGCTCTGACAGACTGGAGTCGAACATGAACAGCAGCGGAGATGGTGGTGCAGGCAGCGTGAGGGGAGCAGCAGCTAGCCTGCCAGAGAGTGCTGCAGGGTGTCTTCCCCTCCGTCACATCACCCCAGTGTCCGCCTGTCCGAGCTTTATCAGCATATCCATGGCCGTGTGTGGCAGGACTGGGGGCCCTATAGTGGATAATTGAAACTAATAGGGGCACTATATGTGACCAGTTAAACTAGTGAGGGCACTATAGGAGACCATTTAAACTAGTGGGGGCACTATAGAGGACCACTGTGGCAGTAAAGGGGAGTGTTTAAAGGGACTCTGTCACCACTTTCTAACCCCCACTTTTAAAACTATAGTTCTGTCCATGGAGCCCCTGTGATTTCAATGGTGGTGTTATATGCGAAATCCGCAGGCTCGTTTTGGTAAAAAAAACTT
Organism: Bufo gargarizans; assembly: GCF_014858855.1. Classification (NCBI taxonomy): domain Eukaryota; kingdom Metazoa; phylum Chordata; class Amphibia; order Anura; family Bufonidae; genus Bufo; species Bufo gargarizans. The sequence continues at coordinate 152,772,861 of NC_058087.1, read as the reverse complement.
TTATCTAACCTGTCAGTCATGATGATAAGGTGCCCAGGGCGTTTCTCCCGGTCTGAACATGCCGCCGCCGCCGTTTGTGCCCAGCTCCTCCTCTGCTTTGAATTTGCGCCGCCTGAATGTCAAGAAATACGCCTCCGGCTCTCCCTCAGTCCCCCCTCCTTTTCTAAAATTTCGCGCGTGCGCACAGGCCTGTGCCTGATGCGCCCGTGCGGACTTTTCGATTCAGCCTCATTGAGCGAAGTGCGCATGCGCACTTCGCTCAACCTCCCGCTAACGTGAACACTGCTGCACGCGCGGGATCTTAGAAAAGAAGGAGGGGGGACTGAGGGAGAGCCGGAGGCGTATTTCCTGACATTCAGGCGGCGCAAATTCAAGGCAGAGGAGGAGCTGGGCACCAACGGCGGCGGCATGTTCAGACCAGGAGAAACGCCCTGGGCACCTTATCATCATGACTGACAGGTTAGATAAAAGGTTTTTTTACCAAAACGAGCCTGCGGATTTCGCATATAACACCACCATTGAAATCACAGGGGCTCCATGGACAGAACTATAGTTTTAAAAGTGGGGGTTAGAAAGTGGTGACAGAGTCCCTTTAAGCTGCTGGGGCACTATAGTGGAGCGTTTCAGCTACAGGGGGCATTTAAGTTACTTGATGCATTATAATTACTGGGGGCACTATATGGGAAAATTATTACTACAAGGAGCACTATAAAGAGGCCTTATTACTTCTGGGACCACTATGTGGGATCTTTGTCAAGAGTGGGGACACTTTGAGGACATTTTACTGCTGGATCACTATGGGGGAGTTATCACTGTTACAGTGATAACTACTGGAGGCACTGTGAGAAACATTATTTCTTTTATTGGGCATTATTACTACTACCGGGGGTAGTACCCTGTTATCATTATTTGCCACAATATAAAGGGCACTACTACTAACAGGGGTACATCAGGGAACCATTATCACTATAGGGGCACTATTACTAATGAGGGTACTCTGGGAGAGCATTATTAGTATTAGTCGGACTTTGGGGAGCACTTTTAGTATGGGAGGACTATCTGTATGGCACTGTTATTGCTGCAGTATAGTATTTGGGGGAATGGGGAGCACAGGATTGGGGGTAGCAGCAGGATAACAATGTTGGGACACCAGGAGGAGGATGATGGAAAAGTGAGGAACCTAAGACGTCCGTGTGGTTAAACGCTGCAGAGATAAGATGTGGCTGAAAGAAATCATCATGGTGGTCTGGGCCAAACAGAGATGATGAGGAAAAAGAATGTCTACATCAGAGGAGACGTCACTGGATGTAAGAGGTGTGTGGTGATGTATTCTCCTGTATGGTAGTGGTGAATGTAATCTCCATATAACTATGGGCCAGATTTATCATGACAGCTCACTCCACTTTCACATATGGCTAAAGTCAGATTTATGATCGGCCCTTTAAGACTGTAATAAATGTGGTTTGACGGTAGCAGATTATCCGTCAGTAAGCAGCTTTACAAAAGTCGCACATCTTTACGAAAAAGTCGCATGTTCTATTAAAAAGTCTCATAAGATAAGCATGGTCCTCACTGGAGTGAAATTGCGCAATTTTTTGGGACTTTTTAAATAGTTGCAATAGTAAATCTGTCTAGAGATTAATTTACATAAGAAAACACGCCCACTTTCAGAAAACTGGCAAGCATAGTGCAGAGCAGAAAAAAGTCGCAATTTTTTTCTCAGTTTTAGTGATTGCGCAAAAATTTGCGACTTTTTCACTCCATTATTCTGACTTGAGCTAATGATAAATCTGGCCATATGTCTTTAATGCCGGGGTAGAGGGGCTGATTGGAGCAGCAATTGGCACATATGCATTGTGGCTGCATGTTATAGTCACGCCTTTCTGCAGCGCCATTCCCTGCAGCTCTGGTCGGTTGCCTCCTGTGGCTGCTTGTTTACAAACTGCAGCCGATCACCTGTCAGTGGTCTAATGCTGAGGACAGTGATTGGCTGCAGTGGTCATATGCTGCTGCCATATTTTAGTTTTAACTACTGGACAACCCCTTTAATTCTGGGGTGTTTGTGATTCAATGAAATTCTGTTTAAGATATTTTAAGGGTGTGGTCTCTAAAAAGGGGGTGAGCGTATGTCTGTAAAAATTTTAGGCTCTGTGATTTTTGGTTAAAGGGGTTTTCCCATCCCAGACAATGAGGGCATATCGCCACGACTGGGACCCACACCTACACCAAGAATGGAGCCCCGAAGGTTGTGGAGGGAGCACTGCTGGCTCGGCTATTTCCGTCGGCACCATAGAAATGAATGGGAGAAGTGGCCGCGCAAGCACGGTACGCTCCCATTCACTACTATAGGGAGAGCGCTTGGTGGTGGCCGGACCTGGGGAAACTATCATGCCAAGTCTGTTCTTGGTGTAGGTCCCAGAGGTGGGACTAGCGTAGCCATTCAGGCCACCCTCAAAAGACAGACTTAAAAAACCCACCGCTGATCCCGCTAAACCACGCCCTTGACCTGATTAGGCCACGCCCCCTCTCACTCCACAGCCGATGGGGATTGAAAAAATGAAGGTAAAAATCAACTTCTGTCAGCTGCAGGGGTGGGAAGGAGGGTGCAGTTCAAAAGGATATCCCTGTGTCCGTCCAGGCCCTGCGCTGGACAGGGAGTCTGAAAGCCGGACTGTCCGGCCTAAAACCGGACCTCTGGCCACCCTGGGTGGGACCTGCACCTATCAGACAATGGGGGCATATCCTAGTGATATGCCCCCATTGTCTCAGATGGGAATACCCCTTTAAATTGTTCAGAAAATTTTTAAAGGATGGCTAGCAACCCTGATTACAGCTTAGGGTAACACTAGCGTTTTTCTTTTCCGGCACGGAGTTCCGTCCTAGGGGCTCCATACCGGAAAAGAACTGATCAGTTTTATCCCCATGCATTCTGAATGCTGGATCCGGCATTTATTTACATTGAAATGTATTAGTGCTGGATCCGGTATTAAAAATACCGCAATGCCGGATCCGACCTTCCGGTCTGCTCATGCGCAGACCTTTAAAAATGTGAAGAAAAAAAATAAAAATAGAAACTGATCCATTTGTCCGTATGACAAACGGAGAGACAGATCACTTCTTCTTGCAATGCATTTGTGAGACGGTTCCGCATCCGTTTGCATGCAGATTGCCGGATCACTCTGCCGCAAGTGTGAAAGTAGCCTTAGCCCCATTCACTTCAATACAGCTGAGCTGCACTACAAAGCACAACAAAGGGACGTAAATAAAGCAGGCATGTATTTCTAATCCTAGAAAACTCCTCTAAAAGTGGCAAATGTTTCCGAATCCTGCACCGGAGGGCCACACAGGATACCAGATCCCCACTCGGCTGCTGTGATATGTGGGGTGAGGAGCCCGGGCTGCGGAGCTGTAGGCTCCCCGAGTCCCCGCACAGCAGCACGTAGGAAGGAAGCTTCTACTTCCAGGCCACGGCTCTTACAACTGTCGTCACAATAGTCCTTCCACGTGGCTAAGCATGCCGGGATTTGTAGTTCTTGCGGCCCTGAGGAGCGCCACTCTACAATGGCGTAAAAACTACATTTCCCAGCAGCGCTCGCAGCAGGGTGCTCGCCGTGGTTTATCTGCTGTTCCCCGGCAGAGGGGGGTTGTGGCAGGGGAGAGAGTGTCATCCTGATCGGTTTTCCAGGATGAACTGACTGGGACAACAAGTCAGCAATGTTCGGGAGGTCGAAGAGCTGGGTGAGCGGCTCCGGGCGCTCCTCCTCCGGCGTCCATTCCCTGGACCGCCTGAAGTAAGTGTGTGCTGAGGAGGTCACAGCTAAGAGCAGGTCACCACGTACTTCTGCTGCTGACCTGAGCCCTCTGCTTTCCCCATAATCCTCCGGCTGTGACGTCACCGCTGGTAGTGTTTACTGAGTGCTGACATCACAGTGAGGAGGCCAGGTGGTCCTCAGCTCCAAGGTGTCATGTCCTGGTGTAAAGCATGACTGTGGCCAGTCTACTGGTCATGTGTGTCAGACTGGTGTGTTCCTCAAACTGTCACTGGTGACAGGGCAGAGCTGTGTCCAACTGGTGTAAAGTAGAACTGGCTTAGTTGCCCATAGCAACCAATTAGATTCCACCTTTCATTTTGGACAGCTCCTTTGGAAAATAAAAGGTGGAATCTGATTGGTTGCTATGGGCAACTACTATACACCAGTCTAATAAAGGACCCCATATGTTCTGTACTATGGGTCACAGCTATATGTACCGCCATATAGTGAGTTGATAGATTTCCCCCGGAAATAGTGATTTTTCGGGGGAAAATAGCATTTTGATGTGTCCGTGTGAGATCAGAGGGACCTGGATGATACTGATACACTGTGGGTCCATAGAGAGCGCCATATTCAGGACTACGTCTTATATAGATCAGCTACACCAGGGTCAGCCGTCTCTGGAACTCCATCTGCTGTGGAACTATCACTCCCAGCAGGCACACTTGCTTGGCTGTTCTCAGAATTCCCATAGAGCTTGCTTGGAATTGTAGTTTCACAACAGCTGGAGTGCCGGTGTTCTGTCAGAAAACCTTAAATTGTCAGATTCCCTTACCCCACGTGACTTCCGGGGGTGTGCGCCTCCGCGCAAGCGCAGTACCACGGCACGGTGCCTCCACGCAAGCGCGATACCAGGGCATGGGTAAGGTAAAATTACAGTGAGCGTTGACTCATGGACACCGCACGTGCGCTCTCAGGGGTAAGGAGATCTTTGTCTTGTTAAAGAGGACCTTTCACTAGAATAAAACTTCTAAACTATCTATACAGACACGGAGAGCGGCGCCCAGGGACCCCCCTGCACTTACTGTTATACCTGGGCCCCGCTCCGGTCTCCGGTAATTGCCTCCGGTATCTTCATAGTTAGGCTCCACCCAGGGGAACCTGCCGGCGTCTTATTCTCCCATGCTGTAGCGCTGGCCAATCACAGCGCTCAGCTCATAGCCTGAGAGGCTTTTTTTTTCTCTCAGGCTATGAGCTGAGCGCTGCGATTGGCCAGCGCTACAGCATGGGAGAAGGAGACGCCGGCAGGTTCCCCTGGGTGGAGCCTAACTATGAAGATACCGGAGGCAATTACCGGAGACCGGAGCGGCGCCCGGGGATAACAGTAAGTGCAGGGGGATCCCTGGGCGCTGCTCTACATGCCTGTATAGTTACTTTAGATGTTTTATTCTAGTGAAAGATCCTCTTTAAATCTCCTTACCCTCACACTGTGCACGCGTGGATTGTAAAATCTCCTTACCCTCACTACACAGCGCAGGCGCAGTGTGAGGGTAAGGAGATTTAACAAGACAAAACACTGTCAGATCTCCTTACCCCTGAGAGCGCACACGTGGTGTCCGTGCGCGCATCCATGAGTGAACGCTCACTGTAATTTTACCTTACCTATGCCGTGGTACTGCGCTTGCGCGGAGGCGCACACCCCCAGGAATCACGTGGGGTGAGGGAATCTGACGAGGTAAGGTTTTCTGACAGAACACCGGCGGTTGCCGACCTCTGGGCAAATTCTAGAAAATTCTGGATCGGTCATTAAAAATGACCTAAAATCCGGCAGTGTGGGTAGAAGAAATCCAATAACGCACGATCTGCTGTGATACGGCTGCGCTCACAAGGCATGGAGGCCACAAAGCAGTGTGTGAGAACGACCAATAGCAACCAATCAGATTGATCCTTTCAGTTTCCAAAGGAGCTCTGACAGGTGGAATCTGATTGGTTGCTATGGGCAAATAAGCCAGTTTTCCTTTGCGCCAGTCTTGATAAATCCACCCCCCCCCATAGTGTTTTGAAGCTCATATTTGGTCCTCTTTGCTCAGTCTTCTGCTTACAGGAGTTTCAGGGTACGGGAAATACTGCGAAAATCTCCGTAGCGGATTGTGCTGCAGATCCACGGCAAAAGCTGCATGTGTGCTCCTGGAGAATGCAAAAACCAACAACTCGGGGACAACCCCTTTAACGAAGTGATCGAGCTTCAACCCCAAATTTTTCTAGGCCCTTGACAGCGCAGCACATCACATAAAAATGGCAACCGCCAACTCCCTGCTGCTCCAGTTCAGTGCTGAGACTTCCGGCCTCCTTCCAGTTCCCGATGTGTAAACCTCCAGACAGGGTCCTGTGCAGGACCAGACCCTCGGTGCTGGAACAGGTTCATCCAGCTCACAGAGTCCTACTTGTCACTTTTCTTCCCTGCTACTTGCAGCGTCGCGCTCTGGATCGCTAGTGTTTGTTTTCCTGGCTGCAGCAGTGATGTTTCGGGCACGTCACATGCCGTGTCCTGCTGAGGCCAGTGATTGGCTGCACGGTGACCTGTGTTACTGAGAATGTCACCACTGCAGCCAGGAAGGTGACATCAGCGTGGTGCTGGAAGGGGCGGAAAGTGCTGAATATTTTAGTACATTCACTGCTGCTGACAATTTTTTAATTTAACTTGGACTACTCCTCTAAAGGCGTTGTCGGAGAATACACAGGGGGTCATTTATTATTGTGAAATACGCCTAAGGGCTTGTTCACATCACCGTTGTGTATTCCGTTATGACATGGTTATAACGGAATCCATAAGACGGAAATCAAACCGGAAACCTTCAGAGGCCATTCCGTCTGATCCGTCATAATAGAAGTCTATGGATCCGTCTGGTTTCCGTTATGCTGGACGGCAAACAAGATTCTGTCGACAGCCATAACGGAATGCATAACCTTGATCTGAACAAGCCCTAAATTAGGTGTGTTTCCGGAGCAGATGGCAGTGCAGCTAACCGTCATCTGCGACTTCGTCCCACTCACGCCAGGTCTAAAAAAGTCTCATTCACCATTTTTTACACCTGTTTTAGGCGTAGAAAAATGTGTAAATGTACGACAACTCAGAACCTGTGTTCCATTTAGAACTGGCGCTGGATGAAGTTATGGAGAGACCGGCGCCTCTTCATAACTTCGTCGGATCCACCACCAGCTATGGGGCTTTATTAAGACCAGCGTCTAAAACGCTGCCCTTAATAAATGTGCCCGATAATTTCTAAGAGGTGGCGGCAGCCTACCTCCCCTACTGAAAGGATCATACTTACCTCTCCCTGCCGCTGCCGTCCTCCACGTCTCTATCTTCTGGTCCGAGATTTGTGTTCTTCCTCCCCGGCATGGACACCTGATCCTCTGTCCACAGGAGACATGCGCTGTTCTTAGGCCCCTTTCAAAGGGGCTAGTATTTCGACCAGGTGAAATGCGCGAGTTGAACGCATTGCACCCGCACTGAATCCCGACCCATTCATTTCTATGGGGCTGTTCACATGAGCGGTGATTTTCACGCATCACTTATGCGTTGCGTCAAAATTGCAGCATGCTCTATTTTGTGCGTTTTTCACGTAACGCAGGCCCCATAGAAATGAATGGGGTTGCGTTAAAATCACAAGCATCCGCAAGCAAGTGCGGATGTGGTGCAATTTTCACGCACGGTTGCTAGGAGACGATCGGGATGGGGACCCGATCATTATTATTTCCCCTTATAACATGGTTATAAGGGAAAATAATAGCATTCTGAATACAGAATGCATAATAAAATAGCGCTGGAGGGGTTAAATTTTTTTTAACTCGCCTTAATCCACTTGATCGCGCAGCCGGCATCTCCTTCTGTCTTCATCTTAGCTGTGTGGAGGAACAGGACCTGTGGCGTGTCCCGGTAAATAATACAATCTACAGAACACCGATCCCAAGCCTGACCTTCTGTGAAGAAGTTCGGGTTTGGGTACCAAACATGCGCGATTTTTCCCACGCGAGTGCAAAACGCATTACAATGTTTTGCACTCGCGCGGAAAAATCAAACATTTTCCCGCAACGCCCGTGTGAAAGAGGCCTTAGTGTTCTTATGAACCAGTCCGGGTGGTTACTTCTGGCGCTTTGGTTTTGGAGCGTCCTCCACATTCAGCATCGTCATAACCTACAGATAATATATTCTGTGACTCATTAGCTGCTTCTCATAGTCTGTACAGTCAGCGTTTACCGGGACACGTCACAGCTTTACCATGAAGAAGCAGATAGTAATGGACACGCCTGAAGACCTTGGAAAATACAACACAAGGGAGAAAATGGTTAAAGTGAGCTTCCGGGTCAAGAAAATAATCCCTTTAACTGGTGCCCTTCTTTTTAGCTGCCGATCCGCCAATTCCCAGGCTCCTCTTCTGCCGCCCAAGATGGCTGCAGTGCTTCTCAGACTGCCTGATGCATACTGTGCATTTAGTAGCCCAAGACACTTCTTGCTGCCCTTGGATTGGCCAGCACTACTCATGTGAACAGCGCTGGCCTGGAGAAGTCGGACGTGTCTTGGACTACTGATGCACAGTGGCAGCTCAGGAGCTGTGTCCTTTTAACAGACGATATGGCTAGTGGCAGTTGAAGATTTAAACTGAGCGTGTGCGACCACCTCATTGAGGTGGACAAGAAAGAAGGAAAAGGGGCAAACAGCAGGTGGCGCAATACATTTTATTGAATAGCTCAGCAGCTAAACTAAGATTTTACTAACATACAATTTTAAAAGTATTCAGATCCAGGTGATAGTTTGAATAATTTACAATATTTTTTCGTGGTGCAACCCCGTTAAGGGGGTTGCCTGGACAAAATTTATTCGGAAAAATGATTTAAAAAAAGGCTCAGAATACTTTGAGGAAGTAAAGTAATTCACACCTCACTGATCTCCTGCTGCTCCTGTTCTGATTCTTCCAGGGTCCCCTGCCAGTCTTTCCTTCCTATCAAGAAGAACACGTGGCCTGCGACCAGCTGAACGGTCAAATTTCTGTGTCATGAGGGACCTGGGAGTGGAGGCTGTCAGGAGATCTGGAAGCAGTGTATTTGTTTCTTCTGTTGGATGCAGATTTCCTGAGTGGTGGGAACCATGTCTTGTACCCCTGCGAACCCCCTCAACCATTCAGCAGAGGGACCTCAAGTGTCAGTGCCGCCCTGACCCTAAAAGACATGACGTGAGCTGCTGGCACCCCCCCTAACACAGCACACAGTAGTAGAGGTTCAGTAAGGTCAGAGGTTTATTGAGGTTCCAGTGGGGTTTCAGCCTGATGACGTCAAGAGACTATGAACCACAGTGTATAGGGGTACAGTGACGGGCCTCACCCTTAGGATCCCATATTTAAAAAAAAATAAACTTGTGAAGGGGAGTAAAAGGTGGTCATAAAATATAGAAATGATTACGGACAATATGGAGATGCTAGAGATGATGGTGCTGTGTGTCTGACTACTAACTGTCCTCTCCTCGTTTTCTAGGTACATGTATCATGTCCTAACCAAGAACACCACCGTGACAGACCTCAACCGCAACCTGCTGGTGGAGACCATTCGTTCCATCACAGAGATCCTAATCTGGGGAGATCAGAATGACAGCTCAGTGTTTGAGTAAGTGCACACCTGGCCTTGGCTGTGGGGTGGGAGCCTTTATTTTCTGTGTAACATGTTTTTTTAGGATCCATTTAATTTTTGGTGGTCTTATTGATCAAGCGATTACCTGGATCAATGATGTCTACTCAGTGCTCTACACGGTGTTGTGTTTTCTATGTGTCCAAAAATGTGGTTCAGTTGCTTTTTATCTTTAGCCCAGATCATTTTTCTACCAAGCGCATGAAATAATGTAGTCTTTTAGGCTTTTTCATGGCTGAGGTACTTTTCTTAAAGGTCTCTTTACACAGGCCGAGAGTCAGCCAGATAATGGCTAAGCGTTTGTAGGAACGCTCATTAACAATGATCTGGCGGTGTAAAGGGACCACTGATTACCGCTTGTTTATGTTGTAATATGATCGTTTGTTTGCCGGCAGCAGATAGTGCCATCCAAACAGTCTCTGCTGCCGACAAACAGTACAAAGAAATCACTCCTCCCTATACTGTGGAGGAGATTGCGGCATGTACATGTCTTGACTGATGACCTCACGATTGCTAGGAAGACACGTTTCCTTCTCGACAATCATCTGATACATCTACTAGTGTAAAGGAAAAATCTTCAGTGTTGTTTTTTTCAGCATTTCCGCAGCAAAAACTACAACGAAACCGCATGTATTCCATCCGTTTTTGCTGTAGAATAGCCAGCAGATTTCACCCTCTCCATTGCAAAGGGTAAAATACACAAGAGAAATCCGCTGTGTAAATTGACATGCTGCGGACCTTTTCCTGCAGCGTTGTACAGTGCCAGCAAAGTGCATGAGAATTTCTGAATAATAAATTCTGGTTATATAAAGTTATCCCCTAACCAGAGGATAGGGCATAATTATTAGATCGGTGGGGGTCCTACTGCTGGGACTCCCACTGATCATGACAATGGGGGCCCTACCCCAGGATATAGGAGAGCGGGAGCTCCATACGGGGTTTGGAGCCCCCGCTCTCCTATCGCTGAGACCCCACGATCTAATAGTTATCCCCTATCCTGTGAATTGAGGATAACTTTATGTAACTGGAATAACCCTTTATGGCTTAGACTACATGGCAACATGTGTGGCGCAGCAGCAAGTCTCAGAAAGTTTGTGTGACCCAAAACTTTTTTAGAGCTGTGATTTGTAACAATACAGCCAAGTGGCTTCCATTGTGGTTGTGATGGCAAAGAGTGTTCTGTCGCTGTGTCGCAGTGCTGTGCATTTCAGCCTATTTATTGCAAAAGATGAAATCTGGGGTAGGAATTGACGTGCTGCAGACTTAAAATCCAGACCGCTGTGGATTTTTATTGTAACGTGTGGGTGAGATTTTTAAAGTCTCACCGACTTTGCTGGCACTGTAAAACTTTGCGGATTTGCCGCATTCAAATCTGTACTGGCAAGCCCGCAGCGTAAGTGCTACATGTGCCAATACCGGAGGGGTGCGGCCATACGTGGCGAGTTTATGCAGCAGATCTGGCTGAAATCCACAGTGGCAAAATTTGCACCAAATGGTGCGTATTTTGAAGCAGATTTTGGCTGGTATGCCTCAGGTTTCTCCCCCTGCATTGTCTGCTGCAGTGGAAAATCTAAAGCGTATCTGGCTGACATCTGCTGTTGATTCAGGTGAGGAAACAGCGGATTGGCTGCAGATTTAACCCTCTGCATTTCAAAGGGTAAAATCTGTGGCAGATATCCGCAATATAAATTGTCAAGTTATATGTGGCTTTCTCTGCAGACACTCTGAGTATCATGTGGATAAGACTTTAGTAAATCTCATCCGCTTCGCTGCTTCTTCTGTAATGTTCGGCAGATTCTTGGCTCACGATGCTGCTGCGGAGAATCGGCAGCATTTACGGTACGTGTGTGGCTGGACCCTGAAAGAGCGCGGCAGCCACTTAACTCTCATGATCAGTGTGGGTCGGTCCTGCTGTTTGGACCTCCTTCAGACATTGACTAGAACTGTAGCTTTATACAGTGCACACTGGAAAGTGACTTTCTGCTTTGCTAACTGTGTAATCTCTTACGTTGCAGCTTCTTCCTGGAGAAAAACATGTTTGTCTTTTTCTTGAACATTCTGCGACAAAAATCCGGCCGTTACGTCTGCGGGCAGCTACTTCAGACACTCAACATGTTGTTTGAGAACATCAATCACGAGACATCTTTATGTAAGTTGTAGGAATCACACATGGTAATGATGTACATACTACAGGTGTAAAATAGAGATATATATATATATATCTCTATCAGTACAGACCAAAAGTTTGGACACACCTTCTCATTCAAAGAGTTTTCTTTATTTTCATGACTATGAAAATTGTAGATTCACACTGAAGGCATCAAAACTATGAATTAACACATGTGGAATTATACACATAACAAAAAAGTGTGAAACAACTGAAAATATGTCATATTCTAGGTTCTTCAAAGAAGCCACCTTTTGCTTTGATTACTGCTTTGCACACTCTTGGCATTCTCTTGATGAGCTTCAAGAGGTAGTCACCTGAAATGGTTTTCACTTCACAGGTGTGCCCTGTCAGGTTTAATAAGTTGGATTTCTTGCCTTATAAATGGGGTTGGGACCATCAATTGCGTTGTGGAGAAGTCAGGTGGATACACAGCTGATAGTCCTACTGAATAGACTGTTAAGAAATGAAGGTCAGTCAGTCCGAAAAATTGGGAAAACTTTGAAAGTGTCCCCAAGTGCAGTCACAAAAACCATCAAGCGCTACAAAGAAACTGGCTCACATGCGGACCGCCCCAGGAAAGGAAGACCAAGAGTCACCTCTGCTGCGGAGGATAAGTTCATCCGAGTCACCAGCCTCAGAAATCGCAGGTTAACAGCATCTCACATTAGAGACCAGGTCAATGCCACACAGAGTTCTAGCAGCAGACACAACTCTAGAACAACTGTTAAGAGGAGACTGTGTGAATCTGGCCTTCATGGTAGAATATCTGCTAGGAAACCACTGCTAAGGACAGGCAACAAGCAGAAGAGACTTGTTTGGCTAAAGAACACAAGGAATGGACATTAGACCAGTGGAAATCTGTGCTTTGGTCTGATGAGTCCAAATTTGAGATCTTTGGTTCCAACCACCGTGTCTTTGTGCGACGCACAAAAGGTGAACGGATGGACTCTACATGCCTGGTTCCCACCGTGAAGCATGGAGAAGGAGGTGTGATGGTGTGGGGGTGCTTTGCTGGTGACACAGTTGGGGATTTATTCAAAATTGAAGGCATACTGAACCAGCATGGCTACCACAGCATCTTGCAGCGGCATGCTATTCCATCCGGTTTGCGTTTAGTTGGACCATCATTTATTTTTCAACAGGATAATGACCCCAAACACACCTCCAGGCTGTGTAAGGGCTATTTGACCATGAAGGAGAGTGATGGGGTGCTGTGCCAGATGACCTGGCCTCCACAGTCACCGGACCTGAACCCAATCGAGATGGTTTGGGGTGAGCTGGACCGCAGAGTGAAGGCAAAAGGGCCAACAAGTGCTAAGCATCTCTGGGAACTCCTTCAAGACCATTTCAGGTGACTACCTCTTGAAGCTCATCAAGAGAATGCCAAGAGTGTGCAAAGCAGTAATCAAAGCAAAAGGTGGCTACTTTGAAGAACCTAGAATATGACATATTTTCAGTTGTTTCACACTTTTTTGTTATGTATATAATTCCACATGTGTTAATTCATAGTTTTGATGCCTTCCGTGTGAATCTACAATTTTCATAGTCATGAAAATAAAGAAAACTCTTTGAATGAGAAGGTGTGTCCAAACTTTTGGTCTGTACTGTATGTGTGTGTGTGTGTGTATATATATATATATATATATATATATATATATATATATCTATATCTATATATATATATCTCAGTACAGACAAGTAGTTTAACCCCTCAGATGCCGTTAATGCAGCATCTGTGAGGTGAGGCACAGGGAAGGTGCTTCCTTTGCCTTCCAATCAGAGCCCCCGTGCCGAAATCGCAGGGCTCCGATCAGTTGCTTGGGAAAGTCTGGGGGCTTTGGAAAGTTCCCAGGTCTGTCATGGCTAACTGCCTGAAAATCCATGCACAAGGCACGACTCTCGGGCAGGCAGTGAAAATCCCATAGACTGCAATAGTATTCTATTGTGGTCTATGGGACAGACGTTCAGAATATGCCATGTTCAAGTCATATTACAGTAAAAAAAATTGTAAAAGAAATGAAAAAACACTAAAATTTAAATACCCCCCCTTTCCCAATTTTTGATATAAAAAGAAATAGAAAATATAAATAACAGTATTGCGGTGTCTGAAAATGCCTAAAACATTAAATAGGTTAACATGTATAATCTCAATGATACAGGTTTGCCATATCCTAAATAATTAACTAATAACTTGGAAAGCAAGAGGAAGCTAAAAAAACAACACAAAAAACTTTATTAAATAAAAACTCAGTCGGGAAAAGGTGAATAAAGGGGCAGCGCTCCGGCCATTCTTCGGCTGTGTGAGAGGGGCCGCGCGTTCCTACTGCTTTTTTCATACTTTGTTTCTGGCTCAAAGCATTAGGTTACATTAGGGGCTCCTGATGAGGCACCTTTGTTTGCAGAAACGCGTCGGGCCTCGGACATTATTTGACGTGTAGCCTGTTAGAGCTATGAGGACCATGTGGAACTGTGTTGGCTGCATGTATTGCAGTGCATGTGGTAAATCAGCTTGAGGAGATGTGGGCACGGTATTGTAGTTTACAACAGGCTCCACTGAAATAACTTCTATATTGGCAGCGATTATGGACGTTTTGGTTTGATACCAATACCCCGAGTCTTCGCCATTTTTGCTGGCTAATATTACTGCACCATCTGGCCTAGGGACAGGTTTTTAAAGGGGCAGTCAGGTTTGACCCTGAGCCTTGTATATTGAATCCCTAGATTTGATTGATTACATAATCATTTCCATTCGTGCAAATAGCACTGGTTTTATTCACCTTTTTCCGACTGAGTTTTGATTTAATAAAGTTTTTTTGTGCTGTTTATTTAGCTTCCCCTTCCTTTTCAAGTTATTAGTGAACTATTTAAAACATTAAAATATTTTTCCTGCTGGTGTGATTCACCTTGTCCCCCCCCAATTTTTTTAATTTAAATAAAAGGCGATTAAAAAGTCATCCTAACCCAGAATACACATATACTGCGGGGAATATGCAGTGTTACATGCCACATTACGTGTTCTGCTCTTTTTCTACCATCAGATTACTTGCTGTCTAATAATCATGTGAATTCCATCATCGTCCACAAGTTTGATTTTTCTGACGAGGAGATAATGGGTTATTATATCTGCTTCCTAAAAACGCTCTCTGTGAAACTGAACAGCCATACTGTACATTTCTTTTACAATGAGGTGAGTAGTAAATGGCCACTTTGCACACCTTGACGTCCTAGTACTTCAGTAATATGGCAGCACTTTCTGACTGCTATGGGAACCCACAATCTTAAGTAAAGAGGTTCATAGTGCACTGTGGATCCTTTTCAGGGACCATGTTTTCAAGATCAGCTAGAGTCCTATATGCTACTCCTATCCACTAAACCAGGGGTAGGCAACCTCCGACACGTCAGCTGTTGTGAAACTACAACTCCCAGCATGAATACTTTTTCTACTCTTGTCAGAACTCTCATAGAAGTGAATGGGAATTGTAGTTTCACTACAGCTGGAGTGCCAAAGGTTGCTGACCACTGCACTAAACCTTGAAGAACAAAAAATTCTATAAAAGTGTTTCCTTCCTCCCTGCTTCTCCTTCTTTGGCTGGCGATCGGCTCTGTGCACTAGCATGAGCTAACAGGCAGACAGGAATTTTGGGAAAGGAGCGGGGCTTAACACTGCAATCACTTTAATGGGCTCTCAGAGCACTGTGAAAGAAACAGCAAAACATTAGCGGCTTCTTGCACCCCCCCCATGTGTGTGCAAGACTGTACCAGGCCACTGGCACCACAGAAAGTGCTACCCAGCTTCCCCAGGTGCTGGAATGTCAAGATTGCCTATATAGCCATCTATCTAGGAAAATTTAACATTCGTCAATGTTGGAAATCTGGATTACAAGTCTTGTGGATCTGTACACATTGTCCATTTAATATTATAACAATAAGACCAGGCACTCAGATATGTAGTCAAAAATAAGAAATATTTAATTAAACTCCCTAAAGTGGCATCAATTCATGAGTATAGCAGCATAAAAATCACATATGAGTAAATCGCATAGGTTGCAGCAATAATTAATAAATATAACAGCATAAAAATCATATATGAATAAGTCAATCAATCACATGGGTGGCAGCAATAGGTGCTCATCAAGGTGCAAAAAGTGAGGATAATAGCAACAATGGAAGAGACACAGTGCATCGATAATCAAAGTCCAGAATGTTGACAACCGCAATCCATATGTTAGATCTTTAAAAGGTAATAATCCACTTGTATATCCGGATAACACTCTTAAATTAACGGATTCTTAAATAATCGTATTCATAAATAATCGTGGTTCTGTATGGTGTTGCTGCTGACTTTCAGCAGTGCATAAGAGAATGTTCACAAGTCTTTAAGAAAGACAGAGGGGACCAAGAGGCACGTACCGAGGTGGCGTCCCACCTATTTTTACAACTGTGTTAGTGTTACCTCAATCTAGTCGATGTCCTCCTGTCTTTGTGCGGGCTTGGGAATTCGGAATGAGCCGGATATCAACTGACTACGCGCTTGTTGGAACTTCGTGTCATCCGCTGATTGTGCGCTTGTTAAGGCTTCGTATCGTCAGAGCTTTCTCCAATGGTTGCCGGTCCTTGACACAGGAATTTTTCCTGCGTTAAAATTCAGGAAAACTTCAGTCCCAGCATGCCGGTGCAATGTATAACCCATGCGCGTTTCGGGGATATTAGAATGAATTTAATGTTACCCTTGCATTGCACAAGTAACCCAGCTTTCCCAGGACCCTGAAAGACAAATCTGCCTAGCTATGGCACTATTTAGGAGTGAGAAGGTGGATTTATCTTGGTAGATTTAGTATTCTGCAGTCCATCCCAACTCCACATGGTGGTAACCCAGCTTTCCTAGGACTATGAAAGGCAAAACTGCCTAGCTGTGGCACTATTTAGGAGTAAGAAGGGGGATTTATCTTAGTACAGTTAGTAGTCTGCAGACTCTGTTACAGCTCCACCTTGTTGTAACTCAGCATTCCTAGGATGCTGAAAGGCAAAACTGCCTAGCTGTGGCACTATTTAGGAGTGAGGAGAATGATTGATTTAATAGCGTCCTGGCTGCCATAGTAACACTGAACGCATTTTGAAGACGGATCCGTCTTCAAATGCTTTCAGATCACTTGCGTTTTTCCGGATCCGGCGTGTAATTCTGGCAAGTGGAGTACACGCCGGATCCGGACAACGCAAGTGTTAAAGAGGCCTTATTTAGGCAGACTTATTATTTACCAGTCCCTACCACAGGTTCACATAATTTATTCTGCAGCACTTTACAGACATTATCATCATTAATTTGTTACCCAGCCTTCCCAAGACTCTGAATGACAAATCTTTCTAGCCATGCTACAGTATAGAGGATGTTGTCATCCAGCTTTTCCAGGACCTGAACGGCAAGTTATATGAAGGGATTTATCACAACATAACTGGGCAAATTTGGAATTCAACAGTCTGCGAAAGCTGTACAACAACCTCTGCAGAGATGTAATGGAGGTCACACTTGGTACATACATTCTGTATACACTATGGGGTAGTTTTATAAAAAGTAGTGTAAAAGAAAACTGGCTTAGTTGCCCATGGCAACCAATCAGATTCCACCTGTCATTTTCAAGAGCTCCTGATTGGTTCCTATGGGCAACTAGGCCAGTTTTCCTTTGCACCAGTGTGATTAGATCTCCCCCTGTACTCATAAGTATGTCAAGAAAACTATGCAACCTAAACCCAGGCCCCTCCTCCTAAATATCCTGGCTCACGTGCACTAGCATCAGAAGCTTTTCTGTTGTACTTTTCATAGTCTGCAATTGTGACATCTGAGAAAATAAGCAAATGGGTATTATGTATACAGAACAATGCTAGGTAAAAAAATCTAAGATAAAAGTTAATCGCTAATAAAAAGTTTTATATTCCCAGATGCAGTGATGGGAAAAGAAAAAAAGTGCTTAAAGAGGCTCTGTCACCCACATCCATGTTACCCTACCAGACATAAAGCCTGGTAGGGTTGATGACGCTGACAAAACCAATGTCTTTCTTTCTGCTGTCAGTGGTCCGGTGGTGGAGAGAAAAGTTACTATTAAAAATATGCAAATGAAGTATTTGAGCACCAGGAGACGGGCTTGTGTGGTTCGAGGACCGCTCCAGCTCCATGACACCCCTCCGCTGTAATTCATGGCTCATGCCTTTAGATTGACAGCACTAGACCCTTTGGCCTAGCACTGCCCCAGTATGCATCTTGACAAATCAGGAATGAAGCCGTTCTGGGCACACGTGCTCAGGCACAGGATCAGTCCAGAGGGTCTAGCGCTGTCAGTCTAAAGGCAGGGGACATGAACTACAGCAGAGGGGCTTCATTGTGGTACATCGGGGGCGTCGCTGGAGCGATGCTCGAACCGCATAAGCCCCCCTCCTGGTGCTCGAATACTTCATTCACTTATTTATTAAAGTAAATTTTTCTCCACCACCGGACCACCGACGGCAGAAAGAAAGGTATAATTTTTGTCAGCGTCATCAACCCTACAAGGCTATATGCCTGGTAGGGTAGCGCTGATCCGGGGGACAGAGTCACTTTAAGTGGGTATTTCCATCTCTTGTGCAGATGCCTTATCTAATATCCGATAATTGTGGGTCGCACCTCATTTTGCCACTGTCCATTTTATTGGAGGGGGGGGGGGGGGGGGGTCTAGCACATTAATATCTCTATAAAACCAAAATTAGTTAATATCCAACCTGTCCTAAGCTTTATTCCACCTTAGCAAACAGAATACTGTTACCTGTGCTGATACACATAACGTTGTTGGTGGATCCCATTAAAACCAGTTGGATGCATCAAGTATAAATTAACATGTGCGTCCAGCTTTACTCATCCTGTGTTCTCAGGGTTATCTTGTGCAGATCTGTCTGTAATTCCTAGTAACTGACACCTGACTACAGATCACGCTATTTTTGGGTTGCAGCCAGGTACTGATTATGTATTATTCATTGTATAGACTCGGATACACAGCAGGGTGGTTTCTGCCTGACTTATAATTAATTTATTAGACCTCATTGCTGCAGAGTACATATCACCACCACAAGGTGGCAGCACAGTCTTCTGCAGTGAACTTAACAAGAACTCAAACATTACCATTCCCCCACAGTGTACTGCATTACTCCATTTGGGTTACAAAATAGTTTACCAACCACCGCCAAAAAACTATGCAAACACATAGTCCCCATAGTGTTGCTTAAAGGGGTTTTCTGAGATTTTGATACTGCTGACCTATCATCAGAATTGGTCAACAGTATCTGATAGGTGGGCGTCCGACTCCTGGGACTTGCGACAATCAGCAGTTTGAGAAGGCACCTGTGCTCCTGGGGATAGGTTATCAGTATCTGATCAGAGGTGGTCCGACACCCAGGACTTGTGACCTTCAGCTGCTTGAGAAGGCACCGTTGCTCCTGAGGATAGGTCATCAGTATCTGATCGGAGGTGGTCCGACACCCAGGACTTGTGACCTTCAGCTGCTTGAGAAGGCACCGGTGCTCCTGAGGATAGGTCATCAGTATCAAAATCCCAGAAAATCCCCTCAGGAACTCCACACGCTCCACAGTTAAATTAGACTTACTTTATTTTAAGAAAGTTCTTTAGGCAAATCAAAGGTAAAAGTTTTCGGGTCATAGTCTTTCTTCAGATCTGCAGTGAAAATGATAGAGCAGTTACAAGGAGTGCAGATAACGTGCAGTACAGTAACACAATAGATTAGTAAGTGCCATTTATTAACTCTCTACATGATAAATGCCATTTTCTCTAGTGGGACACCCCTTTAAGCTACATTGTGATCTGAGTTGGCAACCTACTTTCTGCCCTCAGCTACATATGGAGTGTTGTAATTTACTATAAATAAAGCTTCACGTAGACTCTACAGTCGTGGCATAAAGTTTTAAGACTGACACAAATTTCGGTTTTCGCAAAGTTTGCTGCTTTAGTGTTTTTAGATCTTTTTTTTCAGATGTTTCTATAGTATACTGAAGTACAATTATAAGCATTTCATAATTTTTTTTTTTTTAAACTTGTATTGACAAATACATCAAGTTTATGCAAACACGCAATATTTCCAGTGTTGACCCTTCTTTTTTAAGAATTCTGCAGTTCGCTCTGGCGTACTAGATATCAGCTTCTGGGCCAAATCCTGACTGATGGCAACTCATTCTTGCCTAATCAGTGCTTGGAGTTTATCACAGTTTGTGTTTTTGTTTTTCCATCCTCTTTTTGTTGGTTGACGAGAGTGTTTCCTTGCCATGGACCCAAAATTTCAATGTTTTGTTGAGTTATCACTTTTGCCTTGTGACATGGTTGCCCTATCGTGCTGACAAAATCATTGTCCATCACCATATTGCTCCTTGATCGTTGGGAGAAGTTGCTCTTGAAGGATGCTTTGACAATATTCTTTATTCATGGCAGTATTCTTAGGCATCCCTTAGATGAGAAACAACCCCACATGAATGGTCTCAAGATGCGTTACTGTTGACATGACACAGAACTCATTGTAGCGCTCACCTTTTCTTCTCCGGACAATCATTTTGCCAGATGTCCCAAACAGTATGAAGGTGGCTTCTTGATAACTTTACCCCAGTCCACTCCAGTCCAATCTCTGTACTTCCTGCAGAAGTCAGTTTGTCCTTCATTGTTTTCTTTGAGAGATGTGGCTTCTTTGCTGCCCTTCATTATACCGGGCCATCCTCCAAATGCCTTTGCCTCACGGTGCGTACAGATGCAGTCACACCTTCCTGCTGCCATTCCTGAGCAAACTCTGCACTGGTGGTGAACAGATCCCATAGCTGAATCCTCTTTAGGAGATGGTCCTGGCACTTGCTAGACTTATTGGATACCCTGAAGTCTTCTTCACAACAGTTGAACCTCTCTCCTAGTTCTTGATGATCTATTTTATTTAGGTGCAATTTTACAAACCGCAATGTTTTTGCCTGTGAAGCCCCTTTTGATGCAAAGCAATGTTGACTGCACATGTTTCCTTGGAGGTAACCATGGTTAACAGAAGAAGACAATGATTTCAAGCACCCCCCTTAAAGCAACTCAATCCAATCAGCATGTCGGAGCGATATCAGCTGCCTTGTCAAAGTAAACACTTTCTCCTGAGCTAACGAGAAGATCACTGAAATTATGGTAGCAGGTCATTTTGTGGCAGAGCTGAATTGCAGTGAATTTTTTTATTTTTTTTTATCGACTTTTCATGGCAAACAATGACATTGTAAATAATTGCAATTCATTTGATCACTCGTAAAAGCAATCTCGCATTAATTCTAATTGCCACCATAAAAACTGAAGCGGCAAACCAAAATTTGTGTCTGTCTCAAAACTTTGGGCCGAGTGTAGAATTGTAAAATCATGGTACCTCCATCACCGGAAGCCAGTGCCAGACCTGCACAGCTTTTCGTCGTCAGTGCTGCTTTCATTCACATCAGCGGGAGCGGCACTGTGGTAAAGAGCTCCCTCCACTAAAAGGTTAGCAGTCCTGTGTAGTACCGGCGCCAACTTACAGAGACAGAGCTCCACCTGAACAGCTAATCGCTGGGTTACTAGTAGTATCCTGAGGATAGGCCATCATTTAATTAAAGCAGGACAACCCCTTTAACGTGCAGTGTTTTCATTCTAGTTGAATGTCAGAATTTCCATTTTATTAACTGTTGAGTGATCTGTTTGTGCTGTTCTAGTAATTGCTTTCTCCCCTCCAGCACACCAATGATTTTGCTCTTTACACTGAAGCAATTAAATTCTTTAACCATCCTGAGCACATGGTCCGAGTGGCGGTGAGGAACATCACTTTAAATATCTACAAAGGTAAGAATATTGTATCTGGTCGGTTATGTAACAGAAGAATAGCCGGTGTCTTGAGTTTCTACAAGTATTCTGGGGTCAATTATGAATTACTACGCGAGTGAGACAATCCAACATCTCTTTCACACCGTCAGTATTTTTCATCACTATCTGTAAGGGCTCATGCATACAACCGCAGTTTTGGTCCGCATTTTTGGTGGATCGGATTCGCACCCATTCTTTTCATATTTAAATTAAATAAATAAATAGAACATGTCCTATTGTCCATTTTGCGGCCAAGGATAGGACATTTCTACAGAAGTTAAAAAATAAATGGTTGCATGCACTCAGCCAGGATCTGTGATTTGTGGACTCGGACGTCTGCTTGAGCCCTAAACCAAAGCCAGGAGTGGGTCCATTATATGTTTTCTCTGTAGGTTTCACTTCTGGTTTCGGCTTACAAAACATACTTACAAATAGTGACTGTTTGAAAATGACCTAAAACTCCTATTAGTAGGAGCCATGATAATCTGTGCCGGTGAGGAATCTGGTGATTCTAGATAAGTCTGCCTAGTCGCCGGGTGTTACCCTGTCATGTAAACCTGGCCCCCCATAGTCACCGGTATGGACAGCTCAACTCTTTACACAAACGTTCTCTTAAATCTTCCATCCTATTTGCTGAAGTTTGTGATCGCGTCCCCTACTTTAATCATGGAGTTTAGCAGATGTAGACTGATACCAAGGTGATCTCCTTACTGTAGCCACACACATTGTAGATGTTACTTCCAACCGACAGAATATATTAAAGGGGTTATAGAGGATCAAGAAAAAAATGGACCTATGAGGGGAAGGGGGAAATAAAAAGCCTTCACTTACCTTTTGAATCCCCTGCTGCCCCAGGGATGCTGCACTATTCTCCCCTTCCAGTCTGTTTACTGTGCTGCAGCGGTGACATGATGTCAGTACCCATAACTGCTGCAGCCTCAATCTGTCATATGTGTTGATGTGACGTCACCGCCGCTGCACAGTAAACATAGACTCGCAAGGGTCACCAGAGCGGCAGTGGAGGATTTAACTGGTAAGTAATGGTTCTTTTATAATTTTATGCAATTTTCCCGTTTGTGCATTATTTTTATTTCTTTTTTTCTTGATCCCAATCGTCAATATGCAAATTTGTTGGGGTCTGGAATAGTGACTCCGTTCCGTACACTGTGCATGGTTACTGCAGCTCATTCCTATACAAATGAATGGAAGATAGCTGCAGTAACCAGGTTTGCCCACTACACAGGGTACAGAGCTGTGCCCGCCTTCAGTGTGCTGGGTGCTCTGCCATCAGCTGGTTGGCAGAGGTGCCATAAGTCAGACCAGTTTGGATATTAAATGGAAACTGCATTGAGAGGACTCCTCCTCTTTGATTCTTCTCCATTGTGGGGGTGAGCTCCGCAGTCCTCTCAGCGCCAGAATGGAAGGGAGTATGAAGATAAAAATTATATAACCGGATTCCTCATCATCAGACACCATTTACTCTAGTTTGGAGGGTGTTTCGGAGCTGATGGATTCCCTTTAATACGTGAAGAGTAGCTGACAGACTGCCGTTCAGAGCTTAATGGTTGTTTCCTTTTAGTTAAGTTGTGCATTTATGGTTTATTCATGCGTTGCAGAACTGTCGTCGTTTTGTATCCGTTTTAAAGAGGACCTTTCACCGGTCCTGACATTGTGAATGAAGTATCATGACATATACAGCGGCGCCCAGGGATCTCACTGCACTTACTATTATCCCTGGGCGCCGCTCCGTTCTCCCGTTATGTCCTCTGGTATGTTCGGGGACTTGGTTATAGTAGGCGGAGTCTGCCCTTGTTCTGCTGGGCGTCTCCTTCTCCTAGGCTGTAGCGCTGGCCAATCGCAGCGCAGAGCTCACAGCCTGGGAGGTTTTTTTTTTCTGCCAGGCTGTGAGCTGTGCGCTGCGATTGGCCAGTGCTACAGCCTAGGAGAAGGAGACGCCCAGCAAAACAAGGGCAGACTCCGCCTACTATAACTTACAGAGCGAAGATACCGGAGGGCATAACGGGAGAACGGAGCGGCGCCCAGGGATAATAGTAAGTGCAGTGAGATCCCTGGGCGCCGCTGTATATGTCATGATACTTAGTTACCAATGTTTGGACCGATGAAAGAAATTGTGGCAAAAATCATTATTTGAGCACATTGTGGGAGATTTGGCAAACCTGGTGCAGAGGAAACTGGCTTAGTTGCCCACAGCCACTAATCAGATCCCACCTTTGATTTTCTAAAGGAGCTCTGAAAAATGAAAGGTAGAATATGATTGGTGGCTATGGGCAACTAAGTTTTCCATTACACCAGTTTTGCTAAATCTCCCCCAATGTGTGAATGTTAAATATTTAAAATCCCAGATAGCCCCTTTATGTATAATGTGACTTAAAGGCTATGTAAAAATGCAGTTTATGTAGCACTTGCTGTCATTAATAAAGCATTATTAGGCCTCTTTCACACGGGTGCGTTGTGGGTGCATTACGGCAAACCCTTGCGAGTAGACGCAATTTCAGTCAGTTTTGCCTGCGATTGCGTTCTGTTGTTCAGTTTTTTCAGTGCGAGTGCAATGCGTTTTGCACGCATGTGATAAAAAACTGAATGTGGTACCCAGACCCGAACCCGGACTTCTTCACTGAAGTTCGGTTTTGGGTTAGGTGTTCGGTTGATTTTATTATTTTCCCTTATAACATCGTTATAAGGGAAAATAATAGCATTCTTAGTACAGAATGCTAACTAAAATGTCCATTGAGGGGTTAATTATTTTTTTTTAAATATAAACTCGCCTCCTCCACGAGATCGCGCAGCCGGTATAGTCTTCTTTCTTCAATCAAAGGTCCTTTTGCAGGTCCTCAAAGAAGACTATGCCGGCTACGCGATAAAGTGGATGAGGTGAGTTTATTATTTTTATTTTTTGTTTTCCCTTATAACCATGTTAGAAGGGAAAATAATACAGTGAATAGACTTTAATGGGGTTCGGGGTTGCTCGTCCCTATTTACTAACATCATCTCCTAGCAACCATGCGTGAAAATCGCACCGCATCCACACTTGCTTCCGGATGCAATGCGATTTTCACGCAGCCCCATTCATTTCTATGGGTCCTGCCTTGCGTGAAAAACTCAGAATATAGAACCTGCTGCGATTTTCACGCAATGCACAAGTGATTCAGTGCGGGTGCAATGCATTCACCTCACGCTTTGCACCCGCGCGGAATACTCGCCCAAATGAAAGCGGCCTTACAGTGCAAAAGTATACTACAAATTGTAGTGTCGGGGATCAAATAGATTATGTTGGGTGTTGAGCTATAGGTCCATTTCACTAAAGTGAAATTCTGACTCCCGATTTTGTTCATCTTTGTTTTATTTTCATCACATTGCAATCTGAGCAGTCACCACTAGATGGCATAAGTGAGCTGCAGTAGAGATGTGTTTGCAGTTCTGGGGAATGGTGTTGGGTATCTACCAGAGAACTATAACCACATTTCCTTTATCTTAGAAGTTCAGATAAAAGCATTACACAGAAATCATTCTCTGTGACCATGAAAAACATTGTCCTTCGGGTCATGCGTTACTGTAGTATGGAACCAGCTTCCTTTGTTTATTCGATAAGTCATACAAGGCCAGGATGTGCTCAGAAGGCCTCGAATCAGGGAGATGAATAAGAAATCCATATCCTAGCAGACATTTCTTTATTTACTGTAATACACAACATTTCGCTATATGGTATGTAGAATTGACTTATAAATCTTGAACTATAAATTCAAGATTCTAATATTAGTATTGCTCTATGCTGTTTGTCAGCTTCATTATATTGCAGGGTGCGCAGTATTGGGCAGAGAATTAGGTGAATTGAAATGCTGCAACCCTTTACTTCCTACCTGCTGAAAGAAAGCTGTATATGTATTTTGCCATGTTTTTCGCCCTATAAGACACACCCAGGTTTTAGAGGAGGAAAATAAAAAAAATCTTCAGACCCCCAATGTTCATAAGACCCCCAATCAGATGTCAGATCATAGCCCCAATGTGAATAAGAACCGCCCATTCAGGCTCCCAAATGTCCCCCAAGCAGACCTCAGATCAGACCCCCCCCCAAGAAAAGAGCCTGATGTGAATGACCCCCAGCCTCAGAGCAAACATTAAAAAATAATTAACATTAAACTTACCTCTTCTGCTCCAGCCACCGCTCCACTCCTTCTCTTCACATCCACACTCTTCTAGTTCAGTCTGTCACTCATGCCGTGCGCAGTCACAGCACAGCGAGCTGACAAGCGGTGAGTACAGAGCCCGGGGAGTGCTGCATCCACCCATAATGAAAGCACTCCATAAGTATTTGCTCCATAAGACGCACTGACATTTTCCTCCCACTTTGCGTATTAAATGGCAAAAAATACGGTACTTAAATTGTCTATAGATGTAAATTCTTAGCTTATAAAGTTTAGTGATCACAGCAGCATTTGCACTGATTTAAAGAGGCAACTTTTCTTCCCGGAGCTTAAAGGGGTTTCCAGCATTCAGTTGTTTTTTAAATAACCCCCCAGCCACATTTAAAGGGAATCTGTCACCTGTTTTGACCATATTAAGCTCTCACCATTGCCATGTTTAATAAAATACCTTATCTCCTGCAGTGGTTTTCTTTCTTATATTCATGCTTTCATTTTCTTTGTATTATGCAAATGAACCCTGAAGGTGCCCAGAGGGGCGTTATTCTTCACCCTCTGAGCCCAGTAACGCCCCCCTGTAGTGCCTAGACCGCCTTTATTTAGAGCCCAAGCACGCCTCCTCGTTATGCAGTATCGTTCCACAGCCTAGTTTAACGGCGCCGCCGCCACTGCTACGTCAGCTAATTCATTCAAGCCACGCACCTGGAATCTTTCATTTGTCCGGCTGAAATCTCGCGCAGGCGCAGTACCGCCTGCGCCTGTGCGATCCAACCGCTCCTGAACACTTGCCTGAATGCCGGATCCGGCATTTTTTTCCATAGGAATGTATTAGTGCCGGATCTGGCATTCCAAATTGCCGCATGCGCAGACCTTTAAAACATTTGCAAAAAATAGATACCGGATCCGTTTTGCCGGATGACACACAGAAAAACGGATCCGGTATTGCAATGCATTTTTCTGACCAGGATCCTGATAAGTCTGAAAAATGCCTGATCAGTCAGAAAAAATGACATGCGTTTGCATACAGTTTCCCTGATCAGGCAGGCAGTTCAGGCAACGGAACTGCCTGCTGGCATCAAACAAAGCAAGTGTGAAAGTACCCTAACCAGTGTAGTGTCCATTGCAGCACAAGGGCTGCCACTCAGCTTTCCAGAAGTACGAATGTTCCTATGTATTATTACCTTCCCCTATATCACATCTTTGCTGAGCTTGTCAGGAGCCTGGCAAAGATTGGGGAGCAGCAAGCTGTAATAGGCACTTTCTGCAAATTGGACCTGCCTATAACTAAGAGGTAGTTGAATACAATTCTAATTATTTGGCTAAACAGCAATCCTATTTACTGGCACATATTTTTGTGTTTTTTAAAGGTGTTATTCCATGAATGTAAAACTCCCTTTTTTTTAAGCTTTTATTCATGTATCTGGGGGATTTTCTTTCCTTTCTGTAGGTGGGCAGCAGCTCAGTATGCAATTGCACCTCACAGAATGCAATGCACTTGGCTTTTCTTAACCCTCTCTCCTGAATTAAACATAGTCCCTCACATATAGCCCCAGAGATACATATTGTATGTAATGCCCCAATAATTTCCTTCTCCGCTGTCTAGAATGGTATATAGCCATATATTTCTGTGCGTTAGGATGAATGAATGAAAGGTGTCTGGGCCACATCACCTATTTCTATGAGATCTCTGTGCCAGTGTTGAGGGGAGGTAAAGGGAGCAGGGAAGCTGCTGAGCCACCACTGAATACAGGAGAAGGTGGACCAGAAGGGTAAACGGCGGGGGGGGCTGCCAGAGAGGAAACTGGAATGTCCATAAAAGCCAAAAATTTTCATTGCATGTATATTGCAGTAATACTTCATTTGAAATGCCTAGTAATACTTCTTGTGCGATAACCCCTTTAAAGGGAGTCTGTCACCACATTTGACCATATTAGACAGATCCTATAGCGTTATATGTGCCACCCAGCAGTTAAAAACGGTACCTTTGTTGCATATAACCGAGTCTTCTTTCTGCCAAAAATGAACTTTGAAGATTGTGTAAACGAGCCCTCTCAAGTGCCCAGGGCGGTGTCTCAATCTTCCGAGCCCAAGACCGGACCTCCCTAACGGCTCATAACCCTGCCCTCCTTGTGCCTGTGCCCGCCCGTTTACTCCCCTCCCCTCGCCTTTTCCATTGCGGCTGCGCGGACAAATTCGTAGCCGGCGCATGCGCAGTAGGTATTGCGATGCCCTGCCAGGACCGGGCATCGCATTGCGCATGCGCCAGCTACGAGACTCGTAGCTGGCGCATGCGCAATGCGATGCCCGGTCCTGGCAGGGCATCGCAATACCTACTGCGCATGCGCCGGCTACGAATTTGTCCGCGCAGCCGCAATGGAAAAGGCGAGGGGAGGGGAGTAAACGGGCGGGCACAGGCACAAGGAGGGCAGGGTTATGAGCCGTTAGGGAGGTCCGGTCTTGGGCTCGGAAGATTGAGACACCGCCCTGGGCACTTGAGAGGGCTCGTTTACACAATCTTCAAAGTTCATTTTTGGCAGAAAGAAGACTCGGTTATATGCAACAAAGGTACCGTTTTTAACTGCTGGGTGGCACATATAACGCTATAGGATCTGTCTAATATGGTCAAATGTGGTGACAGACTCCCTTTAAGTGGTTGTCCCGCCATAAGAACATAACACATATCCACAGGATGTGAAGCATCTGAACGGTGGATCACGAAAAAAGGGCTCCCTGGGGTTAATGGAACGCCACTCAGAGAAGCGGAGTAAAGCAGCGCACTTTTTTCCTGACCGTCTAGGGGCGGATTGGCCATAGATCTTACAGGGAAGTTTCCCGGTTGGCCGATGCCCTGGGTGCCGCCCAAGCCCCCTCTTTGCCGTTGGCTGTATACATAATGAGCTCTCAGCAGTAATTAACACTTTGAGAATCAGGCATCCATGTACACGACCAGTGACCGCACATGGCCTCCGGAATTCAACTGCTCTGGCCCACGTCACCTCTTAAGCCCACGTCTCCATATCTTAATCAGATACAAGAGGAGGAGGAAGACAGAAAATGGCAGCTATTGGTGGCCACCACAGAGGGACAGCGTTTGGGGCAGTATATTGTGCTGCACTGTGGTATATCGTTATGATAGGATAGTATTATTAACCCCCCCCACCTGTGTTGCTCCGCCTTCTGTCAATTTGGACCCGCCTACAACATGGGGCCACTTTTAGTTTTTTTTTCCAGAGCCACTTCAAGCTCCCAGTCCGTCCCTATGACCATCTCTCCGTTTACTTTGAGGACTCGGAGACCCTGCTCTTGTGATTGGTGAGGAGCCCAGCCATTCAGATACTTATTGCCCACCCTGTGTATAGGCGGTATGTTCTTATGGTGGAAAAACATCTTTAAAGGGCTTGTCTCAGGTCAGCAAATGGCATATATTATGTATAGAAAGTTACTACAAGACACTTACTAATGTAATGTGATTGTCCATATTGTCTCCCTGGACTCCTTTTCCATCACATTATACACTGCTCGTTTCCCGCAGTGCAGATATAAGGTGGCTGCTGCGCATGCTTGCCTATGTGCGCGCCATGGTCCCAGCCACCAGGCTGGCGCTTTTTCCTATTGTGTGCAAGCACGGCCACTCCAGGATGGTCGTAACCCCTGATGGAACAATGAATCCAGCCAGCAAAAGAAGCAATATGGATAATAACAATACACTAGTAAGTGCCTTGTATTAGGTTTATCTACACGATGAATGCCATTTGCTGAAGTGAACAACCCCTTTAATGTCTTTAGTAGAAATATGCTTGTTTATACGCTGCTCTCCCTTTTCCATTTGTAGATTCCAGGACTCGTTCATGGTTAGCACAGTGACATTTTCCTTTTTAAAATCCTTTTCATTTGGGACGTTTTTGCACTTGAATGTGTGTGATATATATATATATATATATATATATATATATATATATATTATATTATATTATAGTGTGTGTGTGTGTATATATAATAGTGTGTGTATATATTTATTGAGAGGGAGCACTGACAGTGATAACTGATGCTTTAATGACCCAGGTTCTGAATGTAATAATTTCTTTTCTTCTTCTTTCTCGCCCTCTCCTCTGGTGATTGATGATTCCTCTGTGCCCTTACGCAGTGTCATGTAAGTTCAGCTAACCATTTACTATTGCTTTACCTGGGCATGCATACAGTAAACAGCAGTGGTGGGCATCAGATGACCTGGGTATCACATGTAGACCTTTAACCAGGAGAATGGAGTAGGTTGAGAGTGAGGATTTGTAATACGGGACCTGTAACGAGTGCCCACATTCATATTATTTACCACTAGTCCATCATATTGTTAGTCTACTAAAATGTGATCAGTTGGGTGGGAATATGGATTGGGTTTAGTGGCATTTTGTGGCACTAGTTTTTGGCATTTACACATCACATGTGAGGACAAAGATCTGATGTGTTCAGTTAATGGGTTGATGGGGCACTGATTTTTGTCACCCTGAGAATGCTAGCACAAAGAAAGCGTACCATACGAAATGTAGCTTGAAAGGTAAATATATGGGTAGGTGTTCCACACGGGCTATATGTACCTGGTTCATTCTCCCCATACACATGCATGCTTGTTTGTGTTCCTAGAGGGGGGAAGGAGAATAAGCCACTGTCAGACGCATCTGGCAGCAGGTTCATTTCCGTGAAAAATAAGGAACAGGAATATTGTATTCCCGCACGCATTTCCCTTTTTTACCTCAACAATTTTGCGGAACTTTTATTTCAATGGGGCTGCAAAAACTGCAGACTGCACACTGTGTGCTGTCCACATTCGTTGTTCCGTTCTGCGACCCCACAAAGACTATAGAGCATGTCCTATTTTTGTGCACGGACAAGAATAGGCATTTCTATAATGGGCTGCCTGTTCCGCAAATAGCGGTAGGCCACACGGGCGGCTTCAGAATAGAAAAACACGTTGCGGTCGTGTGAATGCGCCCTTAGGAGTCATCTGTCCAGGTTTTTCCGATATCCAAATCCTGATCCCGTAGTGCTACAGTACTCCAGGATTCTAGGACTTGTATGTACTGGGGATCCTTTGGCGGGTGATATATTGAAGTGCCCTATGTAGTCGTGTGTTGTGTGTGTGTGACAGCTGATGTGTGCAGTGCACATATATAACAGACAATGGGGGATTGTATCTAGGAATGAGCGAATCGACTCGCATAAAACTTTGTTCCAATACTGTATGGAGCAGGAGCCCCGTACAGTATTAGAATGTATTGGCCCCGATGAGCCAAAATCCAAGTTCGGGAAATCGTTTTTTACAGTACAAATTAATTAATGAACTTATCACCCGAAGTCTCGCAAGATTTCGTGAAGCAATAACTTCGCTCTTCGGAGCCAATACATTCTAATACTGTACGGAGCTCCTGCTCCATACAGTATTGGAACAAAGTTTTACGCGAATCGACTTCAGCTCATCCCTAATTGTGTCATCACATCACACCACTTTTTCTGGTGTAAAAAGAAGTTGCAAACCTTGTGTTTGTCAATTCTTTAACACCACTTGTGATATAGTGCCCCTGCCACTTTCCCGAAAATGAGGTGTGATGAGGAAGGGGGCGAAACCAGCACATTTAGCTCTGAGCTGCCACAGACTTCTGTTTTACGTGCACAAACTGCCGGAGGATGCACCTAATTTATAACCAGGCGCGCACCTCCTCAATAAATTGGGTGCATCGTCCGTAAGCGCAGGAGATATCATAGACTGGCATCAAACGCTGATCTGTGATAAATCTCCCCCAATGTATGTAAATGATATGTATACATATGTTCCATTATGTGTATCGGTGGCGCATCGGTGATGCCCTTGCCCTTAGCTTATGCTGTTTACTTTGTTTAATTGCTGATAATGGCCTCTTTACTAAACAGAGATTTACGGCCCTTTCCTCGCTGTGACGGCCATAACATTTTTGTAATTGGAGAAAGCAAATAAAAAAGGGAAATATTGTTACACATTTACGGCATAAGCTATAATCGTTAAAATCGCTGCTGAGTGTACAAATACACAGGCTTTGCCCTATTTGAGCTTAATGGACGCGGACCTTTTAAGGTCATTGGCTTGTTGTACTAGACGTAATGCATTGCTTGTGCTTATCTCGTTTATTAACCTGTTATCATTTTTCTTTTTAGTTAACAACCAGCCCATGTTACACTATATTAGAGATAAAACCGCCGTGCCCTATTTCTCCAATCTGGTTTGGTTCATTGGAATTCACCTCATTGAGCTTGATAAGTGTGTCCAGACTGATGAAGAGTAAGTACATTTTCCTGTGTGTGCTGTAAAAACAATATATTATAAATCATCTTTAGAGAGGTGCAATGGGTATCGCACTCCTGTCCTCTCAACGCAGACATTTATTTGGATTTAATTGGGTTTATTCTGTTTTTAATGATATTTCAGAATTGCAAAATGGATAAAATCCTGGTAGGTTAAGGACTCATGCACACAAACGTATTTTTCTTCCGTGTTTTATGCAGATCCGTTTTTATGGATACATGCGGTCGTGTGCATGAGCCCTGAAGGGAGTTGTCCTTTGTTTAGAAACTTTTCCTTTCTGTGGCTGAAATGGTTCAAGGGATTGTGTCATTAGAAAATGGCCTATTGTTTTAAATCGCGTTTTTGTGTTTTATAGAATTTTTGGTGATGTTATTTTAAATTTTCGATGTCAATATCGGTAAATAAAATACATAAAATCCTGCAGTTTTCCCACTGGCCACTATGCCTAACGGTACCTTTACACGGGACGATAGTACAGCAGATTGTCAGGAAGGAAGCGTTCCTTCCGCACAATGTGCTGATCGCTAGCGGAGGAGAGTATGAGGAGAAGCGACCTCTAACGCCATCTCTCTTCTCCATAAGGACTCATCGTTTGCCAGCAGGAGATGCTGTTTACATGGCGTGATCTCCTGCCAGTAAACAATAATTTTTGCATCCGCAAAAAGTTCGCTCGTTCATTGGGTTATCGGTGGTACATTTACACCACCCCGATCATCGCTAACCAGCGTTACTATGAATGCGTGTTAACGATAATCTGTGCGATTCTCAGCCCATATAAAGGGCCCTTGATTATAGGCGCGACTTCTTGGTCTGTACAGATCACTTTACTGTAGTTATCTGCTTATGTGATTCTAATCCTGCCAGTAATGATATCACCTCCGTCGATAGATAACACAAGATCCACTATTCACAAAAGGTAATTGTCAGAACTTATCTATTCTTTCCTTGTACAATTCTCTGGATAGATCATCAGCATCTGATCGCAGGGCGTCCGACACCTGGGACCCCTGCCGATCAGCTGTTTGAGAAGGAAGCGGCGCTGGCAGCAGCGCCGCGGCTTTCTCGCTGTTTACCGCAGGCCTAGTGACATCACGACTAGTATCAATGGCCTGGGCGGGGCTAAGCTCTGTTTACTTGAATGGAGCTTAGCCACGCCCAGGCCATTGATACTAGTTGTGACATCACTGGGCCTGCGGTAAACAGTGAGAAGGCCGCGGCACTATTGCCACCGCCGCTGCCTTCTTAAACGGCTGATCGACAGGGGTCCTGGGTGTCGGACCCCTGCCGATCAGATGCTGATTATCTTTCCAGAGGATAGATCATCAGTTTAAAAAAACTGCAGAACCCCTTTTAAGTCTCAGAAAACCCCTTTTAAATGGATTTTAAATTAAGCCAGATGCTGGCATTGGAGTACAGTGTAACAATGGCCCCGAATATGCTATCATTGACACTAGTAATGGTTGTCTGAGGAATGTTCTGCCATGCGGAATTCACTTGGGCATGCAAATTATCAAGATCCCAGCTCCTTTTACAATTGCTGACCAATGGTGTTCCATGTGTGCTTAGTGGATGACAAGTCTGGAGACACTGCAGGCCGTGGTAACACGTTTGGGCCACATGGGCTGCTTACTGCAGCAGGAGAAAATGTGGTCTGGCGTTGTCTTGTTGAAAAATGGCTCCTGGGACACTGGAGAAATGGCTGTACTACTGGTTCCATGACGAAATTAATGTATTGTCGAACTGTTAGCGTAAATTAAGACTAGAGGGATCCGGCTACTGCATATTATGCCACCCCACACCAGAGTTCCGGAAGTAAGACTGTTATGACATTGTAATGTAAAGGCCTATCCATGGCATTGCCCACGTGGTCTCTAGACCATTATCTGGCTATCACTGCCATTCAAGACAAAAGTGGGACTCATAGCTGAAGAGGATAGACCTCCATTCCAGCCTTCATTGCTGTCTTGCTGTGCACCATGATAGCCTTTGACAGCAGTGGTTGAGGTCAATGAACCACCTGTAGCTAGACGTCTGGCTCGTAGCCCAGTGTTGTGCAAACGCTTTCTGATGGTTTGTATAGACACTGTTTGCCGCCCTAGGCTTGGGATGTGACATCCAATTTCATTTGCAGTACAGAATGGATCACTACACGCCAGTCTTCTAATCAGATAATCTGTCCATGTAGAGGTTCACCTGTGTGCGCCTCTTGCTGTCATCCCAGTTCGTCGTTGTTGTCCCAACCACCAGGACATGCATCATTGAACAGTGTTGACGTCTCAGTCTTAGGGCATATAGATATGCTGGCATCATAAACCAAGGTCTCTTTGTTCAAGGGTTCTGTTCCTATCTGTTTGTGATGAGTGGTGATAACTGGCAAGTTGATGAACAGGAGGCATCACACAATCATCCCACTCAACTTTATCCGATTTTCAAGGTTTCATGTGGCTAAAAAGCTTTGCTTTCAATCTGGCTTTTATGCCCCTCCCACATGCCACAGATTGGAGCTAGGTGCTCGAAAATGTAATTATCTGCAGATCTTAGCGACACCTGCTACTTCCCTGATTTTAATAATCTGACAGCTTGTCCTTTTTGGGCTTGCAATTTCAGTGTTGAGGAGTGTCTATTGCTCATCCTGTTACAGAAAAATGCCTCTTTCTCCTCTTATCAGCTAATTCTTCTCCCCTCTCTGGAACTAATAATTCTCTCCATTCACTGATAAAAATCCATCTTGGGACTTGGTAGGGATGAGAGGTTTTCACCTTCATTGAAAGATCAGCACTGCCCATAGAAGTCTATGGAGGGGAAGGCCACACGGCTTCTGCCGAGAAAGAGAAATTAATAGAGGCATAAACTTGCAGAGGCGCTTCCACTGGTTCTAGAGTGTTCTACTGGCTTATCCCAGAGCTGGATTTACAGCAACACTGCTCAGCAACTTTGTGTAATGCCTATGACAGTGATGGCAAACCTTTTAGAGACCGAGTGCCCAAACTGCAACCCAAAACCCACTTATTTATTGCATAGTGAAAACACGGCAATTTAACCTGAATACTACAGTCCAATATAGTGTATCTTCCATGTACTTTATCATTTAACTATAATTTCCTTCCTACATTCAGTGCACTGCTCGTGACATTCAAGGCAGGAAAAGTCTAAGGCACACTATATAGACTTTTTCCAGGGTGCGGGTGCCCACAGAGACCCGTGCCATAGGTTCGTCACCACTGCCCTATGCGCTGCTGCTGCTTTGCTTCTTTTGTGCATGTGAGTGATAAGGGAGCAGGATCTCCTCTTCTCTGTGTGCGGTCTATAGGAGACATCATAGCAGCTAGTCTCCATCCACCTCATAATACTCGTTCAGTACATGCCTGATGAAGACGGCGGACCAGCATTAAAATGCGTAGAATGCCTATTTTTTGTTTTATTTATTAGTTCTTTTAAACACCATTTCATCAGAAGTTCCTGGTGCAGCGTGTGATTCTTCTCGGTGTACATCTGGTGACTCTTCTTCTTTGCTAAACATTTCTGGCCTTCCCATGGACTTGTCCAGCCTTGAGCGCAGCAGCCCGGGTATCTTCTAGCAGTTCCTCTAGAGGAACTTCACCTTGTACCGCTGTTGTGCCTGGCTTGCACAACACTCTCCGGTAATGAGATTGTATCGCAGGGGTTCGCCTATCCATTTGGGTGGTATCACACTAAGCAGCGTTTATTCTTTTACAGCATTGCTACGGAGGTCAGTGACTGGTTGCAGCGATCACTTGGGTGTATGTCACATTATGCTGCAGGGAAAATAAGACCAATGGGGACCACCAGAGTGTTGGCACTGGAGCAGCAGGACATCTTCCCTTTTAGATAATTTTTTTTGAACTCCTGGAGAATCCCTTTACCATTCCTTCTTACTGGTGTCCTACCACTACCTCCGTGTTTACCTCGTTTTCTCCAGACCTTTGACTGATAATTCTGTGTAGCAGGATTTAATGGTTTACTTACAGCTTGCTCCTTCACGCAGGCATAAGTAACGTTATTTAAAGTCTGCACGGCTTACACTTTGCAACCTATAGAAACGCTGGCTTGGCACATTCTCCCCTCCACCACTTTTAGTGCGAGTAGTGTTGTTTATGCAGTGCTGCGCTGGTCATTAACATTCTCGAAATTGCTGAGTTGCAGAATGAAGATTTATCAATGAGAACCCCTGTGAAGACTCTTCGAGCCGCCTGGGCTGCAGCCAAGGTTTCGATCATTCTCGCTACTGTGTTGATTTTTTTCCTTTATAAACAAGTGCTCAATCCTGATGCCTCTAATCCCCTACATTCTGAATGATCGTATGACTGCCTCTTAATTGGATTGCATGAATTATTCACAGCTTCCTCCGGGTCATCGGCCCCCACAGCAGCCTCCTCATGTACTAATTGAAGCCTTGCTTGTTGTGCTTGAGTGATTGGAGTGGTAGCGTAATCCATATTCTGAAACAATCCATTAAAGTGATTGTAATTTGGCTAAATTAATAGACCACATTCTTGAGCGGGGAAGGATGGCAGCAGAGGATGCGCGGCTGCGTCTGGAGTGTCATTTGGCATTATAACGTAATTGGAGCAGATTCCTTGGAGATCCGAGGTGTAAATGCTGTAACCGTAATCCCGCCAATATAAGTGGGAAGTGCATGAAAATTGGAAAACAAAGCTCTTATAAAGTGATGTATATATCCGTCTGGGACCCCCACCGATCCTTAATGTCAAGCTGTGTTCCGTGATAAGATTTTTCCGAAGAGCGACCTTGCAGAGAACTACATCCAATCCCATTCGCTGCCGTTCTGTGCACAGTGGTTGGCCATGGCGCCGCTTTGCCCGAAAAAAAACTGCAAAAGGGAAAGCAACATTATACCAGCACTTTACCCCCTTTATTTTCCCGTCGACAAAACTTTGAGAGCTTGTTTTTGCAGGTTGAGTTGTAGTTTTCGTTGGTGCCATTTTGAGATGCATGTGACATTGTGATTGTGATTGCTTTGTATTGCATTCTTTTGGAAGTAAATACCTATAGGACCAGACTAGGGCAAGGTTAATTATACACTTTATTTACAGATGCCTAAACAGGCAAAAAAAAACTATCTTGGCCCAAGTCAAATTAATATATCACTTTTATTGAATATACATTAAAACCTGAATAGTTGCATAGAACACAATGGTACTGACCATTGAAACAGAAAAGTATATAGGATATTAAAAACACAGCCACCAAACCTCTGCTGTTGACATTGGCTTAATGACATAGGAGAAAGCAAGAGGAAAAAGGGAAAAACACGAGGGAAAGAGGGGGGGGAGGGGGAACATTCACTATCCCTGCCCCTAATTGTGAAAGGGAAATTTGATTACCCTACCTCGTCTGCACTTAATGGCTACAATGACAACTAATTGTATTACTTTCACATCTATTGCATGTATACTGGTGTACGATTTGTGTCATCAGAACACCCAGGCAAATATAGATGCTACCTATCTCCTGCCTATTAGTGCAGACGTGGATAACACTTTAAATTCTCCTATATTCGCCAACTACTGGCAGTAATAAAGCTGTAATCCATCCGGACTACTCATGAGGCAACCACACAGTGGGAAGGTGACCGCACATTAAAACCTAACACTGCCCCCCGACATGTTTCGCCAGTACTCTGGCTTCCTCAGGGGTAATGGGCAGCCCATTTCAGCGGCCTTTATATTTGGTGTGGACCCGTTTCACCGACCACAATTTTCCTCTCATTTTCCCATCAAGGGTTGTCTGCAAGTGACTATTACATGGCAGGGTTCCTTTTGAATGCACCCCAAGCAGTTTTCAACAGTACGGAGGCAGCACAGGTGTTTTCCACTGGCTGTCTCCCTATAAATATTACTGATATATCAACAGCATTTAAAGAGGTACAGAAAACATATAAGCAATATGTCAGAGCTCAATGGGAGGTAGCCAGCTTAGAAACATACCAACAGCAGGGCCTAGTGTTCAGGGGCATGAGAATAAATATTGTCCCCCACTCGCACCAAGATGATGCCACGTTCATTAAAGGGTGGCAACAACTGTTAACGGAGAACTCATTGCGTATGCAGCAATATCTGTTGGACTTTGAAAAAGTGTCATTGACAGATACTGCCAGGAAACTAGAGCAGGACATCTCCCAGATTCAAAATCTTAGGTCTCATCCAGAGTTCGCTACACAGGAGACTAGGTTACAAAAACATATTGAGTCCTTTCAAATTGAGATAAAAGAAAGGAAGCACAACAAATATATTAGGGACAAAAGGGATTTCGATACTGGTCAGATATACCACATTAGGTCTAACATTAGTAACCAGTCAAAAAGATATAACACCAATAGACAAGGAGTATCCCAGTCAGATCTTTCTGAGTCTGATTGGTCAGGATCGGAAGGTCGCCCAGTAAGGTATACTGCTGATTCTAGGCGCAAATATCGAGGTCGGGGTAAGTCAAACCAGAAGAGGGCACCTAGTCCCCAGATAGGTACAGGAAATACGTCAGGTCAGATATGGCAAGAAGCACAAGGATTTGTCCCCCTCACAAATGTAGCTATGGCAACAGCTACCCCAGCCACAGGAGTCAGCTCCCAACAACATGGCCAACCATTGCCTCCGTCATCATCTGGGGTCTTTTGTCCTCCATCTATGCCCCTGTCGTCTACAGCAGTGCCCATGAACTTACCTTCTTTTTTAGGTCAAGGCCCTTCCCTGAGGGACAGGGAGAAGTGGGCATACAATGCCAGAACATAGATGACCCGTTAAGGGTGATTAATCTGTCAAGCTTCCCCCTTAGACCTGAACATCTTAGGGTACTTAATAAGGGACTGTCCTTTACACCTACACCTTCCTTCCATTGTTTTGACTGGGTTAAGGATATAAACCTGTTTGCTAGAAGGCTTGCCCTCCACAAACTGTTTAATCAACCATCTAGAGAGTGCCAACGGATCCAGACTAATGAAAGACAGGCCTTAGCCATATTGGAATCATTGGACACGCTTGATGTAAATGCCCAAGACCTAGTTGTAGCACCTTTTTCAACACTAAAACCCCAATCTAAGTACACCCCCCCCGTTTAGTCAGTATGGTAATATAGATACCTTCGTGCAACTAGTAACAAGGGATCTAAAGACTTTGAGTACCAAAATACCCACCACATATGCTAATCTTGCGGTGGATGAACAACGGGCCTTAGAAGAGCTTAGCCAGAATGAAGAACTGGTAATCAAACCTTCAGATAAGGGGGGGAATATTGTCCTAATGGATAAACAGTACTACAAAAAGATGGTGGAAGATCTAGTTGAGCAGAATGATACATATCAAAAGTTGGATTGTAATCCCACTGAGAGGTTTTTAGGAGAACTGAAGGTCATCCTAACTACAGCAAAGGTGAACAACCTGATCTCAAAAGAGGAGTACCAATATCTCTTGAAAACACATCCGACGACTGCCACCATATATGCCACTCCAAAGGTGCACAAACAGAGGCGACCAGTGCCGGGCAGACCAATAGTGTCCGGTAACAACAGTCTAACAGAGAATATCAGCGAATATGTGGATGGATTTATTGCCCCCTTTGTGCCCAGTCTGCCCTCATATATTAGGGACACTAAGGATGTGGTCACCAGGCTCCAGGACATTCAGGTCACCCCAGAAACAAAATTGGCCAGCCTCGATGTCGAGGCCCTTTATTCAAATATTAGGCACGACTTGGGAATTAATGCAGTATCCACTTATCTTTCAACTAAGAGTATTCAGTTTTGTGCACATAATGAGTTTCTTTTAACTCTCCTTCGATTCTTACTCACACACAATTACTTTCTGTTTAACGGCCACTATTATTTACAATCTGTTGGGACCGCGATGGGAAGTAAATGTGCACCAAATTATGCTAATTTATTTTTAGGGTGGTGGGAGGATACTATAGTTTTCACATCTGATTTATCTGATTTCACTCAACACATATTATTTTGGGGTAGGTACATCGATGATGTACTGGTACTTTGGGAAGGCACTATTGAGAAATTTCACAGTTTTGTTGCAGTACTTAATTCTAACAATATAGGTATGGCATTCACGTCAGAAATACACGAAAGCACCATTAATTTTTTGGATCTGAAATTGGTCCTGGATCCTGATGGCCACATCCGTTCAGAAGTTCACCGGAAGCCCACAGCGACGAATAGTCTATTAGAATGGAGCAGTTTCCATCCCAGGCCCCTTAGAAAGGGCATACCTGTCGGCCAATACATCAGGGCCCGCAGGAACTGCTCGGATGAAGCATCCTTTCAAAAAGAAAGTAAGATCCTTTATGATCGGTTTCGTGCTAGGGGCTATCCCAAAAAGGTGTTACATCATGCATATGCTAGGGCAAGCAATACCAATAGGACAGAGCTCCTGACCACTTCACCTAAGGACTCCAGTAAACAGATAGTCAGGTGCATTGGCACCTATGATGCTCAAAATAAAAGAATATGTGGCATCCTTAGGAAGCACTGGCATGTCCTGTGGGCAGACAACGACCTGAGGGCAGTGATTACACAGTATCCAAGTGTTACCTATCGGCGTGGCAGAAACATAAAAGACGCGTTAGTGCATAGCTTCTTTCGTCCAGTTCCACCTAAGACCACCTGGCTGAAATCAAATCTAGTAGGCACTTACCCGTGTGGAGACTGCATCTTCTGTCCGCTTGTCAGGAGGTGCCGCACCTTTGTCAATCCTGTGGACAAAAGAGAATATCAGATCAGACAATACATCAATTGTAAAACCACAGGTATTGTCTATGCCATTGAATGCCCTTGCTGCAAGATTTATGTTGGTAAGACATCCCAACAGTTTAGGAGAAGGATCTGTCAACACATTAGCAGCATCAACACCTCGGCAGATACCTCAATCTCTAGACATGTGAGAACCTATCATGGTGGCAATTACAGGACACTCAAATTTTGGGGTATCTGTAAAAAATCCTTGGGTGCAAGGAAAGGAGACCTGGACGCGCTTCTTCTACAAGAAGAAACCAGGTGGATATATCGCCTTGATAGTCGTAGCCCAAAGGGGCTCAATGAAGGCTTTGCATTTACTGCCTTCTTATAATTATGAGAGGAAAGCTTCTATTAATTTGTGGATATCTCACATGCAAATCCACCCACTTGTAGTGGGTAGGAATGTAAGCTCACATAGAGGTCTTATTCAGACGTTGAGACAGACCAGTATTTATGACATCAATATTGGATTTATATCTTTATGGATTCAATACTGTAAATAATAGCTATAATATCTTGTTTTAAATAACTATCTAATATAGCGACAGATCTGACATCATTGGGGTGGGCAGTACAGCCATGGTATGCTACAACTGAACATGCAGGCGAGCAAGTGTTGGGGTATTGGTAGTCCTCTTTATGTAACCAATAAACTGTAAGCAATCATCAGATGTCAAATTACAGTCATGTAGTATCTTCTGTTATTAATTTGGCCTATTTTGTCACCAATACTATTTAGGCACTTGATTCGGTATAGCCAGGGTCTCCTGGTAGGCGATTGGCTCTAGTCATCTAACATATGCCATTAACTAGAGGCGATTGGCTCTAGTCATCTAACATATGCCATTAACTTACCCCATGATGCTGTTAAACATTTCAGCCCGTTCTTGGTAGTTGAGGTGTTCGGAGTTGGTGCGCAGCCCTGTGCCGCGCAGCTCATGCGCAGTTGTGCGTGGGTTAATCCGCCACTGCTGGCCCGTCTGCGCATGCGCCGTAGCGACTGCGCACAATTAATTACGTCACCAGGTGGCGACGGTGGTTTCCTCATGATATGGTGTATGCGCCGCAGGGCCAGCGCACTGACAATGACGCGGCCTTCCTATGACATGGCGAGTATCGTCTTTGTCTTATGCGGATTGGCTGTACATTCTAAACACTCCCTCCCCTCCCCTCCCCATGATCGATAGGCAGTTAAGATCTGTCAATCAATATCTTGACTATTTCAGCTTCCGTTTTTTGATGTCATCCATTGCTGCCCATTACCCCTGAGGAAGCCAGAGTACTGGCGAAACATGTCGGGGGGCAGTGTTAGGTTTTAATGTGCGGTCACCTTCCCACTGTGTGGTTGCCTCATGAGTAGTCCGGATGGATTACAGCTTTATTACTGCCAGTAGTTGGCGAATATAGGAGAATTTAAAGTGTTATCCACGTCTGCACTAATAGGCAGGAGATAGGTAGCATCTATATTTGCCTGGGTGTTCTGATGACACAAATCGTACACCAGTATACATGCAATAGATGTGAAAGTAATACAATTAGTTGTCATTGTAGCCATTAAGTGCAGACGAGGTAGGGTAATCAAATTTCCCTTTCACAATTAGGGGCAGGGATAGTGAATGTTCCCCCTCCCCCCCCCTCTTTCCCTCGTGTTTTTCCCTTTTTCCTCTTGCTTTCTCCTATGTCATTAAGCCAATGTCAACAGCAGAGGTTTGGTGGCTGTGTTTTTAATATCCTATATACTTTTCTGTTTCAATGGTCAGTACCATTGTGTTCTATGCAACTATTCAGGTTTTAATGTATATTCAATAAAAGTGATATATTAATTTGACTTGGGCCAAGATAGTTTTTTTTGCCTGTTTAGGCATCTGTAAATAAAGTGTATTCTTTTGGAAGTAGAATGAACAAAATACATCAATTTTGGATTAAAAAAAAATATATATCTTTTACACTGTTCACCATGAGGTATAAAAAATGAGATAATTTTATTGTATGGGTCATTAGGAACATGGCTATACTGGTTATGTATAGTTTAAAAAAAGAGTTTTACGTAAATAAATGTGTTAGCAAACTAGGCTATTTATTTATTTATTTATTTATTTATTTATTTATTACTTTTTCTCAAAACACTTTTTCTTTTTTTAGGGGACTTGATCACTCAGACATATAATAGACAGGAATATTACTTTATTCCAGTGTTTTATAGCAGACATAATGCCAGTGGCGGGGCCTAATAGGCATCTGTACATGGCATACCGTAGAGCCATTATTAGGCCCCCTGGGCTGCCTCAGCATCCGGTGATGGCAGCATGGGATGCGTCATCTAATGAGTTAAACTGCTGGTGTTATTTCAGATCCTGGCAGTGAGAACAGGGCATCTAAGACATTATATTGCAGGGATCGGTGTTGTCTCCGATCCTGACTAGAGATGAGCGAATTTCCGCTTATGAAATTGGTTCACACTTCGTTTGGTGGTAAAAGGTCAATTGCGTTATAGATTCCGTTACCATGGACAATAACGGAATACATAACGGAATGGCTTGGCATTCCGTTATTCATTCTGTCATAATAGAAGACTATGGGTCCTCTCCAGCATAACGGAAACGGATCTGTTTTGCAGCCCATAGACTTCTATTATGACCGAATAAATTACGGAATGCCACTAAAGGCATTCCGTTATTCATTCCTTCATTGAATTGCGTTATGGTCCGTTGTAACGGAATCCATAATGCAATTCTGCTTTTACCAGTAAACGAATCGCAAGCGAATTTCAAAATATGAAATTCGCTCATCTCTAATCCTGACCATAAAAGCAGAGCATCGAAGAAGGTAAACTGATGGGATCAGCGTTCTCTTCGATCCTGGCAGTGAGAGCAGGGCATCTAAGTAGGTAAACTGCTGGGATCAGTGTTATCTCCAATCCTGGCAGTGAGCGCTAGTACCAGCTATAGAATATATACATTTAATTGAAGCCAGTACCGCAGTGGGAAAAGAGCCTAATGCCGACAGATCTCCATACCGATCTTTCTGTACACTATACAGGCAGTTTTTGTTACACTCATGTGAATTATTCATATTAAAGTCTAATTGCAAATATATAACTCTGCCATATACTGCAACTCGCTCTGATATGACGGATCCATCCTAGCGACGGCTGTATTTATATGCAGTGCTCATAGGTTTCATGATAAATGTCTCCTGTTTTTACTATGATGTCTTCTTCATAGTTATACTGATTTTGCTGGTTATTTATGTTCATAAATTGGAGTCTTTTAAGTATCATAATCTATCCTGACTTCAAATGTCATGACGGGAGGGTGACATTATATAGCCTTGGATTTTCCATCTGAACTAATTACATTACAGTTCCAGTAACCCTTCGTAGTATGTTTATGCTGTATCCATCTATTTTCTAGACACAAGAATCGCGGAAGCCTCAGCGACTTAGTCTCTCAGCACCTGGACCATCTGAATTATCTCAATGATATACTGATTATCAACTGCGAGTTTCTTAATGATGTCCTAACGGACCATCTACTCAACAGACTCCTACTCCCCCTATA
This sequence comes from Bufo gargarizans, assembly GCF_014858855.1. Lineage (NCBI taxonomy): Eukaryota > Metazoa > Chordata > Amphibia > Anura > Bufonidae > Bufo > Bufo gargarizans. The sequence goes on along the minus strand of NC_058087.1, from coordinate 152,728,550 downwards.
CGTCTATTCACTGGTGACCCAGGACCAGGTGAATGCATTTGCTCTATTAATGATGATATTCTATGATTATGGTTTATATGATTGAAATATGGGGGATATTAATAACGAGACATTTCATACATGATATACCATAAATGTGAAGTGTGCACCAGTCAGGCTAAATGACCACAAAAATATAGTTAAAATGGGCAAATCTTTATTGATACAAAATACATTAATAAAAAAAATTGTAAGTCCCACATTTGACTACTCCGTGCTCAACTTCCGGCGCCCAGTCACGGAGTGGTCGACCGCGGAACATGCGCCATTATGTTTCGGGTGAGATAATTATGTTAGTGCTCTGATTGGGGTAGATCTATTTAAATACATGAACTCGCCAGTTTGGAGTTACCCCTTGGAAGAAGGCAGCTCCAAAACACGTGGAGTGTGGGAGCAATTGGAGTATGATCCCTTAGATTTTCTGACGCCTCTGTACCTACTGTACGTTATTGGCTTTATTGGTGTATTCTCTTCTCTAAGGAGCTGAACATTGACTTATAGGATGGCTGCCTTACATCTGGTGACATTAGAGGCAGAGCTGGTTAAGAGCTCATTTGTATCCCTTTTCTCCCAGAATTCCAGAGGAGCATGTAGGGCCTATAAGTCTTCTCACGCTGATTAAGGTGCTCTCTCCCTAAGGAGAGCTAGTTCCCCCCTTGCTCGGACACAGGCCTCTCACACAGTAAAGCCAATACTATTTGCTCTGCACTGATGAGGGGCAATCACCCCGAAACAGCTGTCTGCAGATGAGGTGCTGGCTTATTTAATATCCAAGTCATGTCTCAAGGCTTTTTTGAGCTGAACATTGACTTATAGGATAGCTGCCTTTCATCTGGTGACATTAGAGGCAGAGCTTGTTAGGAGCTCATTTGCATCCCTTTCCTCCCAGAATTCCAAAGGAGCATGTATGGCCTATAAGTCTCCTCACATTGATGAAGTTCCCCCCTTTCTCTTCTCTAAAGAATGGTTGTCTAAGGTTTCCCCTTTTAGGAAACCTGCTGCATCCAGGTGGAGAATGGATGGCGAGGTGGCCCACATGTGTGCTGCTCTCTTTGCTCCCTTCTATGGAGGTTGCTGTAAATGTGTGAATATCCCTTTAATAGTCCAGGAGCTGTTACACATTGTTGAGCACCCATCAATCCCCAATCTAGATGTTGCAGACCTACAACTCTCAGTATGCCTGGGCAGCAAGACTTTCACTGATGGAATTGTGTCTGTGGCATGTATATGCCATAATGTTGTATGTAGACACAGTTGATCTACTTAGTACCAAGGCTACAGAATAACTTAAAGGGCATCTGTCAGCAGATTTGTACCTATGACACTGGCTGACCTGCTACATGTGCACTTGGCAGCTGAAGGCACCTGTGTTGGTTCCATGTTCATATGTGCCTGCATTGCTGATTTTTTATTTTTTTTATGTATGCAAATGGGTCTCAAGGAGCAACAGGGGCGTTGCCATTGCACCTAGAGACTCTGCTCTCTCTGCAAGTGCTGCGCCTTCTGAACTTTGATTGATAGGGCCAGGTGTGATGATGTTTTAACTACCTGGTTCTGTCAATCAAAGTGCAGAGGGTGCAGCAATTGCAGCGAAATCGAAGCCTGTAGGTGTAACGGCAACGCCTCCTATGCTCCTAGAGGCTCATTTGCATATATTAAAACATGATTTTTCTCAGTAATGCGGGCACATATGAACATAGGACCAACACAGATGCCCTCAGCTGCCAAGCGCACATGTAACAGGTCAGTCAGTTTCATAGGTACAGAACTGCTGACAGATGCCCTTTAAAGTATATGTACTCCTTTTAGAGTCAATCTTTCTTATTACTGATTTACTTCTGTTTGGGGCCAATAAATATTCTGTTTAAGTTCCTTATCTCCTGTGTTTCATATTATATAGCAGCTGTTCTGTGATAAATGTGTCAGATTGTCTGTCTGATGACTTATTCTAAGCTGATTTATGCCCATATCAAAGTTTTATAATTAATTTGGGCATAACCCAGGTTAGCAGAGGTCACAGAGGGGCTGGAGAACGAGCCATCAGACTGCCATGATAACAAATCTATGGCCTCTTTCACACAGGCGAGTTTTCCCGCACGGGTGCAATGCGTGACGCGAACGCATTGCACCCGCACTAAATCCGGACCCATTCATTTCTATCGGGCTGTGCACATGAGCGGTGATTTTCACGCATCACTTGTGCGTTGCGTGAAAATCGCGGCATGCTCTATATTGTGCCTTTTTTCACGCAACGCAGGCCCCATAGAAGTGAAAGGGGCTGCGTGAAAATCGCAAGCAAGTGCGGATGCGGTGCGATTTTCATGCATTTTTGCTAGGAGATGATCAGGATGGGGACCCGATCATTATTATTTTCCCTTATAACATGGTTATAAGGGAAAATAATAGCATTCTTCATACAGAATGCATAGTACAATAAGGCTGGAGGGGTTAAAAAAAATAAAATAAAAATTTAACTCGCCTTAATCCACTTGTTCGCACAGATTTGTTTGTTTTTTACTAAGCATTCTTTATTAAGAATGCTATTATTTTCCCTTATTACCATGTTATAAGGGAAAATAATACAATCTACACAACACCTAACCCAAACTTCTGTGAAGTTTAGGTACCAAACATGCCGATTTTTCTCACGCGCGTGCAAAACACATTAAAATGTTTTGCACTCATGCGGAAAAATTGCTAATTTTCCCGCGACGCACCCGCATCTTATCCGGCCCAAATCCATGACGCCCGTGTGTAAGAGGCCTATTGCAGAACAGCTTTCTGCAGCTGCTTTAGGCCCCCTGCACATGAACGTGTGCACCCCGTGGTTGTGCTGCAGCCCGCAAAATGCGGGCCGCAATGCACGAACACAGTCCGTGGGGCAGCCGCAGCGGATCGCAGACCCATTCACTTTATTGGGTCCATAATCCGGCTGTTCCGCAAAAAGATGGGACACTTTCTATCTGTTTGCGGAACAGAAGTACGGGACAAAACCCCACGGAAGCACTCTGTAGTGGTTCCATAGGGTTCTGCATCATTCCGCATCTCTGGATTTGCGGACCCATTCAAGTGAATGGGTCCGCATCCATGATGCGGAATGCCCACGGAACGGCACCTGTGTATTGCGGATCCGCAAATGCGGTCTGCAATACGGCGACGGGAAGCACACGTTCGTGTGCAGGGGGCTTTATAGTGTGAAACTGAGAAACTATATGGTTTCCACACTTTTTTTTTCTTCTGAAATGCTTAACAAGGTGGTGTGTTGTGGTGTGTAGGGAATTGTGGGAAAAGGGTCAGGGGTCTCAGATGTTGGTGCCATTTTGCACCAACATTTGCATGGTGCAATTCTAAAGTAAAAATCAGTCTGAAAGTAAGCTAACCCAGTGTTTCCCAACCAGTGTGCCTCCAGCTGTTACAAAACTACAACTCCCAGCATGCCCGCACAGCCAAATGCTGTCCAGGCATGCTGGGAGTTGTAGTTTTGCAACAGCTGGAGGCACACTGGTTGGGAAACACTGAGCTAACCAATATGTTTGTATATAGTCAGTGAAAAGCGTTTCAGTGGTTAGCACTGGTGACTTGCAGCGCTGGGGTGCTAGGTTTAATTCTGACCAAGGACAACATCTGCATGGAGTTTGTATGTTCTCCCCGTGTTCGCTTGGGTTTCCTCCGCGTCTTCCGGTTTCCTCCCACACTCCAAAGACAGACTGATAGGGGACTTAGATTGTGAGCTCCATTGGAGACTCCAAACAATGATAATGTGTGTAAAGTGCTGCGGAATATGTCAGGACTATAGAACAGAGTAAAATAAATAACCAAAATCCCTGCCCAACATTTATCATCCAGCCAAAGCACCTGCATAGGTCTAGGCAGCCTGTCTAAGCTTACTCCATCTTTACGATTAGTAAATCTGGGCCACTGTGCTGCCTAAAGGCACTCATAATCATAATCACCACCTCCTTCATACCGCCCCATAAAATTGCACGCTCTTCTCCATCCAGCACCAGAGTTTATTCAAGTGGAAAGCAAGCCCCGGCCAGATACTTCTGCCAGTGCCTTATCTCCTAGCAGGACAAAACCAACAAGCCAGATCCTCTTTTCCCCAGTGTTTGCCTTCAAGGACAGTCGGGAGACCCCCATACACATTAGATTGTCAGCAGGATCCGTCAGTTTATAATATGGATGAGGCAGCTGAGCACCACCTAGAAACTTCCCTGTAATTGTGAGTTGTGCACCAGGACAATCTGTTCCTGATTATATCAAAGTTCTCTGGAAGAAGGTAGTTAGCAGAGATCATAATTACACCGGCAGCCTGTGGACATTTCCCAGTTAATCAGTTTCCGAAAATAACACTGTGCTGTGGTTTTTTCTAAGATAAATGCTGGTAGTATGAGTAAGTAGAGTTCCCATGAGCGGTGATCTCTTCAGGACGATTCAAGAGTTTTGCAACCTAATTCATACAGACAGAACCCACTGATATTGCTGCCTTTACAGAATTGTCACTGCGCTGGTATATTTGTATTGACTTCTGTTTGGCTCTGTTTGATGTTTGTTCTTGATGGATCAGAAAGTATACGCGCCCTGTAACTGTGATAATGATCCCTGTGAGGTGGCCGTGCCCAGGAGTAAATGCGCATGTGCGAGTGTCTGTGCGCACTCACCCCCATAAAACCCAGAGCAGCAGGAGAATAGATAAGAAGTGTGCTTGCGTGGCCACCGCTCCTTAGTGTGTAGCGGTGGCCGTAACCTTTAGAAACAAGCATCATATTTGGGGGTATAAATGTGAGATTTACAGGAGTTACATCCTGTTTTGAAAAAGAGAGTATATTGAAGAAATAAATGACAGAAATAACATAATAATGCACTTAGTAAAGTAGATGCAAGCATTATATAGATGCTCCAGAATTGTTATTATATGGAGTATGCATGAAGCTATTAAAGGGGTTGTCTGACCTCCGTAACCCATTTCATATCCATTCCATGGCCGCCATTAAACATTTCTTCAATATAGACAAAAAAAAAAAATCGCACAAAAAACAAAGGTAAAAACATCCTGCATGGTATGATATATAAATGTGCGGATGTCCCTGGCCATATTATTGAAGAAACCCATAGAAATAAGATAATAAAGTAGATGCAAGCATTATATATGGACAAGGTCCTCCCTCTGATATGATAATATCTGAGCCAATATATTTTGATCAAAACACATCTGTGCCCACCTACCAAGCGCCAAGGTGGTCTCAGGTCAGGTGGGTCCTACGCTAAACCTCCTTAAGCCATTGGGCTTCTATGTTCAGGAGTGCAGACGCCGCACATATGGTGTGCTGCTCCTAGTCATGCGCTCCTGAACATAGAAGCCCAATGGCTTAGGTAGGTTTAGCGTAGGACCCGCCTGACCTGAGACCACCTTGGCGCTTGGTAGGTGGGCACAGATGTGTTTTGATCAAAATATATTGACTAAGTGTCTCAGACATTATCATATCAGAGTGAGGACTTTGTCTATATATAATGCTTGCATCTACTTTACTAAGTGCATTATTATCTTATTTCTGTGATTTTTTTTCAATAATATGGCCAGGGACATCCGCACATTTGTATATCATACTGTGCAGGATGTTTTTACCTTTGTTTTTACTGTGAGTTTTTTTTTTTTTTTTTGCCTATATTGAAGAAATGTTTAATGGCGGCCATGGAATGGATATGAAGTGGATTATGGAGGTCAGACAACCCCTTTAATAGCTTCATACATTCCCCATGTAATAAGTCTGGATCATCTGTTCTTATGGCTCTATGTTGTGCCGTTCCTGTATTATTCCTGCCAGCAGTCTGCAATAAGGGTACAGAGGGCTGGTAACCAGTTGGGGGTGTGCACAGACTCACTGTATCCAATCAGACTGTGCAGGTACCTCCCCTCTGTGCCCTTACTGCAGACTGCTAGCAATTCATTCATAAATTCTAGTAGAAATAATAAAGGAATGGCACAACATACAGACATAAGAATAGATGCTCCATAATTGTTAGTACGTGGGGAATATATGAAGCTATTAAAACAGACATGTCAGGGGCGGGGAAAGGTCCTCTTTAATGTTGGTAGGAAAATGTAATGTCAGTTTTCTTTTCTTCATACTCACAATAGCGTAAAAGGCTTAATTGTTCTGCCCACAACCATGGTAAAAAAAAATGAAAAATGTTGTTTTATTATGTAAGGCAGGAGTCATAGGCCCCCTTCACTTATGACCGGTGATCCTGTTCAGTTCCCCTCTGGTGTGAAGCAGAAAACTCTGCAGTTGAACTGAAGCCAGAACTGATCCCATAGTTTTCCATTGGATAGAATAGTTATAACCAGTGCATCAATTGTGATGCCGGATGCCAAATAGCGCCGGACAGAAAAACATTGCATGCTGAGTGGATAGACGCTGGATTGGTGCACTGAAGTGCAGGTCACATATATCAGTTGTTTCAGGAATCTTAAAAAATGTGTGGCAGGACAGAGGGTCAGTTCTTCACAGTAAGGAATTAGTATGACCGAAGATAATTAAAAGGGTTGTCAGAAAATAGCTTCTAATGTAATAAAGTAAAAAAGAAAAAAGCCCAGTACTCCCCTTTTGAAACGGCTGCCGCTCCAGCACTTGTGCCCCAGTGGTACCTCACCAGTAATCCTTTACATCCTGCGAGTGATCATGTGGCATACCGCTACATAAATGCTGCAGGGAGGACTTTAAAGGTGGCGGCCATACACATTCGTCTAAAGTCGATCAAAACTGACGATTTCAACCAAAACAACTGTTCGTCGGTGAAATTAAACAAGAAACGATTGTTTTAGTCGACCAATGATAGATTAGATCTTTCGTCCATTGCCCAGTTTTATGGAACCTGTATGAGCAGTTTGATTGACTACAATGGCCAATATGGACTAAAATGTGTGTGGCGGTGTGAGTGACCGGAACATTCTCTAGATGATACAACTACTGTTCAATTATCAACCAACTTCTGTCTAATGTGTATGGCCACTTTAAGTTTGGCATTTGACCCCCTAAAACTATTGAATGGCTGTATTGTTCACATGGATTTTAAGCAAGACCTGCGGGGGACCACCAAAGCATTAATGCTGGAGCAGCTGGGGTTTCAAGAGGTGTCTACTGTGTGTTTTTTAAATTTTATTACATTCGCTGTTCTATTTAGTTTTTTTGGACCTACCCCGTTAACTGTATGGAAGAGGTGGCCATATTAATCTATCCTGCTGTCTTCTTGGAAATTTTATAAAACTGGAGATCATATTATTTTATTATTAATTAGAATTATTCTGTTGTGTTTTTATTAAAACCTTTAGACGACAGACCGTCCGAGAATAAGTCCTCAAGTTTCCTTGTACCTCTTGTCCCAGGTAAGTTCTTCTGAGCTGGAAAACATGATTGATTTTTACAAGAGTCTCCTTAAAAGTAATTAATTTTAATAGATCATTGTGCATGTCCTGTAGTATTGCTACAATCTGTGGTCCAGTCTGGTTCAGAGCTGAACCCGGACGTAAGCTCCCCGTCACACATTTGTCCTGTATGAGTGGACCCTCAGAGCATTTCTAGCTCCGATGCTCCCCCTTGCCCTGCTCTGCATCTTGCTTTTTCTTTACTACCGGTGACGTACCGGGCTTCTCATGGGTATGCTAGGCAGAGACTTCCGCCTATCAGTGAGCCCGGTGACTTCACCAGCACTAATGGGCGGTCTTTAGCGCTGCCCTAGGCTGTTTTATAGGCTAAAGCAATACTAAAGACCTCCCATTAGTGCCGGTGACGTCACTGGCATCACTGCTAGGGGGAAGTCTCCGCCTAGCATACTGACAAACAAACAGCCTTTGTCCTGCAAGGCGGAGTAGTGGAGCTAGAAATGCTCTGATGCTTCACTCATACAGTATAATTGATAGGAGGATAGCTTATGTCCAGGTTCAACTCTGAGCCCAGACAACCCCTTTTAAGATTTGTTTTTGTGTCGATTTTTCTTGGTATAGTTAGTACGTTTTATTTTGTAGATATTGATTATTTAAGTAGTATACCAATTACTATTGATTTGTGTAGTGTATCAGTGAGGCACTGTTGTAAGAGCCGGAAGATTAATACTGCATACGTTTTCAAGTTGTCTATAGTAACTCCTGAAAAAATGCAGAATAAATATGCAGTGAAAGACAGAAAAACCTGAAAATTCACACATCACTTTACTTAACCAAAGTATACTTACTACCTTCTGACTATTTTACTACAAAAATAAGACTGAGATAAATAAAAGGCTTCTCCAGTCTGTGGATTCTGCAGAACTACTGCCCATATCAAAGTCTTTTAGGATTAAAGGGATTGTCTCACTTCAGCACATGGGGATGTAAAGAAAGTTAATACAAGGCACTTACTAATGTATTGTTATCATCCATATTGCCTCCTTTGTTGGTTTGATTTATTTTTCTGTCTCATTATACACTGCTTATTTCCAGGGGTAATTCCCACCAAGGACAACATCTGCATGGAGTTTGTATGTTCTCCCCGTGTTCGCTTGGGTTTCCTCCGCGTTTTCCGGTTTCCTCCCACACTCCAAAGATATACTGATAGGGAACTTAGATTGTCAGCTCCATTGGAGACACCAAACCATAATAATGTGTGTAAAGTGCTGCGGAATATGTCAGGACTATAGAACAGAGTAAAATAAATAACCAAAATCCCTGCCCAACATTTATCATCCAGCCGAAGCACCTGCGTAGGTCTAGGCAGCCTGTCTAAGATTACTCCATCTTTACGATTAGTAAATCTGGGCCACTGTGCTGCCTAAAGGCACTCATAATCATAATCACCACCTCCTTCATACCGCCCCATAAAATTGCACGCTCTTCTCCATCCAGCACCAGAGTTTATTCAAGTGGAAAGCAGACCCCGGCCAGATACTTCTGCCAGTGCCTTATCTCCTAGCAGGACAAAACCAACAAGCCAGATACTCCTTTCCCCAGTGTTTGCCTTCAAGGACAGTCGGGAGACCCCCATACACATTAGATTGTCAGCAGGATCCGTCAGTTTATAATATGGATGAGGCAGCTGAGCACCACCTAGAAACTTCCCTGTAATTGTGAGTTGTGCACCAGGACAATCTGTTCCTGATTATATCAAAGTTCTCTGGAAGAAGGTAGTTAGCGGAGAGCATAATTATACCGGCAGCCTGTGGATATTTCCCAGTTAATAATTTTCCTAAAATAACACTGTGCTGTGTTTTTTTTCTAAAATAAATGCTGGTAGTATGAGTAAGTAGAGTTCCCATGAGCGGTGAACTCTTCAGGATGATCCAAGAGTTTTGCAACCTAATTCATACAGACAGAAACCACTGATATTGCTGCCTTTACAGAATTGTTACTGCGCTGGTATATTTGTATTGACTTCTGTTAGGCTCTGTTTGATTTTCAAGTTGTCTAGAATACCTATTGAAAAAAATGCAGAATACATATGCAGTGAAAGACAGAAAAATCTGAAAATTCACGTATCACTTTACTTAACCCAAGTATTAATCCAGCAGCAGTGGTTGTGCTTGCACACTATAGGAAAAAGCACCAGCCTCTCTGGTGGCCAGGACCGTGGGAGTGCACATAGGCATGCATGCGCAGCAACTTCCAACTCAGCCACCCTGATTCTGCGCTGCTCGGTTTCAGAAAGCCAAATCCGGAGCCTTTTTTTTAAAATCATCCAACTGTGATTTGATCTTCTGAATAAAATTAGCTGTACAGTAGTAGTTCTTGTCCTTGTGGTGTAGCACATTGCCTATGCTTTGGCTACACCACAATATCCATTGTATTTCATGCCTGATGTGTTCCTTTTCTGTAATGACAGGGTGTAACCCTTTTTGCTTTAAAATAGTATTTACCTGTATTATACCATGGACAAGAACTCAGGAAGGAGTCCGAAATGCGTAGGACATGGGTGAACTACTACTGTACTGCTAATTTTATTCAGAAGATTAAATAAAATTTGGATGATTTTTAAAAAGAAAGTCTCTGGATTTGGCTTTCTGAAACTATACTCTGCATAGGTCATTAATATTTGATTGTGGGGTCGGACGCCCCTCACCACCGCCTAGGGCTGCAGCTATTGATTATTTTAGTAATCAAGTATTCTAGCGATTAATCTGAAAAAAATAATTAAAAGAATGTTTTCCATGATTAAAACTCATCAGCCCCCCCCATGCCATCATCAGACCCCCTTGCCGTTAGTCCTCAGCTCGATCAATTCCTCCATTCCATCAGCTCCCCCCAGTGCCATCCGTCCCCCATTCCATCAGTACTCTGTGCCATCAGCTCCCCCTCCTAGCCATCAGTGCCAAAGCACCAGTGAAATCAGATACTTACCTTTCCTGCTGGGGGCGCCACCGACACTCCACAGCTCTTCCATCCTATTCTTCACGCACTGCACTGTCTTCCTGACGACACACAGCGTCCGGTCATAGTGCGGTGCCGGCTGGCGGTGAGTAATAGCAAGCGCTTCACTCATGCTCCGTGGTCACATGGTACAAACAAATCCTCGATGCAAAAAATTTGCATTGAGGATTTTCTGGGTGTCGAGTAATTGTTCCAGCCCTACCCCGACGATCAGATGTTTGAAGAGGAGGCAGAGCTCCATGCGATTACTACTTTCTTCGTTACACTACGCGTCATCTCCCCTGTAGCTGTGGCGTTGTATAATTAGAAGTCCTCGCTTCATTCAAGCGACTGGGGTTAATTGGTGACACCTTGCTATCGCACCGAGCGCAGGATGTGTTTTTGCACTGAAATGCTTCCTTAGGTGAGCTAGTCGAGGGGTTTCTCCACCACGTGTCCTTGTGTGAACCAGCCCGAACCATTTAAATGCTGGAAGAAGAGTATACCCTTCCATGTCGTCCTCCACACACGTACAACATTTGTAGTCCTTGTATACACCGAACTGATTCCCAACAAACTGCGCCCTGCCAGACTCAGGTATATCAGTATCTATTATTCATCCCTGCTCCTTAACCCTTAGCACATGGGACTTTATTGATTTTTGCATTACTGGAATGGCTTTCAGCATTTGGAGCCCATCCCGTTCGAAGTCTTGCCTTAAAATAAATAAATGTGCTTTGTCCTGACGCCCTATAAGCATTTAAGTTTCTATACGAATTGACCTTATAAACCTCTGAAAGAGCTATCCTTGCTAGCAAATTGGAGTATTTCTGTAGATCCGCTTAATAATGCCCTCTGAGGCCACCTAAACCCTTTTAAACTGCATTCACGAGGAGCGGAAATAAACCAAATAAACTGCCGGCGGTGTCCTTCTTCTGTCCTTGGCAGGAAGGTGCATGAATATGTGACACAGGATATATTAGGGCGGTATATCTCCATTTCTTTTTTACCCATACATCAGAGAGCTGTCTACCCTGCACACGTTACCTCCTTTCTGCATCTGGAATTATCGTCATTGTGTCCTTCTGCTGTCACAGTTAGTAGATAGATCTTGACATTTACAGCTCCTCAAATAAATATTAACACTTCGTTATATGCTATAAATAATTATATTTATTATGATAGAAAGTAAAAAGACAGAGAAGGTTGAAGGGTTTCTGTCACCAGTTTTAACCCTATTAAGCTAGCTATGTGATGCGATGTGCTAATGTCCGCTAAACCTAACTATCCTATTCCTACTTTTATCTATGCCCCTGTTACGCCAGAAATCCAAGTCCTGATTGACAGGTCCAGGCAGCGCTCGCATCTGTCTGCCAGCCCTGTGCTCTAGTGAAATCTCACCCCGTTCAGTATTCGGCGCAGGCGCGGTGAGAAAGCTGGCAGCCTGCGAGCGTCTTTCTCTCACCGAATGCTGAACGGCGCGAGATTTCACCAGAGCACTGGGCTGGCAGACCGATGCGAGCGCTGCCTGGCCCTGTCAATCAGGACTTGGAGGAAGGCGACAAAGGTGGGAGAACGGAGCCTCTAGGAGCAGGAACAACGCCCCCCCTGCTCCTAGAGGCTAATTAGCATATTATAAAAGTTCAATTTCTGGCGTAACGGGGGCATAGATAAAAGTAGGACTAGGCTAGTTAGGTTTAGCTGACATTAGCACATCGCTAATGTCAGCTAGCTTAATAGGATTAAATCTGGTGACAGAAACCCTTTTAATAAGACACCAGTCATTCCGTGAAAATGATTTTTGTGGAAGAAGATAAAGGAATAAGATCAGCGTGCTTCCTCATATAGCTTCAGTACGGTAGATCTTGGATGGTTATCTGTTTGGTTCTTATATCCAACATCTTTTCGGGTTCTGAGATCTCTTTATTAGGCAGCAGTAGCATTAGGCTCCGTTCACACGTCCGCAACGTGTTTTGCGGATCCGCAAAACACGGACAGCGGCAATATGTGTTCCGCATTTTGCGGACCGCACATTGCCGGCACTATAGAATATGCCTATTCGTGTCCGCAATTGCGGACAAGAATAGGACATGTTCTATTTTTGTCCGCAATTGCGTACAAGAATAGGACATGTTCTATTTTTTTCTGGAACCGCAATTCCGTGTCCGGGCAGCCTATCGTGCTGCCCCATAGGAATGAATGGGTCCGCAATTCCGTTCCACAAATTACGGAACTAAATTGCGGACGCGTGAATGGAGCCTTAATATGAGTCTCCATCTTCATGACGTTTTTCGTTATTTCTGCACACTGTGCTGTGGGAGTTTAAGATACCGCCCTAGGCGCTCTTCGAATTCTTCCATAAAAAAGAGGCCGTGTTTAAAGACTACGAGGACACAGTGTGCCGAGAGTAGTCTGGGAAGCTGGTGGAAGAGGGGACTGGAGGGGCGCTTTTAAAACCTTCACAGTGTTCAAATGCTCTACTTCAGTGACAAAATACAGCAAGGGCCTCTTAGAACAGGAGGCATTTGCATAGTAGCTGGTAACATGACATTTTCTCCTTTTTGCTTATTTGACCAAAATCGGCAACTGGAAGCTCTGAAGCATAGCACAGACACTTCCTTTAGACACAGGGCTATTATTTATCAGCTTTTGTACAGCTGTTTCACACCTGCAAGCACTCATCAGTGAAAGATGTAGAAGCATGGGTTTAGAAGTACAGATCTTGTTGAGTACCAACATGCATAGTCAGACATGAATTTGGGGAATGATTTGTATTAATCAACCTTCAGTGAGGATTAACGTTCTTTTTTTATTTTGGTGGGTTATGGGTGTATTTATGTAAGCGCACATGGTTCAAACAAGACGATGTGGTTTCTGTACTAATATTGTAGATAAAGGGCTCTTCGGTTGACTTCACTGATAGACCTAGCGGACTGCGAACTTAAAGTGGACGTGAAAAAAAAAAAAAGGGAGAAAAAGTGGCCTCATGTTGTAGGTGGGTTCAAATTGACTGAAGACATGGGCAACACAACTAGGCAGGGAAAACAGAAGTAAGAGTGGCAGCAGTACTATGGTACAGCACAAAATACCGCCCCTGCAGAACCAAATACCACAGTGCAGCACAAAATCCTGCCTCAGCAGAATCAAATATCACAGTGCAGCACACAGTACTGCCGCCGTTGCTGCAGTATTCAACTGTATCGCCAACCATCCTGAGGTTGGCGATATAGTTAAATTCAGGAGGGCATCTGCGGCCGCTGACCAGGTGGATAAGTACCTGATGTTCCTCCCATTAATTGATGCGGAGAGCATAGGATTGTTATATAGCCAGCTGATGGCCATGAGGAGGCCACGGGCGGCCCCCTGGAACATTTCCCTGTATCGTCTATGGCCAGTCCACCCCGTGCTGATAGATATCAGATGTCTTCAAATTTGCTAACTACAATTGTCCTTATACTTTGAACTAAACTTTTATTAATGGTTCTCTTGATTACAGCCCATTTATTTTAGATAGTAGCGGGCTTATAAGTTAGCTGATCTCTGAAGGTCTGACTCCAACCCCTGGCCAGACATTTACCCTACAGTGACCACAATGTAACGTTATATGGTGTTTCTTCAAATGAATGTCCGACGTAATGCATAGATGGCTAGGTAAAGTCCGGAGAGGTCCTGAGTGAAGGTCCCTCCTCTGTGTGCTGATGGGACATATGGAAAGGGATTGCCTTCATGTGACCACCCCTTTCAGAGGCAAAATTAAATAAATTCATGGGTATACGCTTCCGAATTGTAAGTATGGGATGCTAAGGATTTACACCGTCCTTCTATCCCTTTTATAGCTACAGTGGTCCCTCAAGCTACAATATTAATTGGTTCCAGGACAACCATTGTGTGTTGAAACCATTGTAAGTTGAGTAATGGAATCCAAAGCCCCAAAAGGTCATCCAAAATGAGAGAAAATTAAGATTTTAAGAAAAATAAGCGAAGACATAAAACGGGTCCTTGCATATCACAGTGGGAAATAGCTGGTAACTAGTGGCCTTGACTGGTTGGAGTCTGAGGCTTTGTCTGGTGAGTTATAGCTGCAGCTATAAAGACCGTTGTATGCAGAAAATGTTGTATCCTAAGGCCATTGTATCTTGAGGCATCACATATGGTAATTGCTGTATATGTTCTCTTTATCTTGTTATCATTTTTCCCCACGTAGGTGTTTTTAACAATACATTATGCTCCTTTGGTGGACTCGCTGGCGGATGTCATCTTAAACGGCGACCTCTCTATGTTTTCATCTAAACCAGAACGTGATGTTCAACGAAGTTCCGTAAGTGGAAACCTCAATATTTCTTCAAGCATGTAGTTTCTTGATAAAGTACTGTACTGTGACCAATATGTGATGTAGGTTTTATTTATATCGTAATGTCATTGACACGACTGTTCCAATATCCTCTCAAAATGCCTTTTCTTGCTAGTGCGCAGGAAGTCTCTGCAGCGAGCCGGGTGAATTTGTTTATCTTCATTTTTATTTTAATCCTCTCATTTCACTTACTCCACATACTTTACAGTAAATGTAAAAAAATGCTTATTAAAGAATGAAAGGGCATGGAGGCCAGGCTTACTGTAGCATGCCAAGAGTGTATTATGGAGAAGATCTGCAGTGCAGCACTGGGAAACGGCCGAGACGCCTTTGTTCTGCTGCAAATTAAATCTAAATGGGAAAGACTCTCAGCGGCTGGGCAGTATTAGTGATCTGTATGTACCGAGGTACAGGAGAGACACTAATTGTCTTTCTTACACCTCTGCTTTTAGCCGTGCATATCAGAAGTCCACTTTTGTGGTAGTGACAACACCATATCGTCCTTACTAGGGAACATAGTCGGTAGGGACCAGGGTTCAGCCAAACAAGCGTTCATAAGACTGCTAATTCCTGACCATTTCCCCATGTAATCAGGCCAGTGATTATCTGACTAACTGATCACTTATACAGAAATACACATTGTCTCCATGGTCAGCAGCTCATTTTCCTGTGTAAACCTGGAATATGCTGCCAACATAAAGTAAAGTGTATGGGGAGGGGGGACAGACGATCGTAGTATCTATTATTCAACCCTGTAAAGGCTCTTTGAATGAGCAAGTTTTTATTTCATCGATCAACCCCTCGCCGTGGCCTTGCTTCAGACCTTATCTTACCATCTGGGCAAATTGTAAACTTAAAGGGATTGTCTCACTTCAGCAAGTGGCCTTTATCATGTAACGCAAATTAATACAAGGCACTTACTAATGTATTGTGATTATCCATATTGCTTCCTTTGCTGGGATTATTCATTTCTCCATCACATTATATACTGCCTGTTTCCAGGGGTTATGACCACCCTGCAATCCAGCAGTGGTGGTCGTGCGTGCACACTATAGGAAAAAGCGCCAGCCTCTCTGGTAACCGGGACCGTGAGAGTGCGCATAGGCTGATGCTTTTTCCTATAGTGTGCAAGCATGACCACTGCTTATGGGTTGCAGGGTTGCCGTAACCATGGAAACAAGCAGTGTATCATGTGATGGAAAAAAATATTGCCAGCAAGGGAGGAAATATGGACAATCACAACACATTAGTAAGTGCCTCATATTAACTGAAGTGAGACAACCCCTTTAATTCTATTCCCTATCATGTTACCAGTACAACTTTTTCAGATATCCAATGGCTTGCCTTATGTTGCTTCTCTATTCAGACCCTGTCAGATGCTTTATAAATTGCCTTTTGGAAATCATCAATATACCACTGAAATTAATGTTTTTTTTAAGCCTCTTGACAACCATTTGGACCTTCTTTTTCCAGTCCAAGGTAATTGCTGGACTTGATCTCCCTTTGGTCATTACCTGGTCATTCCCTTTGGTCATTATCTAAATAAGCACCCCTGGAAATGTATTTTTGCACATGTGTGCAGTGCCTTTTTTTATTTTCATCTAAGGGCTCTTTCACACTTGCGTTGTTCTTTTCCGGCATAGAGTTCCGTCGTCGGGGCTCTATGCCGGAAGAATCCTGATCAGGATTATCCCCATGCATTCTGAATGGAGAGAAATCCGTTCAGGATGCATCACGATGTCTTCAGTTCAGGACCGGAACGTTTTTTGGCCGGAGAAAATAAGCAGCATGCTGCGCTTTTTGCTCCGGCCAAAAATCCTGAACACTTGCCGCAAGGCCGGATCTGGAATTAATGCCCATTGAAAGGCATTAATCCGGATCCGGCCTTAAGCTAAACGTCGTTTCGGCGCATTACCGGATCCAACGTTTAGCTTTTTCTGAATGGTTACCATGGCTGCCAGGACGCTAAAGTCCTGTTTGCCATGGTAAAGTGTAGTGGGGAGCAGTATACTTACCGTCCGTGCGGCTCCCGGGGCACTTCAGAGTGACTGTCAGGGCGCCCCACGCGCATGGATGACGTGATCGCATGGATCACGTCATCTATGCGCATGTGGCACTCTGACGTCATTCTGGAGCGCCCCGGGAGCCGCACGGACTGTAAGTATACCGCTCCCCACTACTACTAATGGCAACCAGGACTTTAATAGCGTCCTGACTGCCATAGTAACACTGAACGCATTTTGAAGACGGATCAGTCTTCAAATGCTTTCAGTTCACTTGCGGTGTTACGGATCCGGCAAATGGAGTACATGACGGATCCGGACAACGTAAGTGTGAAAGAGCCCTAAGGGTTCAAAATGCACGCATGTAACTGAGCTGTCATTTTTGGCTCCTGATCATGTGTTCTCCAGTGTGACCCTAAGTCCAATGCATGCTTTACCATAGCATTTCTGCCTTAACTAGCTAGTACGTATGAACGCTTGTTAGCAATAATCTGCCAGTGTAAAGGTTATCCAATGAATGAGCAAAACACCAGTTCATCTGGTAATAGGTCATTGGTGCAGTCACCTAAATTATTGTTTGTGGAATTGTGGGCAACAGATTGTGCTGTCTAAACAGTACTCTGCTGCCAGCAAGCAATCATTCTATATCTGCATTAGCGTTCACTCCTCCCCATACTGTGGAGGAGATCGCAGCTCTTCACCTCCACTGAACAGCAGGCAATTGTCAGGAAGGAACGCTTCCTCCCAGACCATCGTCTGTTCCATTGAGCAGTGTGAAGGGGCCTTTATATAACTCCCCTGCCTATAATTTTTGTATTCCTATGTGATGCAACTTCACACTGCTCTCCTCCTTTCAGTAAGAGCTGACGTCGAGAAGCCCATCACAAGGAGGAGGCAGGGGAGACGGGTTGAAGCTGCATCAGATATGATACACTGCAGGGTGTGGGGACAGCAGTTGTATGTCATTGATCTCTCTCTTGCTACCCCCTCTGTCTGAGCAAATCCAGAGGCATGATCGAAAATGGCGACTATATTATATTAACCATGTTTGAAGGAAGGAGACAACCAACACTTAAATGGATCATCAACTAAAATAGTTATACACAAGAGCTAGTGCCGGCTTTTATGTTAAATGTCTTTAACATGTGTTCACTTTGTTGCAGATACTTGGAATCAGAGGGGCCACTGAACTGTAACATAGTAACATAGTTTATAAGGCTGAAAAAATACATCCATCCAGTTCAGCCTGTCATCCTGCAAGTTGATCCAGAGGAAGGCAAAAAAAACCTGTGAGGTAGAAGCCAATTTTCCCCACTTTAGGGGAGTAAAAAATTCCTTCCCGACTCCAATCAGAATAACTCCCTGGATCAACGACCCCTCTCTAGTAGCTATAGCCTGTAATATTATTACACTCCAGAAATACATCCAGGCCCCTCTTGAATTCCTTTATTGTACTCCCCATCACCCCCTCCTCAGGCAGAGAGTTCCATAGTCTCACTGCTCTTACCGTAAAGAATCCTCTTCTATGTTTGTGTACAAACCTTCTTTCCTCCAGTCACAGTCCTGGGGATAAATAGCTGATGGGAGAGATCTCTGTACTGACCCCTGATATATTTATACATAGGTATTAGATCTCCCCTCAGTCGTCTTTTTTCTAAAGCGAATAACCCTAATTTTGATCATCTTTCAGGGTACTGTAGTTGCCCCATTCCAGTTATTACTTTAGTTGCCCTCCTCTGAACCCTCTCCAGCTCTGCTATGTCTGCCTTGTTCCCAGGAGCCCAGAACTGTACACAGTACTCCATGTGTGGTCTGACTAGCGATTTTGTTTAAAAAAAACTGAAACTTGATAATATACATAAGTGAATGTAAAAAGACCTAATGGGTAAATTAGGAAACCTTTGCATTTTGGTGTGGGAAAGTTTTAGGCAAGTGCTAATGATGGACTGCCTCCACTGTAACATGCACCTGAGAGCAAGCATGGTACCCATGTCTGAAGTCCTTGTTGCTGACTATGACTATGACTTTGAACATTTGCAAATAGATTAGGTTCATGTATAGCCAAAACAGTGTGGTACCGTGTTGGCCAGAAAAATCAATGTGATATTAAATACTTTCCACCTGTGGGGAACACTTCTCTGGACCAGACCACAGTATAATGCACTTAAAGAGGACCTTTCACTAGTCCTGACACGTCTGTTTTAATAGAGTCACGTTTTCCCCATGTACTAACAATTCTGGAGCATCTATTCTTATGTCTGTATGTTGTGCCATTCCTTTATTATTTCTACTAGAAGTTATGAATGAATTGTTAGCAGTCTGCAGTAAGGGTACAGAGGGGGGTAACCAGTTGGGGTGTGTACCTGCGCAGTCTCACTCTATCCAATCAGTGCTGCAATTTCCAGACTGTATGGGTACACACCACCAACTAGTTACCTCCCGTCTGTACCCTTACTGAAGGCTAATCTAAATAATTCATAACTTCTAGTGCAAATAATAAAGGAATGGCACAACATACAGACATAAGAATAGATGCTCCAGAATCGGTATTACATGGGGAATGCATAAAACTATTAAAACAAGAATGTCAGGAGCTGTGAAAAGTCCTCTTTAAATGTCTTAATATGAAAGGCAAGAGATAGGAAAACAAAAAACTGATATTCAAACTGATAACATTCCAGTCATTGAAGAGAGGACTCAATCTGAATCCTGGCATTACAATCGCCTGCTCATAAGTGGAGGAGACCGCTGCTATCACATGCACCCATCTCCTCCACAGTATGGGGAGGAGCGATCGCTTGTCCCCATACAGAATCATTATTTGCCGGCAGCAGAGTGTGATTAGACGGCACGATTTGCCGCCGACAAACAATTATTATTTTATTTTAGCCTGCCTTTGGTTATTGGCGGCACTTTTACACAGGCAGACCATCGCTAACTAACGTTCCTACAAACGCTTGTTAGCGATGACCTGGCTTATCCTCAGCAGGCCTTATACATCATTGCCTGCCCATCTGTAACAGTAAGCCCAGTTTTATTGCTCTCTTATCTTGATGATGTGTCACCCCATATACAAATGTCTGTAACATCTCTGATGTGCCTTTCACACAGCCATTCATTGTATACTGCCTGATAAAGGAGGCTATATGCTCCGAAAATTTGCAAACTGAATTTTTCTTTTGGTTAGCCAATAAAGGTATCACTGCTATACTCTGATATACTTTCATTTTCAACACAAAAGTATTTCACTTCAAATAGGCTGAAAGTGTAAAACGCTGGCAAAACCACATTCCTGTATAATTGTGGTACATGTTATTTCCCCCCCCCCCCCCCCCCCCCCCCAAGCACGGATGCATTTTTTGAGCCGATAGAAGACGCATGCTACAGAAGGCACAGATAGTACTCCATCTCCATGCCCAACAGAGGCACAAGGGCTCAGTGGAGCGAGCAGAAGATAAATGTATCAAAGGTGAAACCATCAAAAAAAGTCCCATATGTAATGTGTAACCTATAGTATCAGCTGATTGTGTCAGAACCAGCTTTGTTGAAGGGCCGAGGGTGGAGAAACTGTTGGGACAACATTGAGTTTTCCTTTTTCCCAGTGAAAACTTTGAATTGTGCCAAATCCTCAATCTAAGTTTGGCTTTTTGCCTTCTCTTACTTTCCCTGTAGGACTTGTTGAAAATCTCCCAATTAACCAATGATAACTCTGGACAGCAAGGACAAAAACAGATTTGGTTCTTCAGCCATCTAATGTTATTAGTTGTGCGATTTTTAAATTGATGGGGTTGGCTCCAAAAGGGGAACAATTTATACCAAGCCAAAAAGAGACACCATTATTCCACCTAGTCACATATAAGAAGGATGGTTGTGATACACTATTCATCAACATGTAGGAAGCTAAGATCCTGGTCCGCGCAGAGGCAGGTAGGGACCTCCTACCACTGCATTAGGTTTGCACCGGGTATCGAATGATTGATATCCAATCCATACTTTTAGACCAGGATTAATTCGATACCGAGATATGCTATTTTTCGATACTAGGTCTCAGCGCGTGCGCCATGTTCTCCTCAGCAGCACAGTGGAGAAGGAGGGAGTCCCTCCCCACTGTGATGCCGCTGCCACTAATAAGAATATTAGTCAGGAGGAGGGGAGGGGCTGTGGCCACTGCGCCACCAATAAATATAATTAAACCAATAATACAAATGTTGGTGGCGGATGCCGGCCAGATCACATACCCGGCCTTTATGACAGGGTGCTGCGACTGAACCGCGGCAATTAACCCCTCAAGTGCGGCACCTGAGGGGTTAATTGACGGCGATCGCAGTGCCCTGTCATAATGGACGGGTGCCACCTACATTTGTATTAATGGTTTAATTATATTCATTGGTGGCGTAGTGAGCCCCGGTATTAGATTCTTTCATACGTCCGCAAAATGGGTCCGCATCCGTTCCGCAATTTCGTGGAACAGGTGCGGACCCAATTATTTTCAAAGGGGCCGTAATGTGCTGTCTGCATTCGCATTTGCGGATCCGCGTTTCCGTTCCGTTGAGGACAAGAAAAGGCATTTGTGGAACGCACATTGCCAGTGTCCGTGTTTTGCGTATCCGCTGAACACATACGGACGTGTGAATGGACCCTTATAGTCATTTGTGGCAGTGGCCACAGGGTCCCCTCCCCTCCCCATTGGTGGTGCAGTGGTAGCTTCTAATCGGAGCCCCAGCAGTGTAATCGCGGGGCTCCAATCGGTTACCATGGCAGCCAGGATGCTACTGAAGCCTGTGGATATTGACACAATCTAACCAGCTTCCGCCATCATCTTCACAAGATCTTTTGCTTTTGTTCTTGGGTTGATATGGACATGTCAGACAAAAGCACGTTCATCTCTGGGACACAGAACCTGTCTCCTTCCTGAGCGGTATGATGTCTACACAAAGCAGCAGTGTGTTTCAGGTGTGCATTTAAATACATCCACAGGTGTGTCTCTAATTAAGGCTACTTTCACACTGGCGTTTTCGCTTTCTATTTGTCAGATCCGTTCAGGGCTCTCACAAGCGGCCCAAAACGGATCAGTTTTGCCCTAATGCATTCTGAATGGAAAAGGATCCGCTCAGAATGCATCAGTTTGCCTCCGTTCCGTCTCCATTACGCTTTGACGAAACTGAGCCAAATGGATCCGTCCTGACACACAATGTAAGTCAATGGGGACAGATCCGTTTTCTATGACACAATCTGGCACAGTAGAAAACTGATATGTCCTCCATTGACTTTCAATGGTGTTCAAGACGGATCCGTCTTGGCTATGTTAAAGATAATACAAACGGATCCGTTCTGAACGGATGCAGACAGTTGTATTATCTGAACGGATCCGTCTGTGCAGATCCATGACGTATCCGCACCAAACGCGAGTGTGAAAGTAGCCTTACCTAACAGTAGCTTCCAAACACATGACATCAGCATATGGGCAGTCCAGAATTGTTTAAAGGCATAGTAATCTTAGTGTATGTAAACTTTTGACATTGCAGAAAGTAATAAAAATGCCTTAAAACATTCTCTCTCTCTCTATTCGGGCATTTGGCAAATAATAATAATTATGGTAATCCTAATTGACCAAAAACAGGAAAGGTTTATTCTGATTTCATGTCAGATATTGAGAAAAACATGCATATGTGTCTTTTTTAGTGTATGTAAACTTCTGGTTTCAACTGTGTGTGTGTGTATACGATATGTATGTGTGTGTGTGTATATGTGTATATATATATATATATATATATGTGTGTGTGTGTGTATATGTATGTGTGTGTGTGTATGTGTGTATGTATATATATATGTGCCACATTTGCCCTATTCTGCCCAACGAATAGGTTATAATTTCAAGAGATCTCCTTATACTGGGAAGTGTCACAGATTTATAGTCCTGCATATGACAAGAGTGCATGGGCGCATGTGGAGGACTAGATTGGCAGACTTTAGTCGGTTCATTGATTATAAGGATGGGCACAGTATTTAATTGGGTACATACTGAAAATGTGTTTTGAAGCAATAGGTTTTGTTTGAGGATTTCTATGGGATTACAAAATAGGATGTGCAGATTGGCTGTCCAGAAGAAAGAAAATGGACTCGATAGTGCCCTTCTTCAGGTAAAGCCACATGTAATGTAAATGCTGCACTTTCTCTGCAGCAGAATTTCACACAAATACTCTGCAGCATTTACAGTACAAGCAAAGTGAATAAGATTTCAGAAATCTCATCCACACTCTGTAGAGAGAAACCAAAGCGTAAACTGACATGCATTGTGGGTTTTCAATCCTCAGCATGTCAACTTATGCTGCAGGTTTTACCCTTTTAACCATTGCAATGCAAGCCGTAGACCCACTGCGATGCTGCTGCAAAATCCAGCCCATTTCGGATTTATTTCGTAGAAATAGACCTCAACCAGATACGCCACAGAAAATCCACATCAGACTCGCTATGTGTGGCCATGCAGTTAGGCAGCTTCTCTATAGCTTCTTTTCTTCTGTTCTCTAGGTAGCTTCTCACCCATTCTCTCCACTTTCCAGGGACTTGTTTGTGGTAATGTTCATTCACTTTAGCACCTTCTGGGTCAAACTAGACATCGAAGAAATAAATCAACATGGCTTTGAATTTGGACTAGTCTTGACATGCTTTCTTTAGCCTTGGAGAATTAGTTTTTTTCAAATGGATTGGCTGAAGTTTGATCTCAGGATCTTAGTGAGAGGTCAATCTGTCATCCCTAGTCATTAAAAAATAAATAAAAATCAGATACGCTTCGATTTGCTCCAAAGCATCTGCACAACTCTTCCTGTCAGGAGTGGGGAGTTTTGGAATGGCCTTAGCGCCACAAACTTTTGTCAGTTTCTTTATGAATAGTCACCATTTCTTCATCATTTAGATTCTAGATGGGTCGGCAATTGGAGCAAGTTCCTCAATTTTTAGAGCACTTCCATCAGTTTTTGCTGTGAATGGGTGTACTAGCTGTTCATCATCTTTCACTTCCTCTCAATCTTCCTTAAATCTTTTGTGGCCCTCAAACACATCCATATGTGACATGCAAGTTTGTCTGAAAATGTATTCAGTTTCACAAAAGATTTTATTAATCTGTTGCTCAATTTTTGAGCGAGACACTTCCAATGATGCATAGGATGTGAAAACAACTATATTTTTCAGACTATAGGACATACCTGACCATAAGACGCACCTAGAATTTAGAGGAGGAAAAAAAATATTATTTAGCAGACCCCCCCAATCTTCATCAGACTTCAAATCAGAACCCCATTCCTCATCAGACCTCAGGTCAGACCTCCAAATCAGAACCCCATTCCTCATCAGACCTCAGAGCAGACATAAAATAAATGAATTTACCGGACAGCGCCCAGAGAAGACCAGGGAGCAGTTAGTACAGCCACCATAGGAAGTGCTATATGCACCACTCCACGCTCCATTTGTGTACAAATAATGGAAGTGCCCATTAGTATTCTCTTCAGAGGATGCACTGCCATTTTTTCCCTCAACTTTGGGAGGAGAGTGCAACTGGTTGGTACCGTTTGGGATAGTCTAAGGTTAAAGTTGGCATGCTATATTTCAACTCAAGTGCTATTGTCTTTTTCCTAGATAGACTGTCTCATTTTTTTTTATTGCCACACCTCCTATATATGCCCAAAAAAAGCACCAAAGAAACAGGGTCACTGACGCAAGTTGGGCATAGCCAGTTTCCACATCCACTTTTTAAGTTAAATTATGAAAATGTCCTGGGGTCTGGCTGCTCATGCTTGTCTTCCACTTTTGTTCATGCAGTTTTTCAAGGATCGGGAGACTTATTTCCAATAATTGCCCTGTGTAAAAGTGCCACCAATCACCAGACATGCACCAAATATGTGTAAACAATGAATATGTGTGGGGATAACCAATGGTAGTAGTAATCATTCATCCTTATACAGGGGGATGATGATTGCTGCATATGTAGATGAATGAGTGGGCAATGATTGGAAACAAATGGTTCATTCCCCAACATTACACATCAACATCTACATGGGCGAAGAAGTTATAAGACCAGTGATAAAGTCTTGCGCGTGATAAGATAATACTAAATTTATACCTTGTGGTAGTACTTCTGAGAAAACCTAAAATCTCATTGTACATTTCCTGAAAACCTGCGGCCCCGGTCTTTGGCACATGAATAGAATGCGCCAGCCTCGTCTCAGGTTAGAGACGAAGCAAATAGTTAGTTTCTCTTAGTTTTTGCTGGCTGCTGTGTCATCTGTACCCAGTCATCATTGTGAAACATAACCACTCTGTATAGTTTGTAAGGTGCGAGCTGCTCACCTAAGCTTGAATCTTAGTAGTTTTCTCTGATATTTGTTTCTTCCTGTTGGGTGAGAAAGGTTCCCATCTGTTTCCTGTACAATAGTGATGTGGTTTGGTTCTACCTGCCCAGAGTTTGCCGATCTTATAACCTACTTTCTCTTTCCCGTAAGACGTAGACTTTACTGGTACCGCTTTGAGTTACTAGCAGTGTTCAAACCAAAACTGTGAAAGGATACAACAGGACATTTAAATAGCTAATTATGGTGAGAGCTCAGAATGCAGACTTCCATCAGTGAAGTAAAAATTGGCCTTTAGAAAAAAAAAAAGGCTTAAAAATGTAGTGCTTGCTATTTCAAATGAGTTAGATTTTTCTTTAGTTGAAGAGGACCTGTCGCCGCTCCTGACATGCCTGTTTTAATAGCTTCATGCATTCCCCATGTAATAACAATTCTGGAACATCTATTCTTATGTCTGTATGTTGTCCCATTCCTCTCTAATTTCTACTAGAAGTTCTGAATGAATTGCTAGCAGTCTGCAGTAAGGGTCTCTATACGGGTGGTAACCCGTTGGCGGTGTGAACCTCCACAGTCTGAAAATGGCAACACTGATTGGATAGAGTGAGACTGGGCAGGTACACCCCCCCAACTGGTACCCTCCCCCTGTACCCTTATTGTAGACTGCTAGGAATTAATTTATAACTTCTAGTAGAAATAATAAAGGAATGCCACAACATACAGACATAAGAATAGATGCTCCAGAATTGTTATTACATGGGGAATGCGTGAAGCTATTAATACAGGCATGTCAGGAGAGGTGACCGGTCCTTTTCGATTTGGCTTTTTAGAGGATTTTATCTGAAATTAAAGGGGTTGTTCGAGTTTTTTATATTTTTAATCTCGTGCCTCTTGATTGAAGAAGCAATCCCAGAACAAAATTTTATTCTCTGACCGGTTAGAAAGGTACGTGATGTAATCTGTAGTTAAAGGTAATCATCTTACCGGTAACTGTATTTGTGAGTTATAACCTCCCATCTGATCCTCAGCTGTGTCATGTCACCAGCACTCTGCCTATTCAACTGACACAGGACAGGAAGTCCGTTACTTCTCTATTCATTCCTATGAGACTGTCATTGAGGCTCTTATTGGAATACAAAGAGAAACTGACTTCCTGTCCACACACAAGATGCTGTGTTGGGCTACATTCACACTAGCGTTTTGGCTTTCCGTTTGTGAGAGCCTTTCAGGGCTCTCACAAGCGGTCCAAAACGGAGCAGTTTTGCTCTAATGCATTCTGAATGGAAAAGGATCCGCCCAAAACGCGAGTGTGAAAGTAGCCTTACTTGAACAGTCAAGAGTGTTAGTTACATGACACAGCTGAGGATCAGAAGGGAGGTTATACAAAAAAAATACCATCACTACAGTTTACATCATGTACCTTTCTAACAGGTATTAGAATAAAAATTTTTGTGGGAGTGTTTCTTTAAATGAGCCAAGACTACGCTCCCCCGTCTAATTAGGTTGGGGGAAATTCTGGGATCATGTGCCTTACATTGGGTACGTGATCCTAGCCTGGTTTCAACCCACAATGTATGCAGGTTACATCTCAGCAGTCAGGCAGCCTCAGGTGATGACTGCTTACGGCAACTGAGGCTGCCTGACTGCGCAGTCGCAAACTGCGTATATTGTGGGTTGAAACCAGGCTAGGGTCATATACCCAATGTATGGCACCTGATCCTGGAAGTGCCCATAACCTAATTAGACCAGGGAATGTAGCGCTCGTTCATTAGGTTAATGTTAATCCTCAAAAGGCAATAATACACATCACAAGGGGAAAAATGAAATGAAAGGGGTTGTCCCATTAAAAATATTCTGCAGTTTTCAAACCAGCACCTGGATCTGAATTCTTTTGTAATTGCATTTAATTAAAAATGTAGCATAACCACTGAGTTATTCAATAAAATGTATCTGTATAGCGCCACATGCTGTATGTTTTCTTTTCTTATTTCTTTGTCCTGCTCACTGAGAGGGCCGCACATGCTCAGTGTCGTCCTTCAACTGCCTCATGAGCTGAGATAGGGCAGAGCATGAGACACGCCCCCTGAGCTGCAGTAAAGACACTCCCCTTGAGCTGTCAGCTTGATATAAATAATGTCATCTGGTCAAAAACTGAAAGCTGCATATCACTATATTGGTGCCACCTCAATGAGTTGTCCTTTTTGTTGTTTCGACTTAATCCAACCTCCCGTTGTTGAGTTATATCCTTGATATTTTGCGCATGCTGTATGCAAATATATTGTGGTTTGCCATGGGGGAGGCAACCACAGCCTCTCTCATGGGATGGAGTCTTCTTCCTCACTCCAACCCTGCCCAGTCATGACTTGATCGCACCAGTAGCAGCCTGACACATCCTGATCTCACAAGACCACGGTGTAAGAAGCGTCGATTTCGATCATTGCAGACTGGAGGGTCAGAAAAGAGAAGAGAGCAGAGAAGCTCCTTCAGCATGGTCTCGCAAGATAGGAAAGATCTTGTGAGATCCGGTTGCATTAGACCACTTTGATGCTGTCCAGCTATGACTGGACAGAGTCCGAGATGAGAAAAGACTCCAGCCCACAAAAGAGCCTGTGGTTGCTGCCCCCATGTCAGTGTGCAAATAAGAGACGCAAAATATTGGGAGACATAACAAAGAGATCAACTACAAAGAAAAAGTGGAATGCAAAGGCAGATGGCACCAATGTGACATGGTGCAGTAGATTGCTGGTTACACAGCACAATCTGCTGCCTAGAAACAATGATTTAAAGGGGTTCTCTGGGAATTAAGAAATTGAAAATACTTAAATATTACTTTATTATAAATATATTTTCAAATACCTTTCATTATTTATAATGGCTCGTTTTGTCTGGGGAGCAATCATCATGAGAAACAAAATGGCTGCTGTCCAATTAGTTCACACGAAACCTGTCCTGATCACACATGAGGACAAGTTACTTTACAACACTGAGGTAAAGAGCTGCCTCATCCTCCTCTCTGCTCTACTTGTCAGGGATTAGGATCCTGAATACAGTTCATAAGAACTTTAGCTGAATCTCTGGGGAATTTAGTTCATGAGGAGACATGAAGTACATAGAGGATGGACAGGACAGACTGTGGTAATGTTATGCTGTGGTAATGGAGACTGCATACAAGAGCTGCTGCTCATTAACCACACCTCACCCTCCTCTCATGTCTCCTCATCATCTCCATTCCCACAGAGATTCACCTGTATTCAGGATCATGATTTCTGACTAAGCAGAGGAGGATGAGGCAGCACTATGGCTCATTGTGGTGAAGTAAGGCCCTTTTCACACGGGCGAGTATTCCGCGCGGGTGCAATGCGTGAGTTGAACGCATTGCACCCGCACTGAATCCTGACCCATTCATTTCTATGGGGCTGTGCACATGAGCTGTGATTACTTGTGCGTTGCGTGAAAATCGCAGCATGCTCTATATATTATCTCTATTATTTTCCCTTATAACATTGTTATAAGGGAAAGTAATAGCATTCTGAATACAGAATGCAAAGTAAAATAGTGATGGAGGGGTTAAAAAAAAATTAACTCACCGAGTCCACTTGATCGCGTAGTTGCAGGATCTGTCTTCTGTAATGTTGAGCTGCCAGCTAAGGACCTGTGGTGACGTCACATCACATGATCCAATCACATGGTCCCTCACCATGGTGATGAACCATGTGATTGGACCATGTGATGAGCACAGTGACGTCATCAAAGGTCCTATTTCTGTGCACAGCAAAGAAGAAGATGGAAGAGATGCCGCCTGCGCGATCAAGTGGATTAAGGTGAGTTAAATTTTTATTTTATTTTATTTTTAACCCCTCCAGCCCTATTGTACTATGCATTCTGTATTCAGAATGCTATTATTTTCCCTTATAACCATGTTATAAGGGAAAATAATACAATCTACAGAACACCGATCCCAAGCCCGAACTACATCAATCTGCTGGGCTCCTCCAGCTCTGCAACATGCTGCCTGTAGCTGAGACACCACATTTGATATGAACATTATAAAACCTAATTTTAGATTTCAGAGATGTGTAGGAACCTTTTCTTGACTGTAATATGTCCACTGTTTCCCTCTCGCCTCAATTTTTGTCATTCTCGCCATCTGACTACATGGCTTACCGATATCTATAGTTAAAATGGTTTTATGTGTACTATGGAAAGAATGACAGGGTCTTCTACTGAGAAGAAACTTGACTACTGACGCTGAAATCGCACCTAGTGAAAAGTCATACGTGTATTCTCTGTGGTCAGAGAACTTGATATCTAACACCTGTGACCACCTTGGGCCCCCACATTACCTGAAATATGCACGTGTGACATTCTTTTTTTAACTTGCGGTTATGATGAGGTCTCACCATATCTACTTGTGTCTTGTATAGGTGTATTCATACCTGCCAGTAGTCTGGCATTTCTTCTTTTTTTTTTTTTTTTTTTTTTTTGCAGTTTTTGGTAATGTGGTCTTTACTGGTGACCACACACTACTTTGCTGGTGTGTTTGAATACACCAAAACAGCAAATGGAGTACAGCAAATGGAAATGCCATGTCCAAAATGGACGACGTCCACAAGTTCCTTCACTGGGCTTGCATTGTGGAGACGGAGATGAGCAGATGCTATGAACAATTTCCTGAGTTTTGGCCGACAGGTTATGAGCATTTTGTAGGTACCTCTATTTCTGAAAGATAACTGAATCATGGAAATCTAAATTGAGGGACCAATGAATCCTAGTTCAAAATTTGGACATTGAATTTACTTTTCAGTTACCTCATTAATAACTCTATTATGACTCCTTCACCGCCAAAATGTCCACATTGATATTTAATCCTTTGGAACAATAGTGTTTTTTTGCGCTGTGCTTTAGCCTTTTATTTTTTACAGCGAAGATAATATAGTATAAAAATAAGATCGGTATGCTTTCACTTTATATTGGCAAAATTGGTTTGAAATAGATGAGAAAACAGATGATTTTCTTATTTTTCTCCTTTTGCAATTCATTATAATAAATCAAGCAAATCCTCCTGTGTATAGCGATACTGGATGTTTGCTTCAGGCTACTTTCACACAACTATATCAGTTTTGCGGTCCGCATATCGAGGATTCGCAAAATACGGATGTGGTTCGTGTGCATCCTGCAATTTTTGTGAGCCCCATTGCAAAAATACCTATTCTTGTCCATAAAATGGACAAGAGTACTAATGTTCTATAATTTGCGATACGGCCGCACGGGTGTGGACAGCAGACGATGATAGCCATGTGCTGTCTGTATTTTTTGCAACCCTATAGAAATGAATAGGTCCTCGTGTGATCCACAAAAAATGCGGATCGGGTCCTGACCAAAAATATGGTCAATGAAGCCTTAGGCAGATCTCACAGCTTAAGGCCTCTTCCACACAGACGTATTTTCTTTCTGTGTCCGTTCCGTCTTTTTTGCTGAACGTATACGGAACGGAACCATTTATTTCAATGGGTCCGCAAAAAAAAGCAGAAGGTACTCCGTGTGCATTCAGTTTCCATATATCCGTTCCGCTAATAGATAAAACTTGTCCTATTCTTGTCCAAATTACGGACAAGGATAGTACTGTTCTATTAGGGGCCAGCTGTTCCGTTCCGCAAAATACGGAATGCACGCGGACGTCATCAGTATTTTTTGCGGACCACAAAATACATACTGTCGTGTGCAAGAGACCTAATATAAAGACAGCATATTACACCCATACTACTAGTAATTAAAATGTCACAAAAATCAACATTTGTTTTCTATTTTAGGGTGAATCCAGCATTAGATGTTTTATAAAGCCTCAGGAGAGTCTAGAGAAGTCCCTTGAGATTAATCGGCAAAGAGGGAAAAAGAAATTGCAAAAGAGACCAAACTACAAAAATGTTGGTGAAGAAGAGGAGGAGGACAAGCACCCTGATGATGAAGACCCTTCAAAATCTGCAGACATTGGCGCAAAAGGAGCAAAAGCTATTGGTGAGACCTGAAGGTGAGAAGAACAGATTGTGCAGACTTCCATTATGATGGATGGAGATCCAGCAATGTGATTACTTTTATAGCTTTCTGATAAATTAACGTAAATTTTTGTTTTTATACTTTTGCTGAAACTATCATATCATGAAGATCATAGATTAACATAAAACCCCAGATTAGACATTGGATGCAGGAGTTAAATGCATGAGAGGAGCTTGCGTCTGTTATTAAACATATATACATACTCCCAGATCTACATATCCATATTTATACCCACCAGTGTAAACAGTAGGGAACAACCGATATTTTTTTTTTTTTTTTTTAGAGCTGATACCGATAATCTGTGAACTGTCAGGCCGATAGCCAATAATTTATACTGATATTCTGTGCATTTTCATTTCATATTTGAAAAAAAAAAAAAATCCTACACAAATCTGCTGAAAATGAACATGTTTATTGTTTAGCGTTTAGCTTTTTTTTTTGTGAATCTTTCTTTTTCACTTATACTTAATATTTTGGCGTTTGTGTTTTTTACATTTTTTATCTTTATTTTTTTTAACCTACTATTAGCCCCCTTAGGGGCTCCACTATTCACCCTAATGGAGCTCTATTAGTGTGAATAGGACTTCACACTTTCCTATGGCAGCCAGGGCTTCAGTAGCGTCCTGGCTGCCATGGTAACCAATCGAAGCCCCAGGCTTACACAGCTGGGGCTCCGATCAGAAGCTGCCACTGCACCACCAATGAGGGGAGAGGCGACCCTGTGGCCACTGCCACGAATGACTTATACTAGGGGGCCACCAATGTTTTTAATACTGGGGTTTGGTGGGGGGGGGGGGCTCACTGCGCCACCAATGTTTTTAATACTGGGGGTTGGAGGGGGGCACACTGTTACCTCGCCCCCCTCATTACCACCAATGAAGATACCTCACCCATTAATTCAAATACAGGCGGCGGGTGCTGGCTGCAGAATCATATAGCCGCCACCGACCTCTATGAGCTGTAGATGCGATCCACGGCAGTTAACCCCTCTGGTGCGGCAGGGGTTAACTGCCACGGATCGCAGCTACTTGTCATAGCGGTCAGGTGTGGCTATATGATTCTGCAGCCAGCTCCCGCCTCCTGTTGAATTTGAATGAATGAGTGCGTTAACCTAATTGGTGGTGGAGTGGCCACAGCCCTCCCCTCTCTCCTCTCATTGGTGGCAGCGGCACAGGGGGAGGGAGACACTGCTTCCTTCTCCCCTGTGCTGCTGAGGGAACACGGAGAGTGCTGAGAGCAGAGCGATCCATGTTCGCGATTCGTTATTGGCATATCTGCAAGGTTAGATGCCGATAACTTAGAAATCCTGAATATCGGCCGATAATATCGGTAAAACCGATAATTGGTCGATCCCTGGTAAACAGCATACACACACACAGTGACGCCCACATGTGTATACCGTATTTTACGGACTGTAAGACGCACCAAAATATAAGATGCACCTAGGAATTAGAAGAGGAAAATAAGATTTTTTTTTTTTCAGACCTTTGATGAGACCCCCATTCTTCATCAGACCTCAGATAAGACCCCCCAACCTTCCTCAGATCAGACCTTCCCAGCCTCCAACAGCTTCAGATCAGACCTCAGATCAGACACTCTACAGACTCTTTGCTTCCTGGTCTCCTTCCGGCCCACGCTGCACAGCATCAGGTTATAGTGCGCGCCTATGTTCACTGTGTATGCAGTCAGGACACAGTACATAAGCGGAGCCCGGAAGAAGACCAGGGAGGGTGAGTACAGCCAGTGCAGCGCTTCCCTCACCACTCCTGCATGCTAATGCTGCTGCATCCCGACTATAAGATGCACCACAGTTTTTTCCCCTAAATTTTGTGGGGAAAAAGTGTGTCTTATAGGCCAAACAATACAGCATATTAGAAAATCTTGCTAAATGAAAATAAGGTTCTACCCTATTTGTGATTCCTACAGTATTCTAAGTAGCTATGTATGTATTTCCCGAATTTTATTTTGAGCGGAGTATTACCATGTGTATTTTATGTTTAGTAGGTTTATGGGATATTGTATGTAACACTATAGCCACGCTGCCATTCTATTATGTCTTCACATGTCGAAACACTTCTGTACCAGAGCTGCCGTAACCTGTTTAATGGTGGTTCCCACCTCACATACCTTCGGGCAGCTTAGTGTACAGCGGCTAATGGTTTATCTTTCATATTAAAACTTTTTTTTTTTAGATCTTACTTAGGCTACATTCACACGTCAGCATTTTCCTATATCCCGATTTTCGGTCTGTTTTTTGCGGATCCGTTGTTCCTGAAAATGTTTCCGTATGTCATCCGTTTTTTGCGGATCCGCAAAAAACGGAAACATGTATAAAGTTCAATGATTAAATAAAGTTGTTTGGATTTCTTTAAAAAAAAATTGAAAAAAATAAATTAAAAAAAAATTAAAAAAAATTTGTTATGTGTTTCCAGGAACGGATTCCGCATAAAACGGATGACATACGGAATGACATCCGAATGTCTTCCGTTTTTTGCGGATCCATTGACTTTGTATTGTACCAGGATCCGAATTTTGCGGAAAAGAATAGGACATGTTTTATATTTAAACGGACATGCGGAACGGAACAACGGAAACGGACAGCACACATTGTGCTGTCCGATTTTTTCCAGGACCCATTGAAAATGAATGGGTCCAGATCTGGTCCTGAACGGAACAGATCAGGAAAGAAAAAACGGACGTGTGAATGGACCCTTAAAGAAACACTCCGGGATTTTTTTCTTTGTCTATGTAGTGCAGTATAGGCATTATTAAAGAATAATATAGAGGCTCTTGTGTATGGATTCAGGAAGACCATTGTGAAGCTACATCCCATAGAACTACACTGGATCGTCAGCACACACAGATGGGATAGACAGGCACGGTATGTAAGTTGTCATTAACTTACCTGGTGATGCTCCCATTGCAGTTCCAGTCAATCTATGGTGGTGCTGATGGCATCGTTCCTTTGCGAGCTGCTTTGCCTTTCATGGGGCAGAGGGGTTGGACTAATCGGGTGCACGGAATCCGGACCCATTCATTTGATTTCTGTGTACATGAGCGTTGGTTTTCATGCAACGCTGGCCCCATAGAAGTGAATGGGGCTGCGTGAAAATTGCAACCGCAAGCAAGTGCGGATGCGATGCGTTTTTCACGGATGGTTGCTAAGAGATGTTTGTAAACATTCAGTTTTTTTATCACGCATGTGCAAAACGCATTAAATAGCATTGCACCCACGCGATAAAAACTGAACAACTGAGCGCAATCGCAAACAAAACTTAATGGACTTGCTTGTGAAATCGCGCAGTTTTCACTGAATGCATCCGCAA
Source organism: Bufo gargarizans (assembly GCF_014858855.1). Classification (NCBI taxonomy): domain Eukaryota; kingdom Metazoa; phylum Chordata; class Amphibia; order Anura; family Bufonidae; genus Bufo; species Bufo gargarizans. Next base: position 152,694,060 of record NC_058087.1, on the reverse strand, counting down.
CGCATCAGGACCTAATCCAGACACGCTCGTCTGCAAGGGGCCTTAAACAGGCAGCTGCTGGCAACAGGTGCCTGTGATTGGTTTTCTAAGGCTCACTAGCGTGTTTTACTTTTGTTTGAATCTCTGGTGCTCTGACTTTCGGATTGTCCCAGACCTTGCTCGTGACTGCTTATTTCCTGACGTTATCTCCTGGCACTAATCCCATCTGGTATTTGACTCTATGTATCTTGTCTTGGATCTGACGTATATCTCTGGTTTAGATTCTGGCCAAATTTTGACTCTGCTTTTGGATTCTGATCCAGTCTTGGTTTTGCCTGTCTGTCATTACATTTAATATTTTCTCCATTTGTATTTTCCCTCATAGGGCCCAGCACCTAGTCAGGAAGGGACCTTTATCCAGTTGTGTGTCGTTTCTCTAGGACGGATCGTGCAATTGGGTAGGGACAGTGGTGTAGGCTTCACCATTGCCTATTGTGACATCAGGAGGTTTATATAACTGCAACTGATCACTGTGTTCACTCACAGACTATATATCTGGACTCCTGGTCCTTTCGATAGAGGAGACATTATTTCTTAAACATAATGCAGGGATATACAGAGGGAGGGGAGGGGCCTGAGAGCTGCCAGGAGGGATCTGATTGGTGATGATGTCATCCTGTGGTTCTCAGGAAGTCAGCCACACAGGAGAGACCAAGTTCCTGTTTACACAATAGAGCAAAGTGTCAGACTTGAGATCACATGACCAGATTCCCATAATGAAAAGGTTTTAAAATGTATGGATGTAACTGAGTTAGTGTAATGAATTACACTGAATGAAGACTGGTGGTTAGTTAATAATATGTGTGTAAAAAAAATATAAAATAAAAATGCTTCTTTAAATCATGTAACAGATAACTCTCTTGTGATTGCCAGATACTAAGTACACACCTGTGTTCTTGGCTCAAATATGAATCATTTTACCACACCCTTATTGTACCACACCATTTTGCCTCACACTAGTTTTGAGAAATCTCCCTCAGTACAGGGGTTAAAGGGGTTGTCCACCTTATCCCCTGGATAAGCCATCACTAGCTGATCAGCGGGGGTCTGACACTCCACACCCCTGCCGCTCCGCTGTCCGGCAATTGCTCTGGCGCCAGTTGCAGGCAGCTCTGTCTCCTTCGTAGTGGACTGAGCTCATCACTGCAGCACAGCTCCTGGCCATCACCTTATAAAAGGTGGACAGCCCCTTTAAAATACATTTCACAACTGCCCCTGACAGGCCACCTCCCTGTTACATCCATGTATTTAAAAGGGAACAAGGCAAAAAATAATTTCTCCTTCTGCAGGATGTTAATTAATTCACTCCTTTAATTGATGAAGATTGTACTTTCTTCCACCCAAGTGCCACCACGACAAAGACAAAGGTTTGGTCTATCGCAAGCTGTTGCTAAAAAGTAAAGGACCCTGACCTGTTCGCTAACCATTTCGTCCAAAATGTACACAAGTTTCAAGAAGAAAAGATCACCCCTTGCCAAAGCTTAGGGTGACCCATCTGACACCAAGGTTTTGCCTAGTCTGCTGCCCAAGGCTTACAAGTCTAGCTTTGGCTGCACTTCCACTTCAGGAGGGATGTGACATAAGGGCCCATGTTCTGTCAAATCCCTATATGGAAAATGTGAAAATGCCATGGAAATAAATAGGAGCCAGGCGTGCTAGGCACACATCTACCCCAGTTTCCCCTGCACCCAGCTTTTTGCCTTTTGAGAGAGTTGTCTGGGATCCACATATTTTTCATTATTGCCAGGAACCTGATAGAAAATCAAGAGATGAGTTTTAAAAAGAGAACATTTATATTTTGCCACTTACTAATAGGGTATATTAACTAAACCCTGAAGACACTACATCTACCATTGCATCTGCAGCTAATATTGCAGGACAAAAAGTGTAAAGTTATGGAAAATTCAATGCTGTTGGACAACACCTTCCCAGACCTGAATTTTAACCACCTAACTGTTTTGCCTGAGTCCAGGTCCAGCTGGACTCCTGAATGTTTTCTCCTGAATGGTAGCAGCTAGAAACATGCAACTGGTCTTGTTTGAAAGCTGAAATTCCAGGCTTGCATACAAAGTGACAGCTAATTAGTCCAAGCAACAGAGGAGAAATCACTGTTAGAAAACCTACTTTTACTTTCACTTTCAGCAGTATTCACAGCATCCCGATTTTCTATCAGTGATATCTTCCCCTGTACTGAACATATTGCTGTCATTCTGGTATTGTCTGAAAGCTTGGAATGTCAGCTTTCAAACAATACAAACTAGTCCCAAACAAGAGATATGAGCAGATAAAGCAGCCCCCCCCCCCCCCCCCACTTCAGTCTGGAGGAAAATGAGGGAGCAGCTGCTGAGCTGACAGGCTGCAGGAGGAGAGAAAAATAGTAAAAATATATTGAAAAGTGACGTTATGATTTTAGTGACCCAGATAATAAAATTTTGTTATTTTTACCACACAGTGAGCACCACAAAATAATGTAAAAATTGCAGTTTTTCTTTCCCCCCAAAAATAAATAATAAAAGTTATTTAATACACTATATATACCCAAAGATGGTTCCGAACAAAAGGACAACTAATCCCGCAAAATAAAAACAACATTTAGAAGAAAAAATTTAAGTTATGACTGCTGGAACACAAAGGAGGGAAATATTATTGGTCCTTAAGGCTAAAATTAATGATGTAACTAAGGGGTTAAAAATGCAATAATGTCCTTGTGCGCCAACAAGATTTACTGCAGACACACATTAAAAATCTACAATAAAAATTTTTGGGGGAGGGTTTTCCCCATTTTAAAGTATAACTGTCATATATATATTTTTTTGGGAGTATTGGATTGTGGTGATTAATATCACCTTGGTGACCCTATTTCAACTTTTCACTGTGTACTCAATTACCCCATAATTCCACATGTTTGTTCCCTGTATTGCCTGCTTTTACCTCTGCTTAAAATAGTGTTGCTAGGCATGTTCCGTCTATCTGTTCACAGACTGAGCACGCAGCATGCAGGCTCACATTACTGACAGCCAGGGACTGTAAGTAAATGATTAAAGCCAGGTCCTCCCCAGCAGCTGATAACAGTGCCTGGGCTGTGTGCACTTCTCCCTGTCCCTGCGCTTGGCAGACGCTCCCTCACTCAGCAGAGCTGGACAATGCAGAGTTGAATCAGCGCACACCAGGGAAGGGAGATCTGCCATCTGCTCAGTGTATAAATGAAAGCAACATGTGGTAAGAGGACCCCTCTGTGCTGCAGGAGATTAACCCTTTAGGGGGAGGGCTCTGGTTACTGACACTTTTGGGGGCTATTGTTACTGGCTAGTGCGGGCAGGCGGGATTAGCCTCAGGGTGAGGGCAGTGGCGGCCATCTTAACTGAATCATGAAATTGCAGTTTTATGCAGACTGGTTGCTAAGGGCTGAATCTTATTAAATATGGGGTAAGTCAGTCTAATGGGAACTGATTCTGGAATATCATGTTATTAGTAACTACATATATGAAAATTGAAATTAGGGTCTAAGTGTGACAGTTATCCTTTAACGTGACCGTTAAGAGGTTAAGCAAACTATTTTCTTCAATACATGCAGTTTAGAGCAGGTCAGTCATATAAAAACACACAGTCACGGGACTCATAGAGTAAGATTTATAATCGGTTACTCGTTTTAGCATAGACGGTGTACTTTGCAAATCGCTCATTTTTGGTGCTGTGAATAAACTATACATCTATCTTGGGAAACAACCTGATTGTTAAAGGGGAACTGCTCAAACTCATACACTGTGTTCCAAATTATTATGCAAGTAATATTTTTCTCAGATTTTACTAAATGGTCGATGTAAATGACAGTCAGTAAATTTTCAAGTCTTCAACTGTTAGAGTATAAATCAAATGTTATGGAACAAACCTCCCAATGATATTTTTTTCTCAATTTAAAAAACTCACCGTTTCAAAACATTTCATAGGTTATAAAGAACTGAAAATGGTAATTTGTTGAATTTGCTGCATTAAAGCGATTGTCCCATCACAGACAATGGGGGCATATCGCTAGGATATGGCCCCATTGTCTGATAGGTGCAGGTCCCACCTCTGGGGCCTGCACCTACACTGAGAATGGAGCGGGTAGAGCTGTGGCAGGAGGACTCCGGGGCCCGGTCACCACTTAGCGCTCTCCCCATACAAGTGAATGGGAGCGCACCGCACTTGCGCGGCCACCGCTCCCATTCATTTCTATGGGGCTGACGGAAATTCCCTGCTCCGTTTTTGGTGTTGGTGTGGGTCCCAGAGATGGGACCCACACCTAACGATATGCCCCCATTGTCAATGATGGGACAACCCCTTTTAAGAGGTCTTATTTACGGAAATCAAAAGCTATTTCCATCAAAAACATCCTAACAGTCCAACTTGCATGTTAACATAGGACCCTTCACAATTCTTACATCCATTGATTGTGTGAGTTTATAGAGTCTCTGCTGGAATTTCTTTGGAGGATGTCAGAATAGCCTCCCAGAGCTGTTGTTTTGATGTGACCTGCCTCCTACCCCCATAGATCTTTAGTTTTAGGATACTGCAAAGGTTCTCAATAGGGTTGAGGTAGAGGAGGATGGTGGCCATGAGTTTTTCTCCTTTTTTGCCCATAGCTGCCAATGATTGATGAGATGGTGGTTCAGAAACTCTAATTACTTTGCTGAGGTCATTTTCACACCTTTTCACCCCTAAAGGGGACTACCAGTGCTCTTCCCATAATTACAGGCCAAAACATGACTCCGCCATCTCTATGCTGACGTCGCAGCCTTGTTGGGACATTTGTATAGGAACGATCCGTCCCATTGAAATGAATGGGATGGCTTGGGTGTAATTACACCTGCTCTCCGCTGCAGAGGCGACGGCGAGCAGGTAAACATTGAAGAGGAGGCAGCGCTGGCATGACACATGTCTTTTCTTCAAACAGCTGATCGGCGGGGGTGCCGGGTATAGGTCATCAATAAATATAACTTTGGCAACCCCTTTAAGTAGTTTTCCTTTAATTAGGGTCAACTGGCAAACTAATTATTACAGGTGTTTGAGATTGTTTTCAGTGATCCAAACACACCAATACCATCCTTGAGTTTATTTAAAAAAACAAAAAATTACATCTTTATGACACCTAAATCCAATTTACATAATAATTGGGAATGCGGTGTAGTTCTACCTATTACCTATGCCAGTTCCATTCTGCAGGTTTTATCAGCAACCAGATGAATCTGCAAAGCTTAAAGGGGTTGTCCACCTTTGTTGTGCTTTTTTTTCTTTCAGATCCTACATCCCCCCTCCCATTCTCCCCCAGCATGGCTGGACCTGCAACCGCCACAGAGTAGCCGGACCCACGGAGGTGAGCATACCTACCTGATCCCCGTTGCTGGGTTCTGGCTCCATCGATCCCCTTTGTGCGCTGCTGATCCTGGTTGTACCCAATCACCGGCTGTGGTGGTCACATGTCACCAGTGTGTCACGAAACACATGGCAGTCACGTTACTGCCACAGCTGGTCATTGGCTGCAGTGGTCACGTCAACCAGGATGGGCGCAATGGAGCCGGAACCCAGCGGCGAGGATCAGGTAAGTATGCTCACCTCCGTGGGTCCGGCTACTCTGCGATGGTCTGAAAAAAAGCACGGTAAAGGTGCACAACCCTATAAATTGGTTTTTGAAAATCATGGCAGCCTTCTATACTTCAAAGGAGCTGAGCTGCAATACCAGCTATAACCCATGGTCAGGGCTGGTACTGTTTTTGAAAAAAACAGCTAAGTTTTTCAATCCTGTGCAACCCTTTTAAAGGGTAACTCTAGTTACTATTAACTTCTGTCATAGAAACATCTTATAGGATTGCTAGAATAAAGTAGCTGATATGCCCCTTTGGTTCTCATGCCAGCTTCATTTCAATGTCATAGGTCTGTCCTAGCGAGGGTGAAGAAGACTGGTTAGAGCCGGAGGGGCCCCTTCGTTCTAGTGATTGTTTTGGTTGTTTTTTTTTGTAAGGAAAGCTTCATGTTAAACACTGAATCAGTCAACATCTGCTTATTGACTGTCTCCATGTAGGGACTAAACATTTTTTCATACAAAATGGAAACTAGAGGAAAAGACAATTGGGATATTCCAGAAATGCAGGATCTAATACAATCTATGCAGCCAGTATTTCTGAAATGTAAGGCATCAATGTAAAGCATGTGTTTTTTTTTTTTTTTTCATGTTGATTTCCTTGTTTCAGTATATAATAATGTAAAACTTTGCGGCTATGGTACGGACAGTTAACGCTGCTGGTGCCAAATTGTGTCTTGCAGAAATAGAAATGGTGATCATGGAAAGATCAAAAGCGGCAGAAAAGCCCATGCTGCATGTTAAAGAGGAAAACACGACCGATGAGGAGAAGAGTGCCGCTGGGGCACAGGCCGCTCCGAGCAGGTGAGCATGCGGAAAACTCGTGCCAGCGTCGAACAGAGCTGTGTTTGATGTAGTAGTCTGTCTCCGCTGATGGACACACCGGCTCCATCACTCCCCCAACAGACAGATCCCTATACACTTTCACCTCTGCACAGCAGCCAGCAGAAATGTCTTCTTACCCTGCTTGTCAGGGATGGAGCAGAGCCTCTGCAGTATTGTCAGCTGCCAGAAGGGGAAGGAGACATATAGGGGCACATTTATCAGGACCGGTGTTTTAGATGCCGGTCTTAATAAAGGCCCTGTGCTGGTGGGCGTTCAGCCGAAGTTATGAAGAGGAGCAGGCCTCTCCATAACTTCGGCGCTTCCAGCACCAGTTCTAAATGTAGGACCACTTCTGAGCTGTCTTACATTTAGACCATTTTCTACATCTAAAACAGCCGTAGAAAATGGTCAATGAGACGACTGCCTGTTGGCCATTCCCGCCCAGAATTTTAGACATGGCGTAAACGAGGCAAAGTGGCAGTTAACCGCGCAACTAACCGTAACCTATATAGGCGTATTTCAGTATAGTAAATGACCCCCATAATGTCCAGAGACTGCCTGCATCACCAGGGATGGTACATTCAAAACATTGTCATAAACACTATACCAAGGTCTTTTGGTATGGAAGTGATTAATGGAATTACCCCTTTAAGATTTACATATTAATAGCACACATTATAAATAATTGTAATAGTGTTAACCATTGCCTGGGCTCTGCAGATTTTTTTTTTTTAAATTAAAGACCTTCCCTCAGCATGATCAACCCTATAAAACTAGCTATTCTGGCTAGTAGGGTTGACTCCGCTGATTAGGCCACATACACATGACCGTATTTTCAGGCCGCTTCTGATCCGCATTTTTTGCCAATCTCAAACAGACCCATTCATTTATGTGAGGCTGCAACCGTGCAGCCATATATCCATCCCCCAAAAATAATAGCGCATTTATTATTCTTGTCTGTTTTGTGGACAGGAGTAGGCATTTGTATGATAGGGCGGAACAGGAATGGGAGTTCTGTTCTGCAGATCCACAGTTGTCGGACCACAAAACCCATACAGTCTTGTGCACAGGGCCTTAAAATGATACCTGTCTTGTAAAAATTAGTTGTGGCATCCCTGAGAAAAAAAGACTTCTATTCTTCATGCAAATAAGGACTTCAGTGCACTTGGCGGAGGGGCCTCAGCACTTGGTGCACCTCAACTCCTCAATAACTAATCTTCTAATGTAGGGCAACATTTCCAGTGTATGCAATATGCAAAAATTAGACGACTTTCCCCCTCCTATAGATCCTGTACTTGATGTTAGCGGCAGCATACCAGCAAGAGCTGTAACCACTCTGAAGGGATGAGAAACGTGAGATGCACCTAAGACATTTACTAAGCAAAATGCCCCCCACCCCAAGATTTTTTATTTTTTTTTGTCCCGATTTAACTCGCCTTCACTCCATCTTGCTTCAAAGTCACAAAATGGGGGGGTTTGCAACTTTTGGGACTTGCTTGAGAAAAACATTTTGCATTTTTACACCACTCACTCCAGTGTTGAAATATGGGTGGGAAAGTGGGCGGTTAGCTATGTTATTGAGTTTCACTCAAAAAAATTCCAGTCTCACTCCAGAAGAAGGGTGGAGTAGGAAAACATCTGGACAGAAGTGTTAGGTTTAAGGATAGAACAATATTTATCAAACAACATGCAACATATAAATGGGGCATACAGTATGCCAGCATAGACTCAAGAAAAACTCACTTCATATATCCCCCTCATGATAAATCCCCTATGTGTATGTTTGCGCCTCACTAGACCGTTCTGAAATATGTGATGCATGTACTGTATCAGAGGCAGTACATTGGTTGGCTATGTTGTGACGCTCACAGCTTCTGATGACCCAGCATATGAGCCTGGGTTTCCCCGCTCATTATTATTATTTTTATTTTTATTTTTACAGTTTGTGAAGCCAGCGCCAAGAAATGATCATAAACTGAGGGCTTCATTCAATTTTGTGCAGCCCTAGCAATTATTGATACATTGGTGGAGGAGTAAGCCGGAACTCCACTAGATCTTGTTAAAATCAGAATTACCATTCGCCAACTTCAGTGTTTGCCCTTTAAAGGGGGCAATTTTTTTCAATTATTATTGCATTGTACTCACTTTGAGCTAAAAATAATTTTTTAATTTGGTCTTTATTGCAAATATGGAACCCTTTATTTTCTGTACAGAGCTGAGATGCTCTAGTAGCACCATGTGGATGTTCTCACTTTTCCGTCAGTTGGGGAGCTGATGGGCTCCTTATCTCTGCTCTCTAACATTATAAACTCTCATTAAAGCTCAGTTGTTATCTTACAGATAAGAATGTGTCTTAATCAAGTGTTTATGACCTCTTAGTAATTTAGAGATGAGGCTTATTAGATGACTGACACAAAATGAAAGGCACACAGCTCGAAAAACTGTTAACCCTTTGTGGCAAAATGGCTCAATATTTTTAATAAAGACCAACTAAAAAAATGATTTTTGGCCCAAAATGAGTAAAATGCAATCATAAAAAAAATTGCCTTCAAAGGTATACATGGCCTTTAAGAAGAAGCCACCAGTGATTTTTATACCATCACACAACTGTCTTACCATACGGCACAACAACATGCGCTGTATTTGTAATCCTTGTGAGCGTGCGATATACAGCATGCGCCATCATACTTTTATTTTATGACTTCTCTATGGTTTTATCCATTTTTCCATCCTCATTTGTCTCACATCCAAAATACTGTTAATGTGCATCTGCAAACCTTGTGTCTTCCATAGGCCCTTCTTGGACATGGTTTACAGTACACTGGAAGGCACAGATGATGACTACTATACTCTGTTTGTCTTATGTCTTCTTTATGCTATGTCCCGTAATAATGGTAAGTGAAGTTGATAAAAGCGATACAGTGTATTTCACTGTTTCACAGTCATGTTCATACGGTAAATCAGTCTGCAATCTGTAAAAGTCTTATAAGGGCAGCAGAACCATTCATTTAACGAAGCCCTCTAACCTCCTGACATGTCTATTTTAGCAGCTACTTGTGTTCATCGTGTAGCTAAAATTCTGGAGAATCTATTCTTATAACTCTGTATTGTGCCATTCCTTTATTATTCCTTCTAGAATTTATGAATCGGTTGCTAGCAGTTTGCAATGAAGATCCAGCTGCTTGTTACCAGTTGGGGTGTGTCCTTGCACAGTCTGACATTATTCAATCAGTGCTGCCAGTTTCAGACTGTGCAGGGGACCCCCCCAGCTAGTAACACCCTCATTGCAAACTGCTAGAAATTAATTCATAACTTGCAGGAGTAATAAAGGAATAACAGAACATAGAGTCATAAGAGATGTCCCAGAATTTGTTACTACATGGAGGACGCAGGAAGTTACTAAATTATACATGTCAGGAGAGGTGACCGGTAGTGTTGATCGAGCACCAAAGTAGAACACTTTGCTATGCTCGGGTTCTCTACAGAATCGTTGTGTGTGCATTCCGTTTTCCGTGATTTTCTGCGGACCCGTTGACTTTCAACTCGGAAAATGCACCATTTGTCATCCGCGTCCGTGATCCTTGTTTCCTGTCTGTCAAAAAATAGGACCTGTCCTATTTTTTGGACAGACAACGGTTCGCGGACCCATTCAAGTCAATGGCTCAGTGAAAAAACACGGAGGCACACAAGATTGTCATCCGCGTCCGTGATCCGTGTCCGTTTTTTTCCCTATCATTTTCAAGGCAAACTCGACTTAGATTTCTTTTCACTTTTCTGGTCTGGTGATCCTCCAAAAATCAAGGAAGACTAATGGTAGAAAAAACGGACACGGATCACGGAACAACGGAACCCCATTTTGCGGACCGTGAAAAAATACTGTCGTGTGCATGAGGCCTTAGTAGGGTGGACTACCCATAGTGATGCACTGGGGCTCACTAGAAGAGTAGATATAAAGGTAGCAAGATGAACGTTACCTAATTCATACTTGGAATACTTCAAGTATCCATGGCCGCTCTTGGGATAAATATACAGTAAATGCAGATGTCGCTAATTCTCCAGAAAAGAAAATAACACGGCTATAGGAAACAACTGAAGGTCAGTCTTTCATTAAGCCGCCTAGGGGACTAGGAACGGAAATGCTAAATCCATTCCGCCTCCTTTTGAAGTATTTTCCTATCCCAGTTCCCCCTTCTAAGCGGTGGAGGAATTGTTTCCAACACAGAGAAACACAGCACATTCGGGTCCCCCGAATGTAGATCATTGGCGTGGTCGGCAATTGAGGTATCTTTTTTGGTAAGAACTTCGTTAACGTGCTCACATACTCTCCTCCTAGACTCTCAGATTGTTTTGCCAATGTAATCCAGGGGGCAAGGACATTGGCAGATATATACCACCCCCCTGGTCTTAAAATTGGCAAAATTCCTAATGAAGTATACACAGTGAGTAACTGAGCACATAACAGTTTTGGCTGTAGAGATGAAGTTACACGCCTTACAGTCCTCCACATCTGAATACCCCCATAGGTTTCCTGGAGAGCCAGGTCTCCTTAGTGGGTGGGGCCAGATAATGACTGCGAACCAAACGGTCACGAAGACTTCTACCTTTATAGTAAGTAATACTGGGATATTTAGTGATGGCTTCTGTGAGGTCGGAGTCAGTTAATAAAATGAATGGCCCATTTTATCTCCAGGAAACCTATGGGGGTATTCAGATGTGGAGGATGTAAGGCGTCGGAGTGACAGGTTTGTTGGTTACTGATTAGGGGCAATCTAGGGTAATCCAGGGTAGGCACGGGGACGGAGGGTCACCACCTTTAGGTGATGCCTCCGTGTTGAGGGCCAATCAGGATCTCAATAGGGAAAGTAGTGTTCCCAAACGATTGTTTTCCTCGTGTAACCCATCCCCTGGTCCCTCTTTTTATCCTGAATAGGGTGGTTTGTGTATTGATTGACCAGCTTGGTCATTTTAAGGATATCCATAAAATTAAAGATTTTAGCATTCCAAGGTTTTTCTTCTATATGTTTTTCTATTTTGATGGCACTCAGTTATTCATTTAGTATCTGAATCAGTTTTTGTCTCACTTTTGATGTTAACCAGAACCCCTTTCCTAGTAATTTTGCCTTTCTTTTGGTTGATAGGAATAAATCCTGATAAATTGGAAAAAATCCAGTTGCCGTTGAAGCCAGCTAAAGACAGCCATTCCTACAACCATGTGTTAGTAGAGAGATTGATAAGAATAATGAGCCAGGCGGCACAGCCAGGTAAGGCGCAGGTCTTCCGTTTCTATAATGCCCATTGCTGTTTTTGCATTTCCTAGGCATCATAAAAACATTGCGGCAACTGATCTCACTTCAGCATTTGTAATGTTCTTCTCTACTGGCAGAATAGAGCTTTGAACCCATTATGTCCCAATGAATAGGGCACAAACACATCAGAATTATCTGAGCCCTGCACTGTCAAATGGTCAGTGACCCCTGAACCCCCTCTTAGGTTGTCAACAATTGGTGAGCAACGGAGAGTGGGTGTTTGGAGGGTGGAAGAGTGATAACATGATTGGTATTGCAGCCTGTAGGGATATTTCAGTTACAGCAAGTTATCTACGAAATATGTATAGGCTGTCATGACTCCACCAAGAGCAGCTAGGAGAAAGAAAGATTGGACCTGCAAGTCTATTGTGCAGATGTGTACCTATGGCACTGGCTGACCTGAGACTTGTGCTCTTGGCAGCTGAAGACATCCGTGTCGGTCCCATGTTCATATGTGCCCGCATTGCTGAGAAAAATAATGTTTTAATATATTCAAGTGAGCCTCTAGGAGCAACTGGGACGTTGCCCATACTCCTAGAGGCTTTGCTCTCTGCACTTCGATTGGCAGAGCCAGGCAGTGAAAATATCATAACGCCTGGCCCTGTCAAGCATAGTGCAGAGGGAGCATCAGTTGCAGAGAGAGCAGAGCCTCTAGGTGTAATCGCAACGCCCCCGTTTCTCTGAGAGCCTAATTTGCATATATTACAACATAATTTTTCTCAGCAATGCAGGCACATATGAACATGGGACTAAGACAGATGCCCTTTAACTGATTGTTTAACACTGTTGAAGCCGTCAAATTGAAAGTATATGATATGAATGAGGGCAAATCTAATGCCGATTGGTGTAACTTTGCAGATGGAAAAGTGCGTTTAGCCACACTGGAGCTTGCATGTACTCTCCTCAAGCAGCTAGTTCTGATCGATGGCGACTGTATTATAAAAGATGTCCACCTAGCCTGTTTGGAGGTAAGTGCTCGCTCAGTCCATACCGTTCTTGTGTGAAACTTTGCACGTGTTGCTGCAGATGTATTGTATGAGTTCTTAGATGTGATAGACATCCATGTCTGTCTGGTAGATCAAGGCTACTTTCACACCAGCGTTTTTGATGGATCCAGCAGGGATCAGAAAAGATGTTTTCGTCATAGTAATACAACCGTCTGCATCCGTTCTGAACGGATCCGGTTGTATTATCTCCGTCTCTAAAACCATTATAAGTCAATAGGGGACGGATCCGTTTTCTTTTATGTCTGAGAAAACGGATCTGCCACCATTGATTTACATTGTGAGTCTTGACGGATCCGTCTTGCTCGGCACCACATTTCGGACAGAAAAACGCTGCTTGCAGCGTTATTCTGTCCGCAATGGGGACGCAACCAAACCGAACGGAATGCATTCAGTTCAGTTTTGTCACCATTGACAATGAATAGGGACAAAACGGAAGCGTTTTCTCCGACATTTGAGATCCTATGATGAATCTCAATAGCAGAAAGGGAAAGCGCATATGTGAAAGTAGCCGAAGTCCGTTATAAATAACTGATTCTGAAATCTAGTCTGATATGTGTGACATACTATTCTAAGCTTTTAGAGACTTTCCCTTGTAGAAATAATATCCCATTTTTCATACCCAGGAGCAAAAATATAATTATTGCTCTCTTTTATATGTTTGTCTGTTTAGGGTGCGAGAGAAGAAAGCGTTCATCTCCTGCGACACTTCCATAAGGTAAAATACTACCAGGTAAAATTCCGCTCACTTTGAAATTTTAATGTAGGAAATTTAATGTTGGTGAAAGGTTGCCAAGGTCATAACATTTGACGGTCTAAAATCCTGTAAAGGCAGGATTGGCAGAAACTTGCCTGAGTTCCCCAGCAGTAGATACATGATATCCAGCGGGATCATAGCAACTGTTTTCTGGTACTTCAGCATTTAAAGGCTATGTACACCTTTGGGGGGATTTTTTTTTTTTTTTGCTGTGCATTATACTCATTATGAGCTAAAAAAAAAAATTTCCCGCACCCATGCAACTAGGACCTTCCATCCAGGACAGGAAACCTGAAGAGATAAAATGGTTCACACCCCCACCACACCTCAGTTCAGGTTTCCTGTCCTGTTCCCTCTTCTTTTTTTTTTTTTTTTTTTTTTTTTTTTTTTTTTAGGTTCTCACCTCGGGGAGGCTGGGGAAGGTCCGGGTCTACAACACCGTAACGGGACCTATCCCTGGCGGCGTAAGTCTCTTGGGTGGGCTGTCCCCTAAGTCTGTCCTGCTTCATGCCTCTTCCCAAGCCTCATTGGGGAGCCGCTGTGGCCGTGTTCAGGCGGCTCCCGGTCCATAGTAGTGCGGTGGCCGGCGTCCAACTTCCAAAATGGCGGAGCATGCTCCTGATTCGCTCCGCGCATGCGCGCCGGGGCGGCTTCTTCCAGCTCATTGAGGCTGTTTCCGGCAGCGCTGACCGGAAGGGGGAGGTCTCACCTGCCTCATGGATTAGGCGTTTTTTGGGCCTGGTGTTAAAAGGAGCCCAGGCGCGTAATAAGTCGACAGCAGGAGGGGATAGCGAGCCTTGCTGCGCACACAGTGCTATGCAGGATCTGGAGCCTCCCCGAAACATGTCGGAACCATTAAGGCCTTGGTACGATCTGAAGTTAAGTCTTCCTTTAAATCCTTCAGTCGGGGACGTTTGAAATCACCAGCGGGGAAAGCGCTATTTCCACCTGAAGATACTCAGCCCTTGTTAAAAGCCGTAAAAACCACAATGCAATTAAAGCACGTAAAACAGCCTTAGACTATCACTGACCAGGTTTTTGAGGGCCATAGAGTTTTCTCGGTTCATAAGAACATAGAAGCACTGATTAAGAAAGAATAGAAAAACCCTGACAATTTTTTTTATACCAAATTCTGTTAAGAGAAAATATCATTTGAAGAGTAAGTGGCGGGCGTATGGGACAGAGCTCCTTCTGTAGATGCCCCTGTAGCTAAAATAGCCAAAACATCGGCTCTTCCGTTTTTAGGATTTACGCTGTTTAGGAGATCCTTTAGATAAAAGAGCAGACTTTTATCTTAAACATACTTGGGAATGTGCCTCTACAAGTCTCAGGCCGGCGATTGCTGCCTCTTGGGTCTCCAGGTCATTAAGGCCATGGTTAGGTCAACTAGAATCTCATATTAGAGACAAAACTTCTAGAGAGGACTTACTATCCTCCTTCCCAACCTTCCTCAAGGTGGCAGATATCCTTGCAGACGCTTCTACTGATGTGGTTCTTTTTTCTGCCAGAGCAGCTGCCGTGTCAAATGCAGCAAGGCGTGCTATTTGGCTTAAATCATGGAAAAGGGGATCAAGGGTCCAAATCTAGACTTTGCTCTCTCCCATTTGAAGGTTCAAGATTTGGTTCCTCTCTTGATGACATCTTAGAGAGAGCCTCTGACAAAAAGGAGTTTCCGGTTCCCCAGAAAACTTATTTTTTCTTAAACCCCAAGCCAGTTTTAAAAGACAATGGGGTAGGCAAAGTAATAGAATTGAAAGAGAAACATTTCCTAAAAGATCGGGGGGGGGTTAAAACCCAGGAAAACAGACCAAAAGACAAACCGCAATGACGCCAAGTCAGGTGGGAGAAAGGCTGTCTCAGTTCTTCCTAGCCTGGAGGTCCGTTTCTCAGAACAAGTGGATCCTAAGTTTAATAAAAAATGGATTCCGGCTGGAGTTCATTTCTTGACCCAAAAATGTTTTTACTCCGTTCGTCCCAAAAATCCAGAAGAAAGGGAAGCTTTAGAATCGGACACTTTTTCTCTCTTAGACAAGGTTGTAGTTTTTCCAGTCCCTAAGACAGAGGGTCAAAGGGTTCTGTTCCCCTTTATTTTTGGTGAAGAAACCAAATGGAACAGTCCAGGTTATTTTAAATCTGAATAAACTGAACAAATCCCCGGTCTACAAGAAATTTCGAATGGAGATGATAAACATGATTGTGAACCTCCTCTTCCAGGATTTCTGGATGGCAAGCCTGCATCTGGAGGATGCATATTACTAGCGGAAGTTGCTACATCTTCAATACAGAGCCCTTCCCTTTCCGGTGTAGTGCAAGCTCCAAGAGTCTTCACCAAAGTGGTAGCGGAGTTAGCAGCTTTTTTAAGACGGTCAGGAATAACTCTGGTGCCCTATCTGGACGATTTTTTCATAGTCTCTCATTTAAAAGAAGGGCTAGAAAAAGCTATGAAATTCCTCTGCTCCACTTTAGAAAATCTAGGATGGATAATCAATTGGAAAAAATCTAATCTGATTCCTTCTCAAGTTTGCGTTTTTTGGGGGATTGAGTTGGACTCCTGTTTACAAAAAAGTTTTCTTCCCCCTCAAAGGAGAGAGTCGATTATGGAACAAATATGGTCAGTCTTCCTGTCCTTCCAGTGTACTTTCAGGGAAGCAATAGCGGTACTAGGGCAGATTACATCAGCAATTCCAGCAGTACCTTATGCACAGATCAACTCCAGAGATCTTCAAGCAGACATCCTAAGATTGTGGGATGGCTCCCCTTATTCCTTGGACCAAAAATTCCAACTTTCCTCAAAGGCAAGATGCTCCCTGTTGTGGTGGACGGTACCAGAACATCTATCAGCAGGAGTTCCATGGACATTTCCAGACCAGACCATAATTACCACAGACGCCAGCCCTTAGGGTTGGGGAGCCCACTCCGAGAACAGATACTAGCAAGGGAGGTGGGATCTGATTACGAGAAAAGCATCCTCCAATTTCAATGAGTTAAAAGCAGTAGAGATGGCGCTGATGGTGGCTCTTCCGGAAATAAAAAAAACAGGAAGATTGTGTTTTATTTGGACAATTCAACAGTGGTGGCCTACATAAACCGTCAAGGAGGAGTGAGAGTCCCTTCCCCCCTACATCTATGCCAGGAGATATCTTGCAGAAAGAAGAATGCTTTTACTTGCAGCGGTACATCTGAAGGGGAAGGAGAATGTTATAGTAGACTTCCTCAGTTGAGTTTCCATAAAACAGGGAGAATGGTGACTGAACAAAGAAATATTTTTGCAGATAGTCCAGAAGTACGATATTCCTACAGTGGACCTTTTCGCCTCAAGAGCCAACAGGAAGATAAAAAAAAAATTCTCCCTCAATCATTTGGACAGCCCATCAGCAGTGGACGGGTTAGCACAGGTCTGGAGCCAAGAATTAGGGTACGCCTTCCCTCCATTTTACCTTATCCCACAAGTATTGAAGAAAATAGAGAGAGGAAGCCTCGGTTATCCTGATAGCTCCAAAGTGACCCAAGAGGTCCTGGTACTCGAATCTTCTGAGGTTGGCAGTACAGCCTCCATGGTACCTACCTTTGAGAGAGCATCTTCTTTACCAGGGTCCGCTAGTTCATCCCAGCCCAGAAGTCCTTCATCTTTCAGCATGGATTTTAAAAAGGGAAGTCTGGTCGGGAAGGGGATTGTCGGAAAATGTGGTTTCCACCTTGCTAAAAAGTAGGAATATTTTTTTTCTACCTTCGAGGTCAGAACCAAGATCCCTTAAAATCTCCAGAAATACCACGGATACTAGATTTTTTTTTAAGCAGGGCTAGATAGAAATCTTAAGGCTACCACACTAAAGATTCAGATAGTGTCACGATCAGTGTGGGGGGAAAACTCCACACTGAACACAGGAGGTAAGGGGAACAGTAACTGGGCCTGGAAACTAGGGAAGGAACAGGTCTCCTCTTAAACAACCCTAATCCGGACCCTAACTACCTATCAATATGAATAGACCTTGAAGGTAGAAATATTTATAAGCTGTATACCTAGGCCCTTATATCCCTATAAGGCCCTGGCATGAGGTTAGGACCAGAGACAACCCATTCCTCCCCAGATGGACGAATGAAAGTCTCTGTCTCAGGCCCAGATACAAACAACAGGGAATATAACAAACACAATACAATAAGAAAATACAAGACTAGCTAAAGTAGAAAACTGGCAACTCCAGGCCCTATCTCAGAAGCCGTTTGAACCATAAGGCAAAATCTCTATCAATATGCTTTCTTTTAAAATGGCTTTCCTCATAGCAATACCCTCGGCTAGACTGGTATCTGAGATTCAAGCTTTTCCTGCCTTCCCTCCCTATGCCACGATTTTGGAGGATAAAGTAATCATTAGACCAATCCCATCTTTCCAGCTCAAGGTGGTCTCAGATTTTCACAAAAGTCAGGATGTGATACTACCCTCTTTTTGCCCAGATCCAGTCAATATGTTAGAAGAAAAATGTAATTGCCTAGATGTCAGTAGGTGTCTAGTGTTTTACCTAGATTACACGTGACCTTGGAGGATAGATGAAAATCTCCTTATCCAGTCTCAAGGAAAGTGTAGGGGCCGCAAAGTTTCCACTAGTGTTAATGCTAGATGGATAAAGAATGCTATTTCTCTTGCCTATTATTCCCAGGCTTAGGCCTCATGCACACGGACGTTTTTTTTCACGGTCCGCAAAACGGGGTTCCGTTGGTCCGTGATCCGTGATCCGTCTGTATGAAACTAAAACCTACGGCCACGGATCACGGACACGGATGCCAATCTTGTGTGCATCCGTGTTCTTTCACGGACCCATTGACTTGAATGGGCCCGTGAACCGTTGGCCGTGAAAAAAATAGGACAGGTCATATTTTTTTCACGGCCAGGAAACACGGCTCACGGATGCGGCTGCCAAACGGTGCATTTTCCGATTTTTCCACGGACCCATTGAAAGTCAATGGGTCCGTGAAAAAAAACGGCACAACGGCCACGGATGCACACAACGGTCGTGTGCATGAGGCCTTAGCCTGCCTCCTCCAACTGAGTTTGGGGCTCATTCTACCACAGCCAATGCGACTTCTTGGGCAGAGAGGGCAGATGCTTCTCTGGCCCAAATTTTTAGAGACGCTACTTGGAGTTCTTCCCATACTTTTTTTTTTTTTGAGATTACGGACTGCATCTTGATTCAGATGCGGCTTTTCGGAGGAAAGTGCTACAAGCTGTATTTTATTTATTTTTTGTCTTATAGTTTAGTCTCGCATGGGTGTTGTCATGGATGAGGGGAAAACAATAATTGCTGTTACCGGTAATTGTTTTTCTTGAAACACATGACGGCACCCCAAAAATTCCTTTCCTAATATAATTAAGAAAAAAGTATATATGTACATATAGAATCATAGTTGATAGAGCTTCCTTCCCATGGGAAATTAGAGAGTTACCGGATAAGTTCTCTTCTTTACCATTATGTGTGTTGCTTTTCAGTTTTTTTTTTTTTTAACTTCTTCTTTCTTGGTGGTTGGCACGCCTCCGGAGGTCGGTTTATTATAATCACTGAGGTGTGGTGGGGGTGTGAACCATTGTATCTCTTCAGGCTTCTCTTTCCTGGATGGGAGGTCCTAGTCGCATGGGTGCCGTCATGGGTTTCAAGAAAAACAATTACCGGTAAGAGAAATGATTGTTTTTTAAATGGGCTTTATTCAAAATATAGAGGCCTTCTCTCCATACAGAGAGCTGAGCTGCTCTACTAGCAGGATCTGAATTTCCTCTTTGCTCCATCAGACAGGACAGCTCTCTGACCTTGTAAACTCTCTTCAAAGCTCATTTCTGATCTTGCTGATACGAATGTGGCTTAAATAACAGTTCATGACCTCTTAGTAGTTTACAGATAAGGCCTCCTGCACATGACCGTATGGCTTTTTCAGTGTTTTGCAGTCCGTTTTTCACGGATCCGTTGTTCCGTTTTTTGTTTACGTTGTGTTTCCGTTTCTGTTCCGTTTTTCCGGATGGCATATACAGTATACAGTAATTCCATAGAAAAAATTGGGCTGGGCATAACATTTTTAATAGATGGTTCCGCAAAAAACGGAACGGATACGGAAGACATACTGATGCATTTCCGTATGTGTTCCGTTTTTTTTTTTGCGGACCCATTGACTTGAATGGAGCCACAGAACGTGATTTGCGGGCAATAATAGGACATGTTCTATCTTTCAACGGAACGGAAATACCGAAAAGGAATACATACGGAGTACATTCCGTTTTTTTTTGCGGAACCATTGAGATGAATGGTTCCGTATACGGAACGCAAAAAACGGCCAGTAAACGGGAAAAAAAAAACGGTTGTGTGCAGGAGCCCTAACGGTTATTAGATGACGGGCACAAAGTGAAAGTAGGCTGCACACCGCTAGAAAAACAGTTAACCCTTTGTGACAGAACGGCTTAATATTTATAATAAAGACCAACTGAAAAAATAAATTTTAGCACCTAATGAGTACAATGCGATCTTGAAAAAAAAAAATTACTCCTAACGGTGTACATAACCTTTAAGATGTTGGCAAGTTTATATTACTAGCTGCACATGTGTTGGTAACAGTATCTGCATGCAGCTAGTAATAATCATTAATAAACTATCAGCACTGATGTCCGATAGTTTTCAGAATTCATTCATGGACGCCCGCCTATCAGAAGCGTGCAGTACTCTATCTTTCTTTGTGGACTGCTGCTAACTACGCCAGGTGTATGGGCGTGCAGCGTCCACCAAACCCTCTCTAGTGCTGCTCCGTGCTGACTATATGGGCGCGCAGCTTTAGTTCTGCTCCTGATAACATGCCTATTTCATCAGAAACGCGTCTCTATTTAGAGAGAAGGGTCATAGGCAGAATATGAGGATTATACTTTAGGAGGGACTGGGCATGATATTGATGAGTGTTGGTGGCTATAATAACATTGCCTAAAAAACGCTCACTGTATAAATAAGTCATCCCAGCTTCTCCTCCTTGCTATGAATAGCAGACTAAGAAAGATGCAATGTTTGAGATGATAGGTGGAGAGTAATATGTTACATAGTGATACATATTGTCTCTCTCTCTCTCTCTCTCTCTCTCTCTCTCTCTCTCTCTCTCTCTCTCTCTCTCTATCTATCTATATATATATATATATATATATATATATATGACGCATGGGTGATAATATGTATCTTTCTGATATCTCCATACTAAATAACAATAAGTGGTGTATTTAAGAAAGGAGGTTTGGTCACATATGATTAACCTCCTTCTTGCGCATCATCACATACCCGGCAAATACATGTATACATCAGTGTCTGCATGAATCCAGCTGCAGCTACTCCTATCTGAAAGGGGTTTTGTCTGCTTACACTGCCCTTTTATCTTATACCATCACACACACTGGTTAGATAATGGGCTTTAAAGGGCATATGTCGGCAGATTTGTGCCTATGACACTGGCTGATCTCTTACATGTGCACTTGGCAGCTGAAAGACATCTGTGTTGGTCCCATGTTCATATGTGTCCGCATTCGCTGAGAAAAATGAATGTTTTAATATATGTAAATGATCCTCAAGGGGCAGTTGCCGTTACACCTAAAGTCTCAGCTCTCTCTGCAACTGCTGTGCCCTCTCCACTTTGACAGGACCAGGCAGTGTAAACTTCATCATGGCTGGTCCTGTCACTCAAAGTGCAAAGGCGCCGCAGTTGCAGAAGTAGCAGAACCATCTAGGTGTAACAGCAACGATCCTGTTGCTACTAGAGGCTCATTTGCATATAGTAAAACATAATCTTTCTCACCAATGCTGGGCACATATGAACATGGGACCAAGCACAGATGTCTTCAGCTGCCAAGCGCACAGTGTAACAGGTCAGCCAGTGTCATAGGTACAAATCTGCCGACAGATGCCCTTTAAAGAGAGTGGATATAAAAGTATGTAGCAGACAATACTGTATGTAAAGCTGAGCCTACCGGCAGATGTTAAGGTGCTCTGTGTATATTGCTGTATTCACAGCGCCGTACACTGTATTGTGGCTGTGCTTGGTATTGCAGCCCAGGCCCATTCACTTGACTGAGCTACACGTGACCAGTGAATGTAACGTTACTGGCCTAGGAAGAGGTCATAGCACTCACCGGTGTGTCACAGCCTCTTCAAACAGCTGATCTGCAGTGGTCCCCCACCGATTAGATACTGAATGACCTATCCCGAGGACAGGACATCAATATAAAAATCTCAGACAACCCTGTTAATTATATCATGCAGAATTTTCTTTGGGCGTTGTATAGTTGTCAGAGGAATGTTTTGACCAGGCATGCAGGAGCGTCTCTCCACGCCCGACATCAGTTTGGGCTGGAGATATACTTAGTGGAAATATACTTTAATACTGAATAGCAGTCTTTGACTAACCTGATTTCTGAAATAACATTTCTGACCTTTTTTTACCATGAAAAAGTTTAGCTGCAGTGTTCCAAAGATGTTAATACGGTAACAAAAGGCAAACAGTATATAGTAAAATACCATGAAAGAGTCTGAGTGTCGGATTTTGTCATATCCAGGAATTATCATGTAAACTTGTGAGCTAACAGACCCTCGTCTTTTTCCCGTTTATTGGGACCTGTGTTTATCCTTGGACCATGTGTTTAATACTGTGATTTAAACAGCCAGCAGCATTTTCCGTATTTCCCGTTAATTCCTGCTCTTTGTAGTGATGGCTTGGACTCAGTACTCGACTTTGCCGTTCATTTATTTATTCTTAGCTTATCACAGAGCATAGTTTTCAATTTTAAAGATTTTACCAGATCCAGAAAGTCCCTGTCACTGATTAAAGGGGCTTTTCTAGTGGGGGAAAAAAGTTGGTGGCACTAGAGGAGTTCAAAAATAAGCAAACCAGTATTTGCTGATCCCTTGTCATTCCCGTTCTGATTGGTCCGCCCAGAAGGAGTGCTCCTATGGAACGGGCTGCGATTCATTTGGAATCCAAGTGAATAAAAGCTAGGTGCATGTACTAAAAGGGAAGCCTGATTCGTATGTGGCCATGTGCATGAGGCCTTTTTTTTTATTTTTTTATATTGAATGGACAGATTGTCTGGTTATGGGATCTAGAGGGTGTAGTAATTTCAAGCACCAACTGTATGTAACCATGTGGTTGTGCCTACATGTATGCTTGCCTTGAAAATGTAAGCTTCTGTAGTGCAGAAGTAGTAGCCATGGACAAGTCTGTTCGTTTGGCCTGATAAGATGACGGAGTCATTGATAAACCCACTATATACAGGGTGGATCAAGTAAGGGGTGGAACACTTCATTAAGTAAGATATTTGCATGTTTTCATGCTTTTATTGCATGTAATTTTTCCAAGAATATGCTGGCCGTGTAGACAACATTAAACATATGTCCCAGGCTCAGGAAAGTTGAAGTATTGTGGTATTCCCAAATGAAGAAGATTGGTTTTGAACTGTTTGTTTCTGTTTTTCCTTGTAGGGAGAGGAAATTTTTCTGGACATGTTTGAAGACGAGTACAGAAGTATGATGGTGAGTTTTAACATGTGCTCATATAGCCCTTTAGTATATACAGTATTCTTTAAAGCGTACCTTAGTTTGAAAAAAAGTTTGCATAATGGCTGTGCTTCTTTGTACAATCATAACTGTGAAGGAACAGGTCTTTTTTGGGGCTTTCCTGATGACCTTTTCATCCCAATTATTCCTTGTTTCAGCTGCACAGCTAGATGCATTTCTCTCACAAGCAGGGGCTGTCTCCCTTCTGTGCAATCTGCCAGCATTGTACTGCCATGGTGTCCTTTCCCTTACTTCCCACTATGCTTGTCTTCATCTCAGTAGCTCACCGAACAGATCAGATAAGTGGGAGATCACACTGACAGAAAGGCAGAATGCTCCTATAATCTTCAAAAGCAGTGTAGAAGCAGTTCTCATCTAGCTCTGACAAGCCCCTCTTCCTCTCTGCCGTCTTCAAAGTCTCTGTTAGGCCTCTTGCACACGACTGTATGCCCTCTGAGATATACGGTCCGTGAGTGGGCCATATGTTCTGGAACGGCATTGATCATGCACACAGGAGCACACAGCATCATAGATTACATTGATGCTGTGCACGTCGGGCCACCTGCGGGACTATTGTCCCGCACTTATAAGATCATATGAGTGCAGAACAATAGCCCCGCGGGCGGCCCGTTCAATGCCGCTCCGGGACATATGGCCCGCTCACGGACCGTATATCTCTGAGGCATACGGTCGTGTGCAAGAGGCCTTACTAGGGAGGGATCTTGCCTCACAACAGGCAGTGAACTGCAAATTAGGTGGAAATGAGACCCCCCACCTTCCCTCATTGGCCATTACTTTCCAGATTTTTTCAGGTTGTTGCAGGCATATTGTCACACTTTGGTGTGGGAGGGAAACCCCACACCGAACATAGGAGGGAAAAGAAATAAGGCCTGGAAACTAGGGAAGGAAGATGGACACCTCCTAGTGAAAACCCTAACCAAAATCCTAATTGACTACCAGTATAAACAGACCCCAAAGATAGTTGAGTTCATACGCAGGAAAACTTAGAGTCCTGTCTAGCCCTTAGGACCCTGGTACTATTGGGAGAGACAAGACTACCTGTTCCTCCTGAAGGAAGGACGAACAGGAGCCTTCTTCAGGCCTAATACAAACAATAGGGAAATGCAACACACAGATCCCCAAAGAAATACAAAAGGGAAAGAAAATACTTCAAAGGGGCTATAGAAGCACCAGGAACTCCGCCGAGATCCAACCACAAACTATCCACAGAAGCTATAAACCGCACAGCATAGTGGGAGAAGCAACTATAAATAAGGAAAGTTAAATGACCACATAAGCAACACCTAGAGGCAAGGGGTGTGGCCATTACCAGAAACAACACAGACTCCTATTAATTCCCAAGGAAAACCTGTCAGATCAAACCATGTGTTGCCAGTCTCGCAGATCTCCTGCCACTCACTGTCGCCGGGACGTCCATATGTCTCGGTACTTCTGTGACACATATTTTTTAAATGAAGTGATTTTGCTATTTCCACCATTCTCTATTAAATTAAATGAAATTGTGTGACAGTACAGTGGCTCTTCAAATTCCACAGCATGAAGTGAATGTGGACTCCTTCTTCATACCTCTGCAGCCATGTTTCATTTTCCGTAATGCTGTCTATCTTTTGCCAAAAACGTTGGTGGTCACTTTTTTAATCAAAGTCCTTTTTCACTAAATAACTTTTTAAAATACAGATGACCAATCTCTGTAAAAAGTAATTTCTGAGGATCTCATGGAAATCAGGATGATTTTTGCAGCCAGTGGGTCCTTGCGTAATTGTTGTCAGACAGAGTTTATTGAAATTGCGAAAGCCAGCTCCCCTGACATAAACATCCTGCTGCGGATCCTGCATATGTTCAAACATAGAAATTGTAGAAGATTGTCTGATCCGGCGTTTAGATAAAATCTAGCCTTTTATTTCAGCATATTAAAATCCAAAAGCTGTCTTACTCATGGCATGGAGTGAGATCCACCCTTCACCAATTAAATACATCAGGTAATTTTTAAAATACTTGCAGTATTAACATCAATCAGAGCAATAGAAAATGTAGTAAAAAAGCATATAATATAATATCTCATATTAAAAAAATTAGAGTAACCATGCATCTGTAACAGCAAAATAATGACCAATTATATGTGAAAAACAAAATAATTATCTCAATTCTGGAACATAAGGTCTCTAAGTAAGTTCAGACCATCCGGTACCTGAGTGTTTGATGTGAGAATTCAAAAGAACTCACAGACAAATTATTTATGATGAATATTTGGGATGAGATGAAACATCCGAAGTCGATTTGCATAAAACTTTGCTAGAATTCTGTACGGAGCGTGAGACTTCAGGTAATAACTTCAAAAATGAATTTCTACTGTAAAAAAACATTTACCGAACTCTAAGGCTACTTTCACACTAGCGTTGTTTAAATCCGGCGTTCAATTCCGACACCGGAACTTCCCGCCGGATCCGGAAAAACGTGTGAAACGGATTACATTTGAATCCTGATCAGGATTTTGATCACAATGAAAAAATGCATTGGAAAAAACGGATCCGCCATTTATGGACTTTAACTTTTTTTTCACATTTTTCTGGTTTAACATGCAAAAGCCGGATCGGTTTGACTGAACACACCGCGCCGGATCTGGCGTTAATGCAAGTCAATGGGGAAAAAAGCCTGATCCGGCGTTCAGTCAAAGTGTTCAGGATCTTTGGCCGGAGGTAAAAATACAACATGCTACGGTTTTCTGAAAAGCCTGATCAGTCAAAAAGACTGAACTGAAGACATCCTGATGCATCCTGAACGGATTACTCTCCATTCAGAATGCATGGGGATATGCCTGATCAGTTATTTTCCGGTATAGAGCCCCTGTGACGGAACTCTATGCCGGAAAAGAATAACGCTAGTGTGAAAGTACCCTTAAGAAGTTTTATGCGAATCGACTTCAGATGTTTCATCCAAAGTCGATTCACTCATCCCTAATGAATATCATCACCACCTCTTTCGGAAATTTGTACCTTCACAAGAGCCCATGTTCTAAAAGAGTCAGTTTTTCTTTCATGGCAGTTAATAAAATGTTTTGCAACATTGGGTATATTAACTATATCAGGATTTTTTATGTCAGTTAAATGTTCTAAAATCAGTGTTTTGAATTTCCTGTAAAACCTACATATAATTTGTCACATAACGAGCACATAATGACATCAATTACAGATTCTGAACTACAATTTAAATATTGTTTAACTGGAAAAGTACCGCATTTTTCGCTTTGTAAGATGCTTTGTCGTTGCGTCTTATAACGTGAATACTAGTGAGAGCTTCCATTATGCAGGAGGTGCAGGAAGCAGTGAGTGAAAGCGCTGCTAGCTCTGGCTGTACTCACCGCTCCCTGATCTTCTCCGAGCCCACGCTGCACTGTCCTGACTGCACACAGCATCAGGAATGAGTGCGCACATTATGACCTAATGCTGTGCGATGTCAAATCACCGCGCGGCACGGACCCGGAGAAGACCAGGGAGTGGTGAGTGCAGCACGCCATCCGGAGAGTTAAGTCTGTTTAGTTATTTTCGTCTAATATAGGGGTCTGATGAAGGTTGGGGGGGTCCAATTAAAAATATTTTTTTTCTGATTTTCCTTCTCTAAAACCAAGGTGCGTCTTATAAACCGATGCGTTTTATAAAGTGAAAAATACTGTAATTGAACATGTTGAATCAGTAAATTACTTTGGAGGTTTTTCAGATGTCGAGGATATGAATCACATTTATAAAAACCACAGCAATGTAGCCAGGGCTTGCTTGTGATATTTGTTTGATCAAAACGTAGGAGAAATAATGTTGCCAGGGGTTGGAGATTTTCTGTAGGAGATTTGACATCCTTGATTTAATGTTTGTTCTAACAGTGGATCGTCGCATAATAAAGATATGTATTTGGTAATATTTTTATTTCATTGACTTGTGGACTGTATTCCAATACTGCAGTAAGCATATCGGTATTGTGGACTGTATTCCAGTACTACAGTAAGCATATCGGTATTGTGGACTATATTCCAGTATGACAGTAAGCATATCAGTATTGCATTGTATGTGAGCACAGAATAATAGATCATGGCTAGATTTATCAAAAGATTTACAATCTGCGTCTTCATCATCGACTGTGGATAAGCTGTTTATTCTATTAGCTTTGAGTTGGAAACCAGAGTCTGTACTGCAGTTCCTTCTGGCTCGTGTCATCTCACCTGTAATATATGCTTGTTTTGGCATGAGCTATAGTGTTTCCAGCTGTGGGTTTCCTGGACGTGGATGTTTGTATGATACTTGCTGCTTCACTATGTCAGGTACTATGATGAAAGGAATATGGAAAATGTAAACTATACAGATTGTATAAAAGGTGGTATGACAGACATCCCCAGGCCAAATAAAAAAAGTATATCATTGATTTATCTGCCATACCACCTAATGGAATACGAGTAAGGGTTGTTGTGGGAAAAAAAAATGTATTTTTCCTCCCAAAATGCCATTGTCAAATTGGCTAAATAGGGGGAGTGTCTCGGAGGAAAAATAAAATAAAAATTCACGCAACGACCCTTTCTCGTCCACCATTAGGTGGTATGGCAGGTACATCGATGATATGCTTTTTATTTCATGCAGAGATGTCTGCCACAACTCCTTTTATTGATTTACATTAAAGGGATCATCCAGGTAAAGATAATGATGACCTATCCCAACACCCCGTTGATCGGCTGTATTAGGGATCCACTCTTTTGACGACAATTCGTATAACTTACATTTTACATATCCCTTCCATCATAGTACCATTACTTTTCTTGATTTATGTTGACATAGTGAAGTGGCAAGTGTCATACAAACATCCACATCCAGGAAACACTTCATGACATGGTGTGCTGTCCACATCCGTAGTTCCTTTCCGCGGCCCCGCAAAAAAGATAGAGCGCATCCTATTTTTGTCCGTAAATGCGGACAAGAATAGGCATTTCTATCATAGTGCCTGCCATGTTCGGTCCACAAAATGCGGAACTCACACGGGCCGGTGTCCATGTTTTGCAGATCTACAACTGGAGGACCACAAAACAATACGGTTGTCCGAATATAGCCTTATTTGGGGCTGTGAAACGAAATAAAAGATCCAGACAGCTGTCCGCAACTTTTGGGGCCCCATAGAAGTGAATGGGTCCACATCTAATCCACAAAATGGCGGATCAGCTGCGGACAGCAACATCCGGCCGTCTGAATGAACCCTAACATTGAGAATCTTGATATAGTTAATGCACTCATCATTGCAAAACATTTTACTAACCGTCCTGCTAGCAGAACTGCCTCTCTTAGAACATGGGCAGTTGAGAAAGTCCAAGTTTCCCAAAGAGATGACAATATTCATCCTTGATTATTAGACTGTGCGCCTTCTGGTTCCTCACATTAAACACTCAGGTACCAGATGGTCTGAATTTACGTAGAGACCTTTTGTTCCATGACTGAGATAATTATTTTGTTTTTTACATATAATCGGTTATTATTTTACTGTCTCATATTATGTACAAGCAATGTTATGCGATATTATATGCTTTTTACAACTGTTTTTATTACTCAGATTGCTGTTTATGCAGCATGTGCTTTAAAATTACCTGATGTATTTAATTGGTGAAGGGTGGATCTCACTCCATGCCAAGACCGCAGTGTGCGGTTGAGACATGTAGGCTCTGGGGTATCCAAGAATCTTTTGCTGAAATAAAATATTGGATTTTATCTACACACCGGATCAAACAATCTTCTGGTAGACAGCATTGCCTGTGTGCCGCTGATTACATGATGAACGAGTGAAACGGTTGTTCGTCAGGAAGGATGATCATTGGTGCAGACACCTAAATCATCATTTGCTGGCAGTAGATTGTGGCGTCTAAACGACGAGTCTGTATGAGGACAAGAGATGGCATTAGCGATAGCTTCTCCCCGTACCGTGGAGGAGATCGCTGCATGTAAATCCAGCTTTCTCCTCCACTGACCAGCAATTGATTGTGGGACCTTTGCAAATCGTGTCGCTGTAGTGACCATTTTCACAGTTAAGATCAGTCAAGAGCAAGAACCGTTTTATCGTTTTTTTGTCATTTACACTGTCCATTTCACTTATCACTATATCTGGGAAGCTAAAGTATTCGTAGCATCGATAGTTCGGTCGATGTAAATGACCTTTAACCTCTCAGAAACTTATGTCAAAATTGTTTTTAAGAACCTAATTTGAAACTGACAACCATTGTGTCTGAAGGTTCTGTTGTCACTTTTTAGAAAAATGGCCACCATAACAAAACATAAAAAATCTTCTATACCACTCACTGTCAGTAAATCAAACATAAGAGCCGAACTTTGATATAGGCCTCTGTCACATGAACATTTCAGTCCACGATGCATGTGATAGACACATCCCAGTGTACTGGGCGCACAGTAGAGTAGACCTATGGTCAGGCAGGACTGCACAGCTTCATAAATCCTTCTAATGCAATGAGTTCTGGTAAGAGGAGCGGTGTAAGGTTGGGGCGTTGTGGCTATCCTGGATTCAACACGCACATTTGAAGGAGGCCTAAGTGATATCCGGCTTCATCAAAGGGGTTGTCCAGCCCAAAAAAGGCTGAGAATAGAGTGAAATATTAAAATAGGTCTGACTCGCCTTACCAATTTCTGCCGTTCTCGTTCCAATGCTTCTTAGTCCCTGTCAACAGGCAAGTAAATGACTGCTCCGCCATTCATTGAGTGAGGTGGGTCACTGCTGCAGCCATTTATTAGTGAGGTCATTTCCTGTGTGTCGACGAGGCCGTTGGGGGACCCTAAAGGGCTGGAACAGGATTGGTGGGGTTTCTGTAAAGTGATTATACAATTTTTTTATTATTTTATGACATTCTAAGCCTTTTATGAAATATTTGCATTGGCCGGACAACCCCATTAAACTTCCCGGAGTCATCCATGAGCCAGTTAGTGTAAGCATCAGTATGTTATATCCTGCAGTCAAGATTTTAGTGAATGATAGCAGTGTCTCCTCTTCATGAAATTTACACTAATGCATTCCCAATGTATACCTCACGTAGAAGACTCCACAATATGATGGGCTACTTTCACACCTCGGATGTGAATTCCGGTAGGCTGTTCCAGACTGCCTGAATTCACCGTATCTGGCACTGCTGGATGAGGACGGAATGTCCGCCGGCCCCATTAAGTATAATGAGTTTTGGCGGTGATCTGTACGCATTCCGGCAGAGAACTGTCCGGAAACAAACAGCTGCATGTTGCGATTTGTGTCCAGCCGATTCTCCGCTTGGCTGCTGGACCAGCCATGCTGGAGTTTTACACCGGAGTTGTCAAACTAGCCATAGTCAGTAAGATAAAGTTGCGGCACTCAGATTGTTCTTTTGCAATTAAAGTAATTTATTGTCGCATCAAAAAAAGAATGATCCAGTTACAAAACTAAAAACAACCACTCTTTATATCATTGGTTCACCGGACGTTTCGGTCCAAATGGACCTTCTTCATCAGTCTAAAGATCTGAAGTTTCAGTGGTGTAGAATATGGAGGTTGGATCATGAAACTCGCCGTAGGCATACAGCGGCACAAGTCGGATAATGCACTGCAGAGTGCTTGCACTTATGAGGAACTTTGCAGAAATTCAGGAAGAATTGCATGAACCATGGTAGTTTACAAACCAGATGAAATCAGACAATATTTTTGTTAGAGGAGTTAAGGAAAATGATTTAGGATTTTATTTTGAATAATGTTGTATTATACAATTGTAATATAAACTTCAGTGGTTCTCCACTCTTTATTTAAATCCTCACCGCAGGCCAATTGTGACACAGAATTTTTCCGCAGCATGTAGGAGAGATTTTAAGTTTCATCCATCATTTGGTGCTACTGTGGATTTGTTTGCCTACAAATGATCAGCAAATAACCCACTGCTTAAACACCTTTTGGGGTCTTTTATCAAACAGGTGTAAAGTAGAATCTGATTGGCTGCTATGGGCAACAAGCCAGTTCTACTATGAATGAGGAGATACAAAGATGGCAGCAGTGTGCTGCTGTGTTTGAAGCAGTGGTATGCTCTGTTCCTTAGATTTTACCAATTGTATACAGACACGGGCTAAGTTGTTACATTCCCCTTTTTCATAATTGCTTGAAGAGCATCTGTCGGCAGATTTGTACCTATGACACTGGCTAACCTGCTGCAGCTGATGGCATCTGTGTTGGTCCCATGTTCAAATGTGCCTGCATTGTGATAAAAAAAAATATATATATGCAAATGAGCCTCTAGGAGCAACGGGGGCGTTGCCATTACACCTATAGGCTCTGCGCTCTCTGCAACTGCCACATCATAACGCCAGGACCTGTCAATCAAAGTGCAGAGGGCACGGCAATTGCAGAGAAAGCATTTTTTCAGGTGCAATGGCAACTCCCCGTTGCTCCTAGAGGATCATTTGCATATATTAAAGCATAATTTTTCTCAGCAATGAGGGCACAAATGAACATGGGACTGACACAGATGTCTTTAGCTGCCAAGCGCACATGTAACAGGTCAGCCAGTGTCATAGGTACAGAACTGCTGACAGATGCCCTTTAAATGATAGTTCCCATATAAACGTTTCACAGCCTTACTTTACAGAGAAATACAAGTGTTTGTGAGCGATATTCCTAAATACAGACTCTCGCCAATTCATTATTTTTATTGATGACATGTATTTCTCAGTTACAACATAAATCAGCAGTAAACAGCAGTGACAGCTTCAGGACATGGATGGAATCCAGCTGGAAATGTAACGTAGGAATGTGAATACAGCACATCAGACAGAGACAATGAAAGCAATGTGTGACCCATCACCACATCCCCATTAATCGTATTCACAATGATGTGCACTCCTGTCCCACGGCACTTCCAGTAATTATCCGGATTGCCTATAAGCTTGACGTGAATAGGACTTGGAGGAACAGAAATCCCTGTAATCCTGGCACCCGACGGTGTAAAGATCAATCTGCATATCTCTGCCTGCTTCCTTTAAAGGGGTTTTATGGTATTTTTATATTGATGGCTTATCCTTCAACTCCTGGCGACCCCGCCAATTAGCTGTTTGAGGAAGCCACGGCTTTCTGTCGAGCACTGCTGCCTACTCACAGCTTAGCAAGCACAGTGACTGCCATTGGATAGAGGCTATACTTGGTCCATTCAGAAGACTAGAACTGAGCTGCGCCGAGGCCATGTGTCTGACATGGCCTAGGAGGACACCTAAGTGCTCATGGAGTACCGTGTCCCCTTGACACAGCTGAACGACAAGGTTGCCAGGAGTTGGACCCCCGGCGATCTCATTTTGATGACCAATCCTGAGGATAGGCCATTAATATGAAAATCTCGTAAGACCCCTTTATAGAGGATATCCACCTTTTTATTATCAGGATTTTAGATCCAGACCGCTATTGCAATTTCTTAATATGTCTTCATAGTGACCGTAGTTTATATTTTTGCACCGCAATCTGCGACTTTCCCTACTCACGCCAGGCCTAAAAAAAGGCGGCATGGCGTGGGCGGAGGATTTATCATTTTCTACGTCTGTTTAAGGAGTAGAAAATTGTCTCAATTTAAAGAAGTTTTTTGTAAAATGTCCCTGCATGTCAGCTTTTAGCTTGGCCTACTTTTACACTTGCGTTTACCTTTTCCGGTATTGAGATCCAGCAGAGGATCTCAAAACCAGAGAAAAAACTTCCATTTTGTCCTCACTCATTGTCAATGGGGACAAAACTGAACATAACGGAATGCTCCAAAATGCATTCAGTTCCATTTCGTTGCGTTCCCATACCATACAGAAAACTGCAGCAAGCTGCGGTTTTCTTTCCGTCATGTGATGCAAAACAAGATGGACACACAATGCAAGTTAATGGTGCCGGATCCGATTTCTTGGACACAATAGAAAACGGATCGTTCCCCCATTGACTTTCAATAGTTTTAGTGACGGATCCGTAATGGCCATATTCAGGGGAAATTTCCTGGTGGGCCGATGCCCACGGGGCCACCAAGCCCCCATCTCTGCTACTGGCTGGGTACATAATAAGCTATCAGGTACTCATATACCCGGCCAGCGACATGCCCTCCTGAATTCAACTATGTCCCGCATCTCCCCTCCAGACAACTGGACAAGAGGAGGAGAGAAAAAGGCCGCTATTGATGACCACAACAGAGGGACAGCTTTTGGGGCAATACATTGTGCGGCACTGTGGTATGTGGTATTTTGCGCTATCAGTATTACTGACCCCCCCCCCCCCCCTACTTTTGTTGCCATGCCTCCTGTCAATTTAGACCCTCTTACAATATGGGGCCACTTTTAGGGATTTTTTTTTCCAGTGCCACTTTAGGTTCCAAATCCACCCCTGGCCCAATCCCTGCCGGATCAGGCAAAACGCAAGTGTGAAAGTAGCCTTAGCTGGAAAACGCCGGTCTAAATAAATGACCCCCTAAGCGTCTAAGCTCCCTCTAGTGTTGACTTTAGGCAGATGACGTTATCATCTAAATCTATGCAAGGCATTGGAAGCTCTATATCAGAAAAATGGAGCTTCCAGCCCTATAAAGATAAACTTGAAAAACGTAAACATAATATTTGATAAATACCTAAAGTATAAAAAATTCAAAACAACATTACTGGAGATTTCCTATGCTACATGCATCAGGACGCTGGCTTGATTACCAAAAAAATGACGTACGTGTATTTCAGACACTTATTGTACCTCAGTAGACAAGGGGGAACAGCTTAGAATTTAATGGGGTATGATTTAGCAGAAAGGGGGCTTAGATTAAAGCACGACAATGTTCACTAAAATTTTGTCTAGAAGTAAGCACTTCAGTAGATGTTGTAGACTAAAGTATTTTACATGTACAGCCAGATGCATCAAATTTATCATGCAGCATGAGTTGAAATGAATTGTTAATATTGAAAAGGTCTGTAATCGTCATTAGATACAGTAAGTACTGTCATATAAAGGCATTGTATGCTAAATCTTTCTTCCTCTTGTTTTTATAGAGCAAGCCTCTGAACGTGGAATACTTAATGATGGATGAATCCATTTTGCTTCCTCCAACTGGAACTCCTCTTACTGGTATTGATTTTGTCAAGCGTTTACCTTGTGGAGATGTTGAAAGAACGCGCAGAGTAAGTTGCTTTCCCATCAGCTTTGAATAGTTCAATCACACATTCCTTGTTCCTCTTTTTGCCCATCCAGCGGTAAACCAGATATTTAAAGGGTAACTGTCATATTTGCTAGTTTATTAGAGCTAGGCATGTATACCTAAGTTAGTCTGTCAATGATTGCCAAAAGATCTGTAATTACCGTATATACTCGAGTATAAGACGAGTTTTTTGGCACATATTTTTGTGCTCAAAAAGCCCCCTCGTCTTATACTCGAGTCTAGGTCTTGATTGCGAAAATTCGCAAAAAAAAAAATCGCATTCAAATTTTCACATAAAAATTTGCATAAACTGATATTTCCCCAAAAATCGAATATTTGCTTTAGTTGGTTTTTGTACTGTTAAAGTTATTGTTGATACCATATTGTTTTTCTTTGAAATAAATATTCAAAAACCTTTAACCTACTGATGCCTCAATTAATGTAATTTTATTGGTACGGTATCTATTTTTATTTTTGAAATTTACCAGTAGCTGCTGCATTTCCCACCCTAGTCTTATACTCGAGTCAATAATTTTTCCAATTTTTTTGGGGTAAAATTAGGGGCCTCGGCTTATATTCGGGTCGGCTTATACTCGAGTATATACGGTACCTTATAATAACCGCTTTCATTAATGTCTCCTGTCCCTTTCCACTGCTCCCTTAAAAGACTGTTGCTATGGCTCATCTGTCTCCGGCTAGGAAGACATAGGGGTGGTCCTTCACACTGCATGCCTGCATTAGGCTTCAGAGTGAGGAGGTGTGTCTCTCAGTAATCCAATCCGATTGACTGGCAGGAAGCTGCTGGCTAGAGCAAGTTTTTATGTGACCTGAGGGAATGCAGTTTTGGCCTCAGAGAACTGGCAGAGGAGCCATCTTGAGAAGATCCTCTAATGTAGGATTCAAAACAGCTGTAACTAAGAGGAAAACTCAAGGAAAACAGTGGTATGTGAAGAAACTAAAGATTGCTTTATGCATAATAATGCTGCAGCAGTAACATATGCTAAAATAGATTTTTTTATGAAAATATGACAATTATCCTTTAATTTGTCTGTATTGCTTGTCTTGCATTACTTAAATGCTTTTGCATCATTTTTCTTATTTCCACCTTCAACACTAAAGTTAAAAACTCAAGCATCTCTTCAAATTGTTTTGATAAATGAAATACTATAGTTTAGCATCTCCATGGCAACAGACTACACACTTTGTGTAGTCTGATCTTGCAGCCGCACTCCCTTCTGTCCCCTACTTCTTACTAACCAATGGAATGTACAGTACATTAAAGGGTTTCTCCGGGAAATAAGAAAATCATTATCCTTAAATATTACTTTATTATAAATATGTTCCCAAATACCTTTTATTAGTTATAATGGCTTGTTTTGTCTGGGGAGCAATCATTAGGAGAAATGAAATGGCCACCATCCTATTAGTACACACAAAACCTGTCCTAATCACACAGCAGAACAAGTTACTTTAGAGCAGTAAAGTAAAGAGCTGCCTCATCCTCCTCTGTGTTCTACTTTTCAGGGATTATGATCCTGAATAGAGCTGATAAGATCTTCAGCTGAATCTCTGGAGGAATGGAGTTCATGAGGAGACAAATAGGACAGGTTGTGGTAATGGAGACTGCATAAAAATGCTGCTGCCCATTATTCACATTCACCGCAAACATTCACAGTTTATTAGGGACACTACTGATTTTAAGGAGGGTCATATTCTGGACTTTGGGGGTAGACATACGAAACCCCTGAAAGGTGATACAGAGCAATCCTCTTCTAAAAGTGACCGTGAGACCGGTCCCTCTCAAGGAAGTAGCTCCCCCAGAACCACACAGAGTGGCAATAGGGAGAACCGTAGGGGCAGAGCCTCGGGTTGCAACCGAGGGAGCAATAACTCGAATTTTATAGGGAACAAACAGGATTAATTGATAAAATATCTCAGACCCCAAAAAAGGAAAGTGAGCTTCAAATCATGAATCTGTCACATAGACACCTGAGAGAATAGGATGTACTATAGAGGGGGTTATCGTTTGCGCCCAAGCATAAATTTGACCTCTTCGAATGAACCAAAGACCTCCACTCTTCGCCAGGAAACTAAAATGGAGAAAATTCTTTGTGTCGCATGACCGTCGATAATGCGAAGAATTAGGTATAGAGCTGGATGAGCTTCAAGATGTGAGGTCTTTGGCGGAACTCCTGGAAGAAGGGGAGAGAGATAGGAGTCCATTCACTGCACCTAAGACCGGATCCACAAAGCATCCCCTATTTCGGATAACACCCCGGTTGATATCTTTCTAAGGATAGTCTGTGACCAGATTGGTGAATTGGCCACAGAATGAGGGTCAACAACCTTTCTGGAGCGGAAATGGAGGGCCTGTTCGCCCTCGAGCAGGATTCCTCCATTATTAGGGGGTGCAATATTGTTATTCTGGATGGACCCCACTACGTCGACATGTATTTAACAATTTTGGAGGATAAATCCTGTTATAGAGTGATTCCATCCAACCCTATTGCCACTCTAGAAAAAGGATTCATCAGCACATCTGAGTTTTCCTTCTTATTGCTACAATATCCACAAACTTGCCTGCTTTTATGCCCTTCCGAAAATCCACAAGGACAATTGTGTCAGGTGTGGACAGTTTGACACACAATATAGGGACCTGTGGACATTATACTCTGTCCCTTTGTGACCTCCCTGCCATCATATGTATGAATTTCAATGGAGGTCCTAACAAAGCTTGATGGACTATATGTGGATCAGTACACTCGACTGGCCAGTTTGGATGTTGAGGCCCTATACAGTAGAATTCCACATGAGAAGGGATGTGAAAAAGTCAGCTACTTTTTGCGTGAACGCGGCGAACATCTACATCCACACAATTATTTTGTAATCCCCTTATTACACTTTTTATTCTCAACAATAACATCTTTACCTTTGATCAAAAGTTCTTCCACCAACTCAAAGGCGTGGCCATGGGGAGCCCGCGTGCCCCCAGCTTCGCAAATCTATATTTGGGCTGGTGGGAGAGGGAAGTTATTTTTGGAGATGACTTCACCGATGTGGCGGTGTCTATTGACCTCTGGATCCGCTACATCGATGATGTCCTCATTTTGTGGACAGGCACAAGAGACACCTTTACTACCTTTTGTAGAACGCTTGAGTCGGAATGATCTGGTTCTCTATTTCACATTTGAAATAGATGAACAATCGATAACATTCCAGGATCTGAGGATAATAAAGGAATCAGACGGTAAGATCACTACTGACCTGTTTCGTAAACCCACTGCTACTAACAGCTTTTTGCATTGGAATAGTTGGCACCCAGTACCGCTAAAGAAAGGGATTCCAAAAAGCCAATATTTACAGATTCGCCGTAATTTTTCCAGCCTTTTGGACTTTCAAAGAGCAGCAAACAACCTCAAAGAAAGATTCAAGAATAGAGGTTATCCGGAGGGAATTTTAAAATCCTCCTACCCACATTCTTCAAGTTGCAATAGAAGAGCTGTATAGAGGCCACGAATACAGTGCGCATCATCGGCACCTTTGACTCTGCCCATCAAGAAATAAAGGATATGTTAAAATAGATAAAGGGATATTAAAAATACACATAAAAAATACACATAAAACAAATATTCTAAATATGTCTATTCTCTATTCCACTATCATATATAGATTTATTGGAAAGAACTGCAGTTTTTGAAGTAAAATGGTTTGGTAGAAAAGTACTGCAGCTTTAAGATGGGTGTTATTGGTGTCAAATGTCTCCAACTATCTCTACCCAGACTGGTGCAGTCTTGGATGTGAAGGGCAGGTTGGTTAACAGGCACCAGCAACATCCATCTGAATCTCAAATTAAAAAGAATAATATAACATCCAATATAATATAAAAGTGCAATTCAACCGTCTCAAAATCGGTACCATATAATAAATCAGTCTCTGGATGATGTCTTTTTTCATATTTGATAAAAATATATCCGAGATCTGTATTTAAGAAGAATTCCAACTTATTTTAAAATAGATGGTAGATTGAGTCAGCTTTCTTCCACTGTACCTCCCAATGTTTCGGTATATGGCTTAATTGCAACAGAGGAAAGAAACTTTCACTAAAGTAGCCAGTACAGTTCGTTTCTATCGCAGCGTCTCTATCAAGACAGAAGCACTTCCACTGCCAGAAGCTGATATTATGTTGCATCCGACTACTGTGGTATGGTGCTATATAGCCGTGATGCAGGATAATGCTTTAGAGCTCAGCAATAGTCCATTCGATAGGTATTTAAGACTTTCTTTCTGATCGTTGAACCCACTATGTGGGCTTACCTTTATTTGCGCCGTCGAGTGAATCAGGACTTGGTTTTGAGCCCTTTGCTCCGTTGAATCAGTCGGCGTCCCGGCTATGGAGCCGCTCGCGTCCCACGTGTCTCCCGCAGATGGTTTGAATCCAATATGAGGATCGCGGACCTCTCTCTGTCAGCGCAGGTAGATGACGTATTATGGCGCTTTCAATGCTTCCTTTTTCTTGTAGTGCACTTGGTAGAAGAAGTGGGGTATTCGTCCAAGGGTATGACGCCAGACGCGTTTCGGGGAAAACACTTCCCCTTCCTCAGTTCCCCGAAACGCGTCTGGCGTCATACCCTTGGACGAATACCCCACTTCTTCTACCAAGTGCACTACAAGAAAAAGGAACCTTTGGAACTTAGCATTGAAAGCGCCATAATACGTCATCTACCTGCGCTGACAGAGAGAGGTCCGCGATCCTCATATTGGATTCAAACCATCTGCGGGAGACACGTGGGATGCGAGCGGCTCCATAGCCGGGACGCCGACTGATTCAACGGAGCAAAGGGCTCAAAACCAAGTCCTGATTCACTCGACGGCGCAAATAAAGGTAAGCCCACATAGTGGGTTCAACGATCAGAAAGAAAGTCTTAAATACCTATTGAATGGACTATTGCTGAGCTCTAAAGCATTATCCTGCATCACGGCTATATAGCACCATACCACAGTAGTCGGATGCAACATATCAGCTTCTGGCAGTGGAAGTGCTTCTGTCTTGATAGAGACGCTGCGATCGAAACGAACTGTACTGGCTACTTTAGTGAAAGTTT
Organism: Bufo gargarizans; assembly: GCF_014858855.1. Taxonomy (NCBI): domain Eukaryota; kingdom Metazoa; phylum Chordata; class Amphibia; order Anura; family Bufonidae; genus Bufo; species Bufo gargarizans. The sequence continues at coordinate 152,654,651 of NC_058087.1, read as the reverse complement.
CTTTCCTCTGTTGCAATTAAGCCATATACCGAAACATTGGGAGGTACAGTGGAAGAAAGCTGACTCAATCTACCATCTATTTTAAAATAAGTTGGAATTCTTCTTAAATACAGATCTCGGATATATTTTTATCAAATATGAAAAAAGACTTATCATCCAGAGACTGATTTATTATATGGTACAGATTTTGAGACGGTTGAATTGCACTTTTATATTATATTGGATGTTATATTATTCTTTTTAATTTGAGATTCAGATGGATGTTGCTGGTGCCTGTTAACCAACCTGCCCTTCACATCCAAGACTGCACCAGTCTGGGTAGAGATAGTTGGAGACATTTGACACCAATAACACCCATCTTAAAGCTGCAGTACTTTTCTACCAAACCATTTTACTTCAAAAACTGCAGTTCTTTCCAATAAATCTATATATGATAGTGGAATAGAGAATAGACATATTTAGAATATTTGTTTTATGTGTATTTTTTATGTGTATTTTTAATATCCCTTTTATCTATTTTAACATGTTTATTGAATAAAACATCCTATACTTCCATATAAGAGTGACCAATCCATCTTTTTTACATATCTATTTGAAACCTTTTGAGGGGTGACTCAAATTTACGGTTTGGAGCACCTGTCCTGAGGGAAACATAGGTGAGCGGATCCCTTTCTTCTTTTTAAGAAATAAAGGATACCCTGAAGAAGTTTTGGGGTATTCTGTGTGCAGACCTTGACATTGGACATTTTGTTGGGGTCGCTCCCTAAATAACTTAAAGGCGTGGCAGAAGCTTGCAAGATTGCCTCGTACATAGCTTCCCGGAACCCCTCAATTAACAAACTTGGTTATCTAATAGGCCGGTGGGTACTTTTAGAAGCAGGGATTGCGTCGCCTGTGAATACATTGGAAAGGACAAAACCTGCTCAGGCTTTGACAGGAACCGTATATTCTCCATATGCTCTTTCATAAATTGCAAGAGCGTTGGGGTTATCTATTTGATCACATGTATATGCGGTTTAAAATATGTGGGTAAGACTATACGGGAGCTAAGATGACTTGGGGGAGGGGGGGAGATATCCTTAATGATAGGGATACCCCGATCGCAAGACATGTCAGATTACATCATGACGCCAATCCAAAAGTCTTGCGCTTCCAGGGTATAGAATTAGTCCACAGACCCAAAAGAGGAGGGGATCATGATAAATTCATCCTTCAGAAGGAAACACGTTGGATCTTTCGATTGGGGACTTTACATCCCGAGGTCTGAATGACCAAATGAGTTACACGTGTTTCATTTGGCCCCATTTTTGCAGCCCTGGTTGGGCTACACGTGTTTTATTTTATTCTACCCCACATTGCTGCTCTCAATGGGCATTCTTCCCCTACATACAGCATCTCCTTCACCTTCTTGGATAACTGGTCTTTCCCCCAGATTGGGTGTCCAATATTTTTATATTGGCACCATTATTAAATCTATGTGCCACCATCAGCGCTCATCTCCGGTTTATATTCACCGGGCATCACGCAAGTGTCTCTACACGGCACTCATAGCATCTAATACCACCGGCTTATTAATCCCTGGTGGCATTGTTTAATCTCTCCTCCTGCAGTTTAATACTTTATTTTTCTTTCCTCCTTGGCCTGCCTTGTTCCCTTTTGCCTCCCCTCCCCTTTCTGATGCCGCCTAATTGTTCCCTCGTACCAGCACTTGGTGCCCAGCACCATCACCTCTGTGCCGTCTCTCGCTCCAGGTCTTGGCCCCTTCCACAGTCAGAGCGTCCTTAGGCTTAAATACACGAGTGGCGCACACCACGGCCACAATAGCGTTGGACGCCGCCGCAGACCACTAGCGCTGCGGTCTCCCTCCTAATTTCTCCCTTATATTCCCCATAGATTATGCTCCTGATGAAATTATATACAATGGAAATGCGTCGAGCACTACGGGGGGTAATTGACTAGGAGATTTTCAGCATCCCCTTGGCTGTAGTCTTGTAGCCAACTCTGTGAGGGGTGCTTTATAATTTGGTGGGTTTTAGTGCGTACTTAGCACTGTGCGAACGCACAGCAAGCATCACCACACTTGTACCAGGGGGGCTTGCATTGGGCATTGTCCCTGCCCGCTTAGAGGGAACTAAATACTACAATCACTGGCTTCCCTCTACCCACTATTGGCGTGTGGAGTTGAATTTCTGCCGCACACCCGCATTGGATACACTGGGGTGTGTGATAAACTGGTTGGGGCAGTATACCCCTATACTTTACAGGCGACTCAACCCTCACGCTTTTGTTTTTTCCTCCAGTCCCTCCAGCAGTCACTGCATAGCTATCTATTATGTGCAGAGTGGCTACACCATTGCTGTTTTTTCATTGGGACTTGGAGAATAATCATTGCCAGTTGTAAATATTCTCCATCTTTTATTAGCAGTTATACCAATAAAGATTTTAATTTTTTTAATTTTAACATCTTTGTCAGGCAGTGAACACCATTAGTCACATCCCCACCTTTTTTCTGTACTTCATGTCTCCTCAAGGACTCCATTTCTACAGAGATTCAGCTGAAGATCTTATCAGCTGTATTCAGGATCATAAACCCTGACAAGTAGAGCAGAGAGAAGGATGAGGCAGCTCTTTAGCTCAGTGTTGTGAAATAACTTGTCCTCTAGTGTGATTAGGACAGGTTTTGTGTGTACTAATAGGACGGCCGCCATTTTATTTCTCTTAATGATTGCTCCCAAAACGAGGCATTAGACCTAATGAAAGGTATTTAGGAATATATATTTATAATAAAGTAATATTTAACGATTTTCATTTTTTTATTTCAATTTCTTAGGATCAGACTACACCAGGTTTGGTTGCAGTCTGTTACCATGGAGATTTTTTAATCTGCATTGGAGTTGTAGATGTTTATTTTATTTTTTTTCTAATAAATCATATCCCCATGAAAACAGCATTTTGTGTTGAGAGTATTGCTCCCTTTACCATTATTGCTGTCCGAGTCCAAACATCAGTTCAATCAAAGAGCAGAAGCTTACTGGATATTACGTTTACAATAAATCATTTACACAGCAATATCGAATTCATGAGGAACTAGACTTCCCTTTTTTGGATACAGGAACGGATGCCCTGTATAGAAAGCAAATATAATGAAGAAAACTGTCTGACCAGTCAGTTCTTTATGAGCCATCGTAGCAGTATGGTTACAACCACCTCTGACAGAAGTCCTAAAGGGCATCTCCATTCATTCCATCTGCCCAGCATTGTTGCCATGCAAGATTTCTGGGCGTAGAATGGGTCTGCATCCGTTGCGCAATTTTGCGGAACGAGTGCGGACCCGTTAATTTCCAATGGGGACGGAAAAGATGCAGACAGCACACAGTGTGCTATCCGCATTTCCGGCCCGCGGCTCTGTACTTCAGGTCCGCTGCTCCGGAAAAAGATAGAACATATCCTATTCTTGTCCACAGCTGCAGAAAAGAATAGGCATTCTCTATTGGGGTGCCGGCGATGTGCGGCATCAGTGTTTTGCAGTCTGAATGGAGCCTTAGCCTTAACGGGGTTGTCCGGAACATAATCATGTTTAATAAAGAAGTGCCTTTTAAAAGGTAATATTTATGTCACTGACTCCCCTCCTGATCCTATTGTTGGGGTCCCTAATGGGTTCTACTGCCTGTTGCTTCATGACACAGAATTGTAACTGCGCAGCCAATCATTGGCCACAGGGACGTCCTGCCTCAGCGAGTGGTTAGCTTAGCGGCCACAATTCCATGTCGATAGGAACCAGGAAGTAGAGACGGGCAGAAAACCTGGGAAACGTCAGACATGGAGTGGAGAGGTGAATATTATTTTTTAAAGCACTCAAACTTGTTTTCCTAATGTGTTGGTCAGACAACCTGTGATTTGCTGTGGTTGTGGTTATGCGGTTTTTATTGTAGAACACATTATACTTATAATTTCCCCCGCTATGTGATGTGGTATTTATGTGCCCTTCTGTGATGTGGGATTTATTTGTGTTGTACCGTATGTAAGGCTGGAAAAAAGGGATACAAAAGCGTAGTGCACTATGCTTTTCCATCCTGCAGTCTGATAAAAAAAAAATATGTTAACATACGTTACATTTGTTGTTTAAAGTATATGTTTTTTTATACGTTTAACATGTCAGGAGTGCCAAACCGGGCTGTTTAATGCTTTACATACCACGGTCAATGGAGCCTGCTGCATGTCGCAAATACGATCGCAGGGTGCCGATGCGTGTAAAGGCTAGCTGGGGTCTGATGTAGGCCCTTAACCAGCCTTGAGTAGTTTCCAGCAGGCTGTGCCTCTCTGGCACAGCCTGTTGGTCAGTGTCAGTATAACACTGACATTAAAATGCAACTCACTATCGGGATAGTGAGTTGCATTTTTAAATAAATCAAAATGCTATTTGTTATAGTCCCCTTGTAAATTATCCCCTACAGTGAATGCCTAAAAATTTAAGAAATGACAGAATTTCTTATTTATACTTATTTGCCACTGAAAAAACTTAATAACAAGTGATCATAAAGCGTAATTTAATTCAAAATGATACCAATGAAAAGCACAAGTTGTCTCACAACAATCAAGCCCTCACACAATTACATAGAAAGAAAAATAAAATAAAAGTTATAGGTCTTTGCAAGCGGCGATGCAAAAAGATTTTCTTTTTTTTTTTTCTTTTTTAAAGAGGTTTTATTGAACAAAAGTAGTAAAACTGAAAAATTTGGTATAGTTGTAATCGTACTCGGAGAATAAAGATATGTTAGTTATACGAAAAAATTAACGCCGTAAAATTTATAACGTTAAAACTCAGTGACATTATAATGTTTTTCCCATCTCCTTCCCAGAAAGAGTTATTAAAAGTTAATCAGAAAGTTATGTGAAGCTAAAATTGCTCCATTAAAACTACAACTACAGCTATATAGAGGGAAAATTTAAAAAGTTATAACTCTTGGAATGCGACGATGAGAAAAGGTTGGTCACTGAGGGGTTAAAGCACATCTAAGACGCCTTTGAGTTACCGTATTTTTCGCCGTATAAGACGCACCGGCCCATAAGACGCACCTAGGTTTTTGGGGAGGAAAATAAGAAAAAAATATTTTTAACCAAAAGGTGTGCTGTGTTTGGTGAGTTTGGAACTAATGGTGGTCTGTTGATGACGGACACTGTTATGGGGGGATCTGTGGATGACGGACACTGTTATGGGGGGATCTGTGGATGACGGACACTGTTATGGGGGGATCTGTGGAAGACGGACACTGTTATGGGGGATCTGTGGATGACGGACACTGTTATGGAGGGGATCTGTGGATGACGGACACTGTTATGGGGGGATCTGTGGATGACGGACACTGTTATGGGGGGATCTGTGGATGACGGACACTGTTATGGGGGGATCTGTGGATGACGGACACTGTTATGGGGGGATCTGTGGATGACGAACACTGTTATGGGGGGATCTGTGGATGACGGACACTGTTATGGGGGGATCTGTGGATGACGGACACTGTTATGGGGGGATCTGTGGATGACAGACACTGTTATGGGGGGATCTGTGGAAGACGGACACTGTTATGGGGGGATCTGTGGATGACGGACACTGTTATGGAGGGGATCTGTGGATGATGGACACTGTTACAGGGGGATCTGTGGCTGGCACTGTTACAGGGGGATCTGTGGCTGGCACTGTTACAGGGGGATCTGTGGCTGGCACTGTTACAGGGGGATCTGTGGCTTGCACTGTTACAGGGGGATCTGTGGCTGGCACTGTTACAGGGGATCTGTGGGTGGCACTGTTATATATGTGTCATCCACAGACCCTCCCAGCCCATAACTGTGCCATCCACAGATCCCCCGCCTCTCCAGTATACAAATATAATATGTCTTATTCAATTAATAGTTATTAAATATGCCCCTTTATTCCTAATAGTACCTTAAATCCTAAGCGCTTCAGTACAATGCCGGCCGGGCGGCCGGCGCGTCACTCACTGACGTCACTTGCCTGCGCCGCCTGCGTCATTCATAAAGTAGGCAGCGCAGGCACGTGACATCAGGGAGTTGCGCTGCCGCCTGCCCGGCCTGCATCGTACTGAAGCGCTTAGGATTTAAGGTACTATTAGGAATAAAGGGGCATATTTAATAACTATTAATTGAATAAGACATATTATATTAGTATACCGGAGCGGCGGGGCTATAGTACAGTGACTGCACCGCCCCGCCGCTATTGCCGGCCCCCAGCTCCTCCTCCCAGTCCCTCCCCGAGTAACCGCTCGCTCTTGCGATGTAAAACTGACTGCATTCGCCGTATAAGACGCAGGGGCATTTTCCCCCCATTTTGGGGGGAGAAAAAGTGCGTCTTATACGGCGAAAAATACGGTACTTCACATTAATACACCACATTGTCAGTGCATTGAACTTTGCCATTAGGTGCTGACATACGTCATTGCAAATTTAATTAATCAACATGACTGTGTAATAACTTATAACTTAACTATTCCCCCCCCCCCAGCACTTCCAGCACCACCGCTCCAGTCCTCTCCATCGCTGCATCCATGACCTCATCTACTTGACTGCAGTGAAGACAAGCCTTTATACCACTGCTGCAGCCAATCATACAACACATGACTGCTGAAGCCAGTTATTGGCTGCTGCAATCATGTGCAGTATACAAGGATGTCACTGCTACAGTCAAACAAACATAGCTAGTTGGGGAGGATCTGAGTGGTGGAGCTGGAAGCGGCAGGGTGAAAAGGATGACTATATGTCACCTAATTATTTTATGACCATTCCTGCCTGATAATTTTTTTTATAACATGGACTACCCAAATATAAGACAACTTGTGCAAAAACGCATACATTTTCAATCAGTTTTGATGTTGTCATCTCCTGTTTAAATTTTAATATGCTTCCCCACCATACCTATTGCACATATACATTAGATAAATATCAGAACCAACCAATTTTGGCGGTATCGGGTGGCCATCTAAAGCATATAGGAAATCCCAACTCTTCCATGATGGTAACTGTGGGGGGGGGGGGGGGGGGGGGGCAGGTAGCTGGCCATGCATGTGCAGAATTGGCAGCTTCTTCTGTGCTGGGAGTGGGAAGCACCTCCGTTATCAACTAGATTTTCCATAAAATTCCGTGATCAGTTTGTCCAACACAATGCATTCTTATGGTGACAATCCTGGATATCCAATGCAGCCTGTGAGACAACCACATTAGTAACCCTCTGTCCTCTGTAGTTTATGTCCATATACAGGTCCTTCTAAAAAAAATTAGCATATTGTGATAAAGTTCATTATTTTCTGTAATTTACTGATAAACATTAGACTTTCATATATTTTAGATTCATTACACACAACTGAAGTAGTTCAAGCCTTTTATTGTTTTAATATTGATGATTTTGGCATACAGCTCATGAAAACCCCAAATTCCTATCTAAAAAAATTAGCATATTTCATCCGACCAATAAAAGAAAAGTGTTTTTAATACAAAAAAAAGTCAACCTTCAAATAATTATGTTCAGTTATGCACTCAATACTTGGTCGGGAATCCTTTTGCAGAAATGACTGCTTCAATGCGGCGTGGCATGGAGGCAATCAGCCTGTGGCACTGCTGAGGTGTTATGGAGGCCCAGGATGCTTCGATAGCGGCCTTAAGCTCATCCAGAGTGTTGGGTCTTGCGTCTCTCAACTTTCTCTTCCAAATATCCCACAGATTCTCTATGGGGTTCAGGTCAGGAGAGTTGGCAGGCCAACTGAGCACAGTAATACCATAGTCAGTAAACCGTTTACCAGTGGTTTTGGCACTGTGAGCAAGTGCCAGGTCGTGCTGAAAAATGAAATCTTCATCTCCATAAAGCTTTTCAGCAGATGGAAGCATGAAGTGCTCCAAAATCTCCTGATAGCTAGCTGCATTGACCCTGCCCTTGATAAAACACAGTGGACCAACACCAGCAGCTGACATGGCACCCCAGACCATCACTGACTGTGGGTACTTGACACTGGACTTCAGGCATTTTGGCATTTCCCTCTCCCCAGTCTTCCTCCAGACTCTGGCACCTTGATTTCCGAATGACATGCAACAGTCCAGTGCTGCTTCTCTGTAGCCCAGGTCAGGCGCTTCTGCTGCTGTTTCTGGTTCAAAAGTGGCTTGACCTGGGGAATGCGGCACCTGTAGCCCATTTCCTGCACACGCCTGTACACGGTGGCTCTGGATGTTTCTACTCCAGACTCAGTCCACTGCTTCCGCAGGTCCCCCAAGGTTTGGAATCGGTCCTTCTCCACAATCTTCCTCAGGGTCCGGTCACCTCTTCTCGTTGTGCAGCGTTTTCTGCCACACTTTTTCCTTCCCACAGACTTGCCACTGAGGTGCCTTGATACAGCACTCTGGGAACAGCCTATTCGTTCAGAAATTTCTTTCTGTGTCTTACCCTCTTGCTTGAGGGTGTCAATGATGGCCTTCTGGACAGCAGTCAGGTCGGCAGTCTTACCCATGATTGCGGTTTTGAGTAATGAACCAGGCTGGGAGTTTTTAAAAGGCTCAGGAATCTTTTGCAGGTGTTTAGAGTTAATTAGTTGATTCAGATGATTAGGTTAATAGCTCGTTTAGAGAACCTTTTCATGATATGCTAATTTTTTGCGATAGGAATTTTGGGTTTTCATGAGCTGTATGCCAAAATCATCAATATTAAAACAATAAAAGGCTTGAACTACTTCAGTTGTGTGTAATGAATCTAAAATATATGAAAGTCTAATGTTTATCAGTACATTACAGAAAATAATGCACTTTATCACAATATGCTAATTTTTTTAGACGGACCTGTACACTAATAGGTAAATATGGGACCCACGTATTTTGAGTGCTAAAGTGAATTTTATAACGTATATGAATTTGCTGCTTGGTCGGTTTACCAATATGCTTTAAAGGTTTAAACGAAGCTTAAATATTCTCTTCATTGATTGTTCTCTTTATCCTCTGCTAAAATAATATTCAGTAAATCACATATTTTCTGTATTACTGTAATTTCCATGCCTGTATTTTAGTGCCCTCAGTCCTTAAAACTTGAATGTATTTTTTCATTCTCTGCTGTATTACACACTGGTGATTTATGGACATATTTTAGATAATTCATGATTATATCTGTATTGTCTGCCTTCCCCTTTGGTAGGCCTCCTGCCTTAGTTACAGTTTTTATCAGTATGGCATCCAAGGAGAGCCTCTTGCTGGAAAATGCATGACCTTTCTAGGAAAACACATCTGAATGACTGCATTGTTGCCAGTTATTCTTTCTCTTTGACATGAGTGGCTCCCTCCCTGCTGAAAGCAAGCAGACCATTTCCTAGAATCCCCGTGTACACTTATGGGTCGAAATCGCTTAAGAAGTCGTTATGTTTTTCTTTTGCTTCGCTGGAATGTGTTTGGAGTAGAACGGAGAAGGAACGCCAAACACTGAAAATGCATAGATTTAAAAATGGACACATTCTCCCTCCTTTTACTTGGTCCTAGTTTATTTCATATTACAATTAAATCTGAGAAATATATAATGAAATCTCCTGTGAGTGTCCCAGGAGCTCCACCGTATCCTTCCTCCTCTTCCTCACTGTCATATGTCTGTAAGACAACTTACAGGAAATGGAGACACAATGATTTTTAAAGGGGTATTCACATCTGGCTAGGCTGTGCTATCAATATTAGATAGGTGCGAGTTCCAACTCTGGGACCTACTCCTATCTGCAGAACAGGTCCCCCAAAGTGAAGGTGAGCCCACCATGTTGTGCAGCATGCTCTCCATTCACTGCTATGGGACTTCCGAAAATAGCTGGAAGTCTCATAGCGTCACCCCTCCATTCACCAAATAGCTGAATCAGCACTTGACTATTTTCAAAACTCCCATAACCACCTCAGGACCGCTGTACACAGGATTGCGTCCTGGCGGCGGCCCTGCTCTTCTGGGTGGACGCATATACGCGTCCTCCCACGAGAGCCGAGATTTCCTGTGAACGCGCGCACACAGGCGCGCACGCTCACAGGAACGGAAGGTAAGCGAGTGGATCTCCAGCCTGCCAGCGGCGATTTTTACAGATCCATGGATACATGGATCGGATCCGCAAAACGCATACGGACGTCTGAATGGAGCCTTACCAGGGGGGTGATCAATGACAGGGGGGTGATCAGGGAGTCTATATGGGTGATCACCCGCCTGTCATTGATCACCCCCCTGTCATTGATCACCCCCCGTAAGGCTCCATTCAGACATTTTTTTTGGCCCAAGTTAGCGGAAATATATATTTTTTTTTGTTTGTTTGTTTTTTCTTACAAAGTCTCATATTCCACTAACTTGTGTAAAAAAATAAAATCTCACATGAACTCGCCATACCCCTCACGGAATCCAAATGCGTAAATTTTTTTAGACATTTATATTCCAGACTTCTTTTCACGCTTTAGGGCCCCTAAAAAGCCAGGGCAGTATAAATACCCCACATGTGACCCCATTTTGGAAAGAAGACACCCCAAGGTATTCCGTGAGGGGCATATTGAGTCCATAAAAGATTGAAATTTTTGTCCTAAGTTAGCGGAAAGTGAGACTTTGTGAGAAAAAAACTAAAATAAAATCAATTTCCGCTAACTTATGCAAAAAAAAAAAAATTCTATGAACTCGTCAGGCCCCTCATTGAATACCTTGGGGTGTCTTCTTTCCAAAATGGGGTCACATGTGGGGTATTTATACTGCCCTGGCTTTTTAGGGGCCCTAAAGCGTGAGAAGAAGTCTGGGATCCAAATGTCTAAAAATGCCCTCCTAAAAGGAATTTGGGCACCTTTGCGCATCTAGGCTGCAAAAAAGTGTCACACGTGGTATCACCGTACTCAGGAGAAGCTGGGGAATGTGTTTTGGGGTGTCATTTTACATATACCCATGCTGGGTGAGAAAAATATCTTGGTCAAATGCCAACTTGGTATTAAAAAAATGGGAAAAGTTGTCTTTTGCCAAGATATTTCTCTCACCCAGCATGGGTATATGTAAAATGACACCCCAAAACACATTCCCCAACTTCTCCTGAGTACGGCGATACCAGATGTGTGACACTTTTTTGCAGCCAAGGTGGGCAAAGGGGCACATATTCCAAAGTGCACCTTTCGGATTTCGCAGGCCATTTTTTACAGATTTTGATTGCAAGGTACTTCTCACACATTTGGGCCCCTAAATTGCCAGGGCAGTATAACTACCCCACAAGTGACCCCATTTTGGAAAGAAGACACCCCAAGGTATTCCGTGAGGGGCACAGCGAGGGGCACGGCGAGTTCCTAGAATTTTTTATTTTTTGTCACAAGTTAGCAGAAAATGATGATTTTTTTATTTTTTTATTTTTTCCTTACAAAGTCTCATATTCCACTAACTTGCGACAAAAAATAAAAAAATTTAGGAACTAGAAAAATATCTTGGTCAAATGCCAACTTTGTATAAAAAATTGGAAAAGTTGTCTTTTGCCAAGATATTTCTCTCACCCAGCATGGGTATATGTAAAATGACACCCCAAAACACATTCCCCAACTTCTCCTGAGTACGGCGATACCAGATGTGTGACACTTTTTTGCTGCCAAGGTGGGCAAAGGGGCACATATTCCAAAGTGCACCTTTCGGATTTCGCAGGCCATTTTTTACACATTTTGATTGCAAACTACTTCTCACACATTTGGGCCCCTAAATTGCCAGGGCAGTATAACTACGCCACAAGTGACCCCATTTTGGAAAGAAGACACCCCAAGGTATTCCGTGAGGGGCACGGCGAGTTCCTAGAATTTTTTTATTTTTTGTCGCAAGTTAGTGGAATATGAGACTTTGTAAGAAAAAAAATAAATCATCATTTTCCGCTAACTTGTGACAAAAAAGTTCTATGAACTCACTATGCCCATCAGCGAATACCTTAGGGTGTCTACTTTCCGAAATGGGGTCATTTGTGGGGGTTTTCTACTGTCTGGGCATTGTAGAACCTCAGGAAACACGACAGGTGCTCAGAAAGTCAGAGCTGCTTCAAAAAGCGGAAATTCACATTTTTGTACCATAGTTTGTAAACGCTATAACTTTTACCCAAACCATTTTTTTTTTTTGCCCAAACATTTTTTTTTTTTTATCAAAGACATGTAGAACAATAAATTTAGCGAAAAATTTATATATGGATGTTTTTTTTGCAAAATTTTACAGCTGAAAGTGAAATTTCGATTAATAACAAAAAAAGTAAAAATGTCAGCAGCAATGAAATACCACCAAATGAAAGCTCTATTAGTGAGAAGGAAAGGAGGTAAAATTCATTTGGGTGGTAAGTTGCATGACCGAGCAATAAACGGTGAAAGTAGTGTAGTGCAGAAGTGTAAAAAGTGGCCTGGTCATTAAAGGGTTTCTACCACTTGCAGATCACATATTTGGTGATCAGACACTAGCGATCCGCTAGTGTCTGATGTAGCTTACAAGCTAATTATTACCTTAATCCGTTCGGCCCATACCTCAAAAAAAGCACTTACAGACGTGGACAAAATTGTTGGTACCCTTTGGTCAATGAAAGAAAAAGTCACAATGGTCACAGAAATAACTTTAATCTGACAAAAGTAATAATAAATTAAAATTCTATAAATGTTAACCAATGAAAGTCAGACATTGTTTTTCAACCATGCTTCAACAGAATTATGTAAAAAAATAAACTCATGAAACAGGCATGGACAAAAATGATGGTACCCCTAACTTAATATTTTGTTGCGCAACCTTTTGAGGCAATCACTGCAATCAAACGCTTCCTGTAACTGTCAATGAGACATCTGCACCTCTCAGCAGGTATTTTGGCCCACTCCTCATGAGCAAACTGCTCCAGTTGTGTCCGGTTTGAAGGGTGCCTTTTCCAGACTGCATGTTTCAGCTCCTTCCAAAGATGCTCAATAGGATTGAGGTCAGGGCTCATAGAAGGCCACTTTAGAATAGTCCAATTTTTTCCTCTTAGCCATTCTTGGGTGTTTTTAGCGGTGTGTTTTGGGTCATTGTCCTGTTGCAAGACCCATGACCTGCGACTGAGACCAAGCTTTCTGACACTGGCTAGTACATTTCTCTCTAGAATTCCTTGATAGTCTTGAGATTTCATTGTACCCTGCACAGATTCAAGACACCCTGTGCCAGACGCAGCAAAGCAGCCCCAGAACATAACAGAGCCTCCTCCATGTTTCACAGTAGGGACAGTGTTCTTTTCTTGATATGCTTCATTTTTTCGTCTGTGAACATACAGCTGATGTGCCTTGGCAAAAACTTCGATTTTTGTCTCATCTGTCCACAGGACATTCTCCCAGAAGCTTTGTGGCTTGTCAACATGTAGTTTGGCATATTCCAGTCTTGCTTTTTTATGATTCGTTTTCAACAATGGTGTCCTCCTTGGTCGTCTCCCATGTAGTCCACTTTGGCTCAAACAACGACGGATGGTGCGATCTGACACTGATGTTCCTTGAGCATGAAGTTCACCTTGAATCTCTTTAGAAGTCTTTCTAGGCTCTTTTGTTACCATTCGGATTATCCGTCTCTTAGATTTGTCATCAATTTTCCTCCTGCGGCCACGTCCAGGGAGGTTGGCTACAGTCCCATGGATCTTAAACTTATGAATAATATGTGCAACTGTACTCACAGGAACATCTAGTTGCTTGGAGATGGTCTTATAGCCTTTACCTTTAACATGCTTGTCTATAATTTTCTTTCTGATCTCTTGAGACAGCTCTTTCCTTTGCTTCCTCTGGTCCATGTCGAGTGTGGTACACACCATATCACCAAACAACACAGTGATTACCTGGAGCCATATATATAGGCCCAATGGCTGATTACAAGGTTGTAGACACCTGTGATGCTAATTAGTGGACACACCTTGAATTAACATGTCCCTTTGGTCACATTATGTTCTGTGTTTTCTAGGGGTACCATCATTTTTGTCCATGCCTGTTTCATGAGTTTATTTTTTTACATAATTCTGTTGAAGCATGGTTGAAAAACAATGTCTGACTTTCATTGGTTAACATTTATAGAATTTTAATTTATTATTACTTTTGTCAGATTAAAGTTATTTCTGTGACCATTGTGACTTTTTCTTTCATTGACCAAAGGGTACCAACAATTTTGTCCACGTCTGTATATCTTTATGCAAATGAGCCTCTAGGTGCTATGCAGGCGTTTTTCCAGCACCTAGAGGCTCCGTCTACCTTGCAGTTTGCCGCCCATCGCCTCGCTCCAGCACGCCCATCTCTTACCGTATTCGATCCTCCCCCTGCTTCAGCCTTCAGAAATCCCGCGCCTGCGCCGTTCGTCGCGGCATTCGGAGGCATTCGGCGCAGGCGCAGTCAATGTCTGACCGCTCCGTGCTCAGACATTTCCACTGCGCCGATGTCATCGGCGCAGGCGCAGTGGAAATGTCTGAGCACGGAGCGGTCAGACATTGCCTGCGCCGAATGCCGCGACGAACGGCGCAGGCGCGAGATTTCGGAAGGCAGAAGCAGGGGGAGGATCGAATAGAGTTGAAGATGGGCGTGCTGGAGCGAGGCGCTGGGCGGCAAACTGCAAGGTAGACGGAGCCTCTAGGTGCTGGAAAAACGCCTGCATAGCACCTAGAGGCTCATTTGCATAAAGATATAAGTGCTTTTTTTGAGGTATGGGCCGAACGGATTAAGGTAATAATTAGCTTGTAAGCTACATCAGACACTAGCGGATCGCTAGTGTCTGATCACCAAATATGTGATCTGCAAGTGGTAGAAACCCTTTAAGGGGGTTTTAGCTAGGGGGGGTTGAAGTGGTTAACTGTGAATGGAGGGTGGTCATGCATGCCCATCTGCTCTCCCTTCACTTCGAGGGCCCCTTTCTGGAGAGGTGAGACCCATAATGATCTAACATTGATGACAAGTGCTAGTGATATGCCATCAATGTCCCACCATAAGCCAGCCTCCAGCTGAAGATGGTGATTAACCCCTCTGCTTTCTGCAGGATTTCTACCACTTTCTACTCTTTGTCAGTATCATATGGAGAATGCCACAGAGTAGAAAACAGCGGGGCAACTATTTTATGTTTACTTTTAGCCTTCATTTCTAGGTTTAGTGTTGCCTTAAAGAGTTCCTTTAAATGGATTGTCTGAGGTATGAAAAATATAAATAGCACTGTAAATCTGATGGGCAGCAGTATATAACTAAGCTAAGCAAGTTTTAGGCAAAAAAATATATATTTCCTCATTTCCCTGGTTCTCTTCTGGCCCTTTGCCACCTGCAATAACAACAATCTCTGCCCCTCCCCCCGCTCTGCAAAGGGAGTGAATACAAGTGCTGCCCTGAGTGACATGTCTGCCTGCTGCGAAACTCCGCAGCATGTTGTATGTGTAGGACTACAAGTCTGAGCTGTACAATGACACTGCTGATACACACAGGATCTTCCCCCTACCTGTTCTTGTGCAATGCTTGGCAGAACTCCTCTAGTCTGTCAGCTCCTGTGCCCAGCATTTGTCTCCTCACTGCCTGCAGCTACTCAGTAAAGCCTTCAGCCCTGTGTCTGTGCTGCTGAAGGGGTTGAAGTTTTTCCTGAAGAATCCAGGGAGAGAGCAGACAGCAGCAGACTTTAGTGCAGGGGGCGTGGCCAGCACAGTGACCTCTCCTGTACAGACACATATCTGCTCTTTCAGGCATCATTAGAGCAGGGAGAGAGGCTTACATCACAGGTCATGTGACCCTCAGTGAAATCTGAAAGAGCAGCAACTGTAGATGCAGTAAGTGCATGGTAAAGCCTTTACATTTGATTATTTAGAAACATACAAAGAACAAAAAAATTAACTTTGACAACACCTTTAAGGTCTCCTGACATTTGTGTGTTCTTTTCGAATCTCACATCCAGTCCTCTTATAAGGGAAGCAGATGTGTGTTCTAACCAACAACTAAAAATAATTTATGGTCCCAGTGAAATAAGTTTTGTTGGATCTCATAGCAGTTAATATCTTGCATAGGAAAATTATAAATAGCAAATCTCTTACTGGTTAAATCCAAGGTACAGGGACAGCGAGTCACACATGTGGCATTAATACAGCGGCCACAAAAGTTGCAGTTGTGTAACATTCGTTACAGCCTGACTCACTATGTTGTGTGAGCCATCCAGTGCATCAGTAGGATTTCCTGCTAAGGCTTTTCTTGTGTATTAGTCTTTGATTTGGTAAGTTTTTCTTTGGAACAGTTTAGAAACCTTGAATGTAGAAGGATCATTAAAGAGGTTTTACAGTTTTATCAACTTTTGATATATATAAAACTGTCCTGCGATCGGTCATTTCCTAATATATGATGTGACCTGTATGGCCCCTGTCTTCAGATTGCAATGCCAGTCACATTACCCTGTCTGTAGCTCTCTCTATTTTTTCCAGTGATGTTGCATCCACTGGTTCGCTTCTGCATCTTCATCTTCTGGTCCTGGCTGTACCCCTGTCAATCTAATTTTCATGGGCAGGGAGTAGGCGGTGGCATCATCAGATCTTCCCAGTTAGCGCTGGAAAGTGCAAGAGATCTGGAGTCTGCTCGGACTATGTGGGTGTATATTTGCTGGATATATGGGTCCTCCTTAGCTTTCTATGGTAGCTGACCCATTTCAGTAGACTTCATGAAAGGTACCAGTTCACCTTGCAGAGATCCAAGTAGTATGATATCTTTTCGACAATGCTCCCTAGGTACATTATTCAAAAAAGCTTTTCTTTAGAGCTCATTCAGACTGACGTATGGCTGCTGTGCCTGTGTTTCAGACCACAAATAGCATTCTGCAAAACAAGGGCACCGGCCTTATGAACTCCGTATCGCAGTGTGGACCCATAGACTTGAATGGATCCACAATCCGCAAGATACGGCAAAAGAAATATAGGATATGTCCTGTCTTTTGTGGCGCAGAGGCAACGACCTAAAAACCCACAGGGGGGGCTTCTGAGTGTTTCCGTGGGCTTTTGGGTCCGTGCCTTCACATAGCAAAAGATAGGACATGTCCTATCTTTTGCTGTATTTTGTGGACCCATTCATGGCAATGGGTCCACACTGCAGCATGGAGTTCACAAGGCCGGTGCCCATGTATTGCGGACCCGCTATATGCGAATCGGGCACCAATGCCATACAGTCGTGTGAATGAGCCCTTAAAAGGAAGAAATCTTCCACTCTAGTGCCACCTTCAGGTGGCACCCTGTCAATTTTAGACTCTCGAAGCAGTTTTCCGCATAAGTTGAAGAAAAAAACGGATTCACCAGACTTTATGCACAGAGGAAGCACGGATTGCGCTGGAAACCAATTGCCAAAATCCAAATGTGGCGAAAAGAAGTGCAGACATCCAGCTTCAATACACTGACCTCCTTTATTCTATTCTTTATGGAGCAGTAAAAACCGACAGAGTATTTACATCTACGCGTTTCGGATCGATTATTCCTGATCCTTCCTCATGACACAAGTGAATAGCCCGCACTCTGGTTTAAGTAGACAAAGCTACTAATTACCAGGTGGACACAATTAACATCACATACGCCCAACTTTCATTCAGTAATATATTCCGTATTGTGAAAAAGGACTAAAAGACAATAAAAATGCAATACATGATGAACTCCATAATTTACATGAGAACAAGAAATCAGTAAAATGCAGGATTAAATCTTGTTTGCGATTTAACCCTTGTGGAACAGATGTACCCATAGAAAAAAATAAAATAAAATAAACTCCCTTGGTAGGGGGATTAACTCTTTCCAGGCCTTGTACCTGAAAACCTGTTACATTGCCCTGGTGGACCACAGCATAGTGGAGGCTAACTGCTGATACAAACGGTATGTCTGACAGGTGTCTGCGGATTCTAACTAGAACCGACATACTGAAGATGACATCTGGAACACGTGATGCAATAAACGACATGACTGGTATTGCAATTTATGTTGTTTTAATTCAACTGAACGTTGCACAGCAAAAGAAAAAATAGAAGAACCAGTCAAAATGTAGTTGCAGCACGTGCAGATGTGATGTCCACATTTATAATGCCTTTATATCTCAACCGGATGGATAAAGTTAGTTTCTTTTCAACATACAAACTGGAACTAATCTTCTGCGCCAGGGTAGGGGCCCCGCGTGCATTACATTTGATCCCAGATTGAGCGACCCTCGTCCATTGATCGTCAAAGTTCAAAACCGCTAGATGCTTTTTTACAATCCTGCATATCTGAGAATATTCAGGTGACAAAGGGCACAATGTCCTCCTTTTTACTGTCATACTGTCTTCTCCTGCTCCTGACAGATGTAGACCTGTCAGGTAGGACAAGATCAGTTCTGGACCTTGATGATACAAATTTCTGCGCCCAGCTTAGCGTCCAGGATGGATCATTTCGCAAGGATAATCTGGAACCAACAACTGCCTCCTCTTTATTATAAGCTTAATCACTAGAGCAGTTGTCTCTTAGTCCTTTTTCACAATACGGAATAAATTACTGAATGAAAGTTGGGCGTATGTTATGTTAATTGTGTCCACCTGGTAATTAGTAGCTTTGTCTACTTAAACTGGCTATTCCCATGTGTCATGAGGAAGGATCAGGAATAATCGATCCGAAACGCGTAGATGTGAATACTCTGTCAGTTTTCACTGCGCTATAAAGAATAGAATAAAGGCGGTCACTGTATGGAAGCTGGATGTCTGCACTTCTTTTCCCCACATCCGCATAAGTTGAGGTGTAACAGACAACTAGAGAAGAAGCATTACTAGCCAGTTGTAGAATTGGAGTAAATCCAGGCCTCGAGTAGTGGTGAGGAGAACTAGCTATCGGGTCTGGTCAGAGCGGTGTCTACCACGTCGCGTTTTATGAGCTGATCATAAAGCATAGCATTTCTGAATATGACTATAACTAGCATTCATTCAGTATAGTTCTCTGGAAATGCAGATGTGCTTTCACACCGTTCACATTATTATTTTATTTTTTTGCTGTGAAAATTCCAGCTCCAGGTGTTAGCTGACATATCAAACTAAGGCCACATACATATTTTTTAATTCACTAGGTCTTTTCCTATCCATTGGCGTTTTTTCAGGTGTTCTAACAACGCATAGCATCCAGACTGAAGCCTGACCATCCATTTCAATGGGTCTGTGTACATCATGGTTTTTCACGCATCATCTTGCGCAGCATGTTCTATATTGTGCGTTTTTCACACAGCCCTGGCTCCATAGAAGTGAATGGGGCTGGCTAGAAAAACGGAAGACATCCAGATGGTTTCCAGGAAATGTAGATTGTTATTCTTCACGTGTGTGAAAAACAGATACTATCTGGATGGAAAAACCGCACACACTGAATGCAATTCCAGACAAAACTGATTGAACTTTTTGCCCAAAACCATCAGTTTTTCCCTGAACAGATCCTGACACAATCTGTATTATTCATGTGAAAAAGGCCTTAAAGGGGTTGTATCATCATGGACAATAAGGGCATATCGCTATGCCCCCAATGTCTGATAGGTGTGGGACCCGCACCTATATAGAGAACGGAGCCCCGCAAGTGAAGTAGGGCGCACTGCTCATGCGCAGCCGCTCTCCATTAATTTTCTATGGGGCCGGCAAAAAAATCTGAGCACTGGCTTGGCTATTTCCGTCGGCCCGATAGAAATGAATGAGAGCGGGGGCCACGCATGCACGGTACACTCCCATTCACTTTTACGGGGAGTCTGCTTGGTGGTGGCCAGACCGGAGTAAGGGCTGAGGCTGGATGATGAATGTGGTGCAGGGAGAGACACTTTTCTAGGTCTCTATACCTACTATTGGTTGCCTTACTTTGAGACAGATTTTTATGCCAGAACTATGGCACAATTTTTTGAGCAAAAGGGCACATCTTAGGCCTCAAGATCTGCCCCTTTCCACTAAGCCCCACTTGCTTGTCGAGCAGGTCAGAAAAAAGTATAGAAACCCTTGATGCACCAGTTTGCGCCACTTTCTAGCCAGATTTAGAAAGAGGTAAATTCATGTGTGTAAGGACCCTAAAGGTGAATAAATGCTGTTGTTTGTAGGGTACAGGGAAAAGGCGCATTATAAAATGCCTAAAATATAACTGGAAAGTAAATGGGTAAATAGTTTGCAGTTTACGTAGTGATTGTGTTTTGTGGAATTAACAGTTTTATCCCTTCCATTAATCCAGGCACAGTGCACCATGTTTGGTGACAGAAGTAGTGGTCTCTCCAATTACATTCTTTTCCTTCTATATACTATTGAGTCACTTGATGCCATTTTCCTCCACAGGACCTGTAATTCCCCTAAAATGCCTTGTATTCCCCATGTAATACTCACTGTACAGTCCCTCTGGTATTCCTCTTGATATTGTTGTCCCTACACTGACACGGTCCTACCAGTGATGACTGTATCAGACACTGTAAGGACACTCCCTATTGACTAGCTTAATTAGTAATTCCCAGTTGTCAATGGGCTCATAGATTTCCAGTTAGGCCCCTTTCACACGGGCGAGTATTCCGCGCGGATACGATGCGTGAGGTGAACGCATTGCACCCGCACTGAATCCTGACCCATTCATTTCTATGGGGCTGTGCACACGAGCGGTGATTTTCACGCATCACTTGTGCGTTGCGTGAAAATCGCAGCATGCTCCTCTTTGTGCGTTTTTCACGTAACGCAGGCCCCATAGAAATGAATGGGTTTGTGTGAAAATCGCAGGCATTCGCAAGCAAGTGTGGATGCGGTGCGATGTTTCACGCACGGTTGCTAGGAGACGATTGGGATGAAGACCCGATCATTATTATTTTCCCTTATAACATGGTTATAAGGGAAAATAATAGCATTCTGAATACAGAATGCATAGTACAATAGCGCTGGAGGGGTTAAAAAATAATTTAACCTCGCCTTAATCCACTTAATCGCGCAGCCCGGCTTCTCTTCTGTCTTCTTTTTTGCTGTGTGCAGGAAAAGGACCTGTGGTGACGTCACTCCGGTCATCACATGATCCATCACATGATCTTTTACCATGGTGATGGATCATGTGATGGCCCATGTGATGACCGGAGTGACGTCACCACAGGTCCTTTTCCTGCACACAGCAAAAAAGAAGACAGAAGAGAAGCCGGGCTGCGCGATCAAGCGATCAAGTGGATTAAGGTGAGTTTAATTATTTTTTATTTATTTTTAACCCCTCCAGTGCTATTGTACTATGCATTCTGTATTCAGAATGCTATTATTTTCCCTGATAACCATGTTATAAGTGAAAATAATACAATCTACAGAACACCGATCCCAAGACCGAACTTCTGTGAAGAAGTTCGGGCTTGGGTACCAAACATGCTGATTTTTCTCAAGCGCGTGCAAAACGCATTACAATGTTTTGCACTCGCGCGGAAAAATCGCGCATGTTCCCGCAACGCACCCGCACCTTTTCCCGCAACGCCCGTGTGAAAGAGGCCTTAGAGTAACAGAGGAATGGCACAATGCAGAAAAGAAACGCTGCTCCAGCATTGGTATTCCCCTACAACAGACATGTCGCGACTGCTGGGGTGGGCCCTGTGAAATTACAGTGAAACACCTTGTGATCAGCGTATTGTCTGAGGACCCATCTGACAAAAAAGAGGTTGTTCATACTGGACAAATCCCTTTTAAGATATTCTGACCGTTTTTGTTGTTTTAATTGAGTTAGACATTTGAGAATTAACATTCTTATAGCTCCCTCCCTCATAGAGGAAGTCTGCGGTGCAGACCAGGTTTGGGAAAACAGCTACTTTCGCCACACTGACTGCTGCAGCCCTCAGTCTCTGTCTATCTCTCTATAGATAGGTAGATAAATAAATATATAAAGTGGAAGAGAGAGAGGCAGTGAGGGCAGCAGCGGTGAGGGTGGAGCGTGTCTCTACAGTTAAGGCTACTTTCACACCTGCGTTCGATCGGATCCGTTCTGAACGGATCCGCTCATATTAATGCAGACGGTGGCTCCGTTCAGAACGGATCCGTCTGCATTAGAACTTAGAAAAATTGAAAGTCAATGGGGGACGGATCCGCTTGAAGATTGAGCCATATGGTGTCATCTTCAAGCGGATCCGTCCCCATTGACTTACATTGTAAGTCGGAACGGATCCGCTCGCCTCCGCACGGCCAGGCGGACACCCGAACGCTGCTTGCAGCGTTCAGGTGTCCGCTCACTGAGCGGAGCGGAGGCTGAGCGCTGGCAGGCGGATGCATTCTCAGTGGATCCGCCTCCACTGAGAATGCATTAGGGCCAGACGGCTGCGTTCAGGGCCGCTTGTGAGCCCCTTCAAACGGAGCTCACGAGCGGACACCCGAACGCAGGTGTGAAAGGAGCCTAAGTAAACCCAAGACAGAGGGCGTTGCTAAGGTGCAAAATGGGCCACTTTACAGCTATTTTTCTAATAGAAATGTACGATTTAAAGGGGTTATCCCATGAGTGATGTAAAAAAAAAGAAAATCGGACATCATATAGTACAGGGCAATCTTTTTCTAACAAAGCCAGAACCAGCCCTGTACCTCACATGGATCCAGAGATCTCCCCATTTACTGCTCTGCTAGATTCATATCAAGCTGGCAGCTCAGGGGCGTGTCTCAGCTCTCCCTATCACAGCTCAGGAGGCGTGTCCATGCTCTCCCTATCACAGCTCAGGAGGCAGTTGAAGGATGAAACTGAGCATGTGCGGCCTTGTCAGTGAGCAGGTCAAATAAATAAGGCTACTTTCACACCTGCGTTTAGGTGCGGATCCGTCTGGTGTCTGCACAGACGGATCCGCACCTATAATGCAAAAGCTTGTATCCGTTCAGAACGGATCCGTTTGCATTACCATCCGTTTTTTGTTCATGATAATGCAAACAGATCCGTTTTGACTTACATTGAAAGTCAATGGGAGGCGGATCAGTTTTCAATTGTACCATATTGTGTCAGTAAAAACGGATCCGTCCCCATTGACTTACATTGTAAGTCAGGACTGATCCGTTTGGCTCGGTTTCGTCAGACGGACTTTAAAACGTTACAAGCAGCGTTTTGGTGTCCTCCTCCAGAGCGGAATGGAGGCTGAACGGAGGCAAACTGAGGCATTCTGAGCCGATCCTTATCCATTCAGAATGCATTGGGGCTGAACTGATCCGTTTTGGGCTGCTTGTGAGAGCCCTGAAACGGATCTCACAAGCGGACCCAGAAACGGCAGTGTGAAAGTAGCCTAAGAAAAAGAACAAACAGCAGGTGGCGCTATACAGATACATTTTATTGAATTATTCAGATCCATGTGCTGGTTTAAAACTGTAGAATATTTTTTGTGGGGCAGCCCCCTTAAGTAATTTAAAGTATATAAAAAAAAAAATGGTCTGTATTACTGCCCCTACACATTATAAAAAAAAAAGAATGACATTTA
The DNA here is from genome assembly GCF_014858855.1 of Bufo gargarizans. Lineage (NCBI taxonomy): Eukaryota > Metazoa > Chordata > Amphibia > Anura > Bufonidae > Bufo > Bufo gargarizans. The sequence continues at coordinate 152,631,245 of NC_058087.1, read as the reverse complement.
CACTTTAAAAATAAATTCTCACTGGTAAACGAACTCTCATCTGTATGATCTATGGGGCCTCCTGGAAAAACTCTTTCATAATATCATTTATTTGATAGTGTTTTATAGGTCATTATTTTGCAATTTTCCAAGTAAGAATCGAGCTCTGTATCTTGTCTAAATTCACGTAAAATGAGAGAGAGGCCTAAAAACCTCTCTTCCTGTATTGGTGCAGTAATTTCTACATAGTGCGTGACTGCGTTGATGGGTTACCTGAAAAAATAAGCCAAGAGCACTGACTAGAAAGGTGCGAAGTGAAAATCAGATTTTATCTGAATGTTTTTATGTTCCAGTTCCTGGAAACCCCTCCCTTCTACTGTATATAGGAAGGTTACTTACGTTAGACGAGCAGGCTGCTTTATGCAGAAAAGGTTAGCTTGTGGTTTCCGGATGACAACTTTCTCTTTCAGTACACGCTAAATCAGTAACACATGTTGAGTGACTTCTTGATAAGAAAGAAGAACAAGCTGCTTATTTTTGTGCTTAGTATTCCTTGTCAGATTGCATTTTATCTTAAAAAGACTGTTTGGCGTCTTAAAATAATTGAAAAAATGCTCCAGATGGTTATATAAAAAAAAAAAGTCATCAGCGCCTTACCGATCCTTGACTGCTCGCACTCTCGTGCTTCATGCCCCCCTTCCCCCCCCCCCCCCCCCCCAACATCTTCTGCTTCCTGGTCCCTCTTGACTGCTCAGCCAAATGCTGGCTGCAGCCGTGATCTGGTTGTGCAGTCATTGTTTTGCATGTCAAAAGGGACCAAGAAGAATAGATGGGGGGGTGGAAGGGGTGCAGCGTTGGAATAGTTGCAGCTGTGGATCGGTAAGGTGGATATGACTTGAAGGGGTTTTCTGAGATTTTGATACTAAGGAAAGGCCATCAGTATCTGATCCTTGGGGTGAATGGGGTTCATCGTGATACCAAGCACAGCCGCTATATAATGTTTGGCTTGGTAATCTGCAAGAAGGCCGCGGCGCTCAAAGGAGCGTCAGTGCCTTCTCAAACTGCTGATTGGCGGATGTCCCAGGTGTCGGACCCTCACTGATCAGATACTGGTGACCTTGACCTTGAGGACAGGTCATCAATATCAAAATCTTGGACCAGTATCAAAACTCCTTTAATGCATTATTTAACCCCATGTGGAGCCTTTTTTCAGAACAACCCTTTTAATGTAGCTGTCCCGCAATTAAATGTTTCATTACACAACAAAGAAGCATTTTCAATTAAATTAACTTAAAAAATGTGAGTCAATATAGCTCCTACATACAGTACAGAGGGGCGTTCAGCAACATTCAGTATACCTCAAATCAAAGTCTTTAATATATTTAAAAATATATATACTTTTTTAGAAACTTATTTTTTTTTTACTTTGCCCCTCTTCATGGAAAAGGTACTCTGATGCATACCAGGCCAGCATATGCACCTCTTCAATGTCAAATATAGTACCGTATATTATGCTTTCCACTACAGTGAAATCAAGGGCACTGTAGACCCAGCTTAGACCTATGGACACATTTAGCATGCACACTGGGAGCACATACCAAATGTCTGAAAAAATAAATAAATGGATGTGAACTGAGCCCTATGGCACCCCTTTGGTGTTCTTTTGATTCCCCTCTCAGAACATCCACCTAATGTGTCCAGTGCTGGTGGTCACATATGCCCAATGGCTCAGTCCCACAACTTGAATCATCTTGTATGCGGGTAACAGAGTGATTCCTTCTATTGTGCAGTATGAATTAGTGCACTAGAGGCAGCTTCTTCTCCACAGCACGAGGTCTCTAGGTGGACACTCTAAGAGTGAATCAACGGAAAACACCAGGAGGCTTCATAACTGGTATGTAACAGCAATATCTAGAAACAGGATTTTTATTTATTTATGAAGAATTGTATATTTAATCATGAGATGCCTCCCACAAAAATGTTATTCTTTGACCTGTTAGAAAGGCACATGGTGTAAATTGTAGTGATGGTAATCATCTTACCAGTGACTGTACTTGTGAGTTATAGCCTCCCTTCTGCCCCTCAGCTGTGTCATGTGCACCAACACTGTGACTTTCCAAATAACAAAGCATCTTATGTGTGGGCAGGAATCCCGTTTCTCTATGTATTTCGTTAAGAGCCTAAATGTCAGTCTCATAGGAATGAATAGAGAAGTGACTGACCTCCTGCCCCGTCAGTGGGAGAGGCAGAGTGTTGGTCACATGACACAGCTGAGGATCAGAAGGGAGGTTATAACTACAGTCACTGGTAAGAAGATTACCTTTACTACAGATTACATCATGTACCTTTCTAACAGATCAGAGAATACATGTTTTTTGTGTTAGTCCTTCTTTAATGAAAAGACATTCCTACAACCTCTACATGAAAAAAAAACAAAAAAAAAACTTTACCAGATGACATTTATGTTGTGAGGGTGCAACTACTGATACCCTATACTTTTGTGCCTTTAATGGGAGCAAGTGGTACCAAATATCCATCTGCCTTATAATTACATTGGAAACCAGCTTCTGCTCCCCATACTTTAAAACAGTATATTGAACAGCGAGTCTCTTTAATGCTCGACAGCTCGGGTGCCTCTCTGTGTTGCGAATGAGTCCTTGTTCTCTTTTCTTTTTTTCTTCAATGCTTCCTGTAAACTTCGTATTACCTCACTGATTCAGTGTTGGGAAGCGGCTTAAATTGCTTACTCAGATCAAGTTATAGACCATGAATCCAGTCACTTTGTTCCAGAAGATTAAACATATTTTAATTTATTCTGTGTTTTACCGTAAAGTGCTCTTCAATGACACGCAAAATTGAATCTGAAAAACAGGGAAAACAAATCCTGATGTTTCTGGAAGTACTAGAGAATCGACTGTTCCAGAAAATGTGGCTAATTTTTACTTCTGTCAAAGCACAATTGGCTTGCTATTGAATTAACCAAGACCAGGGGCTGTTAGTGAAGAGTTATCGCATTGTCTTTTCCGATGCTAAGTATCATTGTGCAGATTATGTTGTCAGACCTAAGTGGCGCGAACACCGTTTTTTTTCTTTTATCTCTTTGAAAATGTAAGGATATGTATTCTTAGCTAAAAAGTTAAATTATTTTTTGGAAATGTTTGTTTATTTCAGTACTTTTATAAAATTGAACTACACTTAAGGCCGCGTTCACATCACCTTTTTTTTTTCCACTCTCCTGATACGTCAGAAGAACCAGAAAAAAGGATCCTTTATTTTGAGCATCTGTTGTGCTCATTTCCGTGAGAGTTCTGTTATTTTAGACGTATATGTATCAGAAGAATGGAAAAAAAAATAGTGATGTGAACGCAGCCTTGCACACAAAAATCAACTTTTAGAGCCCCTCTATACAGTTTATTTAAAGGGAACCTGTCACTTTGAACATGGTGTCTGAGCCGCAGGCACCATGTTATAAAGCAGGAGGAGCTGAGCAGATTGTTTTGTGGGAAAAGATTCAGTATAACTTGTAATTTATTCATTTATATCTCTGCTCATTCTAAAGGTTTATGAATGAATTACTAGCGGTCTGCAATAAAGGTCCAGCTGGTTGTTACCAGTTGGGGGTGTGTCCCTGTACAGGCTGACACTGGCAGCACTAATTGGATAGTGTCAGACTGCACAGGGGCATCCCCCAAATGGAACTTTAATGCGGACTGCTAGTAATTCATTAATTCTAGTAAGAAAAGTAGAGAAATGGTACAACTAAAATGAAATGATAATATGCGCCAGAATTATTATGAGATGAGGAATGCAAGTAGTTACATAAACTGACATGTCCGGAGAGGTGACGGGTCCTCCTTAACAGGGGAATTCTCATCTGAGGCAGATATGTCCCCATCGCTGGGACTAGCACCTATATCGACTGCGGAGTGGGGAAGGTGGTGGTTGGAGGACCCCGGGTTTCCCCGGATCTGGCCACCACCAAGCACTGTCCCCATAGAAATGAATGGGAGTGCACCTTGCATGCGCCGCCACCTCTCCTATTCACTTCTATGGGCCCGACGGAAATAGCCAAAGGCAGCGCTCATCTACTTTGAGAAATGATTGGAGGGCGGCTGCACATGTGCTGTGCACCCTTCACCACTTTCAGGGCTCCGTTCTTAGTGTAACTGAGCCGAACGTTGCCTACGGACCCCCATTAGCGTACATGCACAAGTTCAGGATTCATGTGCGGAGAATCCGCACTGAAATCCGCAGGTGTTCGCAGGCAAATCTGTGCGGTCAATCCGCATCAATTGGTGCAGATTTTACTAATTGAATGGAAAAAATCTGGTCAGGAAAAATAAAATAAATTGACATGCTGCGGATTTAAAAATCAGCGCGGAAATAATCTGCATCGTGTGCATTGAGAATTTTTAATTCTCATAGAATGAAATGTACATGACCTATGGTGCGGATTTTCCACACGCAAATCAGCGCGGAAAATCCACGCACAATCCTGATCGTGTGCAATTAGCCTTATAGTCTATGGGGCCCATAGGCTCCGTTCAGCTCGGTTATGTGCCGAATCCGTCCTTTCGGTCCTTTATAGGAGCAGGAGAACAGAAAGGCTGAACGCTGATGTGAACATGTTTATGACAGTATTTTGGGCAAACTTGATGATAACTCTAAAAAGCATTTCTAAATCTAGGGAAATTTAAATCTAGTGTTCTCTGTTTTGGAGGCTTTCGGGCTAGTAGGAGACTGGCTGCCATGGAACTAGTAGTCCATAATCAGTAGTATTTGTAATGTACTGTATTTCCATCTTTGAAAACATCTGGTAACATTTACATACATTTATGTGCATGATATTCTCTTTTTATATGCTGCCCTTGTTTATGCTGTATCATTGAGGTTTTCTGGCCCTTGAAACCGCTTTCTGGAATAAGTGGTCGTTTTCGGCTGTTCATGCCTGCAACAGTGTTTGTCTGGCCAAAACCCGCGTTTTGCCAGAAAGAGTCTAAGTCCTATTATAGTCAATGGCGTCTGGCAGTGAACGGCCCTATCTGGCTAGGCTGGTTCTACTGAATCCTGGCTGTCTGGTCTCTGCCGGATCAGTCAAACGGTGTGAACATGCCACTTTTTGTTTGCAGATTGTCAGCTGGGTTATTCAGAGATTTAATTTTAGTTTCTGAAATAAAAGGGTGTCCTGAGACTTTTAGCTCGCCCTGTACATCTGATTCCGTAAGCGTTCGCATCCATTATCTGGGGTAATGAAATACTGTCGTCGTGTCTTCGCACTGGGAATCTAATGCTTGGGCTGGGAAATTCATTCATGCTGAAATTCTTTCCTCTGCAGATGGCCGTTATCAGTTATAATGTAGCCTGCAAGCCATAACTGGTTATAGACACTACAGATGGTGTGAAATCGTAGAAAGCACGACACCTAGATGTAGAATAATCTAATGCCTGGAAATAATGCATGGAACAACTTCTGTATATTAATAGGTCATTTATTTTTGTTTTGTTATTTCATTTCAGGCAATTCGAGTCTTCTTTATGTTAAGGGCGCTCTCACTACAGCTACGGAAAGAGCCAGAGACTCAGCTTCCATTGACCCGGGAGGAAGACCTGATAAAGACAGATGATGTGCTGGATCTCAGTGAGTCCCATAGTGGCTTTGGTCATAAGAAATGCACTTCTCCTCATTTTAGAACCTTTTCTTCTTCTAATCCTTGTGACATTTCCAATACCCCTCCCCTCTGATAAGATATTTTACGTACTGAACGGTTTCTTTTGCTTACAAGTACCCGTAGCGTGTTCATCCACCTTCTCTTCCATCATCTGTACAGTTAGTACTGCTTAGAAGGGTTGTCCTACAAAAAATATTCTATTTAATTAAATTCTAAATATTTTCTATTTTCTAATTACCGTAAATATTTTGCCATATTAGCCACTGAGTTATTCAATGAAAGCTACCTGTATAGTGCCACCTGCTGGCAGTTCTTTTCCTTATTTCTTGACCACCTAACGAAGGTGGTCGCATGCGCTCAGTTTAAATCTTCAACTGCCATCAGACATTTTTTTTCTGTTAGAAGCTGTGGCAGTTACAGGAAAAGGGCTACAACAGAAAGGCCGTGCCTCCTGAGAAAGGACTCACCCCCTGAGCTGCCAGCCCAAAATAAATCTAGCAGAGCATTAGGAGCAATGCTTTGATAGAAAAGTACTGTCATGTACTATATGATGTCTGATTTTCATTTTTATATCAATCATGGCATAACACCCTTAATATCATTTCTCCTGAAGGAAACAAATTACCAACAGCCTGAGGCTTCATAGTCTGCTTCCCTGACTAGTGGGAAGTTTACCAAGTCCTTGTAGTTGGTCTGACTCTTTTCAGTAACCAAGGGCAATAAATGGTTATTCTTACCTGGACGTTTAGTGCACAACACAGGCTGTGCCTTAAATGTGTTATAGGGACCTGCAGCTATCTTCAGAATGGTGCCCGTCTTGCGCTGCCGGGGAATAGAGAGGTGACCACATTTGCGTGGTTCTCTCCATGTGGGAGTCCCAAAAACAGCCAAGCGCTCCAATTTTTTTCTAGCTCTATTTTCAGAACTTTGGACTCCACCACTGATGCATACACTGGTCCTCATCACCACAGTCACATGTGATTACTCTGCCCACACAGAGCAAACTGTCTGTGCTTGGCTTTTTATATATATATATATATATATATATATATTTTTTTTTTTGCTTTGTTTAACTTTTTATGTGACATTACTATTAACCTAAAGTTCCCAGAGTTTGGCAATCTTTTACTCCCCAGTCTGCTTACATCCAGCTGGGATACAAGAGGATGACATGCACAGTTGCCAACCAGAATGTTTGTTTCTTTTTTCTGGACAACTTATCCCAAAATCGTGGACAGCCCAATTTTTTTTTCAGACAAATTGGAAAACCGTCAAGATTGAAAAGATAAGTAATACATGTCTATAGCTCAATATACTGATAAGAACTCATTACCAGTGTTTACTATGAGTTGTAAAATGATAATTACCACCAAAATAATCTAGTCAAGTACCACAGCCTCAAACAAATAACACACGTGTCTATTTTTATTTTTTTATTTTTCATGGCATGGACACAGGAAAAAAGTTGCTTATTTTTACGGACTGTCTTGAAATTTCAGGATTGTTGACATGTCTTCAATTGACACATCAGTGCTGGGTCACGTGCAATTTTGGGACATGTCACGGCTGAGGCCAGTCATTGACTGACGCATAGCATGTGAACCTATCCATAGCCCAGCTTGAATTAAAAGACTGGGGACTGGAAGAACAGAGCCGGGGGGGGGGGGGGGGGTCAAAATGGAGAGGCGGGGAGCAGGTGAATGTGAGTTTTCCAACCGGTTTGGTGGACTGGCCAAAAATCTGACTTTAAACTCCTTTAGGGATATAGCTTTTAGAAAGGCCTTTTCATGTCACAAATAGTGGTGAGAACAATACCTAAGGGCAAATTCTGCTAACCGGTTCCCCTTTAAGCTGCAGATTGTTCCTATATTTTTTCACAATTAGCAAAAAAGCTGAACAAACATTGCATTTACCAGTGAAAAGAAGTGAAGCAGATGTGTTTGAAGTTTTTCTGTAGAAAAGGATGCCTTTGTGGGATGTAGTTCTTGAGAACTGCACAAGTGCATTGGTTTGTCGTTTTGGCAGTAGAAGCCGTGTGCTTCTCTAGAATAATTTATGATCGTTTATATGAAATTATCATATTAACTCTGAAGTAGATATTTGATAGACAGCTAATTAAAGAAGAACATGGAACCCATTTTTTGCCAGGGTTGCAATACTTTAAGGCTGCAGGCTACGCTATTCTTGCCATTAAAAATATCAGATTGACCAATATTACCAGGTTTAGGGTTCTACTACTCACAAAAAGTTAGGAATACAGTATTTGGCTTGTGGGTGAAATTTCAGGATGAACCTAAAATACACCTTTACAGGTGAATTTTATTTGACCTTCTCTAAACTTTTGAGTGCACATGTCCAACTGTTTAGTGTGTCAGTAGTTTTTGCACAGCTTGCTGTAACAAGGACAGCAAAATTGTCAACAGTCGTTTGATCCATGAATCGCCCAAAAATTTTCCAGGTTCAATTAGAATTGGTATATAAACAGTCTTCCTCTTCATGCTGTTCACATTTTGACATCATGAGACCAAGACGACACTTAACAATCGATCCACAGTACCTCACCATTGTGAGGCTTCAAGCAGGATGTTCTCAGACGTGAGTGGCCACTGAGCTCAGGGTGTCATCAGCAGGTTGCAACAGAGATACAGAGAGACTGGAAAAGTCACAGAAAGGCATAGAAATGGACGTCCTTTGGCCACATCCCACACTGATGTCCACTTCATTGTGAACAATGCCCTGCGGAATCTGATGATGAATTCCACGCAACTCCAGGCACATTTAAGGGAGGTGAGAAGCACCTGAAGTATCGCATCAGATAATTTTAAACCGTTTACATCAGTGTGGTCTACTTGCTAGAGGATCTGCAAGGGTACCTGACCACAGGCGTCATCGTCTTTCATGGGCCAGGGAGCATCTACGCTGAATGAGGGACCAGTAAGCTTCAGTGCTGTTCACTGATGAAAGTCAATCCATGCTAAGCAGAAATGATGGCCGCCAATGATGTTGTAGATGTCAAGGAGAGCACTATGCATCAGCCACTGTTGTCACCAGATGAGCCTTTGGTGGCGGTGGTGTGGTGTTAGCGTAGGCACATGTGTCTAGTCAATACAGAACTGCCCTACACTTTGTGAATGGTACAGTGACAAGCCCACACTACTTGTATAACATCATTAATCCGGGTATTGTGCCTCTGCATGAAAAACACAGGCCTAATTTCACCTTCATGGATGACAATGCACCAGCTCATCGAGATCGCATTATTAGGGAACGGCTGCTGGAGACTGGGGTACCTCAAATGGAGTGGGCTTCACTTTCTCCAGACCTGAATCCCATTGAAAACGTATGGGATCAGCTGAGTCGCCATGTAGAGACTCATAACTCTGTACCCCAGAACCTCAATGACCTGAGGTGCGCCCTTAAAGGGAACCTGTCTCCGGGATTTTGGGTATAGAGCTGAGGACATGGGTTGCTAGATGGCCGCTAGCACATCCGCAATACCCAGTCCCCATAGCTCTGTGTGCTTTTATTGTGTCAAAAAACGGATTTGATACATATGCAAATTAACCTGAGATGAGTCCTGTCCCTGACTCATCTCACATACAGGACTCATCTCCGGTTAATTTGCATATGTATCAAATTGTTTTTTTGACACGATAAAAGCACACAGAGCTATGGGGACTGGGTATTGCGGATGTGCTAGTGGCCATCTAGCAACCCATGTTCTCAGCTCTATACACAAAATCCCGGTGACAGGTTCCCTTTAAAGAAGAGTGGGAAGCCATGCCTCAGCAGACAAAAAGGCCCCTTTCACACGGGTGAGAATTCCGCGAGGGTGCAATGCATGAGGTGAATGCATTGCACCCGCACTGAATCCGGACCCATTCACTTCAATGGGGCTGTTCAGATGAGCAGTGATTTTCACGCATCAGTTCTGCGTTGCGTGTAAATAGCATCATGTTATATATTCTCCGTTTTTCATGCAACGCAGGCCCCATAGAAATGAATGGGAATTTGTGAAAATCACATAGCATCCGCAAGCAAGTTCAGATGCAATGCGATTTTCACACATGGTTGCTAGGAGATGATGTTAGTAAGTTGATAAAAGTCAATTTACTGTATTATTTTCCCTTATAGCATGGTTATAAAGGAAAATAATAGCATTCTTACTAACATGTGGCTTGAGGAGTAAAAAAAAACAAAAAAAAAAACACTCACATCATCTTCTTGTTCGCACAGCCGGCATGTCTTCTTTCAGGACCTGCAAAAGGACCTTTGAAGACGTAATCGGACAAGAGGATGAGGTGAGTTGATTTTTTTTGAACCCCTCAAGCCACATTTTACTAAGCATTCTGTATTAAGAATGCTATTATTTTCCGTTATTACCATGTTATAAGGGAAAATAATAAAATGAATAGAACACCTAACCCAAACCCGAACTTCAGTGAAGAAGTCCGGGTTCGGGTCTGGGTACCACATTCAGTTTTTTCTCACACGCGTGCAAAACGCATTGCACTGGCGCGGAAAAAGCACTGAACATCAGAACGCAATAGCAGTCGAAACTGACTTCAATTGCCTGCCTACTCGCGCGGGTTTCCCGCAATGCACATGCGGCGCATCTGGAGCAAAAACCGGAACGCACGTATGAAAGAGGCCTAAGTCGACTTGTGAGCAGCATGAGACGTCCTTGTCAAGCTGTAATTGATGCTCAAGGCCACATGACAGATTATTGAGACATTCACATTTTTGCGGGGGTATACCCACCACTAGTGTTTGCTTTTGTTTCAGTAACTTGTTTGAGATGAGGAAATCACCATTGCTGCTTCTACTTAAAGGGGTTGTCCGGATCAAATTATTTTATTTTTTAAGTGTACTCACTGGTGATTCTAGGTCCCCCCCATATGTTTTAAGTTATTTTCGCCATTTCTACACTGCTCCAACGTTCTTCCCCCCCCCCCCCCCCCGGCACTGTTTACATCTCTGTTTATTTTTGTCTAGCTTCCTGCTGCTCTGCACTGTGGGTCCCAACGCCCGCGGCATCATGTGCTTTCAGACGACTCTCATCTCCGCCGTGACTCCGCCCCCTCATTGTTATTCCTCCTCCTGGCACACATCGCCACGTCCTCCATGCATCCGCCCCCCTTGAATCATATTCCGCCTCCTGCCCCACATTTTCCTCCTCTTTAGTAACGCCCCTAAACTCCTCCTGGCTCAGTCCTTTGAAGGGTGATTAGGTCGGAAGCAATACTCGGTCTCCACCCTGCCGCCACATTTGCCTGCATTGGAGACGTTTACTATGCTAATAAGCATAGTTCCCTTGCCTCATTCATTGTGAACAACACGCCCTGCCCGGTGATGTCACCGGACCAGAGGGGCGTGGCTTAGCGTGATCTGTTGCCGCCGAGCTACCGCCCCTCCGAGCGCTCTGCATAATGCCTGCGGCTGATGGTGACGTCACCGGGCTCCCTGCGAAGCGGAAGAAGCGTCTTTCCTCTGCAGAAGGGACTCGGTACGTCACTGAATGTGAGAAAAGACTCACTTCTGGCTGAGAATTTGTGTAATGAATACGGGGACATCAGAAAAGTATGGGAAAGGTAGGGCAGTCATGTAGGAGATATTTATGTCCTTGTTAAACAATTAAACCAATGTCCCCAATCCCGGGCAACCCCTTTAAATGCCCTAGTTAAATGATATAATATCTCTGTAGCATGAACTTTTTATGTTTTCCTTAAATTTCACCCAAAACATTTTATGAGTAGTGTATTTACCTACTAAAGCCTCATTCACGTGTGACCCGGGGCAAAAACACTGAACACCAAATCTCTCCATTATACCTTGTTTCTGTGTAGGCTGCTGATATACAGTAGGTTCAAAATCACTGATGAAAATCATTGACCAAACATTGACGTGTGAATGAGGCCTCACAATATCGTATAGTTGGGGGTGTTTAAAGCTCTTTCTTTCTTTAATTGGATTTTACTTAGTGAACCTGTTGTTTCTGACAATGATTTTTCTAGGGCCCAGTGTTCAATGAAACATCATGTTTTGTAGGTGTTTTGGCACTGTACCATTTCTGGCCCACCTAGTGAACAGTAGGCTCCATGGATCATTTTCTGCAGTTGGTTATCTCTTACCCATTGTGCTTCTGTCCCTTATCCCACTATCTTCTTACTTATTATTATTTCATAGCCTTTCACATTTGATTGGAAGAGACACCTGTTTTGAATGATGGTTTCTGAAATGTTCTCCTAATGACAGTTTGGTATACGTTTCCAGTGCATACACCATGATCTTATGTATGTCCTGAGGAAGGGACTAGTTCATTGCCAAAACGCATTGATTTCTTGAACACAGTGCCTTCTGGAGTATACTTCTACATAACCCCCCACTAAAGTCTATTTTTTTCCCATTGCATCAGGGGTAGTCTGGCCATAGATCCTACGGGGAAATTTCTCAGTTGACCAATGCCCCGAAGGCCACCCAAGCCCTCCTCCGAGTACATAACGATCTGATGCTCTCAGCATTAATTAATGCTAGGTGCATCAGGTACTTATGCACCTGGCCAGCAGCGGAAAGTGCCCTCCTGCATTCAGCTGTATTGCTGTCTTCAGGATGGTGATACATTTGAATGCTGCAGCTGGGGCGGCAGTATTTTGTGCTGGACTGTGGTATTTAGTTCTGTTGGGGTGGTAGTTTTTGTGCTGCACTAAAGTATTGCTGTCCCCACCTACTTATGTTGGCCCTGCTTCCTGTCAATTTGTACCCTCCTACAAGATGGGGCCACTTTTAGTTTTTTTTTTTCCCAGGGCCACTTTAAGCTCCCAGTCCGCTCCTGCATGGCATCTTACCTTACACACTTGTGCCCTGTACAAGTAGAAACATTGAATTCCTTTCCCCTGTCACCACTGTACTTATCGAGAAACCTGCTGAAATACCTCAAGGTTTTAGATACTGCGAAACGCTGCACACTTGTGCCGATCTTGATTGAAGTCCTAAGATAATACTTTTAATTGATTGCAGATAGCCAGTCAGGATCACTTAACAGAGTTTGTTCAGGCAGCTCCCTTATTAAGAATTTACTGGCAGTATGTCTGTAGCTAACTCGATTTAAGACAATATGGGATGCAGTTTACTGAAGCAAATTCAATCAAGTAAATCAAATGATAGGATTCAGGATTTCTGTTGGAACAGCACATTCTAAATTTAGAAAACACAATTAAATGGATTTTTTTAAATACATACAGCCACCTCCTCATTGCATAGAAAACCGGACAGGGACACACTGTTTAATCCCTCCCTCGTACCTTGCAATGAGGCACATGTAGCCATCCAAGGGTGGAATGAACATAGACCCTACAGGGAACTTTCCAAGTGGGCCTAAAACCAGGGGGGTGCTTTCCAGGTGGTCCGATGCCCAGGGGGCCACCTGAGCCCTCCTCGCAGCAGCCGGCTGGGTGCATAACGATCTTACGCTCTCAGCATTGATTAATACGAGGTGCATCAGGCAGTTATGTGCCTGGCCAGTAGCCTCAGTTGCCCTCCTGAATTCAACTCTATCAACCACCTCATGACTGTGATCCAGTTGAATACTGCAACGCGGGCAGCAGTATTTTGTGCTTCGTTGTGGTGTTTGGTTCTTCTGGGACAGTATTTTATGCTGCACTAAGGTACTGCTGGCCCTGCCTACTTTTGTTGTCCCTCCTTCTGTCAATCTAGAGTCGCCTACTTTAAGTTCCTAGTCTGCCCCTGTGGCCGTCTTACTCCCTGGTAGGTCAAGGTTTGAGTAGTGATGAGTACGTTTTCCCAGCACTTACAAAAGGTGACTGCCAGGTCCAAACTTGACAGTGGAGAACTAGAACCTTTGGTTACCATGCCTATTAATAAGCAGCTTTTCCTAGATGTTTGGCTTAAAGTTGTCAAGGTAAAAAAATGAAAATCAGATATCACATGACAGTCTCTAACAAACTTAGAACCAGCCCTGTACCTCACATTGATCCAGAGATCTGCACATTCATTGCTGCAATTGCCATGCTAGATTTATTTCAAGGTAGTAGCTCAGGGGGCTTGTCTTTTTTACTGCAGCTGATCGCAGTTGAAAGACAGAACTGAGCATATTTCAACCTCAGTGGGCTGGACAGAGAACTTAAAAAAGGGCGAACAGCAGGTGGTGCTTTATAGCAGATTTTAGTAAATATAGTAACGATGGTTATAGTAACTTTTTCATTACATGCAATTACAAAGGTATTCAGATCTAGATGCTGGTTTGAAAACTGTAGAATATTTTTCACGGGGCAAACCCTTTAAGGAGTTTTTCAAAACATACTTACTGATGACCTATCCTCAGATCATTGGGGGTCTGATTTCCCCCTCACCCCCTCATATCAGCTATTTTCACAAGCTCTGGTGTCAGAACCAGGCACCAGAACTACACACTTCAAAACATTGTGTAGTGATTATGTCTATATCAGAACCAGGCACCAGAACTACACAGCTCAGAACATTGTGTAGTGGTTGTGTCTATATCAGAACCAGGCACCAGAACTACTCAGCTCAGAACATTGTGTAGTGGCTGTGTCTATATCAGAACCAGGCACCAGAACTACACAGCTCAGAACATTCTGTAGTGGCTGTGTCTATATCAGAACTACACATCGCATCCGCTTTGTAATGGTGGTACTTAGTAAAAGCACTGGAGCTTGTGAAAACAGTCGATTAGCAGAGGGTGCCAGGAGCTGGATCCCTGCTGGCCTGATATTAACCTACCTGTTTTTATCATTACGTATGTCCTGGAAAATAGCTTTAAATTATTCATTAGGGAGTCTTAAGTAGCCCCTAGTTAGTAAAATAGAAGGTTCCCAATTGACTTAAAATCTACCAAACTTTTGGTCTTGCATGCTTCAAAGACTAATAAAAAGAAAACAAAAAGAAGAGGCATTGTTCAAATTCTCTAATAGAAAGTAAATGAAAAGAATGTAATTGTAGAGGTAGTGACGCACTAGTTGTGAATTCTGGAGTATAGTTCCTTGTCCTGTGGGACATTGACCTGATTGTCATAATTCCCAGAACATTCCCAGAAAATGTCTATAGTTACAAAAGCTCAAATTTGAGCTAAAGAAGTTTAACGAGAGCAAAACAACAACTGATTTGTCGATCCCTATCCAAGACACTCTAATGATTGACTTATATTATCTACCCCTACCAGTGCATATAGATTTTCTTGTTTTGAGGAGAATGTCATAGACATTTTGGGCAAGATTTATCATTACTCTGACAGCTCACTCCCCTTTTACATATGGCTAAAGTCAGTTTTAGCCAAGTCAGATTTATGATCGTCGCTTTACGACTTTAATAAATGTGGTTTGACGGTAGAAGTTTATCCGTCAGTAAGCAGCTTTACAAAAGTCACACGTCTTTACGAAAAAGTCGCATGTTCTATTAAAAAGTCTCATAGGCATGGTCCTCACTGGAGTGAAATTGCGCATTTTTTTTGCGACTTTTTAAATAGTCGCAATAGTAAATCTGTCTAGAGATTCATTTACATAAGAAAACACGCCCACTTCCAGAAAACTGGCGAGCATAGCGATTGCGCAAAAATTTGCGACTTTTTCACTCCATTATTCTGACTTGAGCTAATGATAAATCTGGCCCTTTGTTTCCACCTTCTTACCTCTTTAGTAAGTTATTGCAATTTCATCAGTTCTTTCGATCAGTAAAATTAAAAGGGGATGTCTCATGTGATTGTATTTATTAGACATAGTTCTGTAGAATAGAAATTATGTATTTGTAGTTTTTTTTCAAAAATGTTGTAGCTATTTATCTTTTATACTGAAAGCCCCTGTGGGGAAAACTTCTTAACCAGTGAGAAGCTGAAAGGTGAGCTGCATACAACTGGAAATGTCAGCCAGTTGTGTACACTCCAGGGGCTTTTATGAAAACTGGGGGGGAAAAATGATTAAAGGGGTTGTCCAGGCTACATATTTTGATGACCCATCCTGAGGATATCTGTTTGGTGGGATTCCAGCACCCTGCACCGCCCAGATCAGCTTTGGGAGGCCCCAGCATTGGAAACTTTTTTTTTTTTTTTTTTACAATTGCATTTTACTCATTTTGGGCTAAAAAGCATTTTGTTCAATTGGCCTTTATCAAAAATTGTCATCCATTTTTGTCCCACATGGTTACGTTTCAGCCTATCTGCAGAGTATCTTTCAGTTTTACACTGAGCCTGCCATGTTGCTGCTCTGATGGCTTGGATGTATAGCCCTTATTTTGGAATTCCTGACAGCCCCATAAACACTCATTATAGCTAAATTGGGGCAAAAAAAAAGAAAAAGAATACCGAAACATGAGCCCCACATCTAAAGTATAACAAATTTATTCAAGAAGACAAACACGACACAAAAAGGTTAAAATCGTTGTATACAACAAATCAAGGCCATGTGAACCATGTATCAGCACATGCCAACCTGACTCGCCACAAATTCATAGACAGACCCCCACATCCATAAGCATATAACATTATAAAGTGCATGTAATCCACCAACAATGAATGGAGCTCAAATACTTATCATAAAAGTGGCATGATGGGGGGCGTGCGTGGTGGTCAGGGAAAAAGCCCAACGCGTATCGCCAGACTTGCTGGCTTCTTCAGGGCACTCTTTTTTTTTTTTGCCTCATTGTGTATTGCATACCGTGAGTCGACACTCTTCTTGTTTTATTGTTGGATGTGCCCCCACTTCTTGAATTGCACGTTATAGCTAAATTCTTATCAAACTGATAAGAAAATGGCTTAGGCCTGTTTCACGAAAAAAAAAAAACGTCTTCCGTTCCGGCAGTAATCCATTTTGTGACCGGACACACAACTGCTGCAAGCTGTGGTTTTGTGTCTAGTCATAAAAATGGGAGGGAGGGGGGGGGATCTGTCACTAAAGTATGAAAGGAGTCTTAAAAACGTATCTGCCGCCCATTGACTTTCAGTGTATTTAGTGACAGATCAGTTTTTTCCCGTTTCGATTTCACACAACCGCGACCTAACGGAATGGATGCATCCTGATGTGCAAAATCAAAACGGATCAGTTTAATTTTATAATCCTCTGCCGGATCTCAATACCGAAATTAACAATGCAAGTGTGAAACAGGCCTTAATCGAGTGTTTATGAGCTGTCTGGAGTTCAGAGATAAGGGCTATACATCCAGCCATCAGAGCAGCAACATGACAGGTTCAATGTGAAACTGAAAGTGATATACTGTTCAAATAGGCTCAAACATAATCCTGTAGGACAAAAGCTGATTGAAACTTTTAATAAAGACCAATTTAAAAAATAATTTTTAGTCCAAAATGAGTAAAATGCAATAACAAAAAATAGCCCCTGAAGTTCTAACAACCTTTAAACTGGACTGTCTCCTCAGCTATGCGAGTACAGCAAGATTCCTCTAGAGGGCGGAGTGGGGAGCTGATCATTGTTTCAGTCATTTTAATCTTTACTTTCAATATTTCTGTGTCTCTTCCTCCTAAGTCTGAAACCTCTAAGGCTGGGTTCAGACCTGAGCGTTTTACAGCGCGTTCCTACGCGCTGTAAAATGCTCAACAGGCAAGAACCAATGATTCCCTATGGGAATGGTTCTCACCTGAGCGTTTTACAGCGCGTACGATATCGCTGTAAAACGCCCGACGCCCCAAGAAGTACAGGAGCTTCTTTGGGGCGTCTTGTCACGCGTTCCCGTACATAGACTTCAGTGGGAAAGCGCGACAATAGGCATTCGCTTGTCTCTGTATGCGTGTTTGCAAACGCCCGTACAATCGCGCATACAGAGCGTACGTTCAAGTATGCTCAGGTCTAAACCCAGCGTAAATGCGTCAGCTTTGCGCTTCCTTTTTTGAAGCTTGCTCCTTCCTTGGAAAATCTATTTTATCCAAAGGAACAAGGCTTGTAATTCCTAGAAGTGTATCCCTTTCTCACAAAGAGGAACATAATGTCCTATGTGTCACCCGACTTCATTGTAAGATATATACTGTATAGATACCGGTATATCAGTCGTGTCTTTTTCCTGTTGCACAGAACTGGACATTTTATTACAATGTAATGATTAGATTTTTACCAGAAAGGCTTTTGTAATAGGAACTGAGCAATGTCCATACTATCTTACTTAGCAGCGATTGCATCGTGTATTCCACATTTTTCTTTGTAATCAAATTTGCAATTTCTTGTTTCTACACAAAAAGTTTAGTCATTTTGAAAAACCTTTGCTTTACAGTTCCTGTACATCTTTCGAATTTATTGTGTAATTTTTGATATATTTATGCATAGTTTGAAAAAATTCTGCTGGTTTAACTTGGAAAGTAACAGTTCTTTCACTCTGCTCCTCTGTCAGACGTGAGACCAGCCTTCTGGGCCCCCACAATGCTTTGCCCTGTGGTGATCAGAACCAGAAGATTGACGAGTTTAGCTGTAGACATGAAGAAAACGGCACCAAACTGTGGTGCAATTTGGCACATTTCTGGCGTAATTTGGCGCATCTGTTTCTTGAGAAATCCTATGCGCCCAAGTGGCTTACTGGGAAAGTTGCGGTGCTTCATGAGAAAGGGGGCACGGCCTAATATACGACATTTAGAGCTAAACTTATGTCTGAAATCTGGCATAAAATTGTGTGTCAGGCTAAAGGCTCATGCACACGACTGTATGTATTTTGCGGTCTGCAAAAAATATGGGTGATGTCTCTGTGAATTCCGTATTTTTGTGGAACGGAACAGTTGGCCCCTAATATAACAGTACTAATCTTGTCCGTAATGTGGACAATAATCGAACATGTTCTATTTGTTTGAGGAACGGACATACGGAAACGGAATGCACACAGAGTTACTTCAGTTTTTTTTGCAGACCCATTGAAATGAATGGTTCCACATACGGTCTGCAAAAAAAAATAAAAAATGAACGGACACAGAAAGAAAATACGTTCGTGTGCATGAGCCCTAAGCCAACCAATAGGTGGTATAGAGTTAGACAAAAGTGTCTATCCCTGCACCACATGCATCTGAGCCCCTATGATAAATCTGGACCACCTGTATAGACACCACCATCTATAACCGTGTTCACCAACTCCGGTCCCAAGGGCCCACCTGCCAGTCAGGATTTGAGAAGATCCCACAGAATCCATGGGCACTAATTAAGTCACCTGCTCAATACTAAAGAAATCCTTAAAACATGACCGGCAGGTGGGCCCTGAGGACCAGAGCTGAGGAACACTTGCCCCAATGTGACTTTGACTACATGCACTCGACCGTTGTGTGTTTTGCGGTCCGCAAATTCCAGATCCGCAAAATACGGATGGCACAGACAGCCATTAATATAACTGCCTATTCTTGTCCGCAAAACGAACAAGAATAGGACAGGTTATATTTTTTTTGCGGACCACGGAACGGAGCAACGGATGCGGACAGCACACGGCGTACTGTCCGCATCTTTTGCGGCCCCATTGAAGTAAATGGGTCCGCATCCAAGCTGCAAATACTGTGGCTCGGATGCGGACCAAAACAACGGTCGTGTGCATGAGGCCTTAAAAGAAAGTGATGAATTTCTGGCTATTGACAAATCAGCTGTTGGGGGCAAAGGTTCCACATACTTGTCCTGCTCAAAGGCCTTCTTCTGCCTGCATCCGCACTTATGGTAGTGATATGTAGTCCATACTACCATATCTGTCTACCCTAATTTTTTTTGTTTGTTTTCAGAATCTCACTAGGGAGGGCTCTAAAGGGCCACCTTTTCTAGTACAGTTGAATTGCCAATGTTTGCTTCTGTTCCTGACCTTGGCTTTGTTTTCTATGTTCCTGCCTTGTCCTTTGGATACCACACCTGGAACATGTAGTACTACTCCTGGTTTTGGCTACTCTTGACTACTCCGAAATCCTTGTGCAGTAAATTCCACACCTATTTGTGTTGGATAAGTATGAAAACCAGGGAAATCCTTGGTTTTCCACTCAAACAACGGCACACATTTTCTTCTGCTGTCTTTAATCAGTTCCCAGAACTGTTTTCCTCCCTGGGCAGTGTGTAGCTTCCTAATGAGAAGGCAAGCGGTGAAACTGCACAGTGTTGATGGTTGTTGCATGTATGACGCATCAGCTTGCTATTTCATTTTTCCATGTTTTGTGTTGTTTCCGAGCGGTATGTTTTATGCATATTCCACAAAAAACACGAACAATCCCGCTACTGTACTGTACTATAGGGCATAGATATAAAATGCAACAGAATATAAGCCATAGGTTATCTCCAACATAAAAACTTAGATTTTCTGTACATTGGGGCATTTTCCTTACTGTCTTATGAAGGAAGTACAAATGCAGCATTTCTTGCACTTGTAAGACCTGATGCGGCTGCTTCCATGTATTGATTACTTGATGGGTACCTGTCTGCTCTATGGTTTTCTTTCCTCTCGTCTTTTTTCGGTAATGCTCATTGATGCACATTTAATGTAAGTTCCTGTAAAACTTTGTGATTCTGCGTCTCTGTTAACTATTTCTTTTCATTTACACTTCTCAGAGAAAGCTACCACATATCCTGATGGCATTATCAGGTTTATGTTCCCAGTGTGTAAAGGGTTATTTATAAGCCTCTCTTGGTCAGTTGGTCAATTGTGCCCTCAGTTTGTGGCTTGTAGCCCCTGCCCCCTGACTTTTTCTTTTTGATTACCTTGCCTAGGATAGGTCATTAATATAGCCCAACTCCTGTGGCACCAACACCAGCTGTTTTTAGAAGCTCCTGCCTCAGAACCAGCCACTAATAGTGCCCAGGTCTGGTTACTGCGGCACTGTTCCCATTCATGTGAATGGGAACAGCACTGCGGTAACCAGACCTGGCTGCTGCGTTGTGGATGGAGCTGTGTAGTTTCGGTGCCTGGTTGTGGCCAACTCTGTTTGGTGATACCACACCCTATCCTAATCTACATAATTTTTTTTTTTTAATCAGATACATTTTTATTATTATTTTGTAAAGATAAACAATATCATTTTACAAAATTCTTGTGTTATATATTATGTTCAACATAGTGCAAAAATACTGGATAGTCAATAAACAGGATCCTTAACACCAAATCTGCTGAAACAAAGCTTGTATTGCCTGACATTATCTTGATATATAGTATCTTGCTGCAGGCGTGCACCCGACATGGTATTATGCTTGACCTGACTTTGCATTGTTGACTATGGATCAGGGACTTGATTTTTGCAATCTTTCCTTGCTGATCTCCCAGGATTTCTTTACATACTGTTCCAAAGCTGCTCACTGTGTACATGCTGGCACAGTGGTGTTCGTGCCATTCACAGTGAGGTCATTGTGGCAAACAGTGATTGGCCAGCGCATAATGTCCTTGTTGACATTAGATTATAACTTTGCAATGCTTTACAGACATTATCATTGCTTTCTGTCCTCAATGGGGCTCACAATCTCAGTTCCCTATCAGTAAGTCTTTTGGCGGTTGGGAGGAAACCCATGTGGGGAACTTACAAACTGTCATGCCCTGCTCTGACTATGTGCAGAGGTCGGCCAGAATAGCAGCACGTGTTTAGTATTTTGTTTTGGAGCAGTGCTGGATCCGCCTCCCATCAGGTGCACTGGGTGGGGTAATTAGTTTAAATAGCACTCCATCCCAGTGCTCTGAGCGGGTGATAGAAATCATTCTGCCCTTGGACGCAAGGATGGAAGATTGTCTGTTCCAGCTCTGCAGAGAAGTGTGGTTTCAGTTTTTTGTTTGCTTTCTTTGTTGTGTTGGTGTCATCTCTCCCATCCAGGTTCTGTGCGAGCAGGCTGCTCCTATTCCCCTTTTCACCATCTCAGGGAATCTAGGGTGTTTTAGCCCAGGCATGAGGACACTTCATTCCTACCATCTAGGTCTGAATGTGGGCTGAGCAGAGCAGGGAGAGAAGTCAGGGATTTGCTAGGAGGTGACTCTTTTCACTTCTCGCCTAGAGCCTGGTTTGCGGGTTTATCTGTATGTCTGTTATCCCGTCCGGCGTGACATTATCACCCACTCTACTTTGACTGTCATTGCTCAGCGTTTTTTTGTGATGGCGTCAATTGATACGTTAGTTAACCTTATGCAGGGGCTATCCCTAGATAATGCAGAGCTACGTGGTTCGGTCACACAGTGTCAGAAGGCTCTGGCATCAGGAGGAGGTCAAATTTATGTGGAGCCTAAAGTTGCTCTTCCTGATTGATTTGCAGGGGGTACGGATAATTTTATCTGTTTTAGAGAGTCTTGCAAATTATATTTTCGGCTGCGTCCGTCGTCTTCTGGTGATGAAAGTCAGAGGATAGGTATAGTCATTTCTCTGCTTAAGGGGGACGCGCAATCTTGGGCCTTTTCTTTGCCACCCGGTTCTCGGGCCCTCCGGTCGGTGGAGGAATTTCTTAAGGTCCTGGGATTGATCTACGATGACCCAGACCGTGTCTCGATGGCAGAATCGAGATTACGTAATTTATTTCGGGTGAACATTCTGCAGAGGCTTACTGTGTTGAGTTTAAGAGATGGGCGACCGAATCAAAGTGGAATGATCCCGCGTTACGTAGCCAGTTTTGTCAGGGGTTATCTGAAAGATTGAAAGATGCCCTTGCTTTTCATGAATACACAGATTCTTTGGAGAATGCAATGTCTTTAGCAGTACGGTTAGATAGACGTATCAGAGAAAGGAGTAGGGCTCCCTCCGCGCAAGGGATCCCTTCTGTGAGTGGTTTCGTCTCAACTGCCTGCCCGGGTGATGTTACAGGCAACTTTGGGGTAGCGGAGGAACCCATGCAGCTAGGTCAAGTTTCTTGCCGTTCTGATAGTAGAAACTTTAGGAGATTGCACAAACTGTGTTAATACTGTTGGAAAAGTGGTCATTTTGTTTTGGCTTGTCCTTTTGTTAAACCGCAGGTGGAAGAGAAAAAGAAAAAAAAAAAAACTTTCCTGACTCTTGGTGGTGTGAATGGTGTGGTAGAGCAGGCAGGTATGCAAGCTCCCTGCAATTCCCGTTTTCTCCTTCCAGCTAGGGTGGCACTAGAGTCAAGAGAAATTTTTGTTGACGTATTCCTTGACTGTGGTGCTGGGGTAAACCAAATTGACTTCCTTTTTCTTTAAAATCTGGGTCTAAATACTTGCACTTTAGAAAAAGAGATTCGGGTTTTTGCAATTGATTCTTCCCCTCTTTCTCAAAGGAGTCCTACTCACATTGCTCATGGTATTCACTTAAGGGTGGGTGATTCACATGTTGAGATTATGTCTGGTTTTGTCATGAAGGATTTGCCAGCTCCTATAATAGCTTTGGGGTTACCATGGTTGACTAAACATAACCCAATTATAGATTGGCAAGCAAGACAAATCATTGGTTGGAGTGAGTTTTGTTCGGATAATTGTCTGGGCACATCTATCTCTGGTGTGTCCACTATGGCTTTACCTCAGTACCTCTCTGATTTTTCGGATGTCTTTTCGGAGGGTGGGGCTCAGGAATTGCCCCCTCAGTCGTGACTATGATTGTCCAGTTAATCTCATCCTAGGGGCTAAGTTGCCAAAGTCTCGGCTTTACAACCTCTCTCAACCCGAAAGAGAGGTCATGCAAAAGTATATCGACTGAAAGTTTGGCAAAAGGTCATATTAGGCCATCTAAGTCTCCGGTGGCAGTAGGTTTGTTCTTTGTAAAAAAAAAAAGGAAGGATCGCTGAGACCGTGTTTGGATTTCCGGGAATTGAACCGTATTACGGTCCGGGATCCATATTCCCTGCCTTTGATCTCTGACCTTTTTGATCAGATTGTTGGAGCCAAGGTGTTCTCCAAGTTGGATTTGAGAGGGGCCTACAATCTGATCATAATCAAGGAGGGGGATGAGTGGAAAACGGCCTTCAATACGCACGAGGGTCATTTTGAGAACCTGGTTATGCCTTTTGTGTTGACGAACGCGCCAGCAGTATTTCAGCGATTCGTCAATTACATTTTTCATCATTTGGTGGGGAGGTTCGTAGTAGTTTACCTGGATGACATTTTAATTTATTCTCCTGATCTGCAGACCCATCAGGATCATGTGAGACAGGTTTTGACGATCCTTCGGGAGAATAAATTATATGCCAAATTAGAGAAATGTTTGTTTGCGGTGCAAGAGCTTCCGTTCTTGGGATATCTGCTTTCTGATTCTGGTTTTCGTATGGACCCCGAAAAAGGTCCAGGCGGTTCTGGAATGGGACCGACCAGAGAATCAGAAAGCTTTGATGCGGTTCTTGGGGTTTGCGAATTATTATAGAAAATGTATTTCGAACTATTCTACCATAGTAAAACCTCTCACTGATATGACTAAGAAGGGCGCCGATGTCTCGGTCTGGTCGGATGAGGCATTGCAGGCCTTTTCGGCTATTAGGGAGCGTTTCGCGTCTGCTCCCATTCTGGTGCAGCCGGATGTTTCTCAGCCATTCGTAGTGGAGGTTAATGCATCAGAAGTGGGGGTTGGAGCGGTGTTGTCATAGGGTTCATCCCCTGGCAAATGGGTCCCGTGTGCCTTTTTCTCCAACAAGCTCTCGGTCGCCGAGAGGAATTATGATGTTGGAGATAGAGAGTTGTTGGCTATCAAGTTGGCCTTTGAGGAATGGCGTCACTGGTTGGAGGGGGTCTATCCCCGTTACGGTATATACAGACCATAATAATTTGGCTTACCTGCAATCTGCCAAGCGTCTGAACCCTAGACAGGCCAGATGGTCACTGTTTTTTACCAGGTTCAATTTTGTGGTTACCTTTCGCCCAGGGGTTAAGAACGTCAAGGCAGATGCCTTGTCTCGCAGCTTTCCTGGGGGAGGTGATTCAGAGGATCCTGGGATGATTTTAGCGGATGGGGTGGTGGTCTCCGCCCTGTACCCTGAATTGGAGATGGAGGTGTTGGGAGCCCAGGAGGGGGCTCCTGGTTCTTGTCCCCCAGGGAGGTTGTTTGTTCCTGAGGGCCTGCGATACAAGGTGTTCAAGGAACATCACGATACTGTCCTTGCTGGACATCCTGGTGGTAAGTCCACCTGTGATCTGGTGTCCCGGAGGTTCTGGTGGCCAGGGTTACGTAAGAGCATTGAGGATTACGTGACAGCTTGTGAAACCTGTGCTCGGTCAAAGGTTGCTCATACTCAATCGGCTGGTTCACTTCTTCCATTGTCTATTCCGTCTCGTCCTTGGACGCACTTGTCTATGGACTTTATTACGGATCTGCCGAGTTCCTCCGGGAGAACAGCGATTTTGGTGGTAGTTGACCGTATCCGTAAAATGTCTAACTTTATTTAATTAAATAGTCTGCCTAACGCCAAGACTCTTGCACAGATTTTTGTGGATAATATTGTGAAATTGCTTGGTATTCCTTCGGATGTGGTCTCTGATAGGGGCACACAGTTTGTCTCCAGGTTTTGGAGGGCATTCTGCTCTCGGCTTGGCATTCAACTTTCATTCTCTTCGGCTTTTCATCCGCAGTCGAATGGTCAGACGGAGCGTACTAATCAAAACCTGGAGACCTACTTGAGGTGCTTTGTGGCTGAGAATCAGGAGGACTGGTCCTCTTTCTTGTCCCTAGCAGAGTTTGCATTGAATAACCGTAGGCAGGAGTCCATGGGTAAGTCGCCATTTTTTTGGCGCATACGGTTTTCATCCTCAGTTTGGTACCTTTTCTGGGACTGGTTCCTTTGGGATGCCAGAGGAGGAGAGATTTTCTTCTGCCTTATCCTCCATCTGGCGGAGGATCCAAGGGAATTTGGAGAAGATGGGTGAGGGGTATAAACAAATGGCTGACAAGAGACGTGTGACTGGTCCGGACCTGTGTGTGGGTGATCTGGTGTGGTTGATCTGGTGTGGTTGTCCACTAAAAATATCAAATTGAGAGTGCCATCTTGAAAACTGGGTCCAAGATTTATTGGTCCGTACAAAA
The DNA here is from genome assembly GCF_014858855.1 of Bufo gargarizans. Classification (NCBI taxonomy): domain Eukaryota; kingdom Metazoa; phylum Chordata; class Amphibia; order Anura; family Bufonidae; genus Bufo; species Bufo gargarizans. The sequence goes on along the minus strand of NC_058087.1, from coordinate 152,605,688 downwards.
TATCTGCGGTGATCAATCCTGTAGCGTTTCGGCTGGATCTTCCGCAGACTTGGAGAATCCATGATGTGTTCCACAGGTCTTTACTGAAAAAATACGTAAAACCGGTGGAACCATCGCCATTGCCTCCTCCTCCTCCTGTTCTGGTCGAGGGAAACCTGGAGCTCAAGATCTCCAGGATTCTCGACTCTAGAATTCTTCTGGGTTCCCTTCAGTACCTGGTACACTGGAGGGGATACGGCCCTGAGGAGAGGATGTGGGTTCCCGCGCTGAATGTCAACGCCAGCCGACTGGTGAGGGCTTTTCATAGATCCCATCCGGATAAGGTTGGTCCGGGGTGTCCGGAGGTCACCCGTAGAAGGGGGGGGGGGCTACTGTCATGCCCTGCTCTGACTATGTGCGGAGGTCAGCCAGAATAGCAGCACGTGTTTAGTATTTTGTTTTGGAGCTGTGCTGGATCCGCCTCCCATCAGGTGCACTGGGTGGGGTCATTAGTTTAAATAGCACTCCATCCCAGTGCTCTGAGCGGGTGATAGAAATCATTCTGGCCTTGGAAGCAAGCAAGCAAGGAAGGAAGATTGTCTGTTCCAGCTCTGCAGAGATAAGTGTGGTTTCAGTTTTTTGTTGTTTGCTTTCTTTGTTGTGTTGGTGTCATCTCTCCCATCCAGGTTCTGTGCGAGCAGGCTGCTCCTATTCCCCTTTTCACCATCTCAGGGAATCTAGGGTGTTTTAGCCCAGGCACGAGGACACTTCATTCCTACCATCTAGGTCTGAATGTGGGCTGAGCAGAGCAGGGAGAGAAGTCAGGGATTTGCTAGGAGGTGACTCTTTTCACTTCTCGCCTAGAGCCTGGTTTGCGGGTTTATCTGTATGTCTGTTATCCCGTCCGGCGTGACACAAACTCCATGCAGATGTTGTCCTTGGTCGGTTTGGAACCTAGGGCCCCAGTTTTAACCACTGAGCCATCGTGCTGCCCGATGTACTTTTTAATCTTACCACTTAACATTCCAAATAATGTATTGTGAAATTAGTAAAAAAAAAATATATAGAAAAATAGTAGAAAAAGGGAAAAAAAACTGAAATTCCACCATTGTTGAGTTTCATCTTTACGATATTCACCACACAGTAAGAATTACTCTGCAGCCTTGCTCTGCAGGTCCGTATGAATACAGCAATACCTTATTTATATAGTTTTTCTCATGTTTTACTTGTTTAAAAAAATGATTTTTTTTTTTCTAAAAAGCTCAAAACTTTATTTTTCTATGGATGGAGATTTGTGAATTTTTGCAGAGCGAGCTGTAGTATTGGTAACATTTTTGCAAACCTGCAATTTTTGATCCTTTGTATTTGGGGTTGTGTCACTTTAGAAAATGGCATTTATTATGTAGACAGTTACTACAAGCCACTTACTAATGTATTGTTAATGTCCATATTCCCTCCTTTGCTGGCTGAATATATTTTTCCATCATATCATACACTGCTCGTTTCCATGGTTACGACCACCCTGCAATCCATCAGTGGTGGTCGTGCTTGCACATTATAGGAAAGAACACCAGCCTATGTGCGGTCCCAGCCAGCAGAGAGGCCAGAACTTTTTCCTATAGTGTGCAAGCACGGCCACCACTAATGGATTGCAAGGTGGTGGTAACCATGGAAACGAGCTGTGTATTATACGATAGAAAAATGAATCCAGACAACAAAGGAAGCACTATGGATAATCACAATTTCTCTACATGATAAATGTCAGTTGCTGAAGTGACTCAACCCCTTTAAGGTTCAAAAATGAATTTGTTTTTACAGCCTTCTCCATGTGAGATAAATATCATGATATTTTAGTAGACTGAATGCAATGATACAAATTATGTTTATTTTTTATTCCTTTTTTTATTCCTAATGTGATAAATGGGGAAAGTGTGTGATAAGGATATGATCGATTGGGGTTCTACTCCCAGCACCTCTACTAATCAGCTGTATGAAGGTGACCGCAGCTTCCTCTTCAGTGTTTACCTGCGCGCCATCTCCCTTGTATCAGCGGTGTAGGGTATTTATGGCTTCCTCTCCTATTTACTTGAATGGGACGAACAGCTGTAATTACACTGCATCCCGCTTCAAGGGACATGGCAGGAGTGGCGCGGTTCCATGCTAATCTGATTGATGACCTGTCCTGAGGATAACTCATCAGTATCTGCAGCCTGGTTACTCTTTATGGGAAATAGGGTTAGCCCAAACCTTGGAGAACAGCTCCATCCTCCACCATATTTTTACATTTGGCACTTTCCATTCTTCCGTTGTTCTTCCTAGTGCAAGAAGATGCATGACAGGGTTATACTGGGTATTATTACATCATTTGATGTTCATTTAAATGGGAAATGCTAGTTCTGTGAATACCTGCGATAGCCGTATAACATGGAGGGGGGCTCCATGGGGGAAGTATCGCAGGGTAGAAATAACAGGTAAGTAGCAACGCTCACCAGAAAGTGTTGTGAAACCGCAGGCACAACTCTGGGAAACGCACCTCCTCCCGGTGATCAAAAATAATCTCCGAATTTGAAGCAGATAAAACCAGGAAGAACCAGTCTGGAGAAGCTCCGGTTACCATCCTACGTCTTGCGTTTCTGCTACCCCCTTCTTCAGACACCTGATGAAAGGGGCATCACGCCCCTGAAACACCACTGATTTCAGTGAGTCATAACTCCTATTACGCCAGGAGATTCCCGAATGGCTCATTCTTGGTATACTGATACAATGTTTTCTTTTTTTAAAGAATGGCGACTACTTCTGTGAATTGCCCACAGCTTTTTGCTAAATTAGTTAGATTTTGTAAAGGGATGCCATTTGGATGTATTTATAGCCACTAGACTAATACCGCGCCGAGTTCTTGGAAGAATCATCTAATTTTACCATTCTGCTCTTAGTCATCACCTATTAAAGCTATGTTTGACCAAGCAAATAATAATATACCAACGCTGAAGAATGATAATTACAACAGATGGAAATATTTTCCCATCATATCAAACATTTGTGCAACTGTGCCCTTGTATTTCATTTCCATTTAACCTCTTAAAGAGGACCTTTCACCAGAATTAAACTTCTAAAGTAACTATGCAGACATGTAGAGCGGCACCCAGGGATCTCCCTGCACTTACGGTTATACCTGGGCGCCGCTCCGTTCTCCCGGTATAGCCTCCGGTATCCTCATAGTTAGTTGGAACCTGCCGTCGGCTCATTCTCCCATGCTGCAGCGCTGGCCAATCGCAGCGCTCAGCTCATAGCCTGAGAGAGAAAAAAGCCTCTCGGGCTATGAGCTGAGCGCTGTGATTGGCCAGCGCTGCAGCATGGGAGAAGGAGGCGCCGGCAGGTTCCACTGGGTGGAGCCTAACTGTAAAGATACTGGAGGCTATACCGGGAGAACGGAGTGGCGCCCAGGTATAACAGTAAGTACAGGGAGATCCCTGGCGCCACTCTACATGCCTGTATAGTTACTTTAGAAGTTTAATTCTGGTGAAAGGTCCTCTTTAAGTACCAGGGTTTTATAGGCCCACGTATTCACTTTTGTGTTGCTGCATTCTTACAGCCATGTCTTTTTTTCCGTTGCTGTAGCGGTATGAGGACTTTGTGGGATGACATTTTTTTTTTATTGTTTTTTTTATGGATTTATTTTGGGCAGTTACAGTTCTGCTAGTGCAGAATAGGCGTAGGTTTTTTTGTTTTACCACTTTTTCGCAATACTGTAATTGCACATCTCATGCAAAAAAATTTTTTTTATTGTCACGTTAAGAGAACTGTTTTATCAGTCTGACTTCACAATGCAATCGTTTGATCACTTTTTATAGTGCCTTGGTAGGCTTATAAGTATAACACTGACAGGCAACTATTAACCTCCTAACAGTCAAATTAAAATTGGAAAAACCCTCCCCCCAATTTTTTTTGTAGATTTTTAATGTGTCTGCAGTAAATCTTGTTGGCGCACAACTCAGGGGATGCCATTGTATTTTTAACCCCTAAGTGACCTCATTAATTTTAGCTGTAAGGACCAATAATATTTTCCTCCTTTGTGTTCTAGTAGCCATAACTTTTTTTATTTAGCGAGATTAGTTGTAGGTTTTTTAGGAACCATTTTGGGTTATATAGTGTATTAAATAACTTTTTTATTATTCTATTTTTAGGGAGAAGGCTTAAAAACTGCAATTTTTACATTAGTTTGTGTAATTTTTTTACGGCGTTCACTGTGTGGTAAAAATGGTGTAATTTTATTATGTGGGTCAGTACAATGATGATAATACCACATTTCTATATATTTTGTGCAGTTTTTTTGTTCTCTCCTCCTGCAGCCTGTCAGCTCTGCAGCTACTCCCTCATTTTCCTCCACACTGACAGGTAGAGGGGGGCGCAGGGGGGGGGGTTACAAGCTAGTATTGGTACAAGCTTTGTATTGTTTGAAAGCTGGCATTCCAAGCTTTCAGATAATAACAGAATGACCGCAATCTGTTCAGTAAATCAGGATGCTGTGAATGCAGCCGAAAGTGAAAGTAAAAGCAGGTTTTACCCATGATTATTCCTGACTCAATTTCCAAGTTAGGTGGTTAAAGGTGTTTTCTAGGCTTTTTAATATTGATGACATCTGCTCCTACACAGACACTGGCAGGCATGATGAGATGCTGCATGTAGTAATAGTGTATATAATATATTCTGTATTTTTCGCCCTAGGTTTTAGAGGAGTAAAATAAGGGGGAAAAAATATTTTTCATCAGACCTCAACTCAGAGCCCCTGGGTTAATTAGACCTCAGCTCAGAGCCCCTGGGTTAATTAGACCTCAGCTCAGAGCCCCAGGGTTAATCAGACCTCAGCTCAGAGCCCCAGGGTTAATCAGACCTCAGCTCAGAGCCCCAGGGTTAATCAGACCTCAGCTCAGAGCCCCAGGGTTAATCAGACCTCAGCTCAGAGCCCCTGGGTTAATTAGACCTCAGCTCAGAGCCCCTGGGTTAATCATACCTCAGCTCAGAGCCCCAGGGTTATTCAGACCTCAGCTCAGAGCCCCCGGGTTAATCAGACCTCAGTTCAGAGCCCCTGGGTTAATCAGACCTCAGCTCAGAGCCCCTGGGTTAATTAGACCTCAGCTCAGAGCCCCAGGGTTAATCATACCTCAGCTCAGAGCCCCAGGGTTATTCAGACCTCAGCTCAGAGCCCCAGGGTTAATCAGACCTCAGCTCAGAGCCCCAGGGTTAATCGGACCTCAGCTCAGAGCCCCAGGGTTAATCGGACCTCAGCTCAGAGCCCCAGGGTTAATCGGACCTCAGCTCAGAGCCCCAGGGTTAATCAGACCTCAGCTCAGAGCCCCTGGGTTAATTAGACCTCAGCTCAGAGCCCCAGGGTTAATCATACCTCAGCTCAGAGCCCCAGGGTTATTCAGACCTCAGCTCAGAGCCCCAGGGTTAATCAGACCTCAGCTCAGAGCCCCCGGGTTAATCAGACCTCAGTTCAGAGCCCCTGGGTTAATCAGACCTCAGCTCAGAGCCCCTGGGTTAATTAGACCTCAGCTCAGAGCCCCAGGGTTAATCATACCTCAGCTCAGAGCCCCAGGGTTATTCAGACCTCAGCTCAGAGCCCCAGGGTTAATCAGACCTCAGCTCAGAGCCCCAGGGTTAATCGGACCTCAGCTCAGAGCCCCAGCGTTAATCGGACCTCAGCTCAGAGCCCCAGGGTTAATCAGACCTTAGCTCAGAGCCCCAGGGTTAATCAGACCTCAGCTCAGAGCCCCTGGGTTAATCAGACCTCAGCTCAGAGCCCCAGGGTTAATCAGACCTCAGCTCAGAGCCCCAGGGTTAATCAGACCTCAGCTCAGAGCCCCAGGGTTAATCAGACCTCAGCTCAGAGCCCCTGGGTTAATTAGACCTCAGCTCAGAGCCCCAGGGTTAATCATACCTCAGCTCAGAGCCCCAGGGTTATTCAGACCTCAGCTCAGAGCCCCAGGGTTAATCAGACCTCAGCTCAGAGCCCCCGGGTTAATCAGACCTCAGTTCAGAGCCCCTGGGTTAATCAGACCTCAGCTCAGAGCCCCTAGGTTAATTAGACCTCAGCTCAGAGCCCCAGGGTTAATCATACCTCAGCTCAGAGCCCCAGGGTTATTCAGACCTCAGCTCAGAGCCCCAGGGTTAATCAGACCTCAGCTCAGAGCCCCAGGGTTAATCGGACCTCAGCTCAGAGCCCCAGGGTTAATCGGACCTCAGCTCAGAGCCCCAGGGTTAATCAGACCTCAGCTCAGAGCCCCAGGGTTAATCAGACCTCAGCTCAGAGCCCCAGGGTTAATCAGACCTCAGCTCAGAGCCCCAGGGTTAATCAGACCTCAGCTCAGAGCCCCTGGGTTAATCAGACCTCAGCTCAGAGCCCCAGGGTTAATCAGACCTCAGCTCAGAGCCCCCGGGTTAATCAGACCTCAGATCAGACAAAAAAATAAAAAATCATCTCGCCTTTCCTGTTCTGGAGGCCACTGCCATTCCTGGGATCCAGCACTCTTCCTGTCTCGCTCTGCTATGAACCGATGTCACACATTGTGAGTTCACAGAGCACACTGACGTCCTCACACTGTCCACAAGTCACAGCAGAGCATGCGGTGCCGGCAGACGAATACCAGGAAGCAGTGAGAATAGAGCCAGTACAAGGAGTGCTGTATTCACTACTATATTAATGAGTGCTTATTAGTATTCACCCCATAAGACGCACTGTCATTCCCCCCCCCCCCCACACACACACACACACACACACACACACACACTTTTGGGGGAAAAAGTGCATCATATACGGCTGAAAAATATGGTATGTTCTGCTGTTAAGTACATTACTATTCGCCTGTTAGATCAGCGGTCCCCAGCCGGGCCCTGGAAGATTGTTTGCCGGGCTGCAGAGGAGAGAGGAGCGGAGACACCAGGCGCATGTGCGCCCGACGCGCACATCAAAGTGGCCAGAGTCAGTGGAGAAGGAGGTTATTGGACTCATTAACCGCAATGTTGCCAGTAGCCATAATTTGAGAGGATGGGGTCACCTATTATGAATCTGAGGTACATGGTGCTATTACTTTAGTATCCCCATGTACCTCACATTAAAAGTAAGTGGCCCCAAGCACCTCATCAAATATCAGGCAACATTGGGTTAACCATTAATGTGAGGTACACATGATGAGGTTACTTACTATTAATGTGAGGCACATGCAGGTCCAAATTGACTCCAGCATGTACCTGATGCCATTAACCCCATCGTTATATATTTTAATATGCATCTTGTGTTTGGTTATCAGTAGAGATGAGCGAACTTCTGTTTTAAGTTCGGCGTCTAAAGTTCGGCTTCCGGTTAGCGGAGAATCCCGATCTGGAACCGGATATGGATTCCGACTTCCGTTGTGGTCCGTGGTAGCGGAATCAATAATGGCCGATTATTGATTCCGCTACCACGGACCACAACGGAAGTCGGAATCCATATCCGGTTCCAGATCGGGATTCTCCGCTAACCGGAAGCCGAACTTTAGACGCCGAACTTAAAACAGAAGTTCGCTCATCTCTAGTTATCAGTCATCCCCGACCAGAACCCCCCACCCCCCCTCCTTTAAAAAGGTTGGGGACCACTATGTTAGATAACTGGGCATTTAACTAAAAGCCAGGTCACATTATGCTTGGGAGGGTCACATGACGGCTCACATGACTGAGGTTTAGTTCTGTAAAAAAGCCTGGTCTCCACATTTTGCATATTTTAATAGTACATATAAAAAAATACTACATCTTGATATTGTCATTTTCACTTCAAATGAAAGTACAGTCATGGCTGTGACATCTGACCGTTATAAGGTGGGCGTCCTGTAGGGTTTCTCTACACCTTCAAGTAAACTGCCATCAGTCTTGTGACTTCAGGCTGTGCTATTTTAGATGCAGCCTCCAGCTTGAAGTTTTCAACCACCTTCTCTATAATAAAATTGGAACATTAGTAAGAACAGAAAGATGGGTGTGAAGAAATTGTGTGTCATGTGGAAGTTCATGTCTTGGCTCATACATATAATAATGGTCTTACTTACTGGAAGTGACTGGAGGATAAGATAGGACAGGATTATGATGTAGTTGCCTCCAGACATCACATTGAAGACCTGCTCACTATTAAATCTTCTGTTTCTCCATCTTCTTATGCAGTGTATTTTGGTTTGAAATGCATGCAGGTTTCACGCCGGGTCCACTTCTGCCTTTGGTTTAGAAAACTGCTGTGGCATTTTCTAAAAAAAACGATGTGTGTGAAGCCACCCTTACCATTATTTATTGATGTCTGAATAATTGCCTTACTGTAATTCATTGCAGTACTGAAGCATGCCAGTCAGATACTATGGGAAGACAGGGATCTATATGAGCTCTTAACAAGCTCTGCCTCTAATGCCACCAGATGTAAGGCAGCTATCCTATAACGTCAACGTTCGACCCTTTATACAGGTCTTGAGGTATGACTTTGATAATAAATAAGCCAGCAACCTATCTGCAGACAGCTGTTTTGGGGTGATTTCCCCTCATCAGTGCAGAGCAGATGAAATACTGGCTTAATTAATATCAGCGTCACGTCTCAAGGACTATTTAAAGGGTCAAACATTAACTTATAGAATAGCTGCCTTACGTCTGGTTGCATTGGAGGCAGAGCTTGGTAAGAGCTTGTTCGCATCCCGCTATTCCCAGAATACCAGAGGAGCATGTATGGCCTGTAAGTCTCCTTACGCCAATTAAGGCTCCCTCCCCAAGGAGAGATAGTACCCCCAAAAGTCAGAGACTATCAGTAGGCAGCCACAAAATGAATGGCGTTCCATGTTATACATGGCATCTCTCAGTTCTGGTGTTGAGAGTGGTGGACCTCCCTTATGACATTCATACAGATGTACCCCTCTTTCCTTTTGTTTTAAGAGATCACAAGGTGAATGCGTGAAATGACCAGTTTTAGAGAAAAAAAAAGTTTGTATTACACACTACTAGAGATGAGTGAACCGGAAAGTGTCAGGATGTGCACAGTCGACATCTGCGCTGCGCTGGTAGAAGCAGCAGAGCCTCTGTACTTTCACCGCTATTAGAAGCAATGGTGCAGGCTTGGGATTGACAGGGCTAGGGAAGACTTATGGCCCTGTCAATCAAGGGGGACGGAGGAGTCTCATGAGCAGAAGGGCCAACCCCTCACTGCTCAAGAAGTCTGTTTAATGAACAAACTGATTGGTATGAATTGATTTGCTAATCTCTACTCATTATGCCTGGCAGAGCAACACAAAAAGTATAATTTTTTTTCCCCAAAGCTGGTCATTTTACATCACAGATCTTGGGATATCCCAAACCAAGAGGAAAGTAAGGAAGAACACATCTGTATACCCTAAAAGTGCCCATTAATGTTTGATCGTTGGGAGCAGCGTTGGACTAGGGTTCCTTGGGCCCACCAGAGGAAATTATTTTCGGTGCCCAACCCCTATATCATCAATATTGTCTAATAGGTTTGAATCATAGAAACAGACCCTAGTGGCAAGTGATTATCTCTAAAGACAGCTCCAAATTTTGAGACCCTTGTTGTGGTCTCCTCAAACAGGCTCAAAAAGCCCCTTTAAGCCTGCACAGTTTCCTTTGGTGCAGGCGAGTCTGTTTTCTCCTCTGTACTTTTAACTTTTAGAAATATTTTAGTAAAGGATTACGACGTGAGTTCCGAGTAAGTGTTCCCAGATACGCACTCTGGTCTGGATACACCCTCTTGCATGTGGACTTTGCATTTAGTGAATATGGTTATGAAATGTCTGTAAAAAAAAGAACTGTTGTGAAAATAAGAGCCAAGCAAGAAATGATGTCATAGTTGTATCTATCACCAGTTCCGGCTGTTCATTTCATGGCGTAATCCACATTGAGCACTTTCTTTTCTTTCAGGCCGGATGCCTTCTTCACATCAGACCATTACACTATGCGGTATTATATTTAATCTGCCGGTTTACCTGGAAATCCCATTTACTAGCAGAGTGCATCTCCACTAATCCCCCTTTGTTCTTGCCTGTAATTTTCTGCTGACTCCAGTCGTCATTACAAATTTTGTTGATAAGGAAAATGATTGGCGACACATTTGTCGAAGTTGTCAGATCTGCTTATTGCCGCTGTGGATAGAAAAGTCATGCTAAATGTTTCATCTGTAAGCAGTAGGTCTGAGCGATGGATGTACAAGGCATTCAGTGATACAGTCAGTCTACATGCCAAATGTCTGCCCCTTACCAAAGGCCCCTCTACCACATGCAAAGGCGCCAGGATTCTAAGTGGCACATGGTATTTCCCATTTTTACGGAAGCGTACTTATCTGGTATTTAAAGGAAATGTGTCACCAAAAATGTTAGATGCCAATTAAAACCAGATAGTAACACATTTCCTTTTTTTCTAATCTGTTTTTATTTTCTGATTGTAGATTTTTTTCAGTCTTATTTCCTGAACATTATTATAGGGGCAGCCATCTTGCCTGAGCTGTTCTTTACAGCATTTACACAGCATTAAAACAATTGCTTTGTGGCAACCGCATGGTCCATAGACACCATGGACAGGAGGCGACCCTATTGACTGAAGCCTGTATTAGACAGGCAGATCAGCAAGCGATTACCGGAAGGGAAACGTTCCTTCCCGGCAATCGCTTGCTAGCTAGTGGAGGAGACTGCTGCTATTACATGCAGTGATCTCCCCCACAGCATAGGGAGGAGCGATCATATTTAAATGAATAGAAGAAGGCCATTCCATTGAAGTGACTGAGATGGAGGACTTGTAATTACACTGCTCTCGGCTGTGTAATCGAGACCTAACTCTCCCACAAAACCTCAACTAAGATGTTAGGACTGTGTTTGGTGATAAGCTTGTTGACCATTTCCAAAAATCTGTAGAATTCTGAACTTCTTTGTTTTTCGGCCCATGTGTGGTGTACAGTTTGTGATGCTGAAGAGGTAGTTAGTTGTAGGTGGGACAGCTTAAAGACAAAGCTGTAGGAGAGGGAGGTCTACCGTGGATTTCTCCACGTAGTCTCATTCATATATTGTACAGCATGAAATGTCAGACTTATCCAAGCATCACTGTTTACTAAATGTCATGACTATAAAAGGGAAAATGCAATTATGAACCGAGAACAGTATCTGCTAGTGTGTATGTGTAGATATTACATGCATGATATGAAATGCTGGCCTATTACAGGATGTCAGGTTAATTTATTGATGCGGAACATGCATCACAGATGACACCATTTTTTATTGCAGGTAGCAGCTCCTATTGTGCTTTTTCCTGTCATTAATAATTTCATCACATGGAAGTTGAGTAACTCTCCTAAGAAAGGCCCATTGTTTACGTTTGTCAGGCAGGGCTATTGATCTTGGAGTCAATGATTCTTACACACAGTGAGGGTTCTTCCGAGAAGAATATTCCAGGCGATCTATAAGAAGAGCCATGTGGGACCGGGCTGAGCAGTTATAATTGCATCGTTCAATGAAGGGTGTCTTCAGCCGTGCCCATAAATGTGTGCTTGTATGTCCTGCTACTCACTGCATGAACTTCATGATCGGTGTTATCCTGTTAAAAATTTATGTTCTCATCAATTGCCACCTGGAAAAAAACTTTCAGGAACCAAATTTTAAACCATATGCACCTCCAAAAACTGCAAGTAGTATGTCTGGCAAAGATTGTTTTCATTGATCCCTATCGATTACACGCGGAAGCTGCAACCTCGGTACATTTCGCATTGCAGTATTACATGCTGACCATTCAGATGAATGGCAGACAACATAACGGGCCAGGTCCATGAGAGGAGGGGGTTCCTCAAGAGGTCTTATGGAAGGGATTGTCTTCATGAAAACTTCTTTTGATAACCAGTCCAGCTTTGTTAGAAACTATACTGTTATAAAGGTTATGATTGATTGTATGAGCGCTGTAATAGGTTTGCTAAGTGAAAAATTCAAAATTATTCTAAGACTGGTTCCTATTAATTACTACATAAAACCCAACAATGTAAATTTCGGTTAGGAAGTCTACTTGGCACAGATATTTCATAGAAGTGTGCTTCTCTATTTGATGGTGATGTTCTCCAGAATTACAACACACAGTGGAGACCTTCTGTGGCTAGAGGTTCACCACCAGTGGGGACAACTATTCTTTGCTTCTGTGACAAACATGCAATTCCTTGGAATAAGAGGAAACCTGCGGTGTTTGCTCAGCTCTTCACATCCTTAGTGTAGTTCTCTGAAGTTTATGCACTCGCTGCTTGCTTCTCTTATCTTCCTGTACAGTCATATTCATTAGAAGTCATTCTATCTTATTTCAACTGAAATGCTTTAGCCCTGAGGTTAATTCTATACCTCCTGCAGCATAGTGTTTGGCTTGAACACGTTTGACTTTCATTATGAATACCCAGATTTATCAGTATTTTTCCTGATTGATTTATGTACGGTAATTACCGTTCTAATAGTGTGTTCATACAAAAGCTTGTTGATGATACTTGGCCAGTGTAAAGGTGCCACCAATCAGCCAATGAACAAGCATTGGTGAAGGCATCATTGATACGGCACCTAAAATGATAGTTTTAGGGCACGGATCACACAACATTGATCTACTGCCCAGAAATGCTGGCCTAGATTTACTAATCCTGAAGATGGCATAAACTTAGCTAGGCTGTCTAGAACTGCGATTGTTCGTCCCCATACAGATTGCCTGGTCATTTGGCCTATGAAGATCCATTTTCATATTACCCTGTTAGTATCGTGCGCAGACTATTAAAGGGTGTAGGATAGCGGAGGGAGATACAGGTAGGGAGAGTCTTTCCCTATTAGACCCTATATATCCCTCAGCCCAGAGACGTCCCCAAATGGTAGGGACTGTATGTCCTCGTGCCTATCCTAACAGGACCCTATTAAACCATATGAAGTCCCAAATACTATTACGCCCCCCACTCCGACACAATGGGTTCCTCAGGAGGTTAATGTAGGGAGGGTAGATAGTCAGAAAATCATAAAGGGTGGTAAAAAATGTATAATAAAATGATGAGTGCACAGATGAGGAGGGGTGATCTATAGATTAAGGCCCATACAACAAGGATACAGTTATCGAACCCATGTAGGTGAAGAGATGCCACTGTGTGATGGCAGGTAGTGATGAGTGAACTTCTGTTTTAAGTTCGGCGTCTAAAGTTCGGCTTCCGGTTAGCGGAGAATCCCGATATGGATCCCGATATGGATTCCGACTTCCGTTGTGGTCCGTGGTAGCGGAATCAATAATCGGCCATTATTGATTCCGCTACCACGGACCACAACGGAAGTCGGAATCCATATCGGGATCCATATCGAGATTCTCCGCTAACCGGAAGCCGAACTTTAGACGCCGAACTTAAAACAGAAGTTCGCTCATCACTAATGGCAGGGCTAAACATAGGGCAGGCTCGGCTGGTGCACAATGGTGCAGCCCTGTGAGTATACTGTAAAGCCTGCCATACATATATGTGGACGAGGTGGAAAACCCATTGCCAGACACCTCTGGTGGCAGCTGATCTCCTGGAAAAACAAAAGAATCGGCACATTAAAATCAAACATTTACCACTGGGCAAGAATTGGAGGTCCCCTATACGCATTAGGTGGTCAGCCGTTCCCGCTGATATTGTGTGCTTGGCCAACCTAATGGTGTATTATATTCAGATGCAGAGTTTTTTATGACAGAAGATCAGTCCCATTTATCTAAGAGAGAGTTCACATCACCTCATTTTCCATTCTTATGATCCATCAAAAGAACAGAAAAAAAAGTATCCTGTGCATCAGGTATGCACATTTGGCATCCGTTCGAGCCATTTTCATCCGAGATCATTTTTTTTTAGACGGAATAAAAAGTTCTGCATGCAGTACTTTATTTTTCGTCTTTAAAAGAACGTACTTAGTCGGAAATGGCTCAAACGGATGCCAAATCTGCTTAACGAATGCACAGGATCCGTTTATCTTTACAGAATCCGTTTTTTTAGGCCTTATCTAAAGGAGCAAGCGGCTACAAAAAGCATTTTTATCTGGATGACCTGATGTGTCCATTTATTGCTTGGCTATCCCACAGAATTCAGTGGTCGTGCTGCAAGGGGATAAGACACTTGCTGACGGATTTCACTACGGATGGCGGGTTGTTAGGGGTCTCCAGTAGTGGGACACTTGTGATTACGTTTATTTTCACATAAACCAGAATGGAATTTTCCAAACCTGCTGCATTTCATTTTCAAAGTTAAGGGTTTTATTAGAATTAGAAACTGATGACCTATCTTTAGGACAGGCCATCCATATAAGGCTACTTTCACACTCGCGTTTGGTGCGGATACATCATGGATCTGCACAGACGGATCCGTTCAGATAATACCACTGTCTGCATCCGTTCAGAACAAATCAGTTTGTATTATCTTTAACATATTGAACACCATTGAAAGTCAATGGAGGACGGATCCGTTTTCTATTGTGCCTGACTGTGTCAGTGAAAACGGATCCGTCCCCATTGACTTACATTGTGTGCCAGGACGTTTGGCTCAGTTTTGTCAGACAGACACCAAAATGCTGCAAGCGGCGTTTCAGTGTCCGCCTCCAAAGCGGAATGGAGACAAAACGGAGGCAAACTGATGCATTCTGAGCGGATCCTTTTCCATTCAGAATGCATTAGAGCAAAACTGATCCGTTTTGGATCGCATGTGAGAGCCCTGAACGGATCTCACAAACGGAAAGCCAAAACGCCAGTGTGAAAGTAGCCTTAGACCTATCGGGGTCTGACCTGCTGATCAACTATTTAAACCGGTCATGCATTGCTCCGTACACCTGCACGCATTACAGTTAGCAGTAGCTTTTGCAGCTTTGTCCTGTTAAGGATTCGTCCACGCGACCGTATTTTGGGTCCGCGTCCAATCTCCATTTTTTGCAGCTAGCATGTGGAACCATTAAATTCTATGGGTCCACAAAAAATGTGGACAGAACACAGATGTCATCCATGTGCTGTCCGCATCTGTGTGACCTTTCCACAAATTATAGAACATGTCCTATTTTATTAATTTTTTCAAACAAGAATGGGCATTTCGATAACAAAAGTGTGGCATGCACACAGCCAGTGTCCGTATTTTGTGGATCCGCAGTTTGTGGACTGCAATACGGTTTTCTAACATTTTTTTTTACCGATGACTTATCCAATGGATAGGTCATCCATATCTAATCACTGGGGTCTCCAACACCTGGGACTCCCACCAATCAGCTGTTTGAGAAGACAGCGGCGCTCGCAGCAGCGCTGCAGTCTTCTTTCTGCTTTTCCTAGGCTGAGTGACGACACGTTCATCGATCACTTGGCCTAGGCGCCGCTCAGCTGCAATTCCAAGCCCAACCACTATTCAATTTATGGTGCTGCGAGAAGGCCGCTATACTCACAGGAGCACCACTGCCTTCTCAAAACAGCTGATCGGCGAGGGTACCGGGTTTTGGACCCCTACCGATCAAATACTGATGACTTATCTAGAAGATGAAATTCGCTCATCTCTAGTCATCAGTATTAAAGTCTTGGAAAACCCTTTTAAGTAAATAGCATAAAGCTAGTCCTGGAAACCCCCTGATATGGAGCACGTATGCTTGATATCTTTTCACAATGTTATTCTTAAAATGATGTGCCTATATGTGTGCCTGTCTGTGTGTCTGGTTCTGCTTCAGGCATTCATAAGATTTGTGGTTCATTTCTTCCAGAGGAAGAGATGTTTCCGAGCACTTAGGCCGCGTCTGCTGAGCAAGCTGCAATTGGTGGTTTACACTGAACCTTTTAATTAACATTATTGATCTCTGCAAGCCACCAAAGCAATTACAGTAAATGGGCTGTGAAGTGTATTTCCACGCTTAGGATACAGCAGGCAGCGCTCCAGCAGTATTTACAGCACACACAGGATTGCATGCGACTAATGTATTTCCTGTGCCCTGCTCCGAGGTGCTAGGAATTAGACAGGAATTCACCCAAATAATTGACAGCTGACATATGGTAGCTGTCAGTAACTAAGCAAAACTGAACCGTAATGTTGCCATGCTGATAACCTTTACTCAGTGTGTGTGTGTTTATCTACTGTATAAAGATATAGATACATGTAGATAGATTATATATAGTGTGTGTGTGTGTGTATATATATATAAATAAATAAGTCGACCAACATTCCACAGGCCACAATCAACAGCCTGATCAACTCTATGCAATGGAGATGTGTTGCACTGCGTGAGGCAAATGGTGGCCACACCAGATACTGACTGGTACCTGGAATCATCGTAGATGTAATGTATTTGTCACCGAGGTTCCTGGCCTCGGTGAAGTAAGAGCCGGTATTTTATGCGTCAGCGGCAGCTATTGCTAATTGACACCGTGAGATTTAGCATGGCTGTCATAGTTGATTCGGGGCGGCTTTTACTGGGAGTAGTCAAAGTGCTGGGTGGGTGACTACTCCCCATGTTCCAGGCCGGGTTTTGCCAGGCATAAAACCAGCCAGCAATGCCAGGTGTGGTGGATTTACCTCCTTCTGACAGTGGCGCTCATGAGTCTGTGTGCTGTGAACTGAGGGCTGTGCTTGGATTTGAGGTTTGAGCCTGGCTGGAGGACTCAGGTCCCTCTTAAAGAGGACCTTTCATCTGGAAAAACATTGTGAACTAAGTATCATGACATATACAGCAGCGCCCGGGGATCTCACTGCACTTACTATTATCCCTGGGCGCCGCTCCGTTCTCCTGTTATGTCCTCCGGTATGTTCGGGGACTTGGTTATAGTAGGCGTAGTCTCCCCTTGTTCTGCTGGGCGTCTCCTCCTCCTAGGCTGCAGCGCTGGCCAATCGCAGCGCAGAGCTCACAGCCTGGGAGCTCTGTGCTGCGATTGGCAAGCACTATAGCATGAAGATACCGGAGGGCACCAGGGATAATAGTAAGTGCAGTGAGATCCCTGGGCGCCGCTGTATATGTCATGATACTTAGTTCACAATGTTTTTCCAGGGGAAAGGTCCTCTTTAAGGCAAACAGGCCGCCTATGGACATGATGAGGCTGAACGGCTAACTGGGTGTGAATTAACACCCAGGGGAAAAGGTGACTTATTGTTTATGGACTTTCCTTGTGTGTGAACAAACACCAAGCCACCTGCGTTTTGTTATACACCAATGTGTGAATAAACACCGCTGTTTGATTCAAGAACTGTGTACTTTGCCTCTATACTGCATCCACTAGTCCTAACTACCAGAGCGAATCCCCATAATATATATATATATATATATATATATATATATACTCATACACCCACACTTTGGACTATTTTACTTCCTTCTGATCAGAGACTCTAGTGCAGGGATGGCCAACCTGTGGCTCTCCAGCTGTTGCAAAACTACAACTCCCAGCATGCCCAGAATGTCTACAGCTATAAGCCTACAGCAGGGCATGGTGGGAGTTGTAGTTTTACAACAGCTGGAGATCCACAGGTTGGCCATTCCTGCTCTAGTATATCTGGAGGTCTTCGTGTGGTCTATTGAAGGATTAGATGCGCCTTGTGTCTCATTTCTTATATCAGTCTGTCGCCCCCTCTCCTCGCCTGTCGCCCCCTCTCCTCGCCTGTTGCCCCCTCTCCTCGCCTGTCGCCCCCCTCTCCTCGTCTGTCGCCCCCCTCTCCTCGTCTGTCGCCCCCCTCTCCTCGTCTGTCGCCCCCCTCTCCTCGTCTGTCGCCCCCCTCTCCTCGTCTGTCGCCCCCCTCTCCTCGCCTGTCGCCCCCTCTCCTCGCCTGTCGCCCCCTCTCCTCGCCTGTCGCCCCCTCTCCACGTCTGTCGCCCCCTCTCCTCGCCTGTCGCCCCCTCTCCTCGCCTGTCGCCCCCTCTCCTCGCCTGTCGCCCCACTCTCTTCGCCTGTCGCCCCCTCTCCACGTCTGTCGCCCCCTCTCCACGTCTGTGCTCTGCCTTTGCGCTGCAGCTCACAGGAGACTTAAATTAAACCTTTTATTTATCCAACTGTCTTATTAATGCCACAATTTTACTGCAAGGCTTAAATTATCGTACACTACAGTCAGATGATCATGAATTTGGATACACACATTTACTGATCCTTTTTTTTCTTCCTTAGATAACAGTGATTTAATAGCGTGCACCGTAATAACGAAGGATGGGGACCACGTTCAGCGATTCCTGGCTGTGGACATCTATCAGATGAGTCTAGTGGAACCAGACAGTAAAAGACTCGGTTGGGGAGTTGTGAAGTTTGCTGGTTTATTACAGGTCAGTAATGAGATTAGGAAATGTTGGCTTTACACTGTACATTTTAATCTGGGCATACACATTCAATAGATTCAAAAGTTTGGCCGACAGCTACCTCTCCCGTCTTCCTCACAGGTTCGTTCATGTACACAGCTCATATTCCTTCCTGATCACTAGCTCTTTACATGCCTATAACATATCGTCTCCAATGAGGCTCTTTCAAGATGGCGGTGGGTAACTCACCCCGTTCGCTCATCACTGCTCATACACGTACAACTTCGGCTCGTCTGAACGTGTCTGTGTATGCTATGGGGGAATAGGTGAAGGCCATTACCAGGCAGTTTTGGCTGCGGCTAATGTCACTGAAGAACAAAAGGATCAGATGAAAATATTCAATCAGTCAGGAGCTCCCCACACACATTAGGCTACTTTCACACTCTCGTTTGGTGTGGATCCATCATGGATCTGCACAGACGGATCCATTCAGACAATACAACTGTCTGCATCCGTTCAGAACGGATCCGTTTGTATTATCCTTAACATAGCCAAGACGGATCCGTCTTAAACACCATTGAAAGTCAATGGAGGACGGATCCGTTTTCTATTTTGCCAGATTGTGTCATAAAAAACTGATCCGTCCCCATTGACTTACATTATGTGTCAGGATCCGTTTGGCTCAGTTTCGTCAGACGGACACCAAAACGCCGCAAGCAGCGCTTTGGTGTCAGCCTCCAGAGAAGAATGGAGACTGATCGGAGGCAAACTGAGGCATTCTAAATGGATCCTTTTCCATTCAGATTGCATTAGAGCAAAACTGATCCGTTTTGGACCGCTTGTGAGAGCCCTGAACGGATCTGACAAACGGTAAGCCAAAACGCCAGCGTGAAAGTAGCCTTAGTGTGTTGGCCGAATCCGTCGTTCTCTGCGGATTGCACTGCCAAAAGTATAATGTGTGTGGCCAGTTTAGAACTTGTCCAAACACTTGATGACAATATCTTCCTGATACAACCTCTGTACTGGAAAACTGGACTCATCTGAGACCATAAAAATGCTGCCTCGATTGTCTCAGTTCTGCTTTCGGCGCCCCCCAGCAGACAGCTGTTTTTGGTGGGTGTAGCTGCAGCCAGCCAAGCATTTCCTCTGCATCCACCACTGCAGGAGACATGTGCCTGGCTTTGCCTAGGATGGCCATAGGCGCAGGGGTTGTCCCTCTTTAAATGAATGCAATCGCAGACAAAACTGATTTAACTGGCAAGCAAAACCATCATCTGCCTGAACAGATCCCAACACAATCCGTATGGCTCATGTGAATGAAGCCTTATTCTTTTCTTGTAAGAAATGTGGTATCTTGTGTACCCCAGATATAAACTTTTGGAAAAAAAGCTTTAGGAAGTTCAGTGTCTGCTTTTTGTTCACATTTTTTTTATATCCATTAAGTTTCAATAAAATTATAAAGAAAATATTAGTCTTTACCTAAGTTGCATTTACACGGCTGTTGGAGCCAGCCTTCCTATGAATGCTCCATCCCAATAATCGGCCCATGTAAAGGTACCGCAGATCACCCGATGAACAAGCGAACCGATCTGAGGTATGGACACCTCAATCATCGTTCCCGGGCAGCAGATTGTGCTGTCTAATGATCTTGTATGGGGGCAAACAGCAGCAGCCATCACTTGTCCTCATACTGTGGAGGTGATCGCTGCATGGAAATGCAGCTCTTCACCTCCATTTAACAAGCAGCCGATTGTCTGCAAGGAACGCTTCTTTCCCAAAAATAGGCTGCTCCTTGCAGCATCTAAATGCAGCTTTAGATGCTTATTAGTAGGGGTAAGGAAATCAATTCATCAGTCTGCCAATTTGCTCGGTTGACTAGCCCATTGAATACAATGGAGAAATCAATATGCTGCTTATTGTCTTGTTAAATGACCCAATGTATCCTGATCGAAGGCAAAAATGTCTTCACTGATTTCTACTTAGTTAAAAGGGTTGTACAAGATTAAAATAAAAGTCCAGCTTTTTTTCCCCCTAAACTGCACCCCTTATGTCCATAACCTGTGTCTGATATTGCGGCTCCACTTTGTGTAGGGGCGCACTGGGAACTAAAATTGGCCCTTGAAAAAAATAATAGTGGCTTTATGCTGTAGGTGGGTCCATACTGTCAGAAATCGGGGCCAATTTAGGTAGGGCCAGCAATACCATATTGTGGCACAAGATACCGCCACAGCTGAGCCAGATATCACAGTGCAGGCCGTGAGGGGGGCTGAGGTGACCCGCTGGGCATCAGCTCACCGGGAATTTTCCCTGTAGGTTCTACCGCCTGTCCACCTCTGACTTCATTCATCTGAATAGGACTGAACTGCAATATCTGCACACTGTCTGGGGGCAAAAAAATAAATTTCTAATCCTATAAATTCTTTTAAAATATGTTTTTAGCATTTTTGGGGCTAGACTTGGCCAGCAGGCTAGACTTGTGAAACTACAACTTCCAGCATGCTCCATTCAGATCTATGGGAGTTCTGAGAACAGCCAAGCAAGTGTGCATGCTGGGAGTGATAGTTTCACCACAGCTGGAGTGCTGAAGGTTGCTGATCCCTGTCCTAGGATAATATAACCTTAAAGGGGTTGTCTCACTTCAGCAAGTAGCATTTATCATGTAGAAACAGTTATTACAAGGCACTTAGGCTACTTTCACACTAGCAGCACGGATCTCCTGCAGGCTTTTCCGGCCGGTGAACAGCCTGTCAGATCCGTCCTGCCGCTAGTGACCGTGTGCCCCTGGACTGCCGCTCCGTCCCCATTGACTAGAATGGGGGCGGTGCGGAGTTCTGGCGGAGGCACAGCAGCGCATGGCGAGAGGCTGCCGGAATAAATGTCGGACATCTCGTAGTTTTATTCTGCAGCCTCTCGCCGAGGCTCCGCTGGAACTCTGCACTGCCCCCATTATAGTCAGTGGAGACGGAGCGGCAGTCCGGGCCCACTCGGTCACTAGCGGCAGGATGGATCCGACAGGCTGTTCACTCACCAGAACAGCCTGCCGGAGGTCCGTGCCGCTAGTGGGAAAGTAGCCTTACTAATGTATTGTAATTATCCATATTGCCTCCTTTGCTGTCTGGATTCATTATTCCATCAGATTATACACTGCTCATGTCCAGGGGTTATGACAACTCTGCAATTCAGCAGTGGTTGTGCTTGCGCACTATAGGAAAAAGCATCGGTGGCCAGGAGCGTAGGAGTGTGCATAGGCCAGGCGTTTTCCTTTAGTGTGCAAGCACGACCACTGCTGGATTGCAGGGTGGTCATAACCCCTGGAAACAGGCAGTATATGTGATGAAAAGATGAATCAAGCTATATGGACAATCACTAATGTATTGTGATTGTCAATATGGACAATCACATTACATTAGTAAGTGCCTTGTATTAACTTTCTCTACATGATAAATGCCATTTGCTGAAGTGAGACAACCCCTTTTTAATGCAGCCATTGCACATAATGATGTATACTGCAAGTGTTTTCTTCTAATTTTAACTGAAATGTATTTGATATCTACATGTATTTGAGATATATTTGCTAAGTGCTCTGTTGGAATCGGAGCCTCACAAAGCTTCTTTAGATGGTCCCAATGTAGAAGTATAGGGTGGCGGGCTCCATGCAGTGATGTGACTATAGATTATGTGGTTTTATAATAAAGCCTGCCTTTTTTCTAGGATATGCAAGTAACTGGTGTAGAAGATGACAGCAGAGCTTTAAATATCACTATCCACAAACCAGCATCAACTCCCCACTCCAAGCCGTTTCCAATTCTTCAAGCTACATTTATCTTCTCTGACCACATCCGTTGTATAATAGCCAAGCAAAGACTTGCAAAAGGGCGCATTCAAGCCCGACGGATGAAAATGCAGAGGATATCTGGTAGGTGCAATACGCTTTCGCAAGTTACTCCTGTCGGCTGTAAATTCATATCCTGTCTGTATCATGATTTAGACATTTTTAAGTGGCACGCCCATCTTTGTTAGGATATGTCATGAATGGTGATGGTCTCACCTCTGCTAATCCCTTCAGGAGTTTCTCTGCACAATGTGGGTCTCATCCACCAGCTGTGCGAGATGCTGCAACACAGCCACACTCAAGTAAGGGAGAGTTCACACTACTGTTATTTCTCCATTCTTCTGTGAACTCTCCCTAAATGGGCCATGTTGCTTGTCTTGGGGTTGAGGTGAATGGGAAAAAGTGTAATGCATTTGCAGCACTGTGTCCACTTGGTTCTGATTACCCAGCAAGCTCGGTGACGTAAAGTTTAAGCACTGTACACACAATGGCAGTGCATGGTTGGCGTGTACACCAAACATGTAGCCCATTGGTCCCCATTGTATAAAAAAGAATGTATACAAACTATGCCCTTAAAGAGGACCTGCATTTGGGGGGGGGGGGGGGGGAAGCCTGACCGAGCTCGATGGTGGCCGCTAGAGAAGAGCTCTCCCACCAACAGACCCTCATCAAGCCCTGAGAACAGCGTTTTTCTCCCACAATGGTGAAGACACACGGCAGAGACAGAAAAATACATCCAGAAGCAGTCAAGTCCTCGGCACAGGCATCCAAAATGGCGCCGGCACAGCAGGAACAGCTCGGCGAGGCCTCAGATGCTGAAAGGGCCCAAGAATTATCTGACGTGGATGAGTCCCTCACTATCACCCGAGGGTTCCTACAGAAAGCTCTCGGAAGAGCGCTAGCCCCTATCGCTTCAGTTTTAGTGAACATAAACGCTCATGTCCACCACATTGGTGATAGAGTTGAAACTTTGGAAAACTCACACCAGGCTTTGCTAGCTTTTGATATGGCAGTGAAGGAGAACTTGGCCGCACATACAGCTCGCATTAATGAATCCATGCTTATGTTAGAAGACCAAGAAAATTGAAGCCGCAGGTAAAATGTTTGCATCCGCGGCATACCTGAGGCTCTAGATAAGGAAGACCCCCCTGCAGTGGTTAGACGTCTGTTCGTGGAGCTATTGGGGGGAGAGAGAGCGGATGCCAATATTATTGAAATTGCCTATAGAGCTCTGCGCTCTAAACCTTTACCTTCTGAGAAGCCCAGGGACATCATTTGCAGCCTCCTGTCTTTTTGCGACACATCAGATATATCAGAGCTTAAAGGGGTTGTCCAAGTTATATTTATTGATGACCTATCCCCAGGATAGGTCATCAATATCAGATCGGAGGGGGTCCGACACCCGGCACCCCCTTCGATCAGCTGTTTGAAGAGAAGGCGTGCAGGGTGTCAGCGCTGCCTCCTCTTCACTGTTTACCTTCTAGCCGTTGCATCTGCAGTGGTGAGCAGGTGTAATTACACCCAAGCCTTCCTATTCATTTCAATAGGAAGGCTTGGGTGTAATTACACTAGCTCACCATTGCAGATGCAACGGCTAGAAGGTTAACAGTGAAGAGAAGGCAGCGCTGACACCGCGCACGCCTTCTCTTCAAACAGCTGATCGGAGGGGGTGCCGGGTGTCGGACCCCCTCCGATCTGATATTGATGACCTATCCTGGGGATAGGTCATCAATAAATATAACTTGGACAACCCCTTTAATGAAATCCAACTTGACGGGGCAAATATTCAGATTTTTCAAGATCTTGCACCATCAACTCTGCAGAAGAGGAGACTCCTAAAGCCTCTCACGGATAAAATCAGATCTGGGAGGATCTCTTATAGATGGTCATTTCCTTTTGGAGTCCTCATCATTCATGGTGCCAAAAGATTGACTGTGAGGATGCCGGAAGACCTTTCATCTGTCTGGGACTCTCTCCATATGCCACCAATGGAGATCCCTTCATGGATGCCATTATCTGAAGGCCACTCGCTCCCTCTACTTCCATCGGTTCCAATATTGCTATGTTAGTTATCACATCCACATAATTGCTATCTTGGGTAGGATGTCTATTGTGGTACTTGTGGTCCGCTGCGGGCATCCTCCACTGTATGCATTTTTGCTGGGGATCGCCATTAGCAACGGGTCACAAGTGCAGGATTTGCTCCCCTGTGTGTATATATATGTATATATATATATATATATATATATATATGCACAACTGCATATGGGTTTGAGCACTTCCTGCCTCTGTAACACCACGCCATTTTTTTTATTTGTTTGCAACTAAATTACCCTCCTTTACTGAAAGAGATCACTCAACAGCTAAATAATTTAGATATCCCGTTCGTGTCTTGGCTAGGCCGCAAGAATCTATTAAAAACTTTCATTACCCCAAAACTACTTTATCTTCTGCAAGCTGCCCCAATATATGTACCACCTAGTTTTCTGGCCTCAATCAAGAAATTGTTTTCATCCTTTGTCTGGAAGAATTCCTGTGGCTGTCCTACAAACTCCTGACACTACCTAAGAGTATGGACGCCTTTGGGCTTCTGGATATTACAACCTACTACAGGGCGATTCAACTGCGCCTACACACTGAATTGCTTAACCCTCATACTGATAAACTCGGAGTGAATATGGCTTTACGGTTACTATCTCCCTCTGAGGTGTCTAATCTCTGGAAGACCCCTAATCAGCCCCAGTCGGGTTTGGTAATTCACCCTTTTATTTAAAGGGTTACTGTACAAGTGGCAAAATTTAGCTTTTCCCTTACATTTGTTAGACTCCCCTTCCCCCCTCACTCCAGCCAAATTGCTTCCTTACCTATCCAGGGTTTCAGATGGCGACCAAAACGGTCGCCAATGCACCTTAAAATTTGCAGAGGGCGACAAGACTTTTTAGTCTTGTCGCCATTTGCGACTAGACTGCCGCTCTGCTGCACAGCCTAGTATCAGTTAAAGAACATGGCACGCGCCATGTTCTCTTCACTAGCACAGTGGAGGAGGGAGTCCCTCCCTCCCCACTGTGACGCGGCCACAACTGCCACCAATGGGGACATAGGAGGGGAGGAGCTGTGGCCACTGCGCCACCAATGAATTTAAAACATATTGATACAAGTGTCGGCAGCGGTATCCCAGAATATGAACTAAGTAGAAGGCTACATAGAGCGGTACCCAGGGATCTGAGTGCACTTACTATTCTTCCTGGGTGCCGCTCCGTTCGCCCGCTGTGGCCCCCGGTATTTTCAACATTCAGAGCAAGGAGGAGGAGACGCTAGGGTTTCTCCTTCTCCCTGACAGCAGCGCTGTCCAATCGCAGCTCATAACCAGGGAGAAATACGGTAACTTGATCCCCTCCCTGAAAACCATAAATGATGTCTATAGTACTAAACCATGGTCTACTAGTCATTATTGTCATTTCCACAACTTAAGCTCCAGTTTCCTAAAGGCCATAAAGCCAAATAAGGCCCAAACCTGGTATGAGGTACTGCTGGACTCTACTACCCAACGCAAAGGCCTCATTTCTCTGCTTTATAGAAAGATTTTGGAAGGTAACGCTACTACTAAGCCCATTTACATTGAACAGTGGGAGAGGGACATGGGCGTATCCTTTTCTGATTCAGAAACCAAACAGATCCTTCAAAATTCTCATGGTATATCACGATGTATAAGAATACAAGAGAATTCGTACAATATAGTGACCAAGTGGTATCATACACCTGACATAATTCACAAAATGAACCCCTCCGTATCTGCGGAATGTTGGAGGTGTCATGGAGCCCAGAGCTCCAGGTTACATATCTGGTGGGATTGCCCACACATGTCTGTATTCTGGGGAAAAATTACAACTGCAATAAATCGGATATGCTCTTCATCTATAACCCTTACTCCTACCTTAGTTTTAAGTCTGAACATAATTGTCCTCTTAAAAAGACACATCTCCCATCGATTCTTATAATGGCAGCCAAGTTGTCAATACCCAAACACCGGCTCAGCGAACAGATCCCCTCTATTAGAGACTGGGTCGAGAAAATTCAGGAAATGAATAGAATAGAAGAACTTAGCAGCTGGTCAATCCTATCACATGACTAATTCTTGATTATATGGTCCCCTTTGGCGGAAATGGTACTCAACGCACACACACTTATCTTCTCTTCTCTTCAGATACCTCATTGTATATGTGTGGCCCTTTCTCCAATATGAAGACACTACACACCTTTTTCCTTCTCTTCTATTTTATTAATTAAGCTTCTGTATAACTTTATACATGCGACTCCTCCCGAAGTTATAGGCAGCTATGTGTTACTTTGTCATATTACGTACTCCATCTTTATGTTCTACCTTATGTAAACGTGCCTCATTTCCCTGCAATTTGTTCATTGGTTATTAATATTTGCCTTATATATGGATGTAAGTCCATGCTTGTTATTCTATTTATAATGACTAAATAAAGATTGATAAAAAAAAAAAAAGAGGACCTGCATTCCCGTGTGATAACAATTCTGGAACATTTTTTCTTATGACTCTGTTGTGCCATTCCTTTATTATTTCTACTAAAAGTTCTGAATGAATTGCTAGCAGTCTGCAGTAAGGGTACAAAGGGGAGGTGCCAGTTGGGGAGTGTCCCTGCTCAGTCTCACTGTATCCAGTCAGTGCATCCATTCTCAGACTGGGCAGGTACACCCCCCAACTGGTTACCTCCCCTCTGTGCCCTTACTGCAGACTGCTAGCAATTCATTCATAACTTCTAGTAGAAATAATAAATGAATGGCACAACATAGAGACATAAGAATAGATGTTCCAGAATTGTTATTACATGGTGAATGCATGAAGCTATTAAAACAGGTGTGTCAGGAGTGATAACAAATGTCCTCTTTAAATACAGTGAAATAAGCTATATGCCAAAAGAACACTCTCCTGGCATACATTGTTCCCGTTATAGCTTATGGATATTTTCAGCGTATACACTTTACTCAACATTGAAATTATAATACCAAGAAGTACAAGCCTTACGGTTCTGCAAATCAAGGAAGTAGCAGGTGTTGCGAAGATCTGCAGAAGATCACATTTTCAAGCACCTAATTCCAATTTGTGACATGTAGGAGAGGCATAAAGCTAGATTAAGAGCAACATTTTTAAACCACATGAAACCTCATATATTGGATCAAGTCGTGTGGGATGATTTGCGATGTCTCCTGTTCGTCTACGCTCTGTGTCGCAAATTGAGAGAGACCGAATCCTTGCACTGAGAAAGCTTGGTTTATCACTCTGGCAGATCCCTACGCACCTTGGCTGAGATGTCAGCACTGTTCCAGTGGTTGGGAGAACAACAATGAACTGCAATGACAGCAAGAGGTGCACAGAGGTGAACCTCTGCACTGACAGATGGTCTGATTAGAAGGATGGCGTTTAGTGATCCATTCTGTACTGCAGGTGAATCCCAAGCCCAGGGCGGCAAACAGTGTCTACACAAGCCATCAGAAGGTGTTTGTATGACACTGGGCTACAAGCCAGATGTCCGGCTACAGGTGTTCCATTCACCTCACGCCTCTGCTCTCAAAGGCTATAATGCTGCACATCAAGATTGCAATATCAGCTGGAATGGAGGACTATCCTCTTCAGTGAGGAGTCTCGCTTTTGTCTCTGAATCAGTGATAGCCAGATATTGGTCTGGAGACCAGGCTACCATGAAGAGGCCTTCACAAGGGAACATCAAACTGGACCTACTCTCAAGATTATGGTGTGGATTTGGCATAATATACTGTAGCCGGACTTCTTCATTTCAGGAAGACTAATAGCTTGGCGTTACATTGATTTGGTTGTGGAGCCAGTGGTACAATGTTTTTTCCAAAGTGTAACAGGGCAAGGCCAGGCCGCATGTTATTTATGCTACTGTGAGCAGCCTGCATGGCATAAACATGCTAACATGGCCTGTTGCTTCTACGGACTTGCCCCATGGAACACATCTGGGACGTCTTTGGTCAAAGAGAGCCACCAGCAGCAGATCTTGATAATTTGTGTGCCCAAGTGCATTCAGAGTGGCAGAACATTCTTCAGACAACCGTTAAGAACTTCATGCTTAGGCGTGTAAGTGTGTGTATTTCTGAACTTGGCGATTGAACATACTGAATAAATGAAGATATTTTGAATATTTTGTTTCTTTTTTTTTAATCATTTGCATATCATTAACATGTCTATTGATCCTGTGATTTCCATAATTCCACAACTTTTCCTTCTTTGCATTGCAATTTTAATGTTGAATAGTGCATGTTAGGACATTTTCTTGGCATGTACACCACACTTATATAGGTAGGGGATAACTAACTGATCCATAGGGCTCTAACCACTGGTACCCTCACTGATCCCGACACTGATTCCCATTACCACATAGTAATGGAGCGGTAGGATGAGACCTGCTGCTACATTCAGTCTCTATGGCACTGCCAGAGATTGCTGAGCACTTTACTGTCTGTAGAGAGTGACTAGAGCAGCGCATGCATTCCTGACCTCCGGCTCCATGCATTCATTGGCACTGGACCTCCATTCTCATGACTGGTGGGTTTCCCAGAGGTCAGCCCACACCGATCAGATACCTATCCCCTATCATGTAGAGAGGAGAAACACTTTATGGATAACTGAAGCCAAGAACCTGCTTAACCCGGGTACCACACTTGTAAGATCTGCAGGGACTTTTGTGCTGTCTCTGTGGCTTTCATTCCTGTTCTCGTGGCCCACTGAACCAGCCGATGTATCTCTCTGCTGACACATGTATATGACAGCACTCCGCGTGCAGGGGCCAGGGGACATTTTTTCACATACAGTGGCCTGGGGCTATTTCAGCACATATGGCACAGTTCTCCAGTTGCTCTGAGAATAAAATAGCCATAAGGAAAGCTTGAATATCAGACAAACCCTCCAGAGGTTTCATAAATAGGGAGTGGGGATGGAACAGCCAGACTTCGGTCAAAAGTTGTTTTTGGCTGGAGATTATCCTTGTGTGAGTACATGCATACTTATTGTTTTCTGTGTGCTGCGGTATATAGTGAAGAACTTACCATATAAACAGTTCTAGGAACGCATTCCTACACTGGTTTCTTAGAAATAAAAACTTACTGCAAACTTTCCAAAACGAAAAATGTTTTTATGGTGTTGTTTCCCGTTTCCCTCCAGGCTTGTGGAAAATATACCTCAGTAATTCAAGATAATGACCTTCTTATGTCTCACTCTAAGGGCTCATGCACCGTTGTTCCGTTTCAGAGTTTTTTTTCTCTCTGATTTAAGTCCTCTTCCGTTCCGTTATTGCACAAAACATATCCGTATGGTTTCCATATTTGCTCCGTTTTTTTGGGGAGTGTATACAGAAACAGTAACTTATTAATCACCAAACACATGAGCAATATGGGCTGGGCATAGCATTTCTACAGTATGGATCCGCAAAATACGGATGACATACGGATGTGTTTAGTGTGCGTTCCCTATTGACTTGAATGAGGCCTCGGACCGTAATTTGCGGACAATAATAGGACATGCACTCTTTTTTTGCGAAACGGCCATGCGGACAAACGGAAACGGAATGCACACGGAGTGCCCCATTGAAGTGAATGGTTCCGCATACAGTCTGCAAAAAAAAAGTGTGTCTTCCTTTTATTTTTGGAGGATCACCAGACATAAAGGAAAGTAAAAAAAATTCCAAGACAGGTTTGCCATGCAAATGATAGGAAAAAAACTGACGCGCACGCGAATGAAAATCTTGTGTGCCTCCGTGTTTTTTAGAGGTCCCATTGACTTGAATGGGTCAGTGAACCGTTTTCCACGAAAATAATAGGACAGGTTATATTTTTTTGACGGACTGGAATCACGGACGCGGATGACAAACGGTGCATTAGCTGAGTTTTCAACTGACCCATTGAAAGTCAATGGGTCCGCAGAAAATCACGAAAAACAGAACAACAGTTAGTTGAAACCTCTTTGGCAGTGATTACAGCCTCCAGTCTTCTTGAGTATGGTGCCACAAGGTTTGTGCATACGGATCTGGGGATTTTCTAACATTCTTTTTAAATGTTAGAGTGGCTGTACGGTACTTCCACACATTCTGGAAATTGTAACCAAAAGGTCAACACCAATTTCAGTCACAAAAAACGCAACAAAAGCAGCTCCATTTAAAAGGGTGAAATCCGTTGGGAGGAACCACAGCAAAAATTGACATGCTGCAGATTTCAAATCCGCACCGCAGGTCAATTTCTTAAAATCTCATCCCCTTTGCTAGTACTGAACAATGCTGCGGATTTGCCACACGAAAATCTGATTCCTTTTTATTTAGCAATTTGTTGCTTCATTGTGGAGGAAAAAGTCACATGCAAATGAGCAGTTAAGTGCACCAAGGGCGTGCCCAAGCCAGTCTGTGCACTGTTGGTCCCTCTGCATCCCCTGCCAGCCCCGTCTTTTATGTCTTTGACAGTTCTAGGTGAAATGACTATGCAGGAACCTGACCCTGTCAATCAAGAAGGAGAGGAAGGGGCTGGCAGAAGAGAAACAGGGTGAACATGGGTGCACAGAGAGGCTTGGGCCCTCCCTGGGTGCACTTGGCTCATTCCATATGGATTCAAAGTACTAAGTGAAAGGTATCATTGCATTCAGCCGAGCTAGAACTACAAGGTATTGTGTCTGGTTTAACAATGAATTTCCTGCTGACAGATTCCTTTTAAGTGGCTGTCACACATCAGCTGGATCTAGTATATTATTAAGCTAAATGGAATTAACTATTTAGTTTAATAATTCCATTTCACGTATTCTAAGAATTAAGTCATTGTGAGCAATTCTAGGAAAAATGTCCCCAGTTTATAGATTTTTTTTATCCATATTGATTTGCTGGGTCATCAATTATTATGAATCATGAAATGGACAATAATGGTACAGTTTTATAGAGCTATAATAACTTAATAGTATCCGATATAATGTCTGTCACCGTGCTTCATAATTGCAATGCTGCTGTAAAAGCTTGAAATATTAAATGTATAATGAAATGCTTGAACTTGGTTCATCGGGAAATGCTGTCAGAATGATTCAGAAACCCATCCATGGAGGGCGCAGTGATTTGGATTCCTAAAAGGGACTGTGCATCTGATCAATAGCTGGACCAACGTCCAAGAGAAACTCTGCACCCTACCCACTTTGATACAATCCCATTTTATTACTAATCTGTTAAAAATAAATGGCCAAGGAAAGTTGGTAGTCTAATCCTGCAGTGTCAGAGTGCAAATGTTGAAACTGCAATCCGGTTGACGCATTTCAGACCATAAACCAGTCTTTACCCATAACCTGTTAAAGCTCCTCCACTTTCTCTTGGATGTTGGGTCATCGCTTTAAAGGAGAAGCTGCAGCTCATGCACTACTGTAGCGCTTAGTATCTGGCAGACCAGCGGTTTTCATCTGGCCGATTCGCTGCATATTTGCCGCGTTGCGGCCGGACCTCCGCCGGTCCGCGTTATGGTAACACTTTAGCAGAAAGATCCAGCAGCCTTTTCCCCGCTGGATACTAAGTACTAGTTTAAATCTAGCTTTACAAAGTAGCTGAATGCAGAAATAAGGCTTTATTGTAATATGTCCCAGGTCATCTGATATGCAATAAGGGCATCCATACAGTCCCATTCACTTGACTTTGGCTTTGTTGCAACCACTGTTTTAGACAGGGACTATGTTGCAACACAACCAATTTCCCAGAGTTTCTATCCTCACCATTCACTGGTAATGTGCCATGAATACCCTCTTAAGCCATAACTCTTAGGTACCTGCTATTTATTTTCTCTAGTCTTCATTCTTGGCTGTTTTTTAGCTCTCCTCCTTTATTACACAACTAGAATAAGTGACTAATGCATGCACTTATTTACATCCGTGTGCTGTCCATGTATGCAAAGGACTGCACACGCACAGCACATGGACCCACAGAAGTAAATAGTGCTATCCATACTCCCTGGGGGAGAAACTCAGGGGTATGCTCTACTGTAGTCTATGGTGGTTGCCAGTGTCATACATGGCCAGATAAACATCACTGCCCTATTAAAAGCCAAGGTCAGGGCAGAAAAAGCTTGAGCATATCCGAAAAATAAGTCTGAGGTCGGGGCAGGCAGCTGAGGCAGGAAGTAGTCACGACAGGCAGAGAAAGGGTCAGAGTCGGTAAACAGGCAGAGTTTGTTACATTGGCAGACAGATTGAATAAGCACACCTTCACTAGCAAACACTAGAATACCTAAAGCTTAGGCCCCTTAAATACACTTGAGAGGCCAGCCATAGTGATGCAGCGCCCTTGCCCACCTAGAGAAGTGGAGAAGCGCCAGGCACTTACTGCCAGCACCGCAGCCGTGGACTTACTGAATTCCAACATGCTTGACCATTCTTTCCAAAGGCATATGCATTTGGGGGCTGGAGTCTGGATACCCTTATATGTATTAGATGGTCAGCTGGTCTAGTAGAAATCGGGGTCGTGAAGTCAGCAGACATTTGTCTCTATTGACTCTTTAATTAGCAAATGCCTATTAATTTAATAAATATCAGTAAACGTTCTACTAAAAGAATTGCTTCTGTAACTTCTGAAATGTCAAGATGGCACAGATGTGACACTGCACTCATAGGTCATTATCATGTTGGTGAGGGTCCAAGCTTTGGCTTTCCTGCCAATCAGCTGTTTGAAGTGGCAGCAGCCCTCAGGTGATGTCACGTCCATTGGTCACATGACCTATCTGCAGCTGCCCCATTCAAGTGAATGGGACCAAGGTGCAATGCCAAGTACAGCCACAATGTACGGTGCTGTGCTTGGTGTGCTATTAAGAGGTTGCAGCCCCCATCCTGGTGCCATGGCCCCCTCAAATAACAGATTTGTTGGTGATGCCAGCATTCACATCATCACCAATCAGATATTTATTAAGATAGGCCATCAATACTTCTTAGATTCTTAGACAACCCCTTTAATTCAACCTATTGTAGTTTTTGTCTGAACTGTTTGTCTGGCATTTTCACATTAAAGGCACCTTTGGAGGCAATTTTTTTATGAATGCATGTTACTCATTTTTGGCTAAAAATCATATTTTCAATTGTTTTTTATTAAAAATATTGAGGCATTCTGTCACAAAGGGTTAACATGTTATCTAACTGTGTGACTGGTACTCTTACTTTTACTTTATGCTAGTCATCAAATTCCCCTTATCTCAAAACCAGTGTTTCCCAACCAGTGTGCCTCCAGCTGTTGCAAAACTACAACTCCCAGCATGCCTGCACAACCTTTAAATCATATTGGGCATGTGCACAAATACATGGCCGATTCTGAAAAACCCAGGAGATCACTATACAAGCCAAGTGCTCCCATCGGTTAGTGGCTGGATTTCATCGAAATGCTCAGATTTCTTTCTGCATTCTGAAAACACTCCGAAAACATATTGATATAGTCATTAGTGTCTTATGAAATTTGCTCTAGTATATGAGACGGGGAAATTAGTCTGTCTGACATTGACAGAGGAGAGCGATTACAGTCTGTATACGGTGCGGCAGAACATGACCCTATATGACGAATGACATCATGACGAATAAATATATCCATGTTCTCAGTATCCTGCTCCTACTTTTCCTCCACAATGTCATTTACTCCTAGTTAGGTGTAAGGCTAGTTTCACACCTGCGGCACAGCAATCCAGCAGGCTGTTCCGGCAGAGAACAGTCTGCCGGAGTTCTCTGGATCCAGGGTAAGCAGATAGTGCAGCAGGAATCCGGCTGCTCCCCAACATAAAAGCCGGGATGCAGACTGTCAAAAATTGCTACATGCAATTAATGTAATCTGGCCGATTCCCATTTTAGTCAATGGGGTCCGACAGGGAAGAGACACAATCCAGCTATACCAGATCCAGAGAACTCAGCAGGCTGTGCTCTGCTGTGTCAAAGTAGCCTACATTATTTTTATTGCATTTTCCCCAAATATTAATTTACAGTTAGTTAGCTCATAATGGTGTCATTGACCCCACCGATCCCCAAAATGCAGAATGTAGAAGTACTTTGTAGTCCGCTGGCTGTATTATCAGTGTATGATCTCTCTTGCAGGAATGTGTTTTGGTCAGTTTCATAAAACAGATGAGTAATCATGACACACGTTATAGAGAAAATTGACTAATTTCTTCCCAGTGACCCTTTTTCCTATAACTGTAGTAATTGTTTTACTAGGAAAGTTAAGGAAATGTAAGTATGACGCCATCTGAGAAATTGGAGCTAGGATATGATTGTCTCAAATGCAAATCATTTTCCTTTGCAATAAATTTGATTAATGAGGCTGATTGCTTGAAAATTGGTAAAATGGCTCAGGATGATGTCAAATTAGTATCTGCTTCTCTGGTTCCTAGCCGATCAATGTACAGCCTAGCCCAGTGATGGCTAACCTTGGCGCTCCAGCTGTGGTAAAACTACATCTCCCAAGATGCTCCCCTTGCTTGACTGCTCTCAGAACTCTGTAGAAATAAATAGAGCATGCTGGGAGTCGTAGTTTCACCACAGCTGGAGTGCCAAGGTTAGCCATCACTGTACCTAGCCCCTCTTGACATGGACATGTGATGCTCCAGCCAATCACTGGGCACAGGGGTGGTGACAATGATTGACTGCAGTGTCACATGTCTGTGTCAAGAGAGCCCAGAGAAGACCAGCACGGTGGAGTGTGAGAACGGGAGCAATAGAGAATTGTTAAAGTAAGTAGTGGCATCATTTTTTTTTGTTTTACAACTACAGCTTTTTTTCATTTCTTTAAATTGCAAGTGGCCAATCAAGCGCTTTAAGGTTCCCCCATAATGCACAAGTTGAAGCAATATTTGCTGTTGTGTCACATGTTATTGTTGGATGTAGCATATGGTATGAGATCCAGTAATAAAAAGCCCCTATTATTACACTGCACAATAATCCAGAAAATTCTCAGGAACAAGCATTTCATAGGAACACTCGCAGAAATACACGGAACATTGTATGAAAATTTGTGCGGAAAAGCCACATAAACTACACTGCCGTGTGCATGAACCTTTAAAGGGGTATTCCCATCTGAGACAATAGGGGCATATCGCTAGGATAAGCCCCATTGTCTGATAGCTGCGGGACCCATCTCTACACCAAGAACAGAGCGGGTAAGGTGGTGGCCGGGGAACCCCGATTTTCAGCGGGTTATTTTCAGCAGCCCCATAGAAATGAATGGAGGGCAGCTGCGCATGCACAGTGCACCCTCCACATTTTTAGGGCCTCCGTTCTCAGTGTAGGTACTGGTCCCAGCGGTGGGACCTGCACCTATCAGACAATGGGGGCATATTCTAGCGATATGCCCCCCATTGTCTGAGATGGGAAAACCCCTTTAAGGGTATGTTTTCACAGGGTAGATATTCTGCAGGTTTGCAAGCGAAAAATCCAGTGCGTTACAGAAGCAGCAAAGCGGAGAAGATTTTGCTAGAACTCGTCCACACACAGAAATAGATCTGTGGTGAGCATTTAAAATCCACAGCTTAATTTGCCGTAAGTTGCAGATCTTCCCAGCAGATTTATCCATTTGCGATGCATAGGGGATGAGACCCCACAGCCAAATCCACAACCGACCCGCGTGTAACTTGTGCATTTTGCCACAGATTTTATTTCTTCCACTGAAATTACATCCCACTTACATACACCCATGGCTTCAACCATTTGCAGAGGAATTTGTAAAGTTATGTAAAATCCGTGTACAAATACCACGTGTGTCCATGTTCCTCCGAAATTGTTTGGCAGAGCCCTCTCCCTAGCAATGATATTTAGAGTCGGTCATTAATAGGGAAGTACGTGTCCGTCTGATGTGGAAATGTTTTGCTTTGTTAGATACTTGATTTATTGTAATCCGTCTGGTTTCCCACTTACTCGGGTTTTGTTTTCTGTAACTTGGAGAAGTGACCTCAGAATTGCTTGCCTTTATTAATAATGGTTTCACTTCGATCAGGAATTGGCCGCTCGTTTATAAGAACTAGAAATACGTTCAAAGTCCATGTGCATTTGATGATTGCAGTTATCATTCCTTTTGCAAGGAGATGCCAGTTTTTAAGGTCTTGTTTTTAGCAATTTTTTATTTTTTTGTTTTAGAAAAGTTTATGAGGAGAATATTTACAGCATTTCTGATTCACATCTTAGGCCGTTTTCACATTAAATTTTTTGTTTACACTCCCTTGGTCTCTGTCCGGCCTGTACTGGCATTATACCACGTAAAAAGGTATATAAAAGAGTAGTAGTTTACCCATTTCTATGGGATGGAGACCAGTTAAAAAGTGTATTCCATGCTGCTGTATGAATGTTGTTAACATGGTGGCCTATGGGTGACGAGTACCACTGTTATGGCATCTATCACGGGCTTTAGTTAAATGTATATTTCATGAGTTTTTCCCAACATATCAGTTAAACATATGCATTATAGCACTGGGGTGACAGAAGCAACTACAGATAGGTGTCCACAACAGCCTCCATTTAATGCATATGATGGAAACCTGATGATTTCCTGATGTATACATTAAATCAATGCTACAAAAAAATGTAGCAAAGCTGAAATATAATTAAGAACTCTCTGCTCTAGACATTAGAGGAGGAAGAATGGAGGTTCCCTTTATTAAAGTGGTTTTCCATGGAGAAACTTAAAATACAGGCCAAACAATATTAAAAATAAAAAAGAAGCATTACTCACCTCCACGGATCCCATGTTACACCTGATTTGGTACTGCTTTCCTTTTCCTGTCCTGGACAGCAGTTCCAAGGAAGGCCCATTCAGTCAATCACTGTCCAGGTCACCGCTAAGAATTGGCTCTCTTAGTATTTCTGGCATGTTAGTTAGTGAAGGAAGTGGTGAAAAATGAGGACTAGAGATGGAGGTAAATGCTTCTTTGTTTCTTTTAACTGGTCCTTTTTTGGGGAGGTGTATAGTTC
This sequence comes from Bufo gargarizans, assembly GCF_014858855.1. Taxonomy (NCBI): domain Eukaryota; kingdom Metazoa; phylum Chordata; class Amphibia; order Anura; family Bufonidae; genus Bufo; species Bufo gargarizans. The sequence goes on along the minus strand of NC_058087.1, from coordinate 152,568,625 downwards.
AATGCTAATCTGCCTTTCTGCTTGCGTTTTTTGACTTGGGGCCATGCAGAAAAACGTGCAGTCATGTACGACACGTTTTATTGCCACCACCCGTTCATTTCAATGGAAGATTTAGCACTGATTCCGCTCCAAGATAGGGCATCCTGCCTGTATATTCTTTCTTGCTTTTTTTCTATCTACATGGTTTTCCAAGTGTTTTGAGGCATTTTTTGCCGCACCAAAATCAGCACCAAAAAACTTAGCATGAAGGTGCCCAACTCATATCTGCTTAGGGTATGTGACAAGTTAGCTTCCTGAACCAGATGATTGTGGACGAAAAACATTTTCAACCAGCAAGTGGCCAATTCAGCAGCCACGCTCAGCTCATCTAAATGTGCATGCTAAAATCTATAGCGGAATGGGATTTCCGATAACTTTACTCTGTTTCCCCCAAAACAATCAGATTGTCTGTGGATTGCCCCAAAAACATTTAGGAAGTCATTTATTAAGACTGGCATTTTAAACGCTGATCTTAATACCCCTTTAGCAGGCAGTGGACGCACCAAAGTTATGTAGAGGCACTGGCCTTTACATAACTTCAGTGTATACACCGCCCATCTAAATATACACCAGCTGCCTTGTTGGAGTAGATTTAGACAATTTTCTATGCTTAAAACAGGCATAGAAAATAATAAATGAGATGGGTCTGCTGGACGTCCCCCTCCCTGCCCTTGCCACACCCCCTTTTTAGACCTGGCGTGAGCAGAGGGAAAGTCGCAGATTGCGTCACAAATAACCTTTACGCCTCAGTCTACGACAGTTGTACACCAAAAAGTGGCGTATATCTGTTTGTAAATGACCCCCATAATGCCTATGATTAATCAATAGCGTTCCACTGTCTTACTTTATAAATGTGGGACAGTGTATAAAGGTGTAGAGGTATGTCAGGAAACTTAAAATGCGCTTCACTTGAATACGTCCACATCGCAATACCATACATAACCCATGCACAAGAGTGGCACTGTTTTGGTGGCAAAAAACTTATATTTTTTTTTATTTTATAACTTTTATCGGTTACAACTTCTGCAGATGAACCATTGATTGCAATTTTTCTCACCTACTTTCCAGCTCTTTTAGATCTACCAGTCCAGCCATCGAAAGAAGTGATGGGTTTTGGACACAGCTCTTCATCAGCTCAGCACCTGCCCTTCCGGTTTTATGAACAGTCTCGCCGCGCTGGGAGTGACGTCACTGTACAACGCTCTGTCTTTGCGTCCGTCGACAAGGTACCAGGTATGGTCAGAAGAACAACATCTAGTTTCATGGCTTAAATAAAAACTGGATTGGTAGTTGGTTGTAGTTCTACTTTATTTGCCTTGACCTCCTCTCTTCCATTAGTATAAAATCTTCATAACCTGGTCATGACCCTGGTCATCAGTGGTGTTGGCCCTTGGGTCATTTTACTGTAGAACTTTGTATTACTCCAGTTATTGTATGCATGATCGGGGCCTTCTGTCAGTATAAAAGGGGTCATGCAGGAGACGAGATGCAGGCAAACTTTGATGAGGGCTTAGCACTTGTACGAGCGCCACAACCCTTCAAACAGCAGATCGGCGGGGTGCAGGGAATCGGAAACCTTACAAGCTTATATTGATGACCTACCAGAAGGTACTGTAGGTCATCGGTATTTTGCCACTGCCCAACCCCTTTGACAACTTATTGTTCCTGCTTGTAAAAGGAGCAGATATTTATGGGACCGCGTGTCTATGTACTTTTCTAATATACGTGTAGGCATTTCTATTTCAGTTGTGTTGGAGTGTAAAGCGGTCTTATTTTATCTGTTGTATGTGTTACTGTCTACTCCTGTGTTATCAGAGCAAAAATGGAGCCAACAGGATGTGGAGTTAAAATAATTACATCACTGAAAATCCCTGGCATGTCTCCAAGTATGTGGTGAGAGATGACCTCGTGTGCGTCTGACTTGTATCTCCCCCAGCGTTCCTGGAGAAATGAAAAGCAATGGTAGAAAATTCTCCTTTATGTGGCTGCTAGATTTGTAAACCTTTCTGAGAAGATCTGATTTACTAAAGAGCCACAGAAGCAACAGAGAACTTTCCCGGATTGATCTTATGCAGACGCAACAGATTCTGTAGTCGGTGGCCTAGGAAAAGCTGTAAGAAGGCTGTGGCACTCACAGGAGCGCCAGTGCATTCTTAAACAGCTGATTGTGGGGTCCCAGGTGTCAGACCCCCACCGATCAGGATACTGTAGGTCATCAGTAGTAAAATCTCAGAAAACCCCTTTGAGACTATTTAGCTGCAAAGTCCGAACATAATAAAACCTCACTTCACTGCTGGGTTTTACTCCCATACATTGGCCGATATACGTAACGATGCAGCGGTGCCCCACCTCTGCCAGTAATTGGCTGTACAGACATTTCCTCTGTGTTGGAAGTGACCAAGAAACGGGGACCAGCGAGGGCCCAGTGAGTGGCAGAAGGAGATCAGTAGGTAGTCTGTGAGGGGAGTATCCCCTTTTTTATTTTCTTATTCCATTCTGACCCCTTTTTAAAACCAAATATCAGCTGAGCTTTTTCTGCCTTCTTGATGACCTATGTTGTGGAAAAATGTATTGTTCGCCGTATGGTCGCCATCTATCCTATGGAGATGCGCAGATTAATTTGCGTTCCCATCAGCGCAGAGATTTTCGCACGATGGTCTGGTCGTCCCGACCTGTAGCTGATTTGTGCCCGGCCTGGTATTACTGCAGGATACCAGTGTCATGGCGCCGGGTGAGGCGGGAGGAATGGGGACCGTCGAGCGAGGGTTTCTTCATCCACGAGGATAAGCGCGGCAAAGGAAAGGGCGCGAATAAGTGTGCGAACTTCGCGCGATCATTCACATCTTCGCCAGCCAATCACTTCATACCATAACCTGTCTCCTCATTGGTCATGATTGTAAGACCGCCTTCCAGCCAATCACTTCATACCATAACCTGTCTCCTCATTGGTCATGATTGTAAGACCGCCTCCCATCTTCTGGTATAAATAAACCACGCCTAGCCGTTGGAAGCGGGCACATTGTTGGAACCTACATGAGAACGTCTCTGTGATGTTATTTTGGAGGAATTGCGCACACATCGACGAACACTACACCAAGGATTTCCCGATTGTACTTCTGGCGGTTGTTTTCGGTTGTGAGAACGAGACAAAGGAGCACACGGCGACATCACCTATTACTAGGATATTCCAGCACTTTGTTGGTGGGCGTCTGACCTCTTGGACCCTGGCTGTTCCTGAGGATAAAGGAAAATGTAGCGTTACATCCCCTTTGCCGTTTTTCATCTACACTGGGTGGCTGGAGCCGTCACTGTGCTAAACAAGCGCTGCTTCCCCTTAATTCTCAGGATCAGTAAGTTGGATCTTCACTGATCAGGAAGTGAAGGTAGATTTTCTCGATATGTCATCACTTTCTTGAATTTGAATAACCCTTTAAAGAATGATGCAATTTATTACGTATTTTACTTGTTTACTTCCTTGTGAGCACATTGCCAGAATTTATTCTGTGGCTTTTTAACTTTCCTCTGTGGCTTGTGGGACTTTTATTTTTTTGTTACCTAAAATTTGTTTACTCTTCATTACCCAGCACCCTAGTGATTTCCCAACAGCAAAGAGCAGGATCACATACCAGTTCTGTGGCCCTGCACAAGGTTAACCATAAAAATGTACAGTCATGAGAAAAAGAAAAGCTCACCCTCTTTAAATTCTATGGTTTTTACATATAAGGGCATTAAGAAAAATCTAGTCCTTAGAAGGTCTTAAAATGTACTCGGCACTGTACTCGCTATCTCCAATGCTCCCATAGAAATGAATAGAGATGAGTTGCGCATTTCTGAGGGGTTTCAGGGGGTTCCACAGAGTAGGGGATAATGTTCTCTAAACGCAATACTCATTTAAAGGAAATGTCACCAAAAATGTTATCTGCCAGTTAAAACCAGATAGTGACACACACATTCTTTTTTTTCTAATCAGTTTTTATTTTTTGATTGTAGATTTATTTATTCTATTTCCTGAAGATGTTTATGGGGGCGGCCATCTTGTTTGAGCAGTTTTTTACAACATTTACACAGCATACATTTTTTTATTTACGGCAGCCACATCGGCCATAGACACAGTAGTCAGGAAGGGACCTCATTGACTTCTATGGGAGCGTTTTCTAGGCCGCTCTGTGACCTGTGCAGAGCTCATTGTACAAGGAAAGAAGAGAGAGGCTGTGACAATCATCTATTGTGAATGGTGGATCCTGTCTTATCTATACACAGAGGTGATATCATTACAGGCAGGATTAGAATAATATATAACTGCAGTAAAGCGATCTCTACAGACCAAGAAGTGGTGCCTGTTATAAGACTTCGTGGCCAGTGGGAAAACTGCAGGATTTTATGGTTTTTGTTTAAATATAGATATTGACATGGAAAAGTAAAAATAACATCACCAAAAATTCTTTCAAAATATGTTAAACATAAAAATTTCATTTAAACAATAGGTCATTTTCTGATGACACATTCCCTTTAAAGGGAACCTGTTACCGGGATTTTGTGTATAGAGCTGAGGGCATGGGTGCAATACCCAGTCCCCATAGCTCTGTGTGCTTTTATTGTGTAAAAAAAAAACAATTTGATACATTTGCAAATTAACCTGAGATCAGTCAGAGCTTGAAAATATGACTCTTCTCTGGTCACACAAGTAAGATATGACTCTTTTATGTTACTTTGCATAAAAGGCGGGAAGTACAAAAATGCATAATACTTATTGAATTTGTCTGCAAATGAAATTAAAAGTGTAATTTATATTTTTAGGGCAAAACAATAAACATTTAGAAACGCTCAGTGAGGGTAGCATAATAGAGGTAATGGATTCCCTTTAAAGAGGACCTTTCACTAGAATAAAACATCTAAACTAACTATACAGACATGGAGAGCGGCACCCAGGTATCTCCCTGCACTTACTGTTATACCTGGGCGCCGCTTCGTTCAGAGCGGCGCCCAGGTATAACAGTAAGTGCAGGGGGATCCCTGGGCGCCGCTCTACATGTCTGTATAGTTAGTTTAGAAGTTTTATTCTAGTGAAAGGTCCTCTTTAAGTTGGCTGCCATGTTCTTTTTAGAAAGAAGAGGCTTTCTCCTGGCAAACCATTTATGCTTGTTCAGATTGTTTCTCATGAGCTTTTTGTAGATTCCTTGTGCATTGGACAGTCAGACCGTGGGATGAATTTGCTGGGGCTGCCACTCGTGGAATGATTGTCAACAGTCTTACATGTTTTTTACTTGTGAATAATCTTACTCACTTTAGAATGATGGACTTCACATTTTTGGAATCGGCCTTATAACCCTTTCCAGAATGATGGACATCAACAATTGCTTCTCCTAGATCATTTCTGATGGCTTGCCTCCTTGGCAGTATGTTAGCACATGCTTGAATGCTCCAGACCAGCAACTGCCAAAAGTTCTGCTTTCATAGAGGTGGGCACACTTGCTGATGATCAGTTAATGAAGGGCATTTGATTAGCAGTACCTGGCTGCTACTTAACCTCTTAATAACTATAGAAGCGGTAACAGAGTACTCCATTTTTCATCCGCGGGCTCTGCATTTTTGCCTAGTTTTTGTTAAATAAATAATTGCACTGTGAAATTTGTCATTTATTCTTCATCTGAGCTTGTTGTTACTTAAAGGGGTTATCCAAGTTCTCAAACAGCCCCCCCCCCCCTCCATGTGCCAGGCCCCTCACAGGTAATATACTTACCCTGCTCCCAGCGGCGCTCCTGGTCCCCGCACCGCCGCACCTGCTTCTCCCTGTGCACAGATGAAAACATACAGTGTCCAGGGGGGGGGGGAGAGCCAATGGCAGGCGGGGACGAGCTAGCATCGCAGGTGACACTAGGGAGGCTCGTCCCCTTCTCAGTCTGCCATTGTCTGACCAGGAGCGGCCCGGGCTAAGTTTATTACCTGTGAGGGTCCTGGCACATGGGGGGGGGGGGGGGGGGGCTGTTTGAGAACTTGGATAACCCCCTTTAATTTTAAGACCTTCTAAGGACCAGATGTTTTCTTTCTCATTATGTCCTCATACATATAACTATAGAATTCCAAGAGGGGGTACTTGTCATGGCTGAGGATGGGGGAAACCCTCAGCCGTGCGATGCCAGAAGATGTTAGTGGGTGCTCGGCCAGAACAACAGAATTAGGGAGCAGGTCACCTCCTAGCGCATCCCTAATCTGACCCTGACTCCTAGCTGTATGAGCCAACCTTGATGGTAGGAGGGCTCATACACCGGAACCTAGGGTCCCTACTGACCCTCCGACAGATCCCTTAGCTAGAAGCTGGGTAGACAACCTGTTCCTCCTGGACGCAGAGAAACAGGAGTCTAAAGTGGCCAAGCTACATAGAAAGAGGAACCTAAACAACTTATGGCAATGGCAGGTAAATGCAAAAAATAACACCTACCTGCCACAGACACAAAGCCTGGAACCCATGTGCAAGTGCTGCTGTCCACACCAAACATAAACGGACACAGCACACACCACACATCATACAGGAACCCAGGACCATAAGCTGCAATAGAGAAGCATACAAAAGACACACCTTCATAACATCGTGTATAACATAAACTTATACATAAACTTAAACTTATGACCACAAGGGTGGCCCCCACTGGCAGATGGTATATAAGTAGGAGGATGACTCCAGCAGACCATGGCTGAAGTACCCCTCTGACTACTGCTCTCAGCAGAGGCTAAGGGCCGTTTCACACGAGCGGATGCCGTGCGTGGCATCCGCTCCGTGAAAGAGTGCCAAGACCCGCTGCAGACTGCAGAGGCACGGAGTATTAACATGACTGCTAATGCTCCGTGCCTCTTTGTGATCGCTTTACTACGAAATCACAGTTGTCACTGTGATTTCGTAGTAAAGCGATCACAGAGAGGCACGGAGCATTAGCAGTCATGTTAATACTCCGTGCCTCTGCAGTCTGCAGCGGGTCTTGGCACTCTTTCACGGAGCGGATGCCACGCACGGCATCCGCTCGTGTGAAACGGCCCTAAATAGCCCATGTAGCCACACCCAGTGTTCACACACAGAAGGGAGTTAACCCTTCCTATACCAGGCATGGAGGAAAGCTACTGAAAAGGGAGGTGTGCAAACAACATCACACAAATAAACCCTGTGCACACCAAACAGGGAAAGTGCAGACAAACATAAGTTGCCAGCGGCAACCGCATGCTGTGACAGTGAGCGCCTAGCAACCGCTCAGGCCGCTCCACTGCCAACAACCTTATGTTGCCAGAGGCAACCAATCCAAAGCCCTCACCTCTGGTTGAAAACATAGACCAAAACCGCTGACAACCGCATGCGACCAAAGAGTCACGACCATAACCATGGTCGTGACAGTACTTTGTTTTTCTCATGACTGGTAGGTGGTTCCACACACAGCTCTTGAAAAATGCTGTGTGAAAACTGCCCTTTGAATCTGTCCTACCAATGCGTGGATATATCATCTGTTCTGTTTAATTTGGGGAGGACGAGCGGACAAATACTTCATTTATGCTGTAAATTTCATTTTTAAAGGAAAACGATTACAGGCCGTTTAGACTTTTTGGAGCCGTTTATTTTCTTCACTTCAATTATATTTTCTAGAAGTGCCATATAGGGAGTTTTCAAGCAAATCAGTGACAGAAGACCGTGCATTCCTCCCAGTATTGAAATTCTCATAGTTTACTACAATTTCAGTTGTTGTGTTTTTGTAATATGGTATTATATAGATTTTTCCCAACTTAAAGGGGTTATGCCATGATTGACGTGAAAAATGAAAATCAGACATCGTATGCTACATAACAATCTCTTTCTAGCAAAGCTAGAACCAGCCCTGTACCTCATATGGATCCAGAGCTTACCCTTATCCATTGCTCTGCTAGATTCTCTTCAGGCTGGCAACTTGGGGTGTGCCCTTTCTGCTGCAGCTCTCTTCCTGCCTCTAACAGTAGATATGGCTGGTGGCAATTGCAAGCTGGAACTTAGCATGTTTGTCCACCTCAGTGTGTGAACGTTCACATACATGAAATATAGAAAATATCTCACAACTGCAGCATTTTTGTAACAGAAAGTAAATTAGAACAATAACTTATTTTTCATGCTGAATTATATTAAAATGACATCGGATGACGGCACAACCTCTTTACGCCCTTATCAGTATACTGGTACACATGGTAATAGTAGATATTTGTGTTTGCCTCATGCATTGGAAATTGTGTGGTCTTTTCTAAAAGCTATGGCTAATGTAAAGGTTTTGGATTTTGACATAAACTAGAATCTAATTTTATGTTTTTACATCACATTTTTTCTTCTCTGAACAATCCCATATTCATCCTCTATAAACTTCTGTTAAAATAACTTTCCAGTTTTCATTTTTCTAAACCACAGTCCCTGTGAGACATCAGATGGTGGTTGCCAAATCTCGATATGGGAATGGTTTATTCATAGTCTAATTCGAAGGAAATAAAAGCTATCTGTGATCACAGAGAGTAATCCATTTCCAACATATATGCTTTTTTGACCTTAGGTCTTCTATATCGGCCAGTACAACAATGCGCTGATTGGTAATGCATTGTAGACGTTGTGTTACTGCCATAGGGTGATCTGTTGCTGCATGATTTCCATAGGCTTTTAATTTGTAGCCATTTTGTATTTTTATTTTTGAGAATAGAGGCCAATAATGGAGGAATGAAGGAACATTCTTAAATGAAGGAACGTTCTTAAAAAAACTAACAAAAAAAAAACACGTAAATGATAACTCAGATTTAATTTGTGATCAGAATCTCTGTAGAACACAGCAGAATAATTGACGCTATATAACCAACATGGATTGTTCTCACTACACTAAGGAGTGTTCTTATCATAAATAGTTGCCAGTGGGGTCCGGGGGGCTTAAAAACATGAAAGAAGAGATACTTCCATTGATCCTTCACAACATGCGGGAAATGCCTTGAAATACCTTCTCATCCAATGGCTGGCCGAGGCTAGTCTCTACTGTGGTCAGTGATGTTTCTGCCCACCTTTTTTAATTTTTTTACCTGCAAAATCCCTTTTTTTATTTTTTTTATTTAGGGAAAGTAACGTAACAAGGTACATGCAAAGTAGCTTGGGTGTCTAGCAAGACGCTGTAAGTGATAGAGATGTTATACATTCTGACAATACATATGACATTGGTAGGGATGGTAAATAAGACGTATCCACAAGCTTACAGTGAAATATGTATACAATCTGTTGTAGAATATGATTCATAGCTCCCTAAGATTTGAGGTAAGATATTAAGTGATTTGCGAGTTAGAGTAAAAATATGCATATTATACCATACGCGTTATTATAGGTACATAGATACAACTTGTAAGGTTAGGTAGAGTGTCTAAATTCCTGCCATAGTCGCCATTGTTTTAGGAACTTTTGGTGGTTGCGGGCTACCCAAGAGGAAAGTTCCTCAAAGCGGAATAGTTGGTCAATTTTCTGCTGCAAAATCCCTTTAAAGGGAGTCTGTCATCAACAAAAGCAGTTTTAAACTGGGCAGAATCTGCACTTGGGTAGCCTACCTACCGTAGTATTATAATCATATGTGTTTTATCCAATACTACAATAACTGTTTTTATTAAAGCGGTTGGACCATCTCGTACATTGGAGGCATATCGCTAGAATATGCCCCCATTGTCTCTCCCTGTGCTTCCTTCTACTGCTTGATTGACAGGGCCATGTACGGTGAAGCTGTGTCCCAGTGCCCCCAAAATTGTCCATTTTGACCAACTTTATTCTTAAGTGTATTGGTACCTTGTTTTATGGGCATTGAGTCTACCTAACAGCTGATGCAAGTATATTTCTGTATAAAAAGTAAATAACATATAGTATACATCATAAATCGATATTCACTTTATTTTATATGATGGCAAAAAACGAAGCTAAGTAGTCAGTATAGGGCCAAACTATGGCTCCAGCAGCATAACTATGAGTCCACGGTATTCTTTAGCCTCCTTTTCACTGCATAGTATCGGCTTTACCTTACTCTAATCAGTTTGGTAAAAAGGTAGTTTGTTTTCCACCACAGTGTATGTCACCCCCTCAATGTAGCAGGTTGCAATGTAGTGATGAGTCCCTCTCACTAATCACTAGTCAGCAGTGTGGTCATTGACTTATGTAGTATAAGCTTGGCTCGCTTGGAACCTCCTCAGATTTGGCAACGTACCAGGTGCTATTTTCAATTTGGTGTAAAAACGAAAAAATGGTGTAGAGTTGGGTAAAGTCACGCCGGTTCCATGCAGTGGAAAAGGCGCTTTCGCCCCTTTTTTTGCCAACGGGCTGATGGCAGAGGGGATACTATAAAATATATACTGTGTATATGTATATGTGTGTGTGTGTATATATATATATATATATATATATATATACACAGTTGTGTTCAAAATTATTCAACCCCCAATGCTGTAAAGGGTTTTAGGGAATTTAGTGTACATTTGTAACTGTGTTCAAAATGAAATCTTACAAGGACTTTTTAAAGAACCAAATGCAACTAAAATGACATCAATTGTTTTTGTAATACAGTATTAAATGTTTTTTTTTGTGATTTCTTCATTGACACAATTATTCAACCCCTTAAAGACTACCACTCTTAAGAACAGAGGTTCCTTTAAGTGTTTTCACATTGAAAAGACCTGTGGATGTCAAGGATCAGCAATCAAGCATAATAAGCACCAATTAGGCAGATTTAAAAGGACTGTGATACTCCGCTCCTTCTAGACATTTACTGGTGTGTTTACAAACATGGTGAAGTCAAGAGAATGGTCCAGGAAGACAAGAGAAGAGGTGATTTCTCTTCACAGGAAGGGCAATGGCTATAAGAAGATTGCAAAGATGTTAAACATACCAAGAGACACCATAGGAAGCATCGTTCGCAAATTCAAGGCAAAGGGCACTGTTGAAACGCTACCTGGTCGTGGCAGAAAGAAGATGCTGACTTCGACTGCTGTGCTCTGCCTGAAGCGCAAAGTGGAGAAAAGTCCCCGTGTGACTGCTGAGGAACTGAAAAAAGATGTGTCAGATGTGGGTACTGAAGTTTCAGCTCAGACAATAAGGCGCACACTGCGTAATGAAGGCCTCCATGCCAGAACTCCCTGGCATACCCCCTTGCTGTCTCCAAAGAATAAGAAGTGTGGACTGCAGTATGCCAAAAGTCATGTGGACAAACCACAAAAGTTTTGGGATAGTGTTCTGTGGACTGATGAAACAAAATTAGAACTGTTTGGGCCCATAGATCAACGCTATGTTTGGAGGAGGAAGAACAAGGCCTATGAAGAAAAGAACACCTTGCCTACTGTGAAGCATGGCGGGGGGGGGGGGGGGTGTCAATCATGCTTTGGGGCTGTTTTGCTTCTACAGGTACAGGGAAGCTTTAGCATGTGCAAGGTACCATGAATTCTCTTCAGTACCAGGAGATATTGGATGAAAATGTGATGCAGTCCGTCACAAACCTGAGGCTTGGGAGACGTTGGACCTTTCAACAGGACAATGATCCCAAGCATACCTCCAAGTCCACTAGAGCATGGTTGCAGATTAAAGGCTGGAACATCTTGAAGTGGCCATCGCAGTCACCAGACTTAAATCCGATTGAGAACCTCTGGTGGGACTTAAAGAAAGCAGTTGCAGCGCGCAAGCCTAAGAATGTTACTGAACTGGAGGCTTTTGCCCATGAAGAATGGGCGAAGATACCTGTAGATCGCTGCAAGACACTTGTGTCAAGCTATGCTTCACGTTTAAAAGCTGTTATAACTGGAAAAGGATGTTGTACTAAGTACTAAGATTGAATGTCACTTGGGGGTTGAATAAAACTGATAATGATGTGAGCACAGAAAAGACATTTGTGGTTATTTCATTATAAATGTTATATTTGTCTGACTTACAAGTGCCTCTTTGATTTAATTGTAAACAAGATGACTGAAATGATCAAAATCAATGTCAAACTGGCCAAAACACTCAATTTCAGTGGGGGTTGAATAATTTTGAACACACACATATATATATATATATATAATATATATATATATATATATATATATATATATACAGTTGCAAGAAAAAGTATGTGAACCCTTTGGAATGATATGGATTTCTGCACAAATTGGTCATAAAATGTGATCTGATCTTCATCTAAGTCACAACAATAGACAATCACAGTCTGATTAAACTAATAACACACAAAGAATTAAATGTTACCATGTTTTTATTGAACGCATCATGTAAACATTCACAGTGCAGATGAAAAAGTATGTGAACCCATGGATATAATAACTGGTTGAACCTCCTTTGGCAGCAATAACTTCAATCAAACGTTTCCTGTAGTTGCAGATCAGACGTGCACAACGATCGGGAGTAATTCTTGACCATTCCTCTTTACAGAACTGTTTCAGTTCAGCAATATTCTTGGGATGTCTGGTGTAAATCGCTTTCTTGAGGTCATGCCACAGCATCTCAATCGGGTTGAGGTCAGGACTCTGACTGGGCCACTCCAGAAGGCGTATTTTCTTCTGTTTAAGCCATTCTGCTGTTGATTTACTTCTATGCTTTGGGTCGTTGTCCTGTTGCAACACCCATCTTCTGTTGAGCTTTAGCTGGTGGACAGATGGCCTTAAGTTCTCCTGCAAAATGTCTTGATAAACTTGGGAATTCCTTTTTCCTTCGATGATGGCAATCCAGCCACAAACCATGATGCCCCCACCACCATACTTCACAGTTGGGATGAGGGTTTGATGTTGGTGTGCTGTGCCTCTTTTTCTCCACACATAGTGTTGTGTGTTTCTTCCAAACAGCTCAACTTTGGTTTCATCTGTCCACAGAATATTTTGCCAGTACTGCTGTGGAGCATCCAGGTGCTCTTGTGCAAACTGTAAATGTGCAGCAATGTTTTTTTGGGACAGCAGTGGCTTCTTCTGTGGTATCCTCCCATGAAACCCATTTTTGTTTAGTGTTTTACATATTGTAGATTAGCTAACAGGGATGTTAGCATATGCCAGAGACTTTTGTAAGTCTTTAGCTGACACTCTAGGATTTTTCTTCACCTTATTGAGCAGTCTGCGCTGTGCTCCTGCAGTCATCTTTACAGGACGGCCACTCCTAGGGAGAGTAGCAGCAGTGCTGAACTTTCCCAATTTATAGACAATTTGTCTTAACGTGGACTGATGAACAGCAAGGCTTTCGGAGATACTTTTATAACCCTTTCCAGCTTTATGCAAGTCAACAATTCTTAATCGTATGTCTTCTGAGAGCTCTTTTGTGCGAGGCATCATTCACATCGGGCAGCCCATAATAGAATTGCCTATTCTTGTTCACAAAACAGACAAGAATAGGACATATTCTATATTTATTTTAATTTTTTGGTGGGGCAACGGGACGGAGCAACGGATGTGGACAGCACGGCTTGGATGTGGACCCAAACATGGTTGTGTGCATGAGCCCTAAGTCTGTGGACGTTAGCGAAACACGCTGTGCCATGTATGCATGAGAAAGGCGTATGCCCGTCCATATTCACTCTTTCAACGCATATTAGAAGGTAGTTTAAAAATCTACTTATGGTTGACTAGAGACTATGCAAAACATCCAGATAACACATATGGTTAACGCCTGTATGTTACTTAGGTTGGCAATATTAAATTAATGGAATATCCACTTCCAGTTCTGCTGAGCTGTATTTAAAGCAAGCCAAAAATCCATATTAAAATAGTTTACTTTTCTGTATCCAGCGACCAAACATTATGGCTTCTCAACCAAAATAAATGGTTATTAGTACCTGTCTTAAATTCTCATGGGTCAAGTTAATTAGAAATTAGCTGCTCTGCTCAGATATTGTGGCTAAGAAATCTTTACTTTCTCATTGATTTTTCTTAACTTCCGATAATAATGGTGGTTTTTTCAACGCATGATTTATTGTTATTGTATATTTAAAACACCCAGCTGCCCCCAATCCCTTCACTTTCCTGGAACCATGCTCTAAAATATTTTTTTATTGCTTTGTAATGTTTCCATTAATTAAATGCTTTGAGATCCTATTTTGTGCTTTGATGGTAAACAGGAAAAATGGGGAAAAGGGTAAACAAAGGCATGCGATACTTCTAGAGGGGTGACTGGGACAAAAAAAATAAAAATATTTTACATTTTTTAAATGTAATAATGGTCTATAATAGTCTATCTATTATATCTACTCTACCATCTGTCTTGAATAAATCTCAAATCTATTTAATAATCTGTCCACCTATCTACATATCATATCTTTCTACCCTGTAAATCAGTTTTGTATCTATCCCATATTTATGTAATAATCTGTCTATGACTTTGGTGTTTGTTTGTGCCACCTAGTATCTAGTCAGTCTCGCCGATCTCTTTAGTTTATTATTTTACTCGTCCTTAACCCTTCCTGCATCGGCCCCTCCACTTATTTAGGAAGGGGCCGTCGACCAGTTGTGAGCCGCTACTTGGGGTGGTTCGTGCATGTAGGTAGGGACAGTGGGACGGGGGAGTTTACTGATCTGTACTATGACACCATGGCTATGTTTATGTAGCATTTGTATACCACAGTATATGCATTAAAAGGCGCCTGAAACATACACTAGCCCAGATTTATGGATCCTATAAGTGAAGTAAACTTAGACAGGTTGTCTAGACCTGCAACAGATTCATCACAGTAGATCGCCTTAGATGATAAATGTGTTGCAGGGACAGACACTTTTCTCTGACTCTATACCAACTTTTGGTTGGCTTACTTTGAGACAGATTTTGGAGCCAGAATTGTGCATCTTAGGCTACATCGACTTTCTTTTGAATCTCAAACACTTTCTACTAAGCCTTTATGTCTTTTAAAGAATGTCAGAGAAAAAAGTGCAGAAACCCTAGATGCGCCAAATTCTTTCAATTTGCACCATTTTCCACCACTTTTTTGACAAATTTTTGGTGCAGATACATTCGTAAATCTGGTCCACTGAGTGTCTCCATAGTTTTCTGTTTTCCGGACAGATGTCTCAAACTAACCAGCAGTTGTATTTAGGTCTCTAAGAGGTGTACATCAATTTGTAAGGTCAGACTTCCCCTTTAATTATTTCACTTCTTCAAATTCAGTAAGGTATTCTGTATATCATAGGTCGTTAGCTCCACAGGCAGTAACAACTACACCTGCATATTACTGGAATGTACAGAAAATTGCCAAAATTATGGACTTTAGAGGGGCTGTTTACCATGACCTCCTGCGCCAGGGTGAGACCATTAGCCTTGGCACATTCATTATCATTTATGCCAGTTTACTGGCGTAAATAACAATTGAAAACTACTTGGTGCATGGACTTTTGGACTTTTTTTTACTAGGCCTGCATCTGTTCATAAATTAGCACTTTATATGGCAGTGAAAGGGCTATCAAAGCATAAAAGGCTAGTCTTTGATAAATGACTCCACCCGTCTCTGACTACACTTCATGTTCTGCAGCTTTTGATTAAAGCTGCACCATACAGACTTCTGCCCTGCATGTACTCTGTACTTAATAATGTGAATCGCCTGAGAATGACATTAAAGGAGAGCTCCCAGTATTATAAGGTGGAGTATGTGCAGGTTGCGGGAAGAGCAGGAGGTCTGTGCAGTATAGCCAATAACTACAAAGCAGGAAGTGATGTCATAGAGGGGGTAACTTGATGAAGCCATTTTGTTATTGCCTGTGGTATTAAAGACTTATCGTGAATTCAAAGGAAAGAAAATTGCTCTAGTATGTAAAGCCACTCTACTAGGATCAGTCTACTAATGCTGAACATTTCTAAGGGTTGCAGTTTTAAGAAAAGGGTCAATTTTTCATTTACAAAATTGTATTTTTGGATAAGTTATTGAGTATCTAGACCATTTAAAAGATATTTTTCTTTTGCAATTTTGTTTTTCATGTGGCTCTAGCTTAAAGGGGTTGTCCAGGATTTTACAAGTGATGGCCTATCCTGATGGGTGCGGTCTGACATCCCCCACTTCCGATGATCATCTGTTCTGCAGTAGCTCCTGTGCCTGAAATACACAGCTCTTGTCACTACAAGGTGAATGGAGCTGGGTAGCTCAGGTGGCAGAGCTAGGGCAACATATGACATATCCACGGATAGCTGACAAGCATCTAATCTTCTGACCACTGCGACCCCCAGCGATCACAAGAATGGGGTCCTGGAGTCCCTGGAGTGAAAAAAGTAATGAGCGCACATAAACATTGACTCTCCCTTCAACTCTGTGGGATTGCCAAAGAGAAGCTGAGTACAACACTTGGCTGTCTCCTGCAGTCCCATAGAGATGAATGGAATGGCAGCATTCATTGCAACCAATTCTCGTGATTGGTTGTGGTTTGAGCAATAGACCACTGATCAGATACTTATTCCCTATCCTGGGTGATATGTTTGTATGGTGGGACAATCCCATTAAAAGGTTTTATAATATTGGAGAAGTTATGTCTGGTGTTGCAGCTCGGCCCCATTCACTTGAACGAGGCCAAACTACAATACTAGACAGAAAATAATATTGGTGCTATTTCTGAAAGAAAGCAGCCATGTTTTTTTCCAATCTTATACAACCCCTTTAAATAGGTTATTTGCATGACTGATGTTGACTTCAAGGACACAAAAGCAATAAAATAGTCATTATCAGGTCTAACAAGTTTGGAGGATTTTATAGAACTATCACACAAAGGTCAGAAAAACAAACATTTTGAAGTTCCTAAGAAAAAGAAATTTGAGAAACAGAAGGGGAAATCGTAAAGCACGATCTGTGTTCCGGTGTTCTGTTTGTTTTTCCCTTCGAACATTTTAGTCCTTAGGATTTTATGTTTGGAAAGGCATTTGCACATACCTGCCTGAAACATGGCCTTCTAGAATTTCCCAGCATGAGTGAAAAAGCTGCAGCTTTTTGGTCTTTGTTTGATGGGTTGAAGACTGAGAATGTCATTTATGTCTTCACCAGCATCTGTTAACATATCAGGTGGTATTTTTGTGAAAGAGTCATATTTTTAGCATAAGTCCAAAGGTAAGGCTACATAAAATAATACCTTCAAGATGTATTAAGCTTTGTGATGTCCTAGTACTTGCATCTATGATTGTCTACGACGACAGAGCTGTCTGCTGAAGAACTAACATAATGGATCTCCACCCTACAGGGATGGTGTGTTTAAAGGGGTTTTCCAGGATTTTTATATTGATGGCCTGTCCACAGAATAGGCCATCAAATATCAGATCAGCGACACCCATCTTCAACACCAGTCAGCTCTTAGGGTGTAGCTCCACTACAGGAAATAGCCACTTGAACTACATAGCTCCATCCAATATGAGGTAGACGGAACTGATCACTGCTACTGCTTGCTGTTCACTTCCGTAACCAGCTCTGGAAGTAGGCACCAGACCTGTTCAGCGACTAATATGGGGTGTCAGACCCTTGCTGATCTGATATTTAATGGCCTATCTCAGAAAGTTTTTGGGGAAATCTGAAAGTGTTCAGTTTCCCCGCAGCGCCTGCACAGGGGAACTTAAACATTACACAGTAGCTATTCAAATCAATGCTTTGTCTGAATAATGCAGAATAGGACAGGTCCTCCACAGTGGGAGGCAATCTTTTTTAACTGATCTTCACTCTGCCTAACAAGTTTAGATCCTAAACAGAGGACTCTACTCCATCTATTAACTCACAACTGTAAAATGTTAGAATTGTATCACTATGATCATACTGATGAAGAACTGGAAACGTCCAAGATGACCCTTGAGCGCTGCATGCTTAGACATCATCAGGAAAACGGTCTCCTAAAGCAGCGGGTTCTGATGCTGCAAATTACCACACATGGAGCGTTGACCTTGCTAGATTTTAATTTTATCAAGTCAGGTGACAAAATCCTGTAAAATAAATACTTTTAACAATCACCGTTCAGAATGAGAAATGAAGATGTTTACTTTCAGAAGATCTTGCTTGCTTATTTATAGATGATGCTTGAGGCGAAGGCTCCACCAAGAACATGATTACGCTTGTAACTGCATTCCCTTCCTTGAAGTCACGTGACTGACTTCTCTGTCGCTCATAGCTTTTGTTAACTCTGTTATTTTCCTGTCAAAATATTGGACCTTATTGATCAAGCTGCAGAAGTGCCTTGTGTCGAAGCCCATGAATGATGCAAACTGTACACAAGGGATATTATAGCAATCAGCCTTTATAGGTATAGAGGCAATAGGACATCCTTGAGTTTTTACTCAAGGAAGTCAATGATGATATATATTTTCATGTTATCCTTTGTGTTAACAGGAAATAGAATCTTATTTTTAGTTTTGGGAAATCACAGTTAGGATCCATTCACACATCCGTAGTGTATTGCGGATCCGCAATACACCCGGCCGGCACCCCCATAGAGCTGCCTTTTCTTGTCCGCAATTAATGTGTGTTGTTTTACACTACCTACTACTAATGTCCTTTTGGGACTAATTACACCACTTTCACTGCACCTACCTACTTAACTAAGACTTAGCTTTTATTTCATATTGTTTAATAATTATGGTGTAGATAACTAATGTTAAAATTCTCAGTGATCACTGGCCATTTGTCTATCCCTTTAGATTACCCTGTCAGGACCGTCTTCTGACTGGGTTTGATACACACTTTCACTAACAGGCTGCGCGCTTGCCTGTATTTGTTATTTGTTGAGTGCAATTCATTTTATTTCAATGTAATGGCCTAATGAACAACTGCCATAAAATTCAGAGCCTCACGCTGCCCCCCGACATGTTTCGCCGTATCACGGTGTCTTCAGGGGTTAGGGCAGAGTGTACCCTGTACACTCTGCCCTAACCCCTGAAGACGCCGTGATACGGCGAAACATGTCGGGGGGCAGCGTGAGGCTCTGAATTTTATGGCAGTTGTTCATTAGGCCATTACAGAGAAATAAAATGAATTGCACTCAACAAATAACAAATACAGGCAAGCGCGCAGCCTGTTAGTGAAAGTGTGTATCAAACCCAGTCAGAAGACGGTCCTGACAGGGTAATCTAAAGGGATAGACAAATGGCCAGTGATCACTGAGAATTTTAACATTAGTTATCTACACCATAATTATTAAACAATATGAAATAAAAGCTAAGTCTTAGTTAAGTAGGTAGGTGCAGTGAAAGTGGTGTAATTAGTCCCAAAAGGACATTAGTAGTAGAAAGTGTTGATTAACACACCACATCTCTGTTCTTAAAGGGGAAGTACAGTTATTGTTGTTTTACACTACCAGCAAGGTGCTTGTGATTTTAAGAAATCCACATGCTGCAAGAACCAAAAAAAATTGGGAATTGACCTGTGGTGATTTTTTTTATCCACAGTATGTCTTTTTATACTGCACATTTTCACTACAGATTTCACCTTTCAATTTTTTCCCATTTTCCAATACAAGCTATGGTAAACTAAATGGTGCCTTTAGAAAATATAACTTGTCCCTCATGGATATGCGAATGGAAAATGTGAAAAGAGGAAAGGAAATGAAAACGCAAAATTGGCTTTGTCCTTAAAGGGAACCTGTCACCAGTTTTATGGTGTCCTAACTAAGAGCAACATAAATAAGTGACTGATTCTCTTAGCAAAATGCTGGGTCACTTTCTCTATTTGACCCAGTCAATCTGCCTGCATCTTGTATTGAAAAGCTCCAGCTGATAATAATGAGTCCTGAATATTTATGAGCTCCTGACTCTCCCCGCCCACCTGCTGCTGATTGACAGTTATTTTCCATATGAATCAGCAGCAGGTGGGCAGGGGAGTGGCGATAGCTCTGAATTAAATATACGCTGGACTCAGTGACATCACGCTGGACTCAAATCAGCTCATTAGCATGCGGCATCTTTGTGTGTATACTATGAGGTAACCATCTGTCACACCAGTAAGTGAATACATCTAAGGTACTTTTTAGTAGTTAATGATTGTATATAATTAGTTAGATTATAATCAAATATCCACATGACAGGTTTCCTTTAAGGGGTTAAGGATGCCCATACACATTCAGATTTTGATCAGGTCTTGTTCAGGGTTTTGATGAATTTTAGAAGCTGAAACTAGGGCCCCCATATATAATATTTTCCAACCTGTAGTATAAAATGCTGTCCCCCCAGTAATAAAATGCCCCCCTTCACCCCCCCCCCCACTACCCGTTTTTTCCTTTATTAGTGCTATAGAGATATGTGTATATATATTTTTTATTATTTTATTTTTTAAACACACACATTATACTCTCCTCTGTTTGTCTGCAATGCACACAACATATTTCTTCAGGCCACAGGGCGTTAGTTGATGCTTCCTGGCACAGGCAGTCGCGATGCCTGTGCTGGGTCATTGCGCCACCTGTGACATCGGGATGATGTCATCGCCACCACCTGTGCTGTTCTACTGCCCCATAGGCTTCAGGCCTAGCAGCCTGAGGACTATGGGACTAAACAGCGGGTTTGGGAGCCAGAGGCTGCCCCCTGTGGAAAGTGGCTGCACTGGAATGCTGTACATAACTTGACCTTTGGTGTGGATTTTCCCTTTTGTAATGCATAGTGTGAAATCGGCGCCATATCCATATTGTTTCCACACCGCATTTGTCAGCAGAGTGAGAGGCTCCTATGTCTTTAATTGTAATTGTATTCAAGGGGTAAGATTTGTAGTACTTCGGAAGTTCCTTTATCCTACTAGTAAGGCAATACCTTTTTCATCTGAAATATAGATTTGCATGTACAGTATGTCTGTTCTCTAGAACTGCTTTGCATGTATTGTGTGGTTGGAAGAGTTAACTTTATAGCCTTGTCATAATGTTTTAATCTCAAGTGCCGCCATTAATTACATAGTTAGACGAACCCTGGATTCTTTGTAATCATGTCACTTTTGAGAATAGACTGTTAGGGTTTCATTTAGCAATTACCAGGCAAAGATTTCCTTTTATACTATTAGAGTGTACCTAGAATCCAGCCAAGAACTTACCTCATCGCAATCTACATCTGTTTTTCCCTACTGTAACGCCACGTGACATCACGCTGTCCTTTGCACTTTGGTATGAGGCCAGTGTGTTTCATACACTTTCCTAAGTATTCATGACTGTTGCTTGTAGGGTTATCATTCACATTTATATCTATTGTGCCTTGCACTATAATGGTACCATTGCACTGGCGCACCTTACTACTCCCCCATAACAGCTGTTGTCCATTCTGCTTGATCAGAATAGAGTCGTCTTTTCTCAGTTTTTCTCAGTTCAAGAAGTTGAGAAAGCAGCTGTAGGCAGAGTTGTTTTATCAAGTCTCTACACCCTGCCTGCTGATGTGACAGTAGTACTTACCTTCTTATGTCCTTCCTTCAGTATGTACTTGAAGGGCATCTGTCAGCATATTTGTCCCTATGACACTGGCTGACCTGCTGCATGTACAATTGGCATCTGAAGACATCTGTGCTGGTCCCATGTTCATATGTTCCCGCATTGCTGAGAAAAATGATGTTTTAATATATGCAAATGAGCCCCTGAGAGCAATTAGGGTGTTGCTGTTACACCTAGAGGCTCTGCAGTCCCCTCTGCACTTTGATTGACAGGGCCAGGCATGATGACATTTACACTACCTGTCAGTGCCCACAGTATGAATAATGCCCTTGTGTAGTGTCCACACCAGTACACATTGTGCCAACAAATGAAAATAACTGGAGGCAGCAGGACCTGAAGCACCTAGTGTCATCATGTGATGTCATAACGCTGGGAGGGTCAGGTCCTGCCACCTACAATGTGGAGTGTTTCCGCAATTGCCTGTGTTGAGATGATAATTTATTTATTATTTTAACACCCTGCCTTCCGTACCACTCATGTACCCATGTTTTAACAGACCGTAGACGTTGCACTGTAACACAGGGCAATTAATGTCAATGGGGTCTGTCTGCCCATCAAAACAGGCAAAAATAGGACATGCCCTATATCCTGTTTTATGATGGCCGCTATTCACTGACCCCATAGACTGCAGTGTTTCTGAAAATGGCCGTGTAACTCCTGTTAACCACCTCCGGACCGCCTAACGCACATGTGCGTTCCGGAGGTGGCAGCGCTGCGCACAGTCACGCATATATGCGTCATCTCGCGAGACGCGAGATGACGCGACTATGCGCGAGCGCATGCGCAGTTCGCGACGGCATTTCGCACAGAGGTATTTCGTCAGCAACCTGCCAGCCAATGATCGCGGCTGGCAGGTTGCTGATTTTTAAAAAATCCAATCAAAGTGCCAGATATCAGATCATATTAGTAAATATGATCTGTTATATGGCTGCCTGCTCCTCTGCTGGTTCTTTTCGTCGGTTGGATCCAGCAGAGGAGCAGGCTTCACAGTGAGTACACCAAACACCACACTATAGCCCCTGATCACCCCCCCTGAACCCCAATTAACCCTTTGATCACCCCTTTGATCACCCCTGTCAATCACAAGTGAAAAGAAAAAAGTGATCAGTGCAAACTGTCACTTTTTTTTTTCACTGTTATTGACCGTTAGGTTTTAGGTATAGTTTAGGTCCCTTGGTTAGGTAGTTAGCGATCAGTTAGCGCCCAGCCCACCGCACCGCAGTCCGTTATTCGCTGATTAGCGTATCGCTAATCAGCATTTGTACTTTTATAGTATCTGGAAGTGATCAAAACTGATCACGGTCAGATCTATAATAGTACTAGTGTCACTTTAGTTCGCCCTCCACCCAAAACGCAGTGTTTGCCCGATCAGGCCTGATCGGTCGCCCACACGTGTGTTCGCCCACACCCGCCCCACCGCAGTGACAAAAAAAAATTTTTTTTTTGATCACTAACGCAGATGTGCGGTCCGGAGGTGGCAGCCCTGCGCACAGTCACGCATATATGCGTAATCTCGCGAGACGCGAGATTTCCTGTGAACGCGCGCACACAGGCGCGCGCACTCACAGGAACGGAAGGTAAGCAAGTGGATCTCCAGCCTGCCAGCGGCGATCGTTCGCTGGCAGGCTGGAGATCCGAATTTTTTAACCCCTAACAGGTATATTAGACGCTGTTTTCATAACAGCGTCTAATATACCTCCTACCTGGTCCTCTGGTGGTCCCTTTTGTTAGGATCGACCACCAGAGGACTCAGGTAGGTCAGTACAGTCGCACCAAACACCACACTACACTACACCCCCCCCCGTCACTTATTAACCCCTTATAAACCCCTGATCACCCATGATCACCCCATATAAACTCCCTGATCACCCCCCTGTCATTGATCACCGCCCTGTCATTGATCACCCCCCTGTCAGGCTCCGTTCAGACGTCCGTATGATTTTTACGGATCCACGGATACATGGATCGGATCCGCAAAACGCATACGGACGTCTAAATGGAGCCTTACAGGGGGGTGATCAATGACAGGCGGGTGATCACCCATATACACTCCCTGATCACCCCCTGTCATTGATCACCCCCTGTCATTGATCACCCCCTGTCATTGTTCACCCCCTGTCATTGATAACCCCCCTGTAAGGCTCCATTCAGACGTCCGCATGTGTTTTGTGGATCCGATCCATGTATCCATGGATCCGTAAAAAATCATGCGGATGTCTGAATGGATCCTTACAGGGGGGGTGATCAGTGACAGGGGGGTGATCACCCTGATCACCCCCTGTCATTGATAACCCCCCTGTAAGGCTCCATTCAGACGTCCGCATGTGTTTTGTGGATCCGATCCATGTATCCATGGATCCGTAAAAAATCATGCGGATGTCTGAATGGAGCCTTACAGGGGGGGTGATCAGTGACAGGGGGGTGATCACCCTGATCACCCCCTGTCATTGATAACCCCCCTGTAAGGCTCCATTCAGACGTCCGCATGTGTTTTGTGGATCCGATCCATGTATCCATGGATCCGTAAAAAATCATGCGGATGTCTGAATGGATCCTTACAGGGGGGTGATCAGTGACAGGGGGGTGATCACCCTGATCACCCCCTGTCATTGATAACCCCCCTGTAAGGCTCCATTCAGACGTCCGCATGTGTTTTGTGGATCCGATCCATGTATCACCCTGATCACCCCCTGTCATTGATAACCCCCCTGTAAGGCTCTATTCAGACGTCCGCATGTGTTTTGTGGATCCGATCCATGTATCCATGGATCCGTAAAAAATCATGCGGATGTCTGAATGGAGCCTTACAGGGGGGGTGATCAGTGACAGGGGGGTGATCCGGGAGTCTATATGGGTGATCACCCCCCTGTCATTGATCACCCCCCTGTCATTGATCACCCCCCCTGTCATTGATCAACCCCCCCCCCTGTAAGGCTCCATTCAGACATTTTTTTTGGCACAAGTTAGCGGAAATTTTTTGTTGGTTTTTGTTTTAGTTTTTTCTTACCAAGTCTCATATTCTACTAACTTGTGTCAAAAAATAAAATCTCACATGGACGCACCATACCCCTCACGGAATCCAAATGCGTAAACATTTTTAGACATTTATATTCCAGACTTCTTCTCACGCTTTAGGGCCCCTAAAAAGCCAGGGCAGTATAAATACCCCACATGTGACCCCATTTCGGAAAGAAGACACACCAAGGTATTCGCTGAGGGGCATATTGAGTCCATGAAAGATTGAAATTTTTGTCCTAAGTTAGCGGAAAGTGAGACTTTGTGAGAAAAAAACCAAAAAAATCAATTTCCGCTAACTTATGCAAAAAATAAAAAATTTCTAGGAACTCGCCAGGCCCCTCATTGAATACCTTGAGGTGTCTTCTTTCCAAAGTGGGGTCACATGTGGGGTATTTATACTGCCCTGGCTTTTTAGGGGCCTGAAAGTGTGAGAAGAAGTCTGGGATCCAAATGTCTAAAAATGCCCTCCTAAAAGGAATTTGGGCACCTTTGCGCATCTAGGCTGCAAAAAAGTGTCACACATCTGGTATCGCCGTACTCAGGAGAAGTTGGGGAATGTGTTTTGGGGTGTCATTTTACATATACCCATGCTGGGTGAGAAAAATATCTTGGTCAAATGCCAACTTTGTATAAAAAAAATAGGAAAAGTTGTCTTTTGCCAAGATATTTCTCTCACCCAGCATGGTTATATGTAAAATGGCACCCCAAAACACATTCCCCAACTTCTCCTGAGTACGGCGATACCAGATGTGTCCACTTTTTTGCTGCCAAGGTGGGCAAAGGGGCACATATTCCAAAGTGCACCTTTCAGATTTTGCAGGCCATTTTTTACACATTTTGATTGCAAGGTACTTCTCACACATTTGGGCCCCTAAATTGCCAGGGCAGTATAACTACGCCACAAGTGACCCCATTTTGGAAAGAAGACACCCCAAGGTATTCCGTGAGGGGCATGGCGAGTTCCTAGAATTTTTTTTTTTTTGTCGCAAGTTAGTGGAATATGAGACTTTGTAAGGAAAAAAGAGAAGAAAAAAAAATCATCAATTTCCGCTAACTTGTGACAAAAAATAAAAAATTCTAGGAACTCGCCATGCCCCTCACGGAATACCTTGGGGTGTCTTCTTTCCAAAATGGGGTCACTTGTGGCGTAGTTATACTGCCCTGGCAATTTAGGGGCCCAAATGTGTGAGAAGTACCTTGCAATCAAAATGTGTAAAAAATGGCCTGCAAAATCTGAAAGGTGCACTTTGGAATATGTGCCCCTTTGCCCACCTTGGCAGCAAAAAAGTGTGACACATCTGGTATCGCCGTACTCAGGAGAAGTTGGGGAATGTGTTTTGGGGTGTCATTTTACATATACCCATGCTGGATGAGAGAAATATCTTGGCAAAAGACAACTTTTCCCATTTTTTTATACAAAGTTGGCATTTGACCAAGATATTTTTCTCACCCAGCATGGGTATATGTAAAATGGCACCCCAAAACACATTCCCCAACTTCTCCTGAGTACGGCGATACCAGATGTGTGACACTTTTTTGCTGCCAAGGTGGGCAAAGGGGCACATATTCCAAAGTGCACCTTTTGGATTTCACTGGTCATTTTTTACACATTTTGATTGCAAAGTTCTTCTCACACATTTGGGCCCCTAAATTGCCAGGGCAGTATAACTACGCCACAAGTGACCCCATTTTGGAAAGAAGACACCCCAAGGTATTCCGTAAGGGGCATGGCGAGTTCCTAGAATTTTTTATTTTTTGTCGCAAGTTAGTGGAATATGAGACTTTGTAAGAAAAATAAATAAAAATAAAATCATCATCATTTTCCGCTAACTTGTGACAAAAAATAAAAAGTTCTATGAACTCACTATGCCCATCAGCGAATACCTTAGGGTGTCTACTTTCCGAAATGGGGTCATTTGTGGGGGTTTTCTACTGTTTGGGCATTGTAGAACCTCAGGAATCATGACAGGTGCTCAGAAAGTCAGAGCTGTTTCAAAAAGCGGAAATTCACATTTTTGTACCATAGTTTGTAAATGCTATAACTTTTACCCAAACCATTTTTTTTTTTTGCCCAAACATTTTTTTTTTATCAAAGACATGTAGAACAATAAATTTGGCGAAAAATTTATATATGGATGTCGTTTTTTTTGCAAAATTTTACTGCTGAAAGTGAAAAATGTCATTTTTTTGCAAAAAAATCGTTACATTTTGATTAATAACAAAAAAAGTAAAAATGACAGCAGCAATGAAATACCACCAAATGAAAGCTCCATTAGTGAGAAGAAAAGGAGGTAAAATTCATTTGGGTGGTAAGTTGCATGACCGAGCGATAAACGGTGAAAGGAGTGTAGTGCCGAAGTGTAAAAAGTGCTCTGGTCATGAAGGGGGTTTCACCTAGCGGGGCTGAAGTGGTTAAAGAAAAAAAAAAGTATGTCACACCAGGGTGGATTTGATTTAAATCACTGGTCAGTAAGGCTTGATTTAAATCATAGTTTTCTACATAAAGACTAATTCTTGCTGGTATAACTTATAATATGCAAGTAGATAAAGATTTTTAGAATAACTTTTCATATTAGTTTGATTAGGTTGATTCTGCATTCATAGGTTTGTTGAAGTTAGGATTAAGGTATTTTTCTCAACTCTGTTCATGTTATAACTTTTTTGCTGTGAAGAAGAGGCATGTGATCTCTGCTGAGTCAAATTCAGTTTTGAGAACTGCAAAAGTAAACCAAGCATCTGTGATAATATCTTGTAGGCAGAGAAACTGCCCAATAATCTTACAAAAACCTCTGGACGAGCATGACATTGTGAATGGATTAATGGAATTTATTTACCAAAAATTACACATATAGAAACATAGAATGTGTCGGCAGATAAGAACCATTTGGCCCATCTAGTCTGCCCAATATACTGAATACTATGAATAGCCCCTGGCCCTATCTTATATGAAGGATGGCCTTATGCCTATCCCATGCATGCTTAAACTCCTTCACTGTATTTGCAGCTGCCACTTCTGCAGGAAGGCTATTCCATGCATCCACTACTCTCTCAGTAAAGTAATACTTCCTGATATTACTTTTAAACCTTTGCCCCTGTCATTTAAAACTATGTCCTCTTGTAGCAGTTTTTCTTCTTTTAAATATTCTCTCCTCTTTTACCTTGTTGATTCCCTTTATGTATTTAAAAGTTTCTATCATATCCCCTCTGTCTCGTCTTTCTTCCAAGCTATACATGTTAAGGTCCTTTAATCTTTCCTGGTAAGTTTTATCCTGCAATCCATGTACCAGTTTAGTAGCTCTTCTCTGAACTCTCTCCAAAGTATCAATATCCTTCTGGAGATATGGTCTCCAGTACTGAGCACAATACTCCAAATGAGGTCTCACCAGTGCTCTGTAGAGCGGCATGAGCACCTCCCTCTTTCTACTGGTAATTCCTCTCCCTATACACCCAAGCATTCTGCTAGCATTTCCTGCTGCTCTATGAAATTGTCTTCCTACCTTTAAGTCTTCTGAAATAATGACCCCTAAATCCCTTTCCTCAGATACTGAGGTTAGGACTGTATCACAGATTTTATATTCTGCTCTTGGGTTTTTACGCCCCAGGTGCATTATCTTGCACTTATCAACATTGAATTTTAGTTGCCAGATTTTTTACCATTCCTCTAGTTTTCCTAAATCCTTTTCCATTTGGTGTATCTCTCCAGAAACATCAACCCTGTTACAAATCTTTGTGTCATCAGCAAAAAGACACACCTTACCATCAAGGCCTTCTGCAATTTCGCTTATAAAGATATTAAACAATACGGGTCCCAGAACAGATCCCTGAGGTACCCCACTGGTAACAAGACCTTGGTCTGAATATACTCCATTGACTACAACCCTCTGTCTGTCCCTCAGCCACTGCCTAATCCATTCAACAATATGGGAGTCCACGTACAGCCTTATTCTAAATAATTAAAAAACTAATCTTTATTTCATGATGGAAAAACCTTTGGATGGTAATATATTTTCCTCAAAAAGCATTTATTTTTTTATTTTTTTGTTAATCATTGATTTTTATCATCCCTGTGTCACACTGTTATTTGCATGGACCCTAAGTTTCTAACCTTACCTCCGATGCACGGTAATATTTATTCCCCGTGTTAAAGTGAAATATCGCCATTCCTGACCCTAGCTGTGTGACATTTCCAACAGGTCCCTATTCTTGCACACCTACAGATCACAAATGAGATATAGTCAGGGGAGTAACACATGACTAACACAGTATCCCACTACACAGGGTTATTGTGTAGTCTGTAGCCATGTACACAGCCCTGCGTTGGAGCTGTATACCCAAAACGGTAGGGTATTTTTAATCGAAACTGTTAGCAGACTTGCTGCGTTTCCCATTTTAGGTGTATTATAGAAGTAAAACAGAGTTACAATTTACAGCACATACCTTTTTACTTAGACTTTTCTATATGAATAGATGTATCAAGAAAAGCAGCATCAGTGGTCCCAAAAATGATTACTGACCATTATTGAGTAGGTTAAAGGGGTTTTCCAGCAGAAGAAAATATGGACTCATCTGCTGAAGAGGGTTTTAACCAAGCTTCCCTGAAAACATTTTATGTTTTTCTGCACTGTGGTCCAGCTGTGATGCTGCAGCAGAAATGTAAGTGGAACGTGACATCTTTTCTCTTTCACTTACAGTTTCAGTGTCTATTCTTTATGATTTATAAGAATTCTTGGCTGCTTTCATTTCCTCAAAAAGTTATTTTCTACATGCAGAAGAAAAATCAAAAATACTTTTGAATCAAAGCCAAATAAAGAACAGTTCTAGCTTCTCCCAACCCAAACACATTAGATAGGTGTTGGACAGAGACAGTCATTACAACCCGCCACACATTAAGGGTCCATTCACACGTCCGTTTTTTCTTTCCTGATCTGTTCCGTTTTTTCAGGAACAGATCAGGACCAGATCTGGACCCATTCATTTTCAATGGGTCCTGGAAAAAATTGGACAGCACAATG
Source organism: Bufo gargarizans (assembly GCF_014858855.1). Lineage (NCBI taxonomy): Eukaryota > Metazoa > Chordata > Amphibia > Anura > Bufonidae > Bufo > Bufo gargarizans. The sequence continues at coordinate 152,539,175 of NC_058087.1, read as the reverse complement.
TGTGCTGTCCGTTTCCGTTGTTCCGTTCCGCATGTCCGTTTAAATATAAAACATGTCCTATTCTTGTCCTGAAAAATCGGATCCTGGTACAATACAAAGTCAATGGATCCGCAAAAAACGGATGACATTCGGATGTCATTCCGTATGTCATCCGTTTTTTGCGGATTCCGTTCCTGGAAACACATAACAAATTTTTTTTTTTTTTTTTTTTTTTTTTTTTTTCAATTTTTTTTCAAAGAAATCCAAACAACTTTATTTGATTATTGAAATGTATACATGTTTCCGTTTTTTTGCGGATCCGCAAAAAACGGATGACATACGGAAACATTTTCAGGAACAACGGATCCTCAAAAAACGGACCGTTTTTCAGGATGAAAAAAAAACAGGATGTGTGAATGGACCCTTAAGCCCCCTTTTGGTACCAGTTAATGGCCTAACTGCCATTCAGGAGCCTCCATAATGAAAGTACCTCATATGTAAGGCTCAAGCTAACCCTGATTATCTTGTCCATCCAGCCAAAACAATCCCTGGCAAGTTTTAATCTGGTCATACACATTAGATAAATAGCCAAACCTGCCAATTTTATAGGATTGTCTGACCATCTAAGTTAAATAAGGGCCACCCAACTGGTCCTTTTCCACACCCGATCCACTAAGCTTTTTTCGGCTGGCCAATAGGAACACTTGGAGGTGGCCGGACCTGGCACTGCCGCCACCACTTTGCAGGCTTTGTTTTTTAGCTCTGTTTACAAGATGGGTGCGGGTCCCAGAGGAGGGAACCCGCACTGATCAGACAATGGGGGCATATCCTAGCGGTATGCCCACATTGTCTGAGAAGGGAGTACCCCTTTAATGAACCCTTCCTGTCAAGTGTCAAGAGTAAAGGCTGGTGGAGGTGGAGTGATGGTGTGCAGAATGTTTTCTCTGATAACTGTGGATGGAAGATTGGACAGTCGGGCTTTCGTAAGCATTGTTCATGGCAGATGTTTACCCTATGGCAGAAGGACAATATCAGCAGGAAAATGCAAAGAGGAGTCATTTAGTCATGGATTGATTCACAGAGCAGTTAGTTTTCCTTGCTTCTCTGGCCTTCACAGTCCTCAGATCTTAATCCTTCCTTCCCCCCCCCCCCAATTTTCTCAATTTTGATTTATTTGCTGCATATAATATGGATGGTTAATAGTTATGTGGTTGATAAGTAATTGGTTGAATAGCTTTTTTGAAAGAAAGAAGACATAAGTTTGAAAAAAGACACAAGGCCCATCAAGTCCAACCTGTAATAGTACTTTGTTGATCCAGAGAAAGGGAAAGTCCCCTGTAAGGTGGATGCTAGCTGCCCTAAATTAGGAGGAAAATTCCTTTCAAAGCCAAATATGGCAACCAGATAAAATTCCTGGATCAAAGTCTCACCTTCAGAAGTCTAGTATCTATAGGTAAACTTCCATGTTTGAAGAAATGTATACTTCACAGTAGAAATGTCATCTGCTAACAAGACTCCAGATGGTATAAGTGATGGGTTTAACGCAAACCATGGACGTTTGCTTTCTTCTTTTCGGCTAACATATCCTACACGTCTATATTGTGGGGTTGTAAGACCAGCCGTATTCTGTTATATATGTATCCCCTTACTGTAAATTAATATTAGAAGTCACAAAGAAGTTCAGAGGCTATACAATGGCAGAAGGCCGCGGGTCATTAAAATCTTCTACAGGATCATAATGACATAAAGCTGTCAGTATGGTCCTGTATCAGTAAGGACAAGCAGAGGCACACAGCAATATAAATCATGATAATGCTAGCGCTCCTGCAAGTCCGGAATAGAGGATCACGCTCACACACGGAGTGTGATTCCCGCAATGGACTCACTCGTCTGAAACAGTGAGGTTAATTATTTCTTAAAATATGCACCTCAGCTGCCGTGGAAGCTCATTTTCAAGAATGAAGAGCTTCCTCCTCACCAGTATATGATAGGAATCACCCCTCATCCTCAGAAAATGTACCTTTCAGTTCTGTAGTTGGTATTGCAAGTGCCACTTGAGTAAGGGCAATTTAAAAACCAAATGTAGCCTTTGAGCAATGGGGGCACTGTTTCTGGAAGAATGCAGCCATGTTTTGTACAAATGCTGTTTCGGCATCATACACACTTTAAAAAAAATAAAAATTGCCGTGATGGCAGCAAAAACATTTTTGCATTAACGATTCTTGGGCATCTGATGAGAATACATCTTTCTGATGCGCCACTACCAAAAAATGTGAAAGGGAATTTACATTCAGATTCCTTAGTACAGGCATCCTCAAACTGTGACCCTCCAGCTGTTGCAAAACTACAACTCCCCCAGCATGCCCAAATAGCCTACAGGTATCAGCCTACAGCAGGGCATTGTGGGAGTTGTAGTTTTACAACAGCTGGAGGGCCGCAGTTTGAGGATGCCTGCCTTAGTATAAGCAGATCTGTCACATTGGGCAGGCAGCTTGTTATAGGAAGAGCTGAGTAGATTTATATCTAGTTTCGTGGAAATTATTGATTTAAATCCCTGTGCCTACTTGGCTTATGACCACATTGACCACTCCTCCTCAGTGATGGATAGTCCGTTAGCTGCCGTCGGTATATTGGGCTGCAATGTTAGCTCAGTATAGACTCCTCTACGCTGTAAACCACTGTTTTGTGAAATATATGCATGTATTATGTGGTCGTGTGCTGCCCATAGTGTTGTAAACCGTCACGCACAATGATACCCAAGTGCATATCTCCCAATGTATGATAATTTTTCACAGCCTGTTAGCCGTCTGGGTTGTGTTACAGTGCAGTCCGCTGGTTTCCTTCCAGTATCATGCCATAATAGAACTTGTGCTTGGTTCCTTCTCTGTATTCCTCTGCCTGCCTCTGTTCTCCTACATGCAGAAAAGCATTACCTCTGGTGCTTGGCTCATGGCCTATGATGGGAACACAGAGTAAAACTCTTATTTGTGATGGTATGTCCCTTTTTTGCTCAAAGGGGTTCTCCAGGATTTAACAATTGATGACCTATCCCCTAGGATAGGTCAGTATCAGATAGGCAGGGGTCCGACACCTTACAGCTCCACCGATCAACTGTTCAGGAGTAGTTCTGGCCTGGAACCAGCTCCATCCATTGTGTAGTGGCTCCCGTTGACTACTTGGTGTAAGCAGACACATGAATTTTCAGATATCACTTTAAATGTTGCAATTAAGTTACAATTTCCTAAACCTTTACGAAAAGACAGGATGCCATTCTGCCATAATCCAGCTGAGAATGATATACTGTATGACTATATTGTTTGGATTCATCAGACGTAACCACTTGGCCTCTATAAAAACCCACATATCTGATCGCCATGATTGCGACAGATTGGTAAAAATGATCAGCAGAAGGGAGTGTCAAGTGTAGGAAATTGCAGAGTTCATTTTACTAGAATGTGTTACTCATCCCAGCTAAATATACCTGCCTATAAATGCAGACCTTGATTGAGATTTTTGGTAATTATCAGGATAATTCCATTGGACTGAAGCACTTAAGTAATAAAGCCTTAAATGGAATCTGTCACCATGATCTTGGACTATTAGTATTAGGTAATACATGAGTAGTGCTGCAGATAAGGAGGCCAGATCGATGATCTTTTTTGTTTCCTAAAGCCTCTTGTTCCCATGCTGTCAGCACTGAAATGCGCAGTCCATACTGCAGTGCTAACATAATGAAGAGGACTCCTGTGCGCATGCATAGCAGTCCTGACCGTATTTCAATGCAGCCTTAAACGCTAATAGTGGGGGAATGGGGGCAGTAGATAAAAAAAAAGATCATGATCTGGACTCCTTGCCTGCGGTACTACTAATGTATTACCTCGGATAATAGTTCAAGATCCTGGTGACAGATTCCCTTTGAATGGGTTTTCCAGGTTACTGCATCTCATCTCCCCTTCTGCTGAACAACTGATCAGTGCAGAGTATCTGACCCCCACCAATCTTATTTTGATGACCTATCCTGAGGATAGATTATCCGTATCGTGAACCCAGAAAACACCTTTAAAGGAATGGTAGAAGCACAGGACTTGAAGGTGAATGGTGCATGGCTTCTATCTTTGGTGTTCTTTGGATCTTAGTGACACACACCAGCCCTGGAGCTCCTGGGCACAGTATAACAAACTACTAGCGAATGCATGTTTAACCATTAAACCGACCCAGTATGCCAAGAAGAAAATTCTGTGTAGTCACAATGTTTTACATGATCACCCAAATGGTAGTACTGAAAAAGATAATGTCACATATGCAGAACCAGAAAGTACTTTCTGTTCATCCACATCTTAGGCACTTTGGGAGCTAGGTGTTGGGTGGGTTTAATTGTAGCCACTAGTATACATTTTTGAGGGCATCAAATTTATTTCCCCTCATGTTAGGGATTTCTTCATATATCCATGTGCCATCAGTCTGCCCAATGGACAGCGCACGGACCCCTACAAATAAGTGCTGCTTTAAACACTGCCATGGATCTGTGCCAAGAAACTCAGAGTGCATCCTATCTTGGCCATTTCTAATCAAACAGAGACCCGAGGACCATTTGAAACAATTGCCTCCAGTGGCCACCAGGTCTGTGCTGTACACAGAGGACGTCACTCCATACTAAAAACCATCTATGTGTTGCTGCTTCAACAAGGAAGATTTTTAATTAGACATGTAAATAAGTACTTCATAGGTCCTTCACTTCATAGGTCCTGAATTTACTGTACAGCAGTCATAGCGTTCAGTCTTGGGCTTCACAGTGACTCTTCAGAAGGAGTCACCTGCGACTCAATGCAAAATTACACAATTGCTCCAATGTTTTACTATGGGGAAAAAGTTGTGAGTGATCTTTCACTTACTGTTAAGTGCCTAATACCAAACAGTTTTTTAATACGGAGACAAAAAGGTTAAATCACAGGTGGCATTCTATTGTAACAAAATAGCTGCGTGTATTCATACCGGGCTCAGACAGGCATGATGTCTGTAGAACAGATGTCTGATGTTTGTAGAACCTTGATCAAGATGTCCATTATCAACATAATTCACCTACATATTGTTACGGGCAGAGGACCCACTGTACTAACCAACCAGTTTGACTTTGGGCTAACCCTAAGGGCGTTATCCTGGCACACCCCTGGTATTCACCCTTTAATCCACTTACAGGTTTCTGGACTTCACTGCAGGAAAGGTACCAGGCCACTACCTCTTTAAACAATCCTAGTGCAGCTAGCAGCTGACCCACAGGAGTCTTGAGACACCAGTGCGAAGCACTGAAGGGTCAGGCAATATGCATAGTCTGGAGACAGGCTAAAGTCAGGGCAGGCAGTGTACAAGTGAATCCGTTACACAAGTATGAGGTCAGGGCAGGTGACAGTAGGGCAATCGGAGAAAAAGGATAGGGTCAGGGTCAGTAGTCATACTGCAGTACAGTATTATCCCGACTAGGTGTGGGAGGGAACACCACACCAAACACAAGGGGGGGGGGGGTAGGTATCTGGCCTAGAGGCTAGGGGGAATAAAAGGTTACTACCTAATGAATCCTAACCCTAGCCCTGACTGCTAACCAAATGAACGGACCTCAGTGGTAGGACCGTTCATTTACTGGAACCTAAAGCCTCACTATCCTGTAATGCCCCGAGGTAGTGATAGGGCCCATAGATGACCCGTTCCTTAAGCTGAAGGAACAGGGGTCTTGACTCAGACCAGATACCAGAAGGCAGGGGAAACAACACAAAACAAATACAAAGGAATGAGACACTTAACTCCTGAAGTAGAAGAAAGAGCAGGAACGCCAGAGGAGACAGCACACACCAGCTCACCCACTTGCAAATGAAGCTATAAACCACAAGGAGTGAAGGGAGTAGCCAGACTTAAATAGCAATGACCACTATGCTGCACCTGACTAGAGTTGTGGTCATTACCATCAACAACAAAGTGAAATTAAGAGGCTGTCAGATGACATCACGTGCAGTCAGCCTCTCCGACCTTCTAACACCTAGCCTGCCAGTGACCATCACAGGTATACAGGTAGTCAGACACAGAATAGACCTTTGCTGGTTGCTAGCGACTAGAAATCCCAAAGCTCAGGCACCTTGGCTACCAGGGTGGGTTCTTTAAATACCCAGGGACATCCAGCCATGGGCTGGAGAAAGATTTGGTCATGTGCACGCACATGCTCTATAGAACAGGCTAGGAGGCCTAACAGAGAATGCGCAGGCTGCAGCCTCCACACACCATCAAGGATGCTAAGAGCTCCACCAGCAGGAGAACAGGGACAGGCAGAGTGCACGGACCGCCAGCACAACATGTATATATACAGTCGTGGCCAAACGTTTTGAGAATTACATAAATATTGGAAAAGTTGCTGCTTAAGTTTTTATAATTGCAATTTGCATATAGTCCAGAATGTTATGAAGAGTGATCAGATGAATTGCATAGTCCTTCTTTGCCATGAAAATTAACTTAATCCCCAAAAAAAACTTTCCACTGCATTTCATTGCTGTCATTAAAGGACCCGCTGAGATAATTTCAGTAATCGTCTTGTTAACTCAGGTGAGAATTTTGACGAGCACAAGGCTGGAGATCATTATGTCAGGCTGATTGGGTTAAAATGGCAGACTTGACCTGTTAAAAGGAGGGTGATGCTTGAAATCATTGTTCTTCCATTGTTAACCATGGTGACCTGCAAAGAAACGCGTACAGCCATCATTGCGTTGCATAAAAATGGCTTCACAGGCAAGGATATTGTGGCTACTAAGATTGCACCTCAATCAACAATTTATAGGATCATCAAGAACTTCAAGGAAAGAGGTTGAATTCTTGTTAAGGCTTCAGTGCGTCCAAGAAAGTCCAGCAAGCTCCAGGATCGTCTCCTAAAGAGGATTCAGCTGCAAGATCGGAGTGCCACCAGTGCAGAGCTTGCTCAGGAATGGCAGCAGGCAGGTGTGAGCGCATCTGCACGCACAGTGAGGCGAAGACTTTTGGAAGATGGCCTGGTGTCAAGAAGGGCAGCAAATAAGCCACTTCTCTCCAAAAAAAACATCAGGGACAGATTGATCTTCTGCAGAAAATATGGTGAATGGACTGCTGAGGACTGGGGCAAAGTCATATTCTCTGATAAAGCCTCTTTCCGATTGTTTGGGGCATCAGGAAAAAGGCTTGTCCGGAGAAGAAAAGGTGAGCACTACCATCAGTCCTGTGTCATGCCACAGTAAAGCATCCTGAGACCATTCATGTGTGGGGTTGCTTCTCATCCAAGGGAGTGGGCTCACTCACAATTTTGCCCCAAAACACAGCCATGAATAAAGAATGGTACCAAAACACCCTCCAACAGCAACTTCTTCCAACAACAGTTTGGTGAAGAACAGTGCAATTTCCAGCACGATGGAGCACCGTGCCATAAGGCAAAAGTGATAACGAAGTGGCTCGGGGACCAAAACGTTGACATTTTGGGTCCATGGCCTGGAAACTCCCCAGATCTTAATCCCATTGAGAACTTGTGGTCAATCCTCAAGAGGCGGATGGACAAACAAAAACCCACTAATTCTGACAAACTCCAAGAAGTGGTTATGAAAGAATGGGTTGCTATCAGTCAGGAATTGGCCCAGAAGTTGATTGAGAGCATGCCCAGTCGAATTGCAGAGGTCCTGAAAAAGAAGGGCCAACACTGCAAATACTGACTCTTTACATAAGTGTCATGTACAGGTCCTTCTAAAAAAATTAGCATATTGTGATAAAGTTCATTATTTTCTGGAATGTACTGATAAACATTAGACTTTCATATATTTTAGATTCATTACACACCAACTGAAGTAGTTCAAGCCTTTTATTGTTTTAATATTGATGATTTTGGCATATAGCTCATGAAAACCCAAATTTCCTATCTATAAACATTTGCTTATTTAATCCGACCAATAAAAGAAAAGTGTTTTTAATACAAAAAAAGTCAACCTTCAAATAATTATGTTCAGTTATGCACTCAATACTTGGTCGGGAATCCTTTTGCAGAAATGACTGCTTCAATGCGGCGTGGCATGGAGGCAATCAGCCTGTGGCACTGCTGAGGTGTTATGGAGGCCCAGGATGCTTCAATAGCAGCCTTAAGCTCATCCAGAGTGTTGGGTCTTGCGTCTCTCAACTTTCTCTTCCCAATATCCCACAGATTCTCTATGGGGTTCAGGTCAGGAGAGTTGGCAGGCCAATTGAGCACAGTAATACCATGGTCAGTAAACCATTTACCAGTGGTTTTGGCACTGTGAGCAGGTGCCAGGTCGTGCTGAAAAATGAAATCTTCATCTCCATAAAGCTTTTCAGCAGATGGAAGCATGAAGTGCTCCAAAATCTCCTGATAGCTAGCTGCATTGACCCTGCCCTTGATAAAACACAGTGGACCAACACCAGCAGCTGACATGGCACCCCAGACCATCACTGACTGTGGGTACTTGACACTGGACTTCAGGCATTTTGGCATTTCCCTCTCCCCAGTCTTCCTCCAGACTCTGGCACCTTGATTTCCGAATGACATGCAACAGTCCAGTGCTGCTTCTCTGTAGCCTAGGTCAGGCGCTTCTGCCGCTGTTTCTGGTTCAAAAGTGGCTTGACCTGGGGAATGCGGCACCTGTAGCCCATTTCCTGCACACGCCTGTACACGGTGGCTCTGGATGTTTCTACTCCAGACTCAGTCCACTGCTTCCGCAGGTCCCCCAAGGTCTGGAATCGGTCCTTCTCCACAATCTTGCTCAGGGTCCGATCACCTCTTCTCGTTGTGCAGTGTTTTCTGCCACACTTTTTCCTTCCCACAGACTTCCCACTGAGGTGCCTTGATACAGCACTCTGGGAACAGCCTATTCGTTCAGAAATTTCTTTCTGTGTCTTACCCTCTTGCTTGAGGGTGTCAATGATGGCCTTCTGGACAGCAGTCAGGTCGGCAGTCTTACCCATGATTGCGGTTTTGAGTAATGAACCAGGCTGGGAGTTTTTAAAAGCCTCAGGAATCTTTTGCAGGTGTTTAGAGTTAATTAGTTGATTCAGATGATTAGGTTCATAGCTCGTTTAGAGAACCTTTTCATGATATGCTAATTTTTTGAGATAGGAATTTGGAATTTTCATGAGCTGTATGCCAAAATCATCACTATTAAAACAATAAAAGGCTTGAACTACTTCAGTTGGTGTGTAATGAATCTAAAATATATGAAAGTCTAATGTTTATCAGTACATTACAGAAAATAATGAACTTTATCACAATATGCTATTTTTTTTTAGAAGGACCTGTAATTGTCGATAAAAGCCTTTGAAACGTATGAAGTGCATGTAATTATATTTCACTACATCACAGAAACAACTGAAACAGTTTAGCAGCAAACTTTGCGAAAACTAATATTTGTGTCAGTCTCAAAACTTTTGGCCACGACTGTGTATATATAGATATAAATTATGAATCTTAAGTATGAGGTTATGTTCACACAAGCAAACTTATCAAGTGTTATCAGATTTGTAAGCCTACTCATGTGGAAAGCTTTACTTTGGCAAACACAGTTCATTTGCAAATCTGTATGCCAAAAAGAAAAGTTCTGTAAAGTTTTCTCTTTCCATTCCCTCTGCTGGGATCCAATCCCATTTTCATCAAAACACGGGCTACAGTTTATGGCTGTTTAGTTAGTGCAGCAATCCTGTGTGCTATATCATGTGTTACCAGCTGAAGAGACATCTGTAAACCCAGAGAACAGCATTGTCCTTGTTCCTCTATGCTTAAGAACTATTCTGCTTTAAGCTGAAGACCTGAATCATGTGGACAGACTAGTTGCTAAGGACATATAGCTTGGCAAATGAAATGACTGTAAGCCATTGCTGATACTGAAACTGAGCATACTGTACGTACCAATAGAACTTTATTAAAGAGGTGATCCCATGAAAAGTATTACTATGCAATGAATAGGGCATTTATAAATGAAGTATTACTGTGATATACATGCAATAAAAACAATACTTTTTTTTTCATGTACATTATATTTCCCTCTCTGGTAGAGCCCTCTGCTGTTTGTCCTTCAGGTCCACCTTCTCCTGCAGTCAGTGGTGGACTAACATGCTTATTAGTAGTTTGCCTGCTTTCTTAGGCTACTTTCACACTGCTGGCAGGACGTCTCTGGATCCAGCATTGCCAAGCGGTACTGGAATGGCCTCCAGCCCTATTGACTATAATGGAGTCCGGCAGAGATCCTACCTGGCAAATATGTCGGGATTTGGCCGGACACATATCACTGCACTGCAAGTGTGAAAGAAGCCTTAGGCCCCTTTCAGACAAGCGAGTGTCTCGCTGTGGACTCGCAGTGAGGCACCCAGCCTGACCTCCCAGCACTGCCTGGGTCACATAGCATTATATTGATTTATGATACTATGCAACCCTTACAGTTCCCCTATTCTGATCAATGTCCTCCTTAAATAATGCAGGCTGAGTGCATAGTAGTTCAGTTGTTCACTGACATGTAGCCCTGCCATTGTGTTCTGTTCTTAAAGGGGTTAATCCACAAATTTGAAACTTTTTTAAAGAGGACCTTTCACTAGAATAAAAAATCTGAACTAAGTATACAGACATGAAGAGCGGCGCCCAGGGATCTCCCTGCACTTACTATTTATTATCCCTGGGCGCCGCTCCATGTTCCCGGTATAGGCTCCAGTATCTTCATATGTACGTCTCGACTGGGTGGAGCCTGCCAGCGTCTCCTTCTCCCAGGCTGTAGCGCTGGCCAATCGCAGCGCTCAGCTCATAGCCTGAGAGAAAAAAAAAAACTCTCGGGCTATGAGCTGAGCGCTGCGATTGGCCAGCGCTACAGCCTGGGAGAAGGAGACACCGGCAGGCTCCACCCAGTTAAGCCGAACATATGAAGATACCGAAGCCTATACCGGGAGAACGGAGCGGTGCCCAGGGATAATAAATAGTAAGTGCAGGGAGATCCCTGGGCGCCGCTCTCCGTGTCTGTATACTTAGTTCATATTTTTTATTCTAGTGAAAGGTCCTCTTTAAAAAAGTTTCAAATTTGTGGATTAACCCCTTTAAGAACAGAACACCATGGCAGGGCTACATGTCAGTGAACAACTGAACTACTATGCACTCAGCCTGCATTATTTAAGGAGGACATTGATCAAAATAGGAGATGATCCCCATTGACCTCAAACAAGCTTCATACCTTTGTCACCCAAATTGACAGCTACTTAAGTCTGTGACCTGAATGCACTTTTCAGGTCACTGTCTGGTCACGTAGAGGCCCTGTGTTCTGCTATACAGTAACCAGTTCTCCAGTAGTGAATTTCCCCTATAATGGCAGCCCCATGCGGCGGACTACTTCATGCATGGTGTCACTCTCCATCCAACTCCATGAAAGCAGTAGACTTCTCCAGTAGCGCTCCATCTGCATGTTTGCCTTGCTACACAGGACGCGTTCTTGGCATTTTCACAGCTGTTGTATTTTATTCCAGCAACCATTTATGCAGTGTATAGTAATATTCATTACAAATGCTGAATACAAAAGTAAAACCTCTCCTCTACTTTGCAGATTTTAATTTCTATGGCTACTTTCACATCTGCTTTGTGCTGTCCAGTTTTGAGATCCAGCAGAGAGTCTCAAAACCACAGTTTGAATAATACAGCCGACTGCATCCGTTCAGAACAGATCTGGTTGTATTTTATCGAAAATGAAGATACTGGATTCGGCACTAAAACCACTGTTAGTTAATGGGCACCGGATCAATTTGTTTGTCGTGCCTGACAAAAACAGATCTGGCACCATTGACTTGCATGGTTTTTGGTGCTGAATTCGGCTTGTTCAGTTTCCCATGCCGCATACAGAAACGCAGCTTGCAGCGGGTTTGTGTCCGGCTTGGGAACCCAACAAACTGGAACGGAATGCCTTCTGGTGCACTCCGTTCTGGTTTGTTCAGTTTTCTCCCCATTGACAATATATGGGGACAAAACTGAAGCGTTGTGCTGCAGTTTTTAGACCCTATGACGGATCTCAGAACCGGATAGCACAAAGCAAGTGTAAAAGTAACCAAACTCAGGAGTAGGAATCGGTGAGGAGAACAAGGCGTTATCATGAGTCAGGAGCTCTGTTGGTCAGAATTATAAATAACATAAGACTATGTCACGTTGACCCACAGGTAATTTCACAGAATAGCATTTTCATGACTTTACAGTGTCATGATTTACAGCTCATTGAAAGAGAATTGACGTACTACAGTTAATACCTGCAGTGCTGATCTTGGCAGCCCATGTAAGACAGACGTTTTAATACGTATTTGTCATCTATGAATTTCTGCTGACTTCTTACTCAAGAATGAGATATTCTGGACTTAAAAAGGACCTTTCATGGGTTTATGTGTTAGAAACTTGTATGCTTACCACAGTTTTTTGGCGCCTGATATGTTCATTTAGACCATCGGTAGGAGGGAGGAGGAGACATTAGTTTTTTTCAATGGGTGTCTCCTTCTCCTGTGATTGGACCGCGCTGCATCCAGGGAGAAGGTGACGCCCATTGAAAAACCCAGCCGTCTCCTCCCTGTACCGATACTCTAAATTAATATACTGGGTGCAAAAAACAGCGGGTACACAGTGCCGGAACGGAGGGGTATTTTAGAAAAAAAAGAGGGCTTGCATCTGTAGGGGCTGCCCTGTCTGGTCAGGATGGCAGTTTCTAACACAAACCCAGGAAAGGTCCTCTTTAGGGTCCATTTACACGTCTGCAACAGTTTTGCAGTCCACATTTTGAGGACCGCACAAGGTTGGCACTATAATAGAAATTCCTTTTCTTGTCCTTGGCTGTGGATAAAAATAGGACATGTTCTATTTTTTTGTGGCCGGCAGAGCGGAAGTGCGGATGCGGACAGCACACTGAATGCTGTCCGCATCTTTTGCGGCCCCATTAAAAATGAATGGGTCCTCCCCCGTTCCACAAAATTGCAGAACGAATGCGGACCCATTTTGCGGACGTGTGAATGGACCCTAAATTGTATTTCCTACAGAAATTTGAGGATTGTAGAGTGAAGGTATATTCTGATAAAAGATTTTGACGTGTCTGGAGACTTCTTGTTGCTTTCAATCCTAACTCTCCATGCATGTTTAACCTCTTCTGGGTATTGTCGGGTTTCCAGCTTTTCAGCTCTTTCATTGGGATATTGTCACACCCTAGTGTGAGAGGGAAACCCCACACCAAACATAGGAGGGAAAGGGAAAAGAAAATAAGGCCTGAAAACTAGGGACGATAGATTGACACCTCCTAGTGAAAACCCTAATGAAAGCCCTGACTGACTATCAGTATGAACAGACCCCAAAGGTAGGTGAGTTCATACACAGGAATACCTAAAGTCCTATCTAACCCTAGAGGACCATGGTACTAATGACAGGAAAGAGACATCCTGTTCCTCCAAAAGGAAGGATGAACGGGAGTCTCCCTAAGGCCTAATACAACACACAGAAAAGCCAAAATACTCAGGGAAAGGTAGCACTTAACTTCCAAGAAGCTATGGTAGCACCAGGAACTCAGCCGAGATTCAAACACCAGCTATCCACAGGTCCAACTAAAGCTATAAACCGCACAGCATTGTGGGAGAAACAACTATAAATAGGGAAAGCTAAATTACCACAATAGCAACACCTGGAGGTGAAGGGTGTGGACAGTACCAGAAACAAGATCCACAAGATAAACCAGTCAGACCAAACCACGTGTTGCCAGTCTCAAAGATCTCCTGCCACTCACTGTTGCGGGGACGTCTGTATGTCTCTGTACGTCCGTGACAGATATAACTTAGGTCCCTATTAAACCACATGATTTCTGGCCTGTATAATCGATCAGCCGATGATTGATCAAATGGGTAAAAGATGCCCAATTATCAGCAGCACATCTCCCTGTGTAATGCGCGGCCTCCAACATTCAGTTTGCATCGGCCTGTGTAATCAGGCTGACGCATACAAGTGCCAGTAGATGTGTTTTTTTTAAATCCATTCGCGCTCGTACTGCCTGAACGTCGAGCAACGTAATATAGCTCTTAAAAGGAATGTATCGCCTATAATTTTTTTGCCCTACGTAAAACCAGATAATGATACAGATTGCTTTTTTGTAATCTGTTTTATATTTTCTGATTTTAGATTTGTTAATTAGGTTTCCTGTACATGGTTATGGAGGCAGCCATCTTACCTCAGCTGCTGTTAAGACCATATGAAGATGTGCCTTTTGTGGGAGACTTTTCTAGGTATGCTTGATGCAGATGTCATTGCACAGGAAGGGAGAGGAGATAAGCTGTGTCCATCACCTACTGTGAATGGTGGATCCTGTGTTATCTTTCATTGTAACCCTGCCTGTTATAATAATGAGATAAGACATGATCTTTAGGCTACTTTCATACTGCCGTTTTTGCTGAATCCGGCCGGGCTCAGCAAAAACACTTCTGTTACTGATAATACAGCAGTCTGCATCCGTTATGAACGGATCTAGTTGTATTATCTTTAACGTTGCCGAGACTATTGTTTCTGAGTTAAACGGATCCGTCCCCATTGACTTGCATTGTGGTTCATGCCGGATCGGTCTTGCTCCGCATCCCAGGACGGAATGCTGCGGTTTGCTCTCCGGTATGAGAGCGGAACGGAATGCATTTTGGAGCGCGTCTGGTTGTAGGACAATACATGTAATGTTGGTTGGCATATTTTATGTAATCTTAGTTCCATCAGTTATGAAGATTTGATGCGGTTTGATTTGATTAGTTTATCCTAAAGTCCATATACAGTATATTTTTAATATTCCTTTGCTCAGTAAGATACATTGGCCTTTACTGCCCTATTATGAACATATTTGAAGGCCATAGTAGATTTCCCACCAAAGTGCTGAATGAGGAGGGTTGGCACAAAGTAGAGAATGGCAAATGCTAATTGGAATTAGTTGCAGCCAATTACGGTCTGTAGAATACTCTTGTAATGGGCCCCCTTCATTGTAGAAGAGCCTGGGGTCACTGGAGGATCTTCTGGTTGGCCAGGCCAGCCCTGCCTATGTGCATTGTGCACTTATTTCTAGCCTACAAATTTTTTTTTGTGATCTGTACACAGCGTATATATGTAAAAAATGTTATTCGTGTTTTGCCCCTGGAGAAAAGAACATTTTACTCTGTTCCAATATGTACGAGAATCCTTGTCACGCTTGCTACCGGCACAACTTCTCTTCCTGCAGACTATTACTCCTCTCATTGCACATTCGCCACTGCAATTTATGTATATCTCTGATGATAATCCTCCCAGCGAGTGTCTGTTAATGTCATATTTTCTCCAGGCATGCTCTGCTCACGGCCATGAATGTTTAATCATTATTTGGCTTAAAAAAAAAAAAAAAAAAAGACTGTACAAAATTCTGCAGAAACCATGTTTTCTGACTAATAATTTCCTATGCATTGAATACAAAAGGCCACATCTTTAATCCCTTTTAAGGCCTTATTATATTGTGCAGTCTTCATTTATCCGGAGTCAAAACTGGGGTTCGATCAATAAAATGAAGCCTTTTATGCTTTTTCTGTTTGGGATCCACTGCTGGTTTTGCCTTACAATAGCGAAGTGTGTCTTCCTTAAGGCTAGGCTACACGACGACATTGTGTCGCAGCAATTTCACAAAACATTTTTTGTAAGGTCTGGGCTACACTGCGATTATTTTATTTATTTTTTGTAGCGCCACTGATTGATTCTTACTATTGAACTGCAGCTGGGTCCAAATAAATTAATTCAATTGAATGCAATCTTGGACTGCAGCTGTCATTCAATAGTTAAAATCAATCAGTTGCGCTACAAAAAGTCACAGTGCAGCCCAGGCCTAATGATAGTCAATGGTGTCGCGCTATGACATGCGACATGCTGTCACTGCAACACGACAGGCGCGCAAAAATCCATCCAAGCTCGATTTTGATGCAACTATCTCGTTGCAGTGCAACACAGTTGACTATCATTACAAAAAATGCTGCGCGACACATTGTAGTGTGGTTGTACCGATTCTGTCGCGCGACAAATGTCATCATGTAGCCCTAGCTTAAAGAGATATTCTCACCTCAGACATTCATGGCATATCTACAGGATATGCCATAAATATCTGATAGATGTGGAACCTACACTGTTTGAGAAGGGACGGTCCTCATCCCACTGTCCTCTACATGCTGGCTGCAAGAGGTGGCCTGGTCAGGGAGAGGAGGAAGATCACAGATGTTCCTCCTGTCCCTGTATTGGTTTAGATCATCCCAGGGAGGAGAATCACATTAACTCTTCATGTTATCTCCTCCCAAATCAATCAGAGAGCATAATAGCTCTTTGATTCATGCTGTCATGGTAGAATTTTTGTATGATCCTTAAACAAGTGGCCTAACCATGTTGTCTGCAATTATGCAAATCTTAAAATTTAGTCTAGAGCAGTGCTTGGCAAACTGCAGCTCGCGAGCCACAAGCGACTCTTTAGCCCCTTGAATGCGGCTCTTACAGGTGACCGGTGTGGCGGCGCTGCTAAGATTTGTAACTTCGCTACTGTCGCTCCGCTAAGCCTAGCTGCCCATGGAGTCCTGGGCGGCGCGCGGTCCGGACTAATATGGAAAGGAGGGGCCCCCCCGCCGGCGGCCGCTCTGAGCCCCGCTCTGCCTGCCTCTTTAAGAGACTCGACGAGCAGTGGCTGTGAGTGAGCGTGCCGCGTCTGTCTGACGTTGCCACAGCTCCGCCCACAGAACAGAGAAGAACAACCAGCGGCAGCCATCCACAGCCCACAGACTCTGCCAGGGAAGGCCGCAGCCCGCCGCCCACACACAGAAGACTTAAGGACTGGGACAGGAGGCAGCCAAGTTCCAACAGTTACTGGTAGGTAGGTTGGTTAGTTATAACAACTTAGTTACTGGATCCCCTTCCCACCATCTCACCCGTCCCAGTAGTGCCAGCCAGTGTACTGTAACTAGCCTTCCCTGGTTCTGTTTTTTGGACTGGACTGGAGAAATGTGCATTGGATTGGCGGGGGGGGGGGAGAGTCATGAGAGTGATGTCTGTGCATGTGCTGTGCATGTGCTGGCACTGCTGGAGAAATGTGCATGGGGGGGGCGAATGACTCAGAGTCATTAGAGAGATGTGACAGAACCAGGGCGGCCCCATGGCACATTTCTCCAGCAGTGCCAGCACATGCACAGACATCTCTCTCATGACTGAGTCATTCGAACTCCCCCATGCACATTTCTCCAGTCCAAACAGAACCACGGCGGCCCCATGGCACATTTCTCCAACAGTACCAGCACATGCACAGACATCTCAGATTCATGAGAGAGATGTCTGTGTATGTGCCGCCCTCGTTCTGTTTGGACTGGAGAAATGTGCATTGGGGGGCCGTCATTGTTTTTCGCCCCAGGGCCCCATTTCACCTAGCAAAGCTGGAGAGGGTGTGTACATCTCATATCACCCATATTTCCTCCCACTATTAGGAACCTCCTCCTTCCAAACATCGGAACGTGCTGCGTCACAACAGGAAGTGACTAGGCTAGTGAAAGTTCCCGGGTAGGGAAAAAATGTGACTCTTAAAATAAATTTCAATCGCGGTTTTGTTAAAATTTGGCTCAGTTGACTAAAAAGTTTGCCCACCACTGGTCTAGAGGTAAAAGAATGAGAAGACATGACTCATGGTGGTATTTGCGTCATCCTCCGCCAATTCCCACTTCAAACGGCAGGAGACCCTCACTTTATTAGCAAACACCTGCGTGTCACCCATACAACCTAAAAATACAAATGAGCCAATAGGAATGTGACATGTGTTTTAGCAACGAGTGACATCTATATCTCCTCATAGTATGCATCTGGGCGAAATTAAGATACTCCAGCGCGGGGAAATCCAAACTGGGGAATTCCTTTGTCCAGAGACATGGCGTCCCCTCTATAGCCATGTAGCTTTTATACCAAATATTGCAACCCAGGTATATCCAAGATTTAATGATGTTTTAAATAATCTGACGATATCATTGTCCTCCTCTTAAACATAATTCCAAATCTTGGATCGCAAGCTACATTTACCCTTCTAAAAGGCAGGGCAGAACCATTCACCTGGATTGGCATCGCCCTTGATCCAAGTTATAAACACTTCCTGGCATGACCTATAGGAAGAGGTTGCCATTTATAAAACATCGTCAGAACCCTTTACATTCTAAACACCCACTAGTGTTTGCTAAAAGAATCTTTTCTGAGCTTCCCTGATATGGGGTTAATGAAATATTAGTAGAGGTAGTAGACTTATGTCTACGAATACTGACTACATACTACCAATCTTTTTATGTATTACCCATATAAATTTCTGACTTGTACACATCTCACACTTATAAAAAAGATACACATAGAGCAAATATTAACCTCACATCACATAAAATACACAGTGCAAGATCCCAAAACCATCAACACCCAATTAGCTGATATTAAAACCTTCAAGCCTTTCAACCTCCTGATCATCTATAGAGTTATCTTTCCCAAATCGTGTTTTAATTGCATCAGGCCAGATGACTCTATATAATGACATCAAGTAGGACCCTGGCACACATATCCTTGATACAATACAAATATCACTGACCATCATGTGTACCGGTAAGTACGGTACGCAGGGGGAGCGCAGTTTAGATATGATGATTAACACTACGTAGACAGTACATACTGAGCAGTGGGGCCAGAGTACAGTGCCTGCACGGCCCCGCCGCTCTCCCCGCCTACTTCAGACCCTCCTCACTAAGGCTACTTTCACACTTGCGTTCGGAGCGGATCCGTCTGGTGTCTGCACAGACGGATCCGCTCCTATAATGCAGACGATGGGATCCGTTCAGAACGGATCCATCTGCATTATATTTCAGAAAAAATTCTAAGTGTGAAAGTAGCTTCAGATGGATCCGTCCAGACTTTACATTGAAAGTCAATGGGGGACGGATCCGTTTGAAATTGAGCCATATTGTGTCAACTTCAAACGGATCCGTCCCCATTGACTTACATTGTCAAACGCTGCCAGACTGATGCATTCTGAGCGGATCAGTATCCACTCAGAATGCATTAGGGCAGTACGGATGCGTTCGGGCCACTTGTGAGAGCCTTTAAACGCTAGTGTGTGAGCCCTGAACGCTAGTGTGAAAGTAGCCTAATACGCAGTCTGCGATGTAAATTGCCAGCATTCGCCCAATAAGACGCAGGGGCACTTTCCCCCCACTTTTGGGCGGGGGGAAAGTGCGTCTTATGGGGCAAAAAATACGGTAGAATGTGTCAGCAGATAAGAACCATTTGGCCCATCTAGTCTGCCCAATATACTGAATACTATGAATAGCCCCTGGCCCTATCTTATATGAAGGATGGCCTTATGCCTATCCCAACTATAGGTCTGTTCAAGTGTTTCACTCACTACGTATGAGATTATTAAACTTAAAGAAGGACTTTTGCTATACTCAAGAAAACTCAGGGTTTGGTTTAGATACAATAGGTAATCAGAAGACTGGTTCCCACCTAAAGCATCATATATCAGTAAAGAAGAGGTATTGTGAATCACCTTTTCTCCTACCCTTAACATCACTTGTCCACACGCCCTGGAGTTTGGTGAAATGTAGCCTGCTTTCCTAAACCAATTCTGCTTTCCTAAACCAATTCTGCTTTCCTAAACCAATTCTGCTTTCCTAAACCAATTCTGCTTTGCTTTTAACAATGCACTAGTCTTACCTAAGATGTCCTGACATACAACATGTAACACATAACCTATATACAATGCAAACATAAAATAGACAAGGGCCCATTTGACATCATACACTTTTTACACATAAGAATGTATTAAAGCCCCAAACCAAAAAAAAGCAAAATTTGGTGCATCAATTTTTTTACCCAGACGTTCTGTCTGGGTCTCCTTTTTCATTCGTACAAATTACAGTCATCACCTAGTTGGAAGGATTTAAAAGTAAATTAGCAAGAATCCTCAAGGTATTCCTGACGTTCATTATGCAAAATAAAACCCATAAAACAATTTTTTTTTTAAATTAAAAAAAATATTCACCCAATATTAAATGTAACGATGAGCTCTTTTTTTTTTACTATGTGGATTTTCTATAACCCAATTTTAAATAATCCTACTATATCAATGCTTTCTGATTGTCACTTATGAGGGGTGTCTCCTTTTTCCCCAGAAAAGATGAGCAGTAATTAGCTGTTTAACTCCTCAGATGCTGCTGTCAGTACTGACAGTGGCACCTAGGTAGTTTTACTTAAAAAAAAAAAAGAGAACTTTGGCCCCATATGCTTTCTTATTGAAAATATAAAATGATATGCCCTATCCATAACAACCCAGATTACAAATGTAATACATTATTTATCAGTCACAGAAATCAAAACAAATAAATAAAATTATTTTGTTAAAAATGTTTGTATTGTGCATGTAGTAGTAAGGATAAAAACTCTATATAAGTTTGGGATCAACCTAATGGTACTGACCAACATAATAAAGTTATCATGTTATTTATGCCACACAGTAAATGCTGTAAAAATAAATCTCAAAACTATGTAGAAATTGTTTTTTTTATCCCCCCCCAAAAATAAGTTAGTAAAATGTATTGTATACATTATATGTACCCCGAAATGGTTGCTTATCCAAGGGGGTTGAGTGAATGGTATGTCTGGCAACCATCTAGAAATTTGTACACACATTCAGATCTATATTTGGGTGCAGATCCTTCTTCTAGCACAGGAATGCCCAACCTGCGGCCCTCTAGCTGTTGCAAAACTACAACTTCCATCATGCCTGGACAATATACAGTTATCGGGGCATGTTGGAAGTTGTAGTTTTGCAACAGCTGTAGAGCCCTAGGTTGGGCATCCCTGTTCTAGTACATTGCATTGGAAGGATAATTTTAACCTCCCTCCATTAGACAAGTCTCTTTAGATGCAGCTAAATGTTTCCTCCGATCTTTTATGAACTTTAATGAACCCCTGTTCCTGTTCATACTTAGAGGGAATCCCTTCCCACAGGTCTTACTGAAGGAGATCGCTTCTAGAAATCACTTATCCTTGCAGATGAACAGGAGATGCTTCTAGTCTCTTAATTGTATTTTTACGAGGTAGTTTTATTAGAAAGTGCCAGTAGAGAAGAAGCGAGGGTGCACATTTCCCACCGTGCACTCTTATGTAACCCTAACATCACAATGCTTTTCTTATGTTAGGTAGTAATATTAGGCTGGAATATCAAAGGGGGATTTGTCTTGTGTAAATAACACATGTTCATTTCATAGTGAAAAATTATGCAACTTTGTAATATTTGGACAGCTTTATCAGTGTATTTACAGTCGTTCTTCAGTGCTTCTATGGTATAATACCTGGGTATATATGCCAAATTCTACAAGCCCTTAAAAGAGTTGCCCTTAGGTCCTGTGGATGTCAAGTGGTTCCCTCACTTGGAATCCCATCTGTGCGCAGAGCGTAGAGCTGCTAATATGCAGAATCCCCCTGTAGTAGAAACTCAGTTTGAAGTGAGCGGCCAATGGGACTATTTGCCCAGAGCCTCGAGAGTGACTCTTTTTATTAGTGGGGTGTCTGTGATGACACAACCCCGTCAATGCCCATCACCGTATATTATACCCTTTTGAGTCTGTATGAACTCTACACATTCATCATGGGTCCCGATGTTATTTCAACATTCATCCCTTTTTTTTTTCTTTTTAGAACCGTCTCTCTCCCCATGTCTTCATATCTATTTCTTTAATTATTTTGTATGAATGTTGATGACTTAAAAAGAACCTGTCACTATGAAATGCAGCGCCATCTGCAGGCAGAGCAGAAGGAGCTGAGCAGATTGATATATAGTTTTATGGGGAAAAAGTGGTACTGGGAAAAAACCTAAAAGTGGCCCTATGTTGGAGGGCAGGGCCGACAGAGTTAGGCGGGGCCTGCAATGCTGTAGTGCAGAGCAAAATGCCACCCCAGCAGAACCAAATACCACAGTGCAGAACAAAATACTGCCCCGGCAGAACCAAATACCAGAGTGCAGAACCAAATACTGCCCCCGCAGAACCAAATACCACAGTGCAAAACAAAATACTGCCCCCGCAGAACCAAATACCACATCGCAGAACAAAATACTGCCCCCACAGAACCAAATACCACAGTGCAGAACAAAATACTGCCCCGGCAGAACCAAATACCAGAGTGCAGAACCAAATACTGCCCCAGCAGAACCAAATACCACAGTGCAAAACAAAATACTGCCCCGGCAGAACCAAATACCAGAGTGCAGAACCAAATACTGCCCCCGCAGAACCAAATACCACAGTGCAGAACAAAATACTGCCCCGGCAGAACCAAATACCAGAGTGCAGAACCAAATACTGCCCCAGCAGAACCAAATACCACAGTGCAAAACAAAATACTGCCCCGGCAGAACCAAATACCAGAGTGCAGAACCAAATACTGCCCCCGCAGAACCAAATACCACATCGCAGAACAAAATACTGCCCCCACAGAACCAAATACCACAGTGCAGAACAAAATACTGCCCTGGCAGAACCAAATACCACAGTGCAGAACAAAATACTGCCCCAACAGAACCAAATACCACAATGCAGAACCAAATACTGCCCCAACAGAACTAAATACCACAGTGCAGAACCAAATACTGCCCCGGCAGAACCAAATACCACAGTGCAGAACCAAATACCACAGTGCAGCACAAAATACTGCTACCCATGCCACAGTTTGAAACTGTATCATTGCCCTGAGAACGGCAATACAGTTGAATTCAGACGGGAATCTGCAGCCACTGGCCAAGTGCATAGGTGCCTGATGCTCCTACATTGATTAATGCTGAGAGCATAATATGTGTATGTACCCAGTTGGTGGCCATGAGGAAGCCGTGGGTTGCCCTGGGCATCAGCCCACTGGTAACTTTTCCTGTAGGGTCTACGGCCTGTCCGCCCCTGCTTCATCTGCAGCACATTTTGCCTTTTTTCCAGATCTGGTACATTCTCCTCTTTTCAGAGCTCTTATGTACTCAAACTTTATAGTGTCTTTTTAATATTTTAATATTATTGTTATGTGTTGTAAAATTAGTTATTACAAACCCCTGATGAGCACAACCACTTTGTTTCTATTTAATGCTTATCTGTATTCTATTAAAACCTTTAATGAAAATATATTTGCTTTGTGGTAACCATATTATACACCGGCAGCACAGTACATGTGCACGCACATTATTTCCTATCTGGGCTGCGTAGACTTTATGCTACTGTAGTAACGCATGTCTAACATTCCACAGGTTTTGCCGTAGCCCAATGCATAAACCAGCACAGCGCATCACCAGCATCTTCTCCATCACCCCCATCAAGCGGCAGCTCCAGCAGCAGCACAGGGCCTTGTGAGTCTGTCACGTCCAGTTTAACATCAACTCCATCTGCAATTCAGAGTCCATCAGGTAAAATCATTCAATTCAGTGTTATCATTTTTCATTGTTTTTGGTTTTACCGTCTCAAAATCGAGATTCACCGATCCAGAATTCTGAAAGATGTTTTTAATCCTTTTTATTTTTGTTATGCTTTCTTCATATTGGATTGCAAAGAAAGAAATGGGGGTTAGTCAGCACATCGCAGCGCGCAGGGGCACATCACCATGGCGGAAAGGCTCAAAAACAAACACAATGCAACAGCACTCTGCAAGCATAAATAACAAAGTAAATACAATAGTGCCATACTCACTATAGAAAATGTATTAATGCTACTTTATAAATGTGAGATTCTTAGCAAATAAATTTTATACAAAATTATTTGTGCCTGTCCGCCAATGGCAAGGCGATCTCTATAGGACAGGATCATGGTATCATACTGGCCTCCATTAAACCTACATTCCCTGAGCTTAATGGAGGCCGGTATGGCACCGGATAGCATTTAGTGTAGGTTCCTGTCCTATAGAGATCGCCTTGCCCTTGGCGGACAGGCACAAATGATATCTCACATTTATAACGTAGCTTCAACATTCAATTCAAGAAAACAAACTGCAGCACTCATCTGTATTTATCCTGGGAAGCACGTAAACGGCCCGGACTCCACCGGGCAAAGCACTCTGAACAAACAGTATATAATCTGCAATACAGACTTTGCGATATATGTCATTACATGCAGGGAATGTCATTTGCAGTATGTGGGTCGTACGACAAATCAGATTAAGGTCAGAATTAGGAAACATCTATCTGATATCCCCCACTACAATACACGCAGTGTCTCAGCGCCATGTTTTCATTTTGCCACTATTCGCAAAGGCAACACGGCAGCGTTTGTAGTGCAAGAGGTTGAAAGAGTTTCTTCCCCTATTAGAGGGGGTGACCATAAACAGAAGTTATTAAGCAGAGAAGCTTTCTGGATGTTTAAATTGGGAAGTCGTGTGCCAAATGGTTCTTCAATACAAATGACATGTTTTTAGTCTGTTGGATTTTTGGAACCCCGGACTTGTTAGTCTTTTGAGGTATGTTGAGCTTTTCCCTCTTTTTAAGGAGCAGGTGATGGTCATAATCTAATTATTTCTTGCTCTACCCATGCCCATAAAAGATGGAAGTTCATTTTATTTGTGTATGTCACGATGAAGGACCATTATGTGAGGGTCTGAAACGCGTAGACTGTTCATGTATTGAATGTCTGGATTTTTTACCGCAAGCAAATAAATATCACCTTTTATGGGAAGCTGGATTTTTCAATTTGTTCAGAGTAGCTTCCACATTATTCCATTTTCTACAGTGAGTATGGTACGATTGTATTTACTTTTAATATTTGTGTTTGCAGAGTGCTGTTGCATTGTCTTTCTTTGCTCTTCCTATTGAATCTTATGATTTATTTTACAAACTTGGCTAGGTGATATCAAGGTCTAAAATAATAACCGCAGCATTAGTCCTTAGATGTACTTATCATTTAGGCCTATTTATGCTAATGTTCAAAACGCTAATCACAATGTGAGGTCTATAGCAAAAGAAGAGATGACAATAGCCTCACGTCATCTGTAGGGGACCTGGAGGAGATTTAGTGACAACAGCACCATGCATTGGATCATGCAGATTAGCAGTGGTCACCAGTGCATTCTTGCATTGTTGCTGTGTCTATGCATACCATGATTATAGATTCATTAGGACTAGGAAAATCTTGAACAAAAATCGAACGTTGTAGAATTAAGTTGGTGTCATGCATGAAATGTTAGATATATGGTCCATTTTTTAATTGTGATTTTATAGTTCCGCAGTATATCCTGTAGGTAACCAGTCTCCTATAGTATCCTTTTCATCATCCTATGGAAATAAGTGAAATGTCACCCGTGGAGCTGAAATGAATATTTGCCCAGGTGGCAAACACATGCAGATGTAGCAGAGCTAGATTTCCACCAATAAACCATGATATTAAAACCTCTGACAGGTGGAGTGAATAACATTGATTATCTCTTTGCAAAGGCAAGAGGTCGGTCCGTTCTGGAAGATGTCGCATACATCGAACGGGTCTTGTGAAGTCCATGACTCAAAAGGATCCAAGCTTGGTGGACCTACGTAATATTAAGAATTTGGATGTCATATTGTAGCAGATGGGTGTTATCCTCTTGCCCTGTATTTAACATTTGATTGCTTTGAATTAAGAAGTTG
This sequence comes from Bufo gargarizans, assembly GCF_014858855.1. Classification (NCBI taxonomy): domain Eukaryota; kingdom Metazoa; phylum Chordata; class Amphibia; order Anura; family Bufonidae; genus Bufo; species Bufo gargarizans. The sequence goes on along the minus strand of NC_058087.1, from coordinate 152,513,514 downwards.
TATATTTTCAGCAGAAATGCAATGTACTCCAGTTATCTGATGTTTGTGGTTAGTGTCATCGGGCCACTCAGAAGCCACATGTTGATTGTCAGTTTGCATCGGACAGTCCAGTTTCTTGGGCTGGTCATATACATATAAAACCTGTCAGCTGGTGGCTATCTCATACATCACACTGAACATGCATGTGTTGTCAATTGGGAGAGTGAAGTCGGCGGCTTCCAATTACCTCTGGTGGCTTATTTCCCAGAAAACAAAAGGATTGGGCACGTTGAAATCCAACAGCCCAATCCTTCTCCCCGCCAACAGTTTGGAGATCCCTATGCACAAAGCCAAGAAAAATGGGAAGTCCTCCTAGAAGTTACAATGCATCCTGGTTTATATGTGATTTAATTTTCCTCCTGCCAACTTTTACTGTATGAGAATTTGTGTTCTAGCAATAAGGTTTTCATCTGGTACAAATCCCCTCCATTAGGAGAGACCTGGCACTCAGGACTAGATTTCATCCGTTCATTTCCCTTTTTTTGTTTTACAAACCCCATTAATTCAAGCATGCAATTAGCACTGGCACAAAGATCAATCAGAGCATTTACTTATTGAAATGAAAATTGCCCAGTGAAGGGAATGCACTTTTAACAGACTTTTAATAGTACATTAAAAGCAGCAGTAAAATGACTCTAATGTAGAGAAGGCTGGCGAGCGGTTCTGACACTTATTCTTCTGCTTATTCCCAATCATTCATTTTTGTACAAGTTCTTATAGATCAAAAATGGTGTTCCTAAGGGTACTTTCACACTTACGGCAGAGGATTCCGGCAGGCAGTTCCGTTGCCGGATCTGTCAAATCGTATGCCAACTGATGGCATTTGTAAGACTGATCAGCATCCTGATCCGTCTTATAAATGCATTGAAATGCCGGTTCCATCTTTCTGGTGTCATCCGGAAAAACTGATCCGGCATTTATTTTTTTCACATTTTTTGAATGCCGGATCCGGCACTAATACATTCCTATGGGAAAAAATGCTGGATCCGGCATTCAGACAAGTGTTCCATTTTTTGCGCCGGAGATAAAACCGCAGCATGCTACAGTTTTATCTCTGTCCTGATCAGTCAAAAAGACTGGACTGAAGACATCCTGATGCATCCTGAACGGATTGCTCTCCATTCAGAATGTATTAGGATAAAACTGATCAGTTCTTTTCTGGTATTGAGCCCCTAGGACGGAACACTATGCCGGAAAAGAAAAACGCTAGTGTGAAAGTACCCTAAGGCTAGGTAAATCCAGTAGTCTGTTCCGTTAGAGGAGCAGACCAGAGCCGGACACCACCGCACACCACTGGATCCCTATTCACTATAATAGGATGTGGTGGGTTTTATCAGGACAAATACTGCTGTGTATATATGCAGAAACCCACCGGATCCTTGTTGGACCCCCTTATAATAAATATGGATCTGGCAGTGTCTGGTTATGCTAGATATGGTGACTCCAGTAGTCTTCTCCTTTGCCAGAACAGACTCCCAGATTTACCGTCCACAGATGTGAACCACCATAAGATCATGCAGTAGATTAGAAGCTTTATACTTGACTTTCCAGCTCGGTCTACATTCTATTGTGTATTTCATTTAATGAAATGTGAAAAACTCTCCCCTGACTCTCCCATAGAGAAGCCTGTCTGGATACCTTCAGTGGCCATGTCCTTTCAATGCTGATAACCCCTTTAGGTTTGTTTATCTTGGTGGATTTTCAGATCTGCAGCATGTCAATTTATATTGCAAATCCATTGCAAGATTTGATGCAGAAATTCCCTTTTGACTTCATGGGGGAAGCTATGCACAAATGGAAGCCAAACTTCATTTCACCTGAAGTCGTGTGAGACTTCAGTGAATGAATTCGGCATTCATTTCTGCATCTTCAAAAACATTTAGGAGTCTGAAGTCGGGTTTGATACCAGCTAGTACCTTGGTACCAGAACTGACTTTGGATTGCTAATTTTAAATGTTTAAAAAAATGCAGAAATGAATACTGAATTCTTTCACGAAGTCTTGCGCGGCAATACATGCTGTACGGAGACAGGTCTCCAGACAGTATTAAAACCAAAGTGTTAGAACGAATTGAATAAGGATCTATGATCCGAAGCTCGATTCCCTCAAGCCTACTCACCACCAATGACCCTTCTCTGGTGCCCTTGCCAGCCTATGTACAGTCCAGCCTCCTGCAATGACATCTCTTCCCAATCACTGTCTGAAGCGCTCACATGGAGCAGGAGGTCCGGCAGGGTTGTACATAGACTGGCACTGAAGTCAGGGAGGTTTCTCTCCTTATTAAACACGGATGCTAAGATACTATCCAAAGCTCTGGCTAGAAGGCTGTCGCGGGTCATATCCACCATTATCCACCCAGATCAAAATGGCTTTATGCCAAAAAGGGGTACTCAGCATAACTTGCATAGATTATTTACGAATATTCAGTCCCCGGGAGGTGGTGCCCGCTCCATCCTGTCGTTGGACGCTACCAAAGCCTTCGACAGGGTGGAGTGGACTTTCCTCTGGGAGGTTATGAAGAAAATGCGTTTTGGACCAAAATTTATGGCAATGATTCAGCTGTTATACAATTCCCCAGTTGCTAGGATCAGGATTAATGGGACAGTGACAGAGAGTTTCATCCTGGGAAGAGGTACCCGTCAAGGCTGTCCCCTCTCCCCCCTGCTATTTAATATTTATATCGAACCTTTAGCAACTAGTATAAGGCAGGACTCAAAGGTGGCCGGCTTCGGTATAAATGGGGAGTATGACCGTGTTTCACTCTATGCAGATGACATCCTGGTTTTTATGCATCATACAGACACTACTCTCCCTCGTATAATGGAGCTGGTTGGTCTCTTCTCTGATCCATCCGGTTTGGAGATCAACTGGGATAAGACCGTCCTCCTTCCTATAGACGAGTTGCGTGGCGAATGGGATAATCAGTTGACGATCTCTGAGTCAATAAAACACCTGGGGATAACAGTTTCTGCCAAACCGCATGAATATCTACAATTAAATCTGATTCCGCTGTTGATGAAGGTGAGGGCTAAAATTAAGGTATGGCAAAAAATCCTGCTCTCCAGAGCGGACAGAATCTCATTAATAAAAATGGTAGTACTGCCCCAGGTTCTTTATATTCTGCGCAACTCGCCTGTATGGATTGCAGATAATTACTTTAGATTGATAGACCGGATGCTCAATGATTTAATATGGGGGAGGAAGCGTGTGAGACTAAAGGCACTCTACTTTTCTATGCCCTATGAGCGGGGAGGTCTCAACCTCCCCTATTTTAGGGGTTACTTTATGGCCTCCCAATTATGTCTTTTTAATGACTGGGAAAATAGCCCTTTCTGCAGTAGAGTGGTGAAAGACTCAGGATTCTCGGACTTCTTCACTGTATTGGAGTCTGATTATCTAGTAAACACACTGAGTGGGTACACACTGTTCTGCAAAATGGCTATGAGGACTTGGTTGGCCATAAGGAGATGGTGTGGAGTTAAGGCGTCACTTATTTGTACCCCATTGTGGCACAACTCTAAGCTCCTTAAATTAAATGACTTAAATTGCTGCCAGTATTGGAGGAATAAAAATGTTCAGTATCTACACCAAGTGGTTAGTGAGGGACAAATATTGCCCCTCATGGAACTAAAACAAAGGGCAAACTTAGGTGAGGTGGTTTGGTTTCCATATTTTCAACTAAGGTCAGCACTATCTTGTACGTCGGATAGCCAATTTTTTATTGATACCCCTTTATTTCTACACGATTTAATTTGCAAGAAAACTGTCACGAGAATTAAAATATCACACTGCTATAAACACTTAATGAATAATTTTTTTTCGGATGTTCTCTCTCCAGGACAGAGAGCCTGGTCTTCTTTACCCTCAGAGGTGGGTTCTCCAAGTTGGGAGAACATGGGGGATAGTTTAAAGTTGGTTTCACACAATTTTAATCACATTGTTGTACAATTTAATATTTTGCACAAAATTTATGTGACACCCATATGGTTATACAAAAGAGGCCTTAGGGCCTCTTCCGATTGCCCACGCTGTGGCGATCCCGGGGCAGATCATTTACACCTGTTCTGGGACTGCCCCACGGTGAGCAGATACTGGAGTCTGGTCCAAAACAATCTGGCTCACAAACTCAACATCTCTATCCCTTTGTCACCCAGGATATGGGTCCTGGGAGACTTATCGGAGCTTAATTGCCAGCCTATAAAACGCCAACTGCTGATAAAGGTTATGTTTTTGGCTAGGCTCCTGATCACTAGATTATGGTTTTCCCCTTCTGCTCCAGAGTACAACAACTGGTTGGGCCTGGTCAAGAAAGTGAAAACTTATGAAAAGATTCTGTACAAACAAAGAGGATCTTACTTGAAGTGGGAAAAACTCTGGAAAGATTGGAACAGGGTTAATTAATCAGAACCTTTTTCCCCCCTAGGCTCTCTATGAAGGATTTTTTTTTTTTTTTTTTCTCTTCCTGCAAAGTGGGGTTGGGTGGGGGGTTGGTGAAGTGAAATTAATGTCACTCAATAGAACTGACGGGTTTATGAATTTTATAATATTGCAAAGTAATAAAAAAATAAAAAATAAAATAAAACTATGGCAACATAAAAAAAAAAACAATCAGGTGTATTTTTCTCTTCTCTCAGTGTGGAATAATTAAAAAAAAAAAAAAAAAAAAAAGTCAGGGAGGTTTTTTTTTTTTCACTGCTCAACTGTTTTCCGCAGGTGAATTCTGCAAGTAAATGTGCACAACAATGAACACCATTTGGTGCAGATTTGCAGACATTTTCAGTAGCAATTCCCAATGGCGTTCATGTACACTTTGGGGGGATCTTAAGGGCTAAATCCAGATTAGATGTTATTAGATATGTAAGCCTGTGTTTCCACGCAGCAGAAAATTTCCTCTGCAAAGATGGCGTAAAAATCCATTGCATAATTCGAACAAGTGGATGAAACCAGAAAATAATCTGCAAGAGATCTTACAGAATTAAGAATAAAGCAAGTTTCAAACCTTTAAAAGCTTTATTTAAAGCGTGGTGTGAATGAATTTTGTTGCAGATTTTTTCCACCTAATTTATGTTTCGCCCGGTCATACCCCATAGGTGTATTCAGACACCGTGGTTAAAACAGATGGAAAAACACAGGCATTTTTGCTGTGGTTTTCAGTGCATTATAAAGGCAGATACTAGTTCTCCTCTGTGCACCATTCACTGTTGCTTCTCTGGATCAGCTGGGACATTCAGGCCCTGTTGTTAATACATTTTTCTTGGGTAATATTCTTTGTTGATATCCAGAGGAAACCGGAACACAAACCCATCGAAGGACTTATTTTCCTCAGAATTAAGCTTTGTATTGTTTGGCAGAAAATTGAGGTTGCTGGTTCCAATCTGAACAGCTGCCAGCCTCCAAACACTGGTGTTATGGTTACCTGAACCTTCTCCTACTGCAAACTTAAGTGCTTCTCTCATCATGGACAATGGGGGGCCTATCGCTAGGATATGTCCCCAGTGTCTTATAGGTGGCCCCCGCTCCCATTCATTTCTATGGGGCCAACGGAAATAGCCGAGCCAGTGCTTTGCTGTTTTCAAAGGCCCCATAGAAAATAAAAGGAGGACGGCTGCGCATGCGCAGTGCGCCCTCCTTCACTTGCGGGGCTCCTTTCTCGATATAGCCCAGAGGTGGGACCTGCACCTATAAGACAATGGGGGCATATCCTAGCGATATGCCCCCATTGTCCATGATGAGACTACCCCTTTAATTTCTAGTACTAAAGAAAAATAGTTTTCTGCTGAAATCAACAGAGATTTCCTTCCATGTATTCACAGCGAGTGCTGTGCTCCAAGAATAATAACACTTTATCCCACTGAACTTTTTCGAGTCATAGGATGTTATGTCACTAATTGTACTATTAGCTTATACTCCTGACCTGTAGAGCAGGAGTACAAGTCAGGCCAAAACCAGGAGTGGAAGCCCTTCTGTGTTTTGGACCCATTCCAGGTTTAGAAGAATTATGTATTACCATACACTCATACTTTCTATATTTTCTGTTCTTTGCTTAAATATAGGCATGGGAATGATGTTGCTTTATTTTCTGCATCGCTCTTCATTACACCTACTCTTTTTTGGCACCTAAAGTGAATACCCACCTTCTGCCATCATGTCACTTTTGGGTCATTACGTTCTGTGCTGATTTATTACTTAAAGGGGTTATCCAGTAATCAATAATGATGACCCATCCTGAGGCGGCAAACTGCAGTCCCTATTGATTTTATAATTGGGTCTGTAGGGTTCCATGACGGTGTCTATCAGTTTAATGGGCATCATTTTGCTCATTAATGGCCCCACACCACAAAAAGAAAGCCTATTACATTCAATAAGAGTGAGCAATGCAAGTCACATGTGAATTAGCATATTAGTGGGAGTTTTATAATAATTTACTCATTGGGCCCAGTGGAAATAAGTTGGCCAACTCCTCTGTTGGTAGTAGATTTGATAGAGGGTCCACCATTTTATCTGCTGTGTTCATCGTAATACATGAATTGAGGTAATCAGTAAGTAGACTTGATATAACCAGAGGTAGGTATAATTCCTTGTGGTAAAAAGGTAAGGACCTCAAGTCTTATTAATATAACTAACATCTCGGCTCTTCACCTTTGTCTTGATATCTGGCATGTACTTGCTTCATTGTCTATGTAAATGCTACTGTTTCAATGTCTCTTAACCCTTGTGTTCACTCCTTTGTGTGCTCTCCTATGTTCCACCGTTAAATCCTCTTATGACCTGTCACTGTGTTTCCCTCTAGTAAGATCTGGCAGGAAAGGAAGACGGCGAGTCTTTAGTCTATCGGAGGCAGACAGTCACGGAGGACACTGGGTTTAGGCCCTCGAGCTACAACTGCCTCAGTGAGTCTCATTAGCGCTAGCGCATCTTCAGCCCGTTCCATGAAGCATCCATTGATAACTTAGAGTGTGAAAGTAATGATGGTCGCCTGTACACTCACCGATTGTCTTCTGGAGTTGCGGTCTTCTGTCAGATTAATCCATCACTTAGTTATTGCTTATCAAAAGGCTGTTCATTCATTACTTAGCAGTTTTTTCCCTCTGTTTTCAAAAGTGACATCAGAAAATGGTCACTATTGCAGAAAGATTACATCTGGCTTTCCCCAAATCCTGCCCAGTTATGCAGCACTATAGAAGTGACTGAATAGATGTATCCACTATGGAAACTGTAATGGAGGCCATACATGAACTTAAAGACCTAGATTTACTTGGAATTTTAGGTGTAAATCTGTTTTACATACATTTTTCTCCTCACTTTAAAGGGAGTCTGTTGCTGCATTTACACTTATTAAACTACCAGCAGCGTCCCATTGTATAGCATTTATTTTTTTGGCCTTTTTGTTGTTTATTTGCAATATAAAATAATCTTTATCCATATGCAAGTGCCCAGGAGGTGTCATCTACTGTATCTCTGCGATTCCCCAAGCCCTTCTGTCCTAACCGTGCATTGCTCTTCCCCCCTCCTCTCTATCACCCTTACCCTCTCCCTGCAATATCACTTATCCCCCTCGGTGAAACCTACAATATTTGTCCCACGCCTGCACATTACAAACGCCACTGTGAGCATCGGCTTCACAACTTGTAATGCAAATGTATTTTATATTATTAATATTTATTATTAAAGCACCATTCATTCCATGGCGCTGTACATATGATAAGGGGTGCACATACATAATACAGACAATTGCAATAAGCTTGAACAAGACGAGTTACAAACTAGTACAAAAGGAGAGAGGGCCCTGCCCGCGAGGGCTTCCAATCCACAAGGTATAGTTATGTATTGTTATTTTATGTTTTGGCCATAATGTCCAGTAAGGGATATGTTTGGCAAAAGGTTGGCAGGAACATGGCTAACCCTCCTCTTTCTCCCCTCATAGTAGGAGTTGGCTCGTCATGTTTCCTGCCAGGACAGAGGGGAGAGGGGAAAATCTGACAGAATCAATATAATATTTTATTTATATTGGAACATAGCAGTTACTGACATGATGATAAAGGAAAGGAAGAGGATATTCTATTAATAAAAAATGTACAATTGCCGCAGTTGTGTTACAATAAACCCATTATTAAAGGGGTTTCTTGGGCATTATGAAAAATATAAGCATGCCTCTGACCTGCTGAAGAAAGACTGTTGCGTTAATACTTACTGCTCCGCTGTTGCTGCCCTCCCCGCTGCACTCGCACAGGCTGCGCGCCCTTCTGTCAGCTCCCGAGCTGATGTCTATGCGTCTTTTCCTGTTCAGCAGCATAATAGTAAATGCATGTAACCATAATAGTGGATGCAGCTCAACATGATAAAAAGCGCACACATCCGGTCAGGACCCAGGAGGAAGAGCGCGCAGCCTGTGCGAGTGCAGCAGAGATGGCGGCGTCAGCAGACAGATAAGTGTTACCAAAGCAATCTTTCTGCATCACGTCCAAGTAATGCTTGTATTTTTCATAATTCACCTAAGATTCATACCTGTGATCTCTACACACAAGGCTGAGCACTTTTCACTAAGCTATAGCCCTTCCACATAGAGAAGACAGATATTACTGGTGACTTTATAATCATATATTGTGCCAGTGAATAAAGCAGTAATATGTAGATTAGCTTTCTGAGCAGATCTCGTGGTGTGTGGTAAGGCTGTAAAGTTGTGCATATGATATGTACATGCTCTAGGACACAGCCCTGCCCTCAGCCTGCTGTCTAGCCCTGTCAATCAAGGGGAGGGGGGAGTGTGCCGAGCACAGGGGGTGTTACAAAGTGGTGCTCCAAGGATTAAGTCCTGCCTGCTGGTGCTCCAACTTGCTAATTTGCATATGAATCAAACACAGATATCTCTGCAGCTGTTTAGCATATAGACAAAAGAAAGGTATAGTTTTAATACACATGATGAACCTTATCAGGGAGTATATTTGGTTTAATAGGGTTGATCATGCTGACAGAGGCTCTTTAACTACTGTATGTTACTGATTATAGTTCTATCTATCTATCCATCTATCTATTATTTAGTGGAACATGCATGTAGTACCTTAACCCCTTAAGAGTGCAGCCTAGTTTGTCACTTAAAGGGAGCCTGTCACCATGAAAATGCTAATTAATCTGCCATCAGCGTGTTATAGAGCAGATTGATTTATTCCTGCGTCGGTACTATCAGTGACTGACAGCCTTCCCTCTATGACTGTGTATACAGAGATAGCTGTCAATCACTGATAGGACCGTCTCCTCATAGAGGGAAGGCTGTCAGTCACTGATAGGACCGTCTCCTCATAGAGGGAAGGCTGTCAGTCACTGATAGGACCGTCTCCTCATAGAGGGAAGGCTGTCAGTCACTGATAGGACCGTCTCCTCATAGAGGGAGGGCTGTCAGTCACTGATAGGACCGTCTCCTCATAGAGGGAAGGCTGTCAGTCACTGATAGGACCGTCTCCTCATAGAGGGAAGGCTGTCAGTCACTGATAGGACCACCTCCTGACATCATAGCCCGGAATGAGCAGGAATATAAATTAATTAAATACAGGTTATACTGAATCTTTCCCCATAAAACTATATATCAATCTGCTCAGCTCCTCCTGCTCTATAACCTGCCTGACAGGCTTCCTTTAAGGCACTGCAGTTTTTTCTCTTTTCTTGATTGCCACAAAAATCGTAACTTATTTATTAACTAATTTATTCTGCCGACATAGCTGATTTTATGAGGGGCAAGCTGTGTTTTTAATACCACCATTTTGCCGTGCATCTAATAATGTATGCAAAAACATTTTGACACAATGGTGTGAAAGAACAACACAATCCAACCAATTTTTAGGGTTTAATTTTATACAATGTTCACTGTGTGATGATGATGATGGCATTTTAACTTTATTGTGCAAATCAGTATGATTAGCACAATAAAGCATTGTGCTCAACATTTTCTCGTGGTTTACTACTTTGTGCACAACATTTTCTCGTGGTTTACTACTATTGGAAAATCAAAAAGTTCTCTTTCAAAAAAACAGAGCTGTGTATAATACAGCAGGCACCTGCAAACGAGGAGGCAAGCCCTGCTCCATTATAGCGGTGCATTATTATGGTACCAAGGGTTAGCCCCCTACACTCAGTGATGTAACATTATAGCACTAAGCATTCAGGAGTTAGTGTTTTCCAGTTACAAGAGGTTATACCCTGTCAATAGGATAGGGAATATCCGTTAGAGCAATGGTTCTGCGACCGCTGACACCCCCACCATCATGAGAATGGAGAACCCATGCCCCAAAATAGATGGAATGGCTGGTTAAGCATTCATCTCTCTAGGACGTCTGGAAATAGCCGAGTGCCATACTCTGCTATGTTAGGCAGTCCCATAGCGAATAAGTGGCATCCTTGATTTGCCCCTCCATTGATTTTAATGGCACGGAGCCTCCAACTTCATGATCAGTGGAGGTCCCAGCTGTCAAACCCCTTCTGATCTAATTGGTATTCTCTATTCTAAGTATATAGAATATATTCTAACTGGAACACGCTTTTAATCTTGCTTCTACCTATATACTGATCTTGTGTTCAAGGAAATGTCGTGGTTTCAGACTTCTACTTCAAGAAAATCAAGAGAAATGTATTTTACGTGAATTGCCAATATTTTAAATGCTATTCACTTTTTCTAGCTTGGATATGGCATGTTCTGGTCTGTTGATTAATGCTTTCTAAGAAATTGTCAGAGAGATGTCGTTTGCACAGAACTTGTTCTTAAAGGGTACTGACACCTTTGGGGGCTTTTTTATTACTGCATTTTACTCGTTTTGGAATAAAAAATTTTTTTTATATTATTCTTTATTTTAAAAAATTAACAGTTTTTTGTTCTACTGCTTTCTGGAGATAATTTCTTTCTGCTTTACAGTGAATCCATCAGGGAGTTGCTCTGACTGCTCGTTCTGTTGCCTTTATTTTTGAAATCCTGACGGCTCAAAGGCCATATTCTTATCAGACTAATAAGAATTTAGCTATAATGAGTGTTTATGAGCTGTCAGGAGTTTGAAGATAAGCGTTACAGATCTAACCATTAGAGCAGCTACCTGATGGATTCACTGTAAAACAGAGGAAAATGGTCTGCAGATACACTGAAAGTGAAGTAGATAAATTTCTGAAAAACACCAATTGAAGTCCAAAATGAGTAAAATACAATAAAAAAAAATGCTCCCAAATGTGTTCATAGCCTTTAAAGCACTGATTCTCCATTGATGAACTGATATATTGGAGAACCGATGAAATCCCCTATGGCTTTTAGTTCCAGCTGTCAGAGGATGTTTATTGGCTGTCTGTAGTTTGCACCTCATTCACAGCCTGTAGGCTGCCATGAACAGGAGCATGATGTCGGAATCCCAGGGCTACAGCCAAGATTTTCTCTTTGTCTGCAGGGCGCTATGCGAACGCCCACAACAGTAAAGTGATCAAGTTCAGTAATAACTCAGTGTTAGGAAACTGGTACAAGCAGACCTCTACTTCTACTTAACAAGCCTGTGGTTGTAGACCATTTTGATATGGCCAGGATGTGATTCCGTGGTTTACTTTACGAGAAAATGTGCGTGTTGACAAAGAACGTGCAATTCACGGGTATCTGTTGGACACTTTATGAGACTTAGTGGGCATAATATTGCACAACACACCGAATTACACATGGCCTAAATATAGTTTATGGGCCTTTTACCATCTGTGTACAGGTTTGTTTAATCAGTTGCCAGTGGACGTTCCCATACGCCAGTCTTGACCAATGTGTGCCGGAGCAGATGCCTCTTAAAGGGAACCTGTCACGGGATTTGATGTATAGAGCTGAGGACATGGGTTGCTAGATGGTTGCTAGCACATCCGCAATACCCAGTCCCCTCATAGCTCCATGTGCTTTTATTGTGGAAAGAAACCGATTTGATCCATATACAAATTACCCTGAGATGAGTCCAGCGTGAAGGAGCCCAGCACCGCCCTGCATCCTCAGAATCTCCTCCTTGCTCCCCGAGGTCAGACAGCCAGAGCGCCGTAATCTCGCGAGGCGCAAGCTAGCGCATGCGCTGTTCCTTCCCTGAGGCTGATGCCAGCACAGGGAAGGAACACTATGAGGACACTGCGCATGCGCTAGCTCACGCTGTCTGACGTCGGGGAGGAAGGAGGAGATTCTGAGGATACGGGGCTGTGCTGCGCTCCTTCACGCTGGACTCATCTCACGTACAGGACACATCTCAGGGTAATTTGCATATGGATCAAATTGTTATTTTCCACAATAAAAGAACACAGAGCTAGGGGGTTTGGTTATTGCGGATGTGCTAGCGGTCAGCTAGCAACCCATGTCCTCAGCTCTATACATCAAGTCCCGGTGACAGGTTCCCTTTAATGAATTAAGCCCATCTCTGGCAGTCCAGAAACTGAAAGTTACACCAGCTGGGGGCTGGCGTAAGTTTTAGTAAATCCGGTGGGCGGTGCCACAATAGCGTAATGGTATAAATGTCACTCAGTGTGTAATGTTTTATTGAAAGGAATTGTACAGATTCCAGAATAAAAAATAATAAAACATTTGCATTTTTAACAGAAATAGCACCACTTTTGTCCAAGGGCTATGTCTGATATTGCAGCTCATCCCAATTCAAGCGTATCTGACTAAGCTGCAATACCAGACACAGTCCATGGACAAGGGTGGTGCTCTTTCAGATATTTTTTTTCTTATGGTAAACCCCTTAAAATGGTTGTGTAACAAAACATATTCTACCTTTTTCAAACCAGCACCTGGATCTGAATAGTTTTGTCATTGCATGTAATTAAAAATTTTGTATAGCCAGTGGGCTATTCCCTGAAATGTATCTGCATAGCGCCGCCTGCTTTTTATTCTTTTCCTTATTTATTGTCCGTCTCACTGAGCTGGTCAAACATGTTCAGTTCAAATCTTTAACTGCCACCAGCTATACAGTGGTTATAAAAAGTCTACACACCCCTATTAAAATGTCAGGTTTCTGTGCTGTAAAAAAAAAATAGACAAAGATAAATCATTTTAGAGCTTTTTCCACCTTTAGGCCTCATGCACACGGCCGTGAGCGGTCCGTGGTATCCCGGTCTGGCATCCTGCTGAGAGCAGGAGCGCACGGCGTCATTGGTTGCTATAACACCGTGCGCTTCATGCCGCCGCTGCACTACAGTAATACACTGGTATGATACACGGCTGTGTGCTTGAGGCCTTAATGTGACCTACGAACTGTACAATTGAAAAACAAACTAAAATCTTTTAGGTAGAGGGAAGAAGACAAAAAAACTAAAATAATATGAGTAAAGTGAAAGTAAATATCCCAGCATGCATTGCAGCAAGCATCTTCAGAGGAGTAGTCACATGACATCCCCACCCACCTCAGTTCCTATAGAGACAAGAGCCCCTCAGACTTCTGTACAGACACAGCAATAGAAAGCACACCCCAGTCCCAGCAGCAAAGAGAGGTCACTTCACTAGCGGTTGCCATCTTCAAACGGTTGTCGTTTAAAAAATTATAAATCCTACAGCGAAGAGCTTTATATTGCACAAGACCCAGACCTACATTTTGATGCATAGTATGTCTCTGAAATATTAAAAATGAAGGCACAGTCGCAGTTTAGAAATTGGCCTTCAAATTTGAGGTGGCTAGAGTGGAGTTTCAAAAAAATGGTCATATTGTGAAAACTATCAGGACTATGGCTTAGTCGTGGACATTTTTTGTGGCAGCAGGGATAGCTGAACGTTTTGATATAAGATTTGTGTAGGTGGGCTTGAAAATGAAGGAGTGGTGGCAATTTAGAAATCATGTCCTGATTTTTCAGCTCCCACTCTAGCTTTTGTCAGCTCCCACTCTAGCTTTTGTCAGCTCCCACTCTAGCTTTGAACATTCCGCCATTCATTCCTATGGGACCAATTTTCCTATTACTATGGGATGCCGATATTACGTGAGCCACTTGGCGAAACAATCCACAAAGTAATAGCACACCAATCGGGAACAATCCGCACGTTTCGGTATATTACTGGCTATGTAGTGTAAAAACTGTGGGAGGAGTTAGGGTGTAAATTTGGCTATAATAATAAGAATATATATGTGAGATAACAGTAAGTGGTCTTGCCATGCAAGAACACTTAATAACAGAAGTGCCAGATTCGGCACATAACTGACAGGAACGGAGCCTAACATATCACTTTGATGCTAATGGGATCCATTCGGTTTCCGTTCTGGAGAATGTTTTTGCATGCAGGACTTTTCACTCCACTATTTTTGAAAAACTCTGAGACGGAAGCCCCGAATGAAGCCTCCAATGCAGATGTGAATGTCACCTTAGTCTCAGAGAAGTCCCATGGCTCAACAACATTAGACTTGTCTGCAACTAGTTGTTGCACAACTGTTTTCAGACCATGATTTGGCTGTTATAACGGCCAATTGCACCTGACTTGCTTTGTGGTCTATGATGTCAAAGTAGCATGCAACCTATGACCAAAAATCCAGCAGTGTTGTATTTTTGTGATTTGTCACAGTCACAGCAGGTCATGCATTGAATCATGACCCCATTGATAACTGACAATGCAATTTTCATGTTTCTGTGTAACCTTAAAGAAGTCCGGCAACTGTGTCCCTGCACTGTCTGACATGACCAGTCAGTGCTGCTAGTGTCATACTGTGCACACCATGAACTGGTAACACCCAGCTGGACCTTCTTCACAAACTTCTACCAATTCATTCATAACTTTAACAGGAATAATTAAGGAATGACACAGCATAGAATCATAAGAATAGATGCTGCACACATTGACAAAAAAAAATGCGCCAAGAAGAAGGCGACAGAATCAAATAAAACTTTCTATGTGTGAATGTAATGATCATACATGTCAGTGACTACAATAGTAGAGTGAGAAGATATGTTTATTGGGGAAAACTATACCATTGAAAGGAAGCTGTAGAGTTGGGCTGCCCCTAGCTTGCATACAAGATGAGATACGGTTGGGCATGAAGGCATACAAGTTCTGTATGGTAACCTGAGGCACATTTGCCCACAGATCTTGCAGCTGGGCCTGTAGATCCTGCACACTGGTAGATTGGCGAGATCCCATAATTGCTTGATTGGCGATAAATCTGGCGACAAGGCAGGCAAGGAATTATTGCAATCTGGCAGAGACAGTGCTGGGAATCTGTTGCTGTGTGTGGACAAGCATCATCCTCCTGAAATATCCTAGAGGCAACCCATGTCTGCACATATCGATGAGCTGTAGGTCTACTAGGGGTGACTGACTGTTCTATGTGATTGCTCCGCCGCTCTTCACACTAACAGTTACGGCAGTGTCACTCCACAGCAAAGGTGGAATTGAAACGCTCACAAGGCCTCCATACTGTAACTTGACCATTGTCAGATCCCAAAGATAACCTGGATATTTTGCCTATAGGGTTTCAGTCAGTAGCAGTCCAGTATTCACAACATCACTGCAAATAAAGACAGGACACATGATAGGTCCGGAACACCAAATTTTCTTCTACTAAGTGCATGGAAATGGTCTTGGAAGAGACGGATGCAGTATATAATAAAAGTGGCACCTGTGTTTGGATGATGGACCACAAAACTATGGTAGCTACTCATTCTGGTCAGCGGATTAAATGATCCTCTCTACTGTTGGTATATCTAATCCCCGCCCCGAGCCTATATATCCATGCCCTCACATAACCACTGCTCCCAACACCTCCAAACAGCTAGGTGAGAATGGTCTAGATGCAGGGCAGTTTGTTGAAATTACCATCCTGCTTCTCTCAGTCCATTGATGCACCCCCTATCAGTCTGTCAACTAGGCAAAATGTCTTCAAGGGTATTGTAGAGCAGTCAACAACTGTCTCTAACTAAGGCCTCTTGCCCACAACCCTATGCCCTCTGAGATATACGGTCCGTAAGCGGGCCAAATATCCCGGAGCGGCATTGGTACGCACAGGAGCACACAGCATCATAGATTCAATGATGCTGTGGATGTCGGGCCGCCCGTGGGGCTATTGTCCTGCACTCATATGATCATATGAATGCGGACAATAGTCCCGCAGGCGGCCCGACGTGCACAGCATCATTGTAATCTATTATGCTGTGCGCTCCCTTGCGCATGATTAATGCCGCTCCGGGACATTTGGCCCGCTCACTGACCGTATATCTCGGAGGGCATATGGTCGAGGGCAAGAGGCTTAAGAGGTACAATTTGTAAGTAAGTTTAATTACTAAACAAACATGTCAGGAATGGTGGCAGGTGGCTTTTTAAGCTGAGCTACTATGCCAAACAACACAAAAATATTCTATAATTTGCTTAATTGGTGATTAGAAAAAAATTACAAATCTTCTTGCCTGCATACGTTTTCAAGAAATGTGAGTAAGCCGCAGTACTTCCAGACCGAGGTTCATTTAAATGGTCACTAAAGGCTTGGTTGTGCTACCCAAATGTCGGGCAGATTATCAGTTCCAACAAACGCTAGTTCCCAATAATTGGCCCTTGTGAAGGTACCGCACATCACCCGATGAACGAGCAAAATGCTAGTTAATTGCAAGAAATGATCTTTGGTTCAGACCACCTCAATCATCGTTTCTGGGCAGCAATGATCTGGTGCTCAGTAACAATGAATTTGTAGGCGGACAGGCAATAGTAGTAGCCATCGCTCGCCATTATACAGTGGAGGAGTTTGTTGTATGTAAATACAGGCTTTCATCTCCACTAACGAGCAGGCAATTATTGGGAAGGAATGCTACCTTCCTGATAATTGTTCATCAGTGGAATGTAAATGTGCCTTTACTTTTTGCACAACTTTGAATAAATCAATAGTACAAGAGACCATAAGAAACTTTTAATATTGTCCAGGACATATCCACTCCACTGAAGGATCAGATTACACATGTCAGTACAAGTCTACGGTGAGGGGAGGGTGAGGAGTGAGTAGGAGCAGCGTGAGACAAGACTCCAGGAGAGATGACAAACTGCAGTTAAGTAAGAAGTTTATGTCTCAGCCCAAGTGATATATTCACACCCATACAGATCAGTATTTCTCTGTAATGTCCTCCATCATACTGGGGCTGCTTCTGAGTGAAGCCTCATCACGCGACCGTATTTTCGGTCTGCATCCTATCTGCATTTTTTGCAGATCAAATCCAGATGTATTCATTTCTGTGGAGCTGCAAAAAATGCAGACAGTACATGGATTCTATACAGTTAACGTGGCTTGTCTCTATCCCAGTTTGTTCGGTTATTCACCATTCTTATAAACTTTCACATAAATGTAAACTTGGGAAATTTCATTTCATTTTTCTTTTCTTGCTTTATCAAAAAAAAGATTAAAACATGCTTATTATATAATAATAAAATAACACTATTTTATAATGTTATTATAAAAACCTTATTCCTTTTGCTTGTTCAGCATCCATGTATCGCTAGTGAGGATATGCCCTAAGGAAAAATACGCCAAGCGGAGTTCACGTTGTATGCATGAATATATATTCATGGTATGTTGCAGTAAGACGCATCCCTGATCGAGTCACATTACAGTGGAAAGTTGCTTGATCTCCATTTGCCGTGTCTCACTGGCTTGTAGAGGGAGTAGTTCTACTTATAGGGCTATATTAACAATTACTTTAAAGGGATTCTGTCACCTCCCCTAAGCCAAAAAACGATTTTAAAGCAGCCATGAAGCACAGCTTACCTGGATTAGGCTGTGCTCTTTTATCTTGAAATCCGTCCAGCAGTTACTGCAAAAAACGACTTTGATTGATATGTAAATGTGTCCTGAAGGTGCCCAGAGGGGCGTTTTGTTCCCCTTAGAGAGCCCAGTACCGCCCCTCTTACAGTGCCCAGCCCGCCTTCCTTGTACTGTCTAACCGCCGCCCCCAGCCTGCCACAGCCTCTCCTCCCTCTCCTCCCCCTCCCTCACGCCGAACGAACTCTCGCACAGGCGCAGTACCCACTGAGGGCAGCGCCTGTGCGATCAGCAGGAGACTGAGGGCAGCAGCTTCATCTTCGTCACTGGGCATGCGCCGAGCCCAGTGACGTCCGATGCTCGCTCTTCCCTCAGTCAGCTCGGCGCATGCCCAGTGACGAGGATGAAGCTCCTGCCCTCAGTCTCCTGCTGATCGCACAGACGCAGCCCTCAGTGGGTACTGCGCCTGTGCGAGAGTTCGTTCGGCGTGAGGGAGGGGGAGGAGAGGGAGGAGAGGCTGTGGCAGGCTGGAGGCGGCGGTTAGACAGTACAAGGAAGGCGGGCTGGGCACTGTAAGAGGGGCGGTACTGGGCTCTCTAAGAGGAACAAAACGCCCCTCTGGGCACCTTCAGGACACATTTACATATCAATCAAAGTCGTTTTTTGCAGTAACTGCTGGACGGATTTCAAGATAAAAGAGCACAGCCTAATCCAGGTAAGCCGTGCTTCATGGCTGCTTTAAAATCGTTTTTTGGCTTAGGGGAGGTGACAGAATCCCTTTAAATACAGATGCCAGATTCAGTCTTCACACTAAGGCTAGTTTCACAATAGCGGCACGGACCTCCGGCAGGCTGTTTCGGCAGGTGAACAGCCTGTCGGATCCTTCCTGCTGCTAGTGCATGCGTGCCCCCGGACTACCGCTGTGCCCCTATTGACTATAATAGCGGCAGGATGTATCCGACAGGCTGTTCACCCGCTGGAACAGCCTGCTGGAGGTCCGTGCTGCTAGTGTGAAAGTACCCTAAAAGGATTATGCCATAATTAATCTAAAAAAATTAAATCAGACATGTTATAGTCAAAAACAGAAAAAGTGGCCTAAACGGGTGGAAATGCTCCAAACCCAGATACTGTAGCGCGTCTATAACCGGGTGAGCAATTCCTTCTGCATGCGGTCCGCAGACAACGGCAATCCCCATAAAAAAATGCATACAATGGAGGATGCCGGTGCGGACCGCATGCACCACAAGGACATCTTACACAAAATGATACATTATGCAGATGAAAAAATATATATACACACAAATCACTTCAGAAAATGCACCAAAATGATACTCAACTGACAATACTAGCTAATTCCTCAGGCCGATGTTAAAAGCTGAGAACTTTGCCAATATCTTCCAGTCAGGAACATATCGGAGCCCCTCATGCACCACATCAGGGTGTCTCAACATGCATGGGGTCCTACCACTAACCTGCCTGTGGTGTGTGAACAGACCATGTGACACAGAAGCTGCCAGGTGCAAAAGAATGTTACCAACAAAATGAAGTGGCACATTCCATATACATACCGTATTTTTCGCCCCATAAGACGCACTTTTTCTTCCCCCAAAATGTGGGAGAAATGCCCCTGCGTCTTATGGGGCGAATGCTTGCCGTTTTACATCGCAAGCTGCGATGTAGGAGCGAGCGGGGACTCGGGGAGGGACTGGGAGGAGGATCTGGGGGCTGGCAATAGCGGCGGGGCGTTGCAGTCAGTGTAGTATAGCCCTGCCCCGCCGCTCCGGTATACTAAAATAAGATGTCATATTCAATTAATGGTTATTAAACATGCCCCGTCAGTCCTATTACTACCTTACATCCTAATCGCATCTGTAGAATTCAGGCAGGCCAGGCGGGCGGCAGCGTAACTCTTGTCACGTGCCTGCGCCGCCTACTTTATGAATGAAGCAGGCGGCGCAGGCAAGTGACGTCAGTGAGAGACGCGCCGGCCGGCCTGCCTGAATTCTACAGAAGCGATTAGGATGTAAGGTAGTAATAGGACTGAGGGGGCATGTTTAATAACCATTAATTGAATATAACATCTTATGTTTGTATGGGGGCGGGGGGAGGCGGGGGCGATCTGTGGATGGCACTGTTATGGGCTGGGGGAGTCTGTGGATGGCACTGTTATGGGCTAGGGGGTCTGTGGATGGCACATATATAACAGTGCCACCCACAGATCCCCCCCAGCCCATAACAGTGTCATCCACAGATCCCCCCCTGTAACAGTGCCAGCCACAGATCCCCCCCTGTAACAGTGCCAGCCACAGATCCCCCCCTGTAACAGTGCCAGCCACAGATCCCCCCTGTAACAGTGCCAGCCACAGATCCCCCCTGTAACAGTGCCAGCCACAGATCCCCCCTGTAACAGTGCCAGCCACAGATCCCCCCTGTAACAGTGCCAGCCACAGATCCCCCCTGTAACAGTGCCAGCCACAGATCCCCCCTGTAACAGTGCCAGCCACAGATCCCCCCTGTAACAGTGCCAGCCACAGATCCCCCCTGTAACAGTGCCAGCCACAGATCCCCTCTGTAACAGTGCCAGCCACAGATCCCCCTGTAACAGTGCCACCCACAGATCCCCCCAGCCCATAACAGTGCCATCCACAGATCCCCCCCCCTGTAACAGTGCCAGCCACAGATCCCCCCCTGTAACAGTGCCAGCCACAGATCCCCCCCTGTAACAGTGCCAGCCACAGATCCCCCTGTAACAGTGCAAGCCACACATGCCCCCCATAACAGTGTCCGTCATCCACAGATCCCCCCCATAACAGTGTCCGTCATCCACAGATCCCACCCCATAACAGTGTCAGTCATCCACAGATCCCCAGTAATAGTGCCATCCACAGACCACCATTAGTTCCAAACACACAGCACACCTTTTGGTTAAAAATAAATTTTTTTCTTATTTTCCTTCCCAAAAACCTAGGTGCGTCTTATGGGCCGATGCGTCCTATAGGGCGAAAAATACGGTATACACTTTATTTTACCTCACAATGCATTGGTGATATCACTATGGAGGCATGTGAGAGCCTGGCTGTGAGTTGATTGCACTGTTCATACCCTGTTCACACACCACGGGCAGTTTAGTGGCAGGACCCCATGCGTGCTGAGACACCGTGACGTGGTGCATGAGGGGCTCCGATATGTTCCTGACTGGAAGATAATGGCAAAGTTCTCAGCTTTTAACATTGGCTTGAGGAATTAGCTAGTATTGTCAGTTGCGTATCATTTTGGTGCATTTTCTGCAGTGATTTGTGCAGACATGTTATAGTACATGAAATCTCTTTGGAACAAAGCTAGAACCAGCCCCACATATCACATGGATCCAGAGATCTCCCCATACATTGCTCCAATTGTTCTTCTAGATTTTCTTCAGGCTGGCAGCTAAGGCTGGCACCTCCTGAAAAAGGACATGTGTCTTTTTTGCTGAAGATCTCTACCTGTCACTGTCCAAGGGGGTATGTCCTTTCTGTTGCAGCTCTCTCCTTCCCTCTCCTTGTAAGGGCTGTTTCACACGAGCGGATGCCGTGCGCTCGTGTGATTTCGTAGTAAAGAGATCACAGAGAGGCACAGAGCATTATCAATCATGTTACTGCTCCGTGCCTCTGCAGTCCGCATCTGGTCTTGGCTGTCATTCACGCAGCGGATGTCGCGCACGGCATCCGCTCGCGTGAAACAGCCCTAACTGTTACAGCTGCAAACAGTAGATATGTCTGGTGGCAGTTGAAGGATGGAACTGACCATGTACGACCACCTCAGTAGGTGGACGTCCACATTACCATTCAGATTAAGGCCGGAACAGCCTGCCAGATCTGCTTAAGGCCTCTTTCACACTACAGTTTTTTGCGTTCCGTATACGGTCCGTTTTTTGCGTTCCGTATACGGTCCGTATACGGAACCATTCATTTCAATGGTTCCGCAAAAAAACGGAATGTGTTCCGTATGCATTCCGTTTCCGTATTTCCGTTTTTCCGTTCCGTTGAAAAGATAGAACATGTCCTATATTTGGCCGCAAATCACAGTCCGTGGCTCCATTCAAGTCAATGGGTCCGCAAAAAAAACGGAACACATACGGAAATGCATCCGTATGTCTTCCGTTTCCGTTCCGTTTTTTGCGGAACCATCTATTGAAAATGTTATGCCCAGCCCAATTTTTAATATGAAATTACTGTATACTGTATTTGCCATACGGAAAAACGGAACGGAACAACGGAACGGAAACGGAACCACAACGGAAGCAAAAAACGGAACAACGGATCCGTGAAAAACGGAACGCAAAACACTGAATTCAACATACTGTAGTGTGAAAGAGGCCTAATGCAGATGTGATACAAGCCTAAACCCAGGAAACGCCATTATAATGAAGTAAAGAGAATATTTCAGATTTGAAGCGTTTTTTTGTAACAGAAAGTAAATTAAAAAAGTAATTGGTTTCTCATGCCGAATTAAATAAAAATAACATTGAATGGCCGCAAAACCTCTTTAAAGCAACACTCCAGGAAGAACGGCTACATTGTATGCCTAGTGCAGGACCTGAGAGGGTGCTGTACGATGTCATATACTTCCCCTTCAGACCTAGCCATGGTATATGACTTCTTCCTTTATGTCTCACAATCTACATCTTATTTTATCCAGTGACAACTCAGGTTCATACATCATGCCTCATGCACACAAATGAATCTTTGGTCTGCATCCCACCCTTATTTTTGCGGATCCTATGCATACCTATTTATTTCTACAGGGCTGCAAAAATGCTGACAGAATACGGATGTCTTCCGTGTGTTGTCCACATCTGTGCAGCCGTTGTGCAAACACAGCTGGTATCCGTATTTTGCAGATCCGTGGTTTGCCTTAGATTATGAGCCCCAATAGGGACAGGGACTGTAAGTGATATGTAAATGAAAAAAAGAATAATGATTATATAGCACTGTCAGGGTTTGCATGCGATGCATTGGATGCTATAACCTAACATGGAACCGTTATTTCTGTTCTCAATTATCAAAAACCCATGGGGCAACCCTGACAAAGCTCTATTCATTTATTGGGAGGTATTGGGGCTGGATATTTCAGCAATTGACGATATACAAGTGTCAG
Source organism: Bufo gargarizans (assembly GCF_014858855.1). Taxonomy (NCBI): domain Eukaryota; kingdom Metazoa; phylum Chordata; class Amphibia; order Anura; family Bufonidae; genus Bufo; species Bufo gargarizans. The sequence continues at coordinate 152,490,638 of NC_058087.1, read as the reverse complement.
CTGCAGCCAGTGGTACAGAAAGTAATGTATAGTAGTTGGTATACTGTTAGGTTCTGTTCACATTGTTAATGGGGTCCATCAGGGTTTCTGTTTACTTTTTTGATATTCTGTTCTTGTGTTAAAAACACCTGAATCCTGAGGAGCGGCGTCTGTCAAGATTCACGGATATCCAGATCTGGCATCATGGCTCTGATATGATTGGGAGCCATGGTGCTTGTGTGAACAGAGCTTTACGTGTCATGCTTTTGTTTTTCTTCCTTGACCCTCCCTTGTTTTCCCTAACGTTTGACTGTTTTTTAGACCGTAATTGCTATATTTCCCCATGTAGCATTTGTGAACCTCCATATGCATCTGTTCTACTGACTATAAAATGTCATACCTTTGCATTAATGATGGCCATTTTCTTTTACCAGATGAGTCTCCCACTCCTGACCAACATCCAGTGACCATTTACAGTCAGATGGAGTCCAGCGATGACACTCAGTACACCGGCTCCAGAACTAGGAAAAGTTCCTTGCTAAAGTCAGATGGTGAAATAACAAACTTGGCCCCCAGCCTGACTCCAGCAACCCAGCCAACCATCTCCTTAATATCTGATGATACTGATGCGCTCAGCGTGGAATCTCTAACATTGGTCCCACCTGTCGATCCGCAGAGTATTCATACATTCAGTTTCATTATGGAAGCTTCAGAAGAACCTGGAGACTATATCCAGAAAGGAGATGAAAATGCTGAGCTTAGCATGACTGGAAAAGCTGATCTCCATACAGAGCAAGAAGAAGATGAGCATTGAGAATGGAAATCATTTCTCATCTATTTTTACAATGTAAAGTGTAAAGCCATATTATCAGCCTTGTTAAATTGGAAACTGGGACTGCATCTGGTGTGTTCTTCAAGGCTGAGGATTACCAATGACTAAACCCTGGTACCATGAAAACATTGTCACCTCCAAGCTGTCTATGGACATTCAATATGCACATTCATGGAAAAGAGCTAACGGCCTGCTACTGTATATGCTGCACACATCTCCCTCGTGTTGCTACTATGCTACGTTTTATCTACTAAGATTAGGACAGACCAAAACCACTTCAATGACCATGAATGCATTCATAGTCTTGATACTTTCTGTCCCACCTTGTCATTTTGTTGTAAATGTCTCTCTGTAAGGCCTCATTCACACATACGTGGACCACTGTCCGTGAAAACCCCCGACCTGCTGAGTGCACAAGTGCACGGCGTCATTGGTTGCTATGAGGCCATGCGCTTCGTGCCGCCGCCACTGTACAGTTATACACTCGTATGATCTATACCAGTGTATTACTGTACAGCGGCGGCACGAAGCGCATGGCCTCATAGCAACCAATGAGGCCAGGTTTTCACGGACCGCGGTCCACGTATGTGTGAATGAAGCCGAAGGCAAATTTGAAATCATTTTTTTGATGGTATTTGTCTTACATGAAGGCGGAAAGTAGTACTTTGCACTGTTTGACATTTTGGACTATTTCTTTACACAGCCTGTGCCGGTATTATTTATGTCTTTTAGATTGTTTATTTCTATTTCACAGTTTGTTTTTTGTTTAGTTTTTTTGGCTACCATCTTGGTTTCTAATACACCAGCAACAGCTATGAGTGCAAAGAGAATTAGCTGTGCTGCCTCTAGGGGTTTCCAGCGAATATGTGATAAGTCGTAAGAATGATCAAATGTGGAGGTTAAGCCGATGGAAATTTCCCAATCTTGTAAATAATGGTCACTCTCCTTTGAGTATACAGTTGCTACTAAACCACAGTGTGCTTATACAAAGTTTCTTAAAGGGTTTTTCTAAGACTTTTCTACTGATGATCTGTACTCTAGTCCTGGGACCCTGCCGATCAGCTGGATGAGAAGGAAGCGGTGCTTGCATTGGATACGTCATTAGTTGAAAAGTCTCGGAAAACCTCTATTGCCCATTGACTTCAGTGAAGGGAAAGTGCACATGTGCAGTTACTTTACCACCTTAGATGGAAAATACCCTATGAATAAGAGAAACCCACATTCACTAGACCGGGGATAACCCACCAGAAGTTCTCCAGCTGACTGCCAGTGCATACAGGGAGTTGTAGTTCTGCAGCACCCAGACCGCCACAGGTTGGGAGTCACTGCTCTAGGCAATACACCTAACAGTCGCCATTTCAGATATGTCTGATTGTAATAGTTTTTGACTGTTACCCTTCACAACCATCATACAACAACTTTCATGTGCTCTGGTGCATTACATAATTCTTCCTCTGAAATAAATAATGGAATACAGTGTACAGATTAGACACATGGAGGCAAATCTAATTAAAGTTTATTCAGTTTTAAGTCTTCCCCGTCTGTAATATATGGGTGTATGCATTCATTGCTATTCACTGCGCTCGCGAAGAACTCCTACTTTTCATTTCTATGCTTTCTAGTCTAATATAGATACAAGTCTGGCAATAATTAAGGGCAATGCTTCTTTTTGTTCATATTTCTGGACTGTAGTCATAATTTAAGTTAAACCCACTGTATGTATAAGTAGTCAGGTGCACTGTATATAGAGATGATTTCTGAGGACTTCTCATTCATCCCTGTTTTCACAGTATCTGTATTATCAGTGTATAGTCATAGCATGCTTTTTTAGTTTCTTTGATACATTCCTAGGAAGTGCAGTAGTGCATGCCACGCTCTCAGCCTCTCATGTCTTCAAAAATGTCTTCATCTTTATTTTCAGATTGTGAATCTCACTTCACCTGAGCTCCCACAATTCATACACTGCTGTGTCTAGCAGCAATGGGCTTATATTTTGTATATTTTAGATTATTTTATTAGCCTAAAAACACTATCCTTCCCAGTTACCGTATTTTTGCTCCCTAAGACGGACCACCCCCAAAGTGGGGGAAATGTCAGTGTGTCTTATAAAGTGAATAGTAATGAGCGCTTCCATTATGGATGCACTCGTTAGTACACAGTAGGACCAGGAAGCAGTGAATATAGTGCTCCTCGTGCTGGCTTTACTCACCACTCCCTGGTTTTCTGCTGGCACCACACTGTGCTGTGTCCTGATTGCGTAGGGCATCAGGATGTAACGCACGTAAGTGTGCAAATATGACCTGACGCTGTGCGATGTCAGGTCACAGTGCAGCACTGCCAGAAGAGAGAGCTGGGTCTCCCAAGTGGCGGTGCCGTCTAGAACAGGAGAGGTAAGTTATTTTATTTACTTTATGTCTGATCTGAGGTCTGATGAAGATTGGGAGTCTGATTTCGGGGTGAAGTCTGATGAGGAATGGGGGATTTCCTTCTTTAAAACATAGGTGCCTTTTATGGTCAGGTGCATCTTACAGAGCAAAAAATATGATACTTCATGTTTGTCAGGAACCACAGTTACACTTCCATCATCCGTATTGGTTCAACAGTACCCAGGGAAGAACTGGTTGTGTCACTGTCCATGATTGTCAGACAAGGAATGATCAATTTTAAAATATCTATGGTAGCTTGCAACGGCCTACAAATAAGATGGGGGGGGGGCATAACTGGGACACCTATTATGTTGTCAGGATTTGTTACCCAGGACCGAAGGGTCTATTTTTTGTTGTCCATGCTAATAATGCAGTTCCTCTATAGAGGAGTCTTGCAGAGGTCCTGGCCACCCAATAGCAGATAGGATGGGGCCAACAAGGGTCTATATGCCAGGACCAAAGAAAAACCAAGCAGACCGAAAAGTGTAATTGTGTTTGGAAAGGCGAGTGCTTACTGGATCTCGACAGTTACTCAATAAATCTATTTATTCATAATATTTAGTACATTACATTTTTTTTAAATAGTGGTTTATGCTATCATATGGCTTCTTGTCATCCAAAGTTTTTACTGCACTCACTATGCATCTAGATTAGGCAAGAACATTTTAAGAAATGTGTTTCCCTATTTTGTTGTTGTAGGCCCCATGGGTTTTATAGGTCTTCATAGCAAGCAAATATGTTGTGGCAACTGGCATATAAGAGAACACATCCCATGTCCCAGAATTTTAAGTGTCCCAGCCATTGTTCAGAAGGTGCACACTGATAATCTCATCCATTTAGGAAGGATATATTAGTCTGTGTATACTGTACATAGACGTATGGCTATTTATTTCTGCTACTGCAGAGGAACATACAGTAAAACCACCGCCTTCTACATGTGTAGACTTATTGAGGCACCAAAGTTACATCCTTGGGGCCACAGCCAATGCATTTATGCAGGTTTCTACAGGTTCATAATGATGTGGGAAGTATTTTGGTTCACAATAAATTAATCATAAGTAAATTAAAACTCAATTATAATATTTTGAAAAATGTTCTCTACATTGTTTAAGTATTTTTGTTTAATGAGAGAAAAAAACCTGGTAAGTCTTGTGACTCAAGTCTACTGGGAATCGCATTACAAGCCATTACACTAATCACTTGGAAGATGATTCAGGAATAGAGCCAACCTCTCCCATCATACAACTGTGTCTCCTCCTAGAGTATTGCATCAAAGAGCATGCATAGCCCAATACATTCTGCTTCTAACATGTTCGTACAGCCCTTCACCTCCATTACACAGTAATACATCACACAGACCAGCCTTCCCTTGTGCAGAAAACAATCATACATCCCTGTACTCCATCTTGTAGTATTTCAGAATGTAACTTCCCCTCATCTTGGTGTATCCTATATCAAGTCTTGTACTTACACCTAATCCTGGACCATCCTTGTTCATCATGTTCTTATTAACTCTGCATTCTCTTGTGTCACATAAGCCATTAGACAGGATAACTACTTCTCTCTAAACAAGGGCAAAAACATTAAGTGTAAAAAGAGTAGTGTAACATAAAACAGTAGGCTTAAAGAAGGCCCTGTGAAGCCTAAACGTTGCCTTTTTACTACTGTACTGCCCCTGTGAACCAATAAAAGATTAATTTTAAACTTCAGACCTCTGCACTGGAGTTTCTCTTCGCTCATAAAATAGTAGGATTTACTGAAACTTTATATGTGTGACTGTAATGAAGTGATTGTAGGTAATTACAATGTTAGAGCGAAAGCATTAGTTCATTGGGCACAACTATACAATAGAAAGGAGGCCCAGTTGGGCTGCCTCTAGCCTGGATACAAGATACTGTTGAGCATAAAGGCAGCACGTTTGCCCACAGATGTTGCAGCTGGGCCTGTAGATCCTGCCCACACTTTGGTTGTCCCATCTGGTTCTATAAATTCTCAATTTGTGCTAAATCTGGTGACTGGGCAGGCCAAGAAAGTGTTGCAATCTGGTAGAGACATTTTTGGGAAACCCTTCTTGTGTGTTTTTGAGCGAGAATTACCGTGCTGGTATTATGCCAGTTTGAAACCCTGCAATAAGAGGGCAACACATGATTCTACAAATATCCTGCACATATTTCGGAGCTGTTAGTATCACAGGGCAGTGTGTTGCTCCACATCAAACGCAGGATTAAAACACTTACCACAAGGCCTTCATACTTTATTTTCCTGCGTATAAGACAACTTTTTAACACATGAAAATCTTCTCAAAAGTCGGGTGTCGTCTTATACGCCGGGTGTCATCTTATATGCCGGTATACAGCGTGCTGAAACTTACTTCCTAGCCGGACTGGAGAAGCTGTCCTTCTCCAGCTTCAGGGACAGGCGCCCTCTAGCTGAGCCACCGTGCGCTGCATCCCGGCCAGCCGCTCCTGAAGTAGCCCCCTCTCCCTGCTCTCAGTGGTTTTCTCATGCCGGCAGTTTCACATTGCGTATTACCGCTCAGATCGTCTTGAAGACAGGGAGGGCTGGGCAGGCAGGGAGAGCTGACCCACCCAATCCAAGCAGGCTTTGTATGCAGTGTGCACAGAAAATACCGGTACATCGCTTGCCATGATTGGCTGGTTGTTGTATACTGGGTTGCATTGGCGATTCTGGGGGAAGCATGAGCATCTGCACTTCAGCCAATTCTAATGTTGGAACGGCGAATCTCTAATGAAGTTTGGTGTGCATCTTATCTGTGGTGAAAAAACAGTCTGTCTGGGGAGCAGATACATGTGGTGGTGAATACAGTACAGCACCAGTATCTGTACATACAGTACAGCACCAGTATCTGTACTGGTTCATACAGTACAGCACACAAATGGCTAACAGTCAAGACCCCATCATGGCTCTACCAGTAGAGATGTCCCGAACTATTCGCCGGCGAACATCGTTTGTTCGCGTTCGCCGCGGTGGGGCGAACATATGCGATGTTCGGTCCGCCCCCTATTTGTCATCATTGAGCAAACTTTGACCCTGTACTTCAGTCAGCAGACACATTCCAGCCAATGAGCAGCAGACCCTCCCTCCCAGACCCTCCCACCTCCTAGCAAAAAGCAAGGACAGCATCCATCTTAGATTCATTCGGAAGCTGCAGTGTCAGTGAGAGCAGGGAGAGTGCAGCTGCTGCTGATTTAATAGGGAAATCGATAGCTAGGCTAGTGTATTCAGTGTCAACTCCAGTCCTGAAAGACTCATCTGATCTGCTGTAAGGACAGCGTCCTGACAGCATCCCAAAATGTTTTTTTTTTATTTTTTGTCTCTGTAATCTAATTGCAGTTGCCTGCCAGCATGTGTGTCAGGCCCACAGCGTATACTGTGCCCACTACTGCCAGTGCCCAGTGCCACCACTCATATCTGGTGTCACAGTAGCTTGCATTTAAAAAAAATAATAATAATAATTCACTGTAATATAATTGCAGTTGCCTGCAATCGTGTGTGTCAGGCCTACAGCATGTACTGTGCCCACTACTGCCAGTGCCACCACTCATATCTGGTGTCACAGTAGCGTGCACGCATAGTACAACTAATCGGAAAAAAAATGACAGCCGGAGGCAGGCCACCCCGCGGGGGGCCGTCGTCGTGGTGCTGTGATTTCCTTTGGCCCTAGAATAATGCCCAGTGTTCAGAGGCCACGTACCACGCACGAGGACCTACAGGTCCTTCTAAAAAAATGTGCATATTGTGATGAAGTTCATTATATTCTGTAATGTACGGATAAACATTAGACTTTCATATATTTTAGATTCATTACACACAACTGAAGTAGTTCAAGCCTTTTATTGTTTTAATATTGATGATTTTGGCATACAGCTCATGAAAACCCCAAATTCCTATCAAAAAAAATTAGCATATCATGAAAAGGTTCTCTAAACGAGCTATTAACCTAATCATCTGAATCAACTAATTAACTCTAAACACCTGCAAAAGATTCCTGAGGCTTTTAAAAACTCCCAGCCTGGTTCATTACTCAAAACCGCAATCATGGGTAAGACTGCCGACCTGACTGCTGTCCAGAAGGCCATCATTGACACCATCAAGCAAGAGGGTAAGACACAGAAATTTCTGAACGAATAGGCTGTTCCCAGAGTGCTGTATCAAGGCACCTCAGTGGGAAGTCTGTGGGAAGGAAAAAGTGTGGCAGAAAACGCTGCACAACGAGAAGAGGTGACCGGACCCTGAGGAAGATTGTGGAGAAGGACCGATTCCAGACCTTGGGGGACCTGCGGAAGCAGTGGACTGAGTCTGGAGTAGAAACATCCAGAGCCACCGTGTACAGGCGTGTGCAGGAAATGGACTACAGGTGCCGCATTCCCCAGGTCAAGCCACTTTTGAACCAGAAACAGCGGCAGAAGCGCCTGACCTGGGCTACAGAGAAGCAGCACTGGACTGTTGCTCAGTGGTCCAAAGTACTTTTTTCGGATGAAAGCAAATTTTGCATGTCATTCGGAAATCAAGGTGCCAGAGTCTGGAGGAAGACTGGGGAGAGGGAAATGCCAAAATGCCTGAAGTCCAGTGTCAAGTACCCACAGTCAGTGATGGTCTGGGGTGCCATGTCAGCTGCTGGTGTTGGTCCACTGTGTTTTATCAAGGGCAGGGTCAATGCAGCTAGCTATCAGGAGATTTTGGAGCACTTTATGCTTCCATCTGCTGAAAAGCTTTATGGAGATGAAGATTTCATTTTTCAGCACGACCTGGCACCTGCTTACAGTGCCAAAACCACTGGTAAATGGTTTACTGACCATGGTATTACTGTGCTCAATTGGCCTGCCAACTCTCCTGACCTGAACCCCATGGAGAATCTGTGGGATATTGGGAAGAGAAAGTTGAGAGACGCAAGACCCAACACTCTGGATGAGCTTAAGGCCGCTATCGAAGCATCCTGGGCCTCCATAACACCTCAGCAGTGCCACAGGCTGATTGCCTCCATGCCACGCCGCATTGAAGCAGTCATTTCTGCAAAAGGATTCCCGACCAAGTATTGAGTGCATAACTGAACATAATTATTTGAAGGTTGACTTTTTTTGTATTAAAAACACTTTTCTTTTATTGGTCGGATGAAATATGCTAATTTTTTTAGATAGGAATTTGGGGTTTTCATGAGCTGTATGCCAAAATCATCAATATTATCAACAATAAAAGGCTTGAACTACTTCAGTTGGTGTGTAATGAATCTAAAATATATGAAAGTCTAATGTTTATCAGTAAATTACAGAAAATAATGAACTTTATCACAATATGCCATTTTTTTTAGAAGGACCTGTAGTTGACTGGCTAACACAGGACACCCAATCTTCTACAGCTTCCGCTCGGAACCTTGACGCACCATCCTCCTCCAGCTCAGCTTCAGGCACCTCTCAAGTTGCCACTCGCCTGCCTGCCGCCACCACCAACACTAGCACCACAGCTGCTTCACTTGATCTGTCAGAGGAGTTATTTACACATCAGTTGGAAGAAATGAGTGATACGCAACCATTATTGCCAGAGGATGTAGATAACAGGGATATGTCTCAGTCAGGCAGCATTACACACGTGAACCGTGTGATGATGATGATGTTGTACCCACTGCTGCTTCCTTTGAGTTGTCAGATACAAGTGAAGCTGTTGATGATGACGATGTGTCCGTGGATGTCACGTGGGTGGGAGAAGAAGAACAGTGGGAAAGTTCAGATGGGGAGACAGAGGAGGAGGAGACGAGTTCGAAGCAAGGGGAGGTTGTCGCAAGGAGCTAGTGGCACAGTCAGATAGCATGTGTCGGCACCCGGGGTCAGCCAGACAGCACGCCAATCAATGCATGCTGTTGCCACCACCAGAATGTCGTCATTGCAAAGCTCAGCAGTGTGGCATTTTTTTTTGTGTGTCTGCCTCTGATAACAGCAATGCCATTTTCAACCTGTGCCAAAAGAAATTGAGTCGTGGGAAGTCCAACACCCACCTAGGTACAACTGCTTTGCGAAGGCACATGATCTCACATCACAAACGCCTAGGGGATCAACACATGATGACGAGTACAAGCAGCACACAAACTCAAAGCCACCATCCTCCTCCTGGTCCTGCATCTTCAGCCACGTTAACCACTGCTGTCCTCCTTGCCCCCTCTCAACCATCCGCCACTCCACCTCTCACCTTGAGCAGTTCCTGCTCATCTGCTCACGGTCAGGTGTCTGTCAAGTAAATGTTTGAGCGTAAGAAGCCAATGTCACAGAGTCACCCCCTTGCCCGGCGTCTGACAGCTGGCTTGTCGGAACTCTTAGCCCGCCAGCTTTTACCATACAAGCTGGTGGAGTCTGAGGCCTTAAAAAAAATTGTAGCTATTGGGACACCGCAGTGGAAGGTACCCAGACGAAATTTCTTTTGACAAAAGGCAATCCCCAACCTGTACTCTATTGTGGAAAAGGAAGTCATGGCATGTCTGGCACACAGTGTTGGGGCAAGGGTCCATCTGACCACTGATACCTGGTCTGCAAAGCACGGTCAGGGCAGGTATATCACATACACTGCGCATTGGGTAAATCTTCTGACGGCTGCCAAGCATGGAATGCGTGGCTCTGCAGAGGAGTTGGTGACACCGCCACGACTTGCAGGCAGGCCTGCTGCCACCTCCTCTACTCCTCCTACTCTATCCTCTTCGCTAACCTCCTCAGCTGAGTCCTCTTCTGCTGCTGCGTCTTGCTCCACATCAACTGCACCCCCCAGCTCCCCAGGGGCTATTCCACATCCCGGATACGACAGTGTAATGCCGTCTTGGGGTTGACTTGCCTAAAAGCAGAGTCACACCGGACCAGGACTCCTGTCCGCCCTGAACGCACAGGTGGATCAGTGGCTGACTCCGCACCAACTGGAGATCGGCAAAGTGGTGTGTGACAACGGAAGCAATTTGTTGGCGGCATTGAATTTGGGCATGTTGACACACGTGCCGTGCATGGCACATGTGTTGAATCTGATCATACAACGCTTTGTGCATAAGTACCCAGGCTTACAGGATGTCCTCAAGCAGGCCAGGAAGGTGTGTGGCCATTTCAGGCGTTCCTACACGGCCATGGCGCACTTTTCAGATATTCAGCGGCGAAACAACATGCCAGTGAGGCGCTTGATTTGCGACAGCCCGACACGTTGGAATTCAACACTCCTAATGTTCGACCGCCTGCTCCAACAAGAAAAAGCCGTCAACGAGTATTTGTATTAACGGGGTGCTAGGACAGCCTCTGCGGAGCTGGGTATTTTTTGGCCACGTTACTGGACACTCATGCGCAATGACTAGGTTCATGCGTCCTTTTGAGGAGGTGACAAACCTAGTCAGTCGCACCGAAAGCACCATTAGCGACATCATCCCATTTGTTTTGTTCCTGGAGCGTGCCCTGCGAAGAGTGCTGGATCAGGCCATAGATGAGCGTGAAGAGGAAGAGTTGTGGTCACCATCACCACCAGAAACAGCCTTATCAGCATTGCTTGCTGGACCTGCGGCAACGCTGGAAGAGGAGTCAGAGGAGGAATGTGGCTTTGAGGAGGAGGAAGACCAACCACAGCAGGCATCCCAGCGTTGTCACCTATCTGGTACCCGTGGTATTGTACGTGGCTGGGGGGAAGAACAGACCTTCAGTGAGGACGAGGAACGGGACATGAGTAGCTCGGCATCCAACCTTGTGCAAATGGGGTCTTTCATGCTGTAGTGCCTGTTGAGGGACCCTCGTATAAAAAGGATGAAGGAAAACGACCTGTACTGGGTGGCCACGCTACTAGACCCCCGATATAAGCAGAAACTGACTGAAATGGTACCGGAAGTCGGAAAGGATGCAGCAGTTCCAAAACAAGTTAAAAAGTATGCTTTACACAGCGTATAAGGGTGATGTCACAGCACAACAGGAATCTAACAGGGGAAGAGGTGAAAGTAATCCTCCTCCTACCACGACCACGCCGGCAAGGACAGGACGCTTTACAGACGTTTTGTTGATGGAGGACATGCAGAGCTTTTTAAGTCCTACGCATTGCCACAGCTCTTAGGGGTCCACCCTCAGAGAACGACTCGACCGACAGGTAGCAGACTACCTCGCCATAACTGCAGATATCGACACTCTGAGGAGTGATGAATCCCTTGACTACTGCGTGGGCAGGCTTCACATGTGGCCTGAGCTATCCCAATTTGCAATAGAACTTCTTGCCTGCCCCGCTTCAAGTGTTCTGTCAGAAAGGACCTTCAGCGCAGCAGGAGGTATTGTCACTGAGAAGAGAAGTCGCCTAGGTCAAAAAAGTCTAGATTACCTCACCTTTATTAAGATGAATGAGGCATGGATCCCGAAGGGACTGACAGTGGGCGATACATTTGACTAAAAAAGGCCTGATGAGATGAGATGCCTTGGGCTAAAAATGGTCCACACGCTGCTGTATTTTATCTCTGCATGCCGGATGACTTGCGTGACTTCTCCGCCACCAACTAGGGTTCAAGCCGCAATGTTTTAGTGTTCTTTATGCCTGGAAAACATCAATTTTTCCAGCAGCGACTGCGACAATACCTTATTTTTCTGGCCTCTGGTGCTGCACTGTGGCTGCAAAAACAAACAAACAATAAAAAAAGGCACATACATGTGTCAATTCCCCTTCGTGATCGTTACCTTGTTGTGAAGGGGCTTGCGTATCACAATGAAGCGATCACCTCTATGAGTGTGTTGGCAATGGCAATGTTGGCACACCCCAGATGATAAGGTCGTTGCTTCATTGTGAACAGACCACACGGCTGGATAATTTTGCATAGAAAAAACATTAATTTTCTTAGTGATCATCTAAGGTGATCATTAAAGCCTATTAGGCCAACAATGGGCCCACACTGCAAAATCATTGTTTTCTGGGTCACTTAACTGTCACTGAACTACCTCAGCACGACCATAGGCTTTGAAAAACATCCATTGCCTGCAATCTCCCAAACATGCGCTCGAGCACAGTCATCACTACACCAAGATTGACGCATAGAGGAATAAAATTTGTCATGAGTGTGTCAACTTTTGACAACTCTTTGCGGTTGTCTAAACTCTATTCCATACACGTCCCCTGATAGGGGACGTAACAGGGATTAAACTGATATGAGTGGTATGTTAAGTAGTACTATTCCTATTGGGTAGCACAGTACATTGCACGGCGCATGCGCAGTGCCCCAAATTGGAAGTAGGAGGACCAACCAAGCATCTTTTTCCATCTCCTGGTTCCTAAAATCTATTCCATACACGTCCCCTGATAGGGGACGTAACAGGGATTAAACTGATAGGAATAGTACTACTTAACATACCACTCATATCGGGTAGCACGGTACATTGCAAGGCGCATGCGCAGTGCCCCAAATTCGAAGTAATAGGACTGACCAAGCATCTTTTTCCATCTCCCGGTTCCTAAAATCTATTCCATACACGTCCACTGATAGGGGACGTAACAGGAATTAAACTGATAGGAATAGTACTACTTAACATACCACTCATATCGGGTAGCACGGTACATTGCAAGGCGCATGCGCACTGCCCCAAATTCGAAGTAATAGGACTGACCAAGCATCTTTTTCCATCTCCCGGTTCCTAAAATCTATTCCATACACGTCCACTGATAGGGGACGTAACAGGAATTAAACTGATAGGAATAGTACTACTTAACATACCACTCATATCGGGTAGCACGGTACATTGCAAGGCGCACGTGCAGTACCCCAAATTGGAAGTAAGAGGACCAACCAAGCATCTTTTTCCATCTCCCGGTTCCTAAAATCTGTTCCATACACCACACCGGCCCCTGATAGGGGATAAAACAGAGATTAAACTGGTAAGAACAGATTATTTTAATAAAAAAAAAAAAAAAGAGGACAGCCTCAGTGGAGCTGGGTATTTTTTGGCCACGGCTCATGCGCCCTTTTGCGGAGGTGACAAACCTGGTCAGTCAAACCCAAGGCAACATCATCGACCTCATCCCATATGCGTTTTTTCTGGAGCATGCCCTGCGAAGAGTGCTGGATCAGGCCTTAGATGAGCATGAAGAGGAAGAGTTGTGGTCACCATCACCACCAGAAGCAGCCTTGTTGTCGTTGATTGCTGGACCTGCGGCAACGCAGAGAGAGGATTCTGAAGAAGAGGAGTCAGAGGAGGAAGGTAGCTTTGAGGAGGTGGAAGACCAACCACAGCAGGCGTCCCAGGGGGCTTGTTGTCAGCTTTCGGGGACCCTTGCTGTTGTACGTGGCTGGGTGGAGGAGGAGACCTTCAATGAAGTCAGTGAGGACAAGGAAAAGGACATGGCTAGCTTGGTATCCAACCTTGTGCAAATGGGGAGTTTGCGGTTGTGCAAATGGACTGTTTGCGGTGCGTTAAACGGGGAGTTTGGTCTGTCACTGTGAAGCAGGCATAACCCTACACTACCCGATCGATACAACATCATACCTGCTGTTTTAAAGCACGTTATTCCAAACAATTTAGGAATGTTAGGTGATTTATGCCCTTTATGGATTAAAACCAGACTCTGCGTCAACTACGTGATTTTCCATGGGAGTTTTGCCATGGATCCCCCTCCGGCATGCCACAGTCCAGGTGTTAGTCCCCTTGAAACAATTTTTCCATCACTATTGTGGCCAGAAAAAGTCCCTGTGGGTTTTAAAATTTGCCTGCTTATTTAAGTCAATGGCGGTTCGCCCGTTCGCGAACATTTGCGGAAATTCGCATTCACTGTTCGCGAACGGAAAATATTATGTTCGCGACATCTCTAAATAAACAAGTCTGGCTTTTTCCTTCCAAAACATGCTCTTCTTTAAACTCTACGGCAGCTGTGAAAAATGACCAGCTTCTCATTCAAAGTCCCAAAAGTCTCTCGGTATTCATTAACCCTGTCTACAGACCCTTGCAAATACATTGCAAATGAACAGAATATATATATCAATACATACATATAAAACAGTTAAACTATACTACTTATTCACCACAATTTTAGAAGCAAGGAGTAATAGAATTGTTTATCTATTAAACAACGTGGACACTGCTCAATACGATAGCTCTGTGCAAGGATTGATGCAAACTGAGCTGTCTCCTATGGATCCTTTTAGCTTCTGATCACACAGCCTGCACTGTCCTTCTGCTCTCCCTACAGTGTGTAAAAACTCTCCCTATGATCTCCCTGCACTGTTCCTGCAGTCTCCCTATCCAAGATTCTAAAACTAAAGCTTTATTAAACACTGTCCCTAGCACTTGTCAAAATTGATTTGCTACCACGAAGCGCTAGGAAATTCAGATTAATTGTGAAGTTTTCCTAAACTTTGGATCGAATTCCACTTATGATGCTTTGATTCGCTCAACACTAGTGTTAATCAACGTGGAGTCGGCACAGCAGTGGCACAGAGCAGAGTCTCTAGGTGTAACACCAATGCCCCATTGCTTCTAGAGACTTGTTTGCATATACTAAAATATCTTTTTTCTCAGCAATGCAGGCATATATATGAACATGGGGCCAACAGATGCTTTCAGCTGTCAAGCGCACATGTAAAAGATCAACAATTTTCATAGGTACAAATCTGCGGACAGATGCCCTTTAAACTTGTCATGTAATGCAACTTAAAATCCCAATGCTGAGTATTGTTTTCAGGGTGTACAAAATAAATCATTCATTAGCAAGTTTAGCAATGCTACGCACAATGCTGCATCTTCCTGACTGTGGCTTCACATACAGAGCACTGCAGGAGAGGCCTGCTAATCTCATAATCTGTCTGTGGCTTTCCAGTTATCACCCTTACTCTCCACATGTGATGACAGTGCCGTGTTTGACTCATACACATGAATGGACATGTTGCTGCCTCCTACATGATCGACTTCTCTGATCAATTTAACTTTGTGATTACATATCTTTTGTTGCATTTCCTCCTACTTAAACACTGAATGAATAATACAAACAGGCCACGCCAGGCATAAATAGTTTCTATATCTAATATACATCTACAATAGTTGAAAACGTCTTTGGAAATTTTTTAAAGGGGTTTACCTTTAATAGATTTAGACTAAAAGATACCATAGAAATAATAATAGTAGGGAGAGGGGGAGTCTGACAACTGGGGCAGATGGGTCCGGCCTCACTTTTAATCAAAATGATAACCAGACATGACACATCTCCAGTTCAATGGCAAACAGAGCCATTCCTTCTCAAGATGGAGAGTGTTAGGTAATATGGGAATATTAGGGAATTTGGAAAGGGTCATGCAAGTCATCTCAAACTATGCCACCATAAGTACACCAATGACTATAGGCCAGCCAGGTAATATTATGTCACAGAGGCAAGCAACAATAAGACAGTGAATATCACTGGCCTTGGTGTTCACATGTAATTAGCTACAGCATTCATGGGACCAAGCTGTTTTCAGTCTTACAGTGACCCAATGCTGCCAGGAACAGGTAGTGGTTAAAAATGCTAGGGCTGCAGAATTATTATTTTTTTTTTACTGGTCCCCGAATCCTTCCATGGGGGCTGTCGGCTCCTAAGACAAGCTCTTTAATAAAAATCCACTAAAAGCTTACTATATACATAGGTAGCAAATGTATACTTAAAGCATACCCCAGTTTGCAAAAAAAAGCTTGCGTAATGGCTGTGCTTCTTTGTACAATAATAACTGTGAAGAATGTGAAAAATGTTTGAGTTCCCCTAATGTTTTTTTTCAGCCATATTATTCCCTGTTTCAGCTGCACAGCTAGATGCATTTTACTCAGAAGCAGGTGCATCCCTCTTCTACCAGCATTGTACTGCTGTGACATCCTTTCCCTTAGGGCTCACGCACACGATTGTTCTGTGTTTTTCAGTTAGCAAATTGTGGATCCATACGACATGGATACTGGCTGATTGCCTTCTGCATTTTGCAGAGCGGAAGGGCCAGCCCCTAATAGAACAGTCCTATCCTTGTCCGTAATGCTAATTTTTGTAGAACGGCCATGCACACTGAGTCATTTCAGTTTTTTTTATGTCCCCATTGAAATGAATGGTTCTGAGGGGGGCGGAGCCTGACCGCGTTTGATGGCGGCTGCTTGAGAGAAGTGCTCCCGCTGCCAAGCTGCTTTTTAGCGCCTAAAGAACTCTACTTCCCGAGAAATGGTCAAAATTCAGCCAAAGACAGGATCGGGTGACACTGCAAGCGCCCTAACGGCTCCCGCGCCCAGCAAAAAGATGGAGAAATACATCAACAAGCGCCCGCCTCAACTCCCCGCATGTGTGGACAAGATGGCGCTGACTGAGAAGGGACATCACCGCCGGCAGGAGGAGGGAATGGATGACCATCCCCTCAGTACGGACTCCGGTCCCAGAAGCAGCCAGGGGGTAAGCGATAATTGTCCCCTCTCAAAGGAACACTTTGATTCGGCGCTTCATAGGGCGCTGGCCCCAATTGCAGCAGACCTATCCTCTATCAAGATTGATATTCGCCAGATAGGTAACAGAGTGGAGACCCTTGAACAATCACAGGACGTTTTACACTCCTATGCAGCTTCCACAGCTAGCAGCCTGGACTCACACAGGGCTGCGCTTAACCCCTTAAGGACACAGGGCGTACAGGTACGCCCTTGTGCCCTGGTACTTAAGGACACAGGGCGTACATGTACGCCCTGTGCATTTTCGATCACTGCCGTGCGGCTGGCAGTGATCGGAACCCGGCGCCTGCTCAAATCATTGAGCAGGCACCTAGGCTAAATGCGCGGGGGGGTCCCGTGACCCCCCCATGTCGGCGATCGCGGCAAACCGCAGGTCAATTCAGACCTGCGGTTTGCTGCGATTTCTGCAGTTTCTGATCCCCGCGGTCCCTGACCGCGGGGATCAGAAACTTTAGGATTAAAAATTGTTTCCTGTATCCCTCCCCCCTGCACCCCTGAGTTGTTCGAGCACGGTGGGAGGTGCAGGGGGAGGGTTGCGGGCGGTGCGGTAGGCGGGATCGCGATCCCCCGCCCGCCTCCCATTGCGTAATCGTTGGTGTAGAGTGGGTATACCAGGGTGCCAGCACATTGCTGGCACCCTGGTATAAACGGCTGACATCGGTGATGCGATGTCAGCCGTTTAACCCTTTCCATACAGCGGTCCGTACGGACCGCTGTATGGAAAAGGTTAACAGTAAGAGGGAGCTCCCTCCATCTCCGAGCGGGGGGCTGCTGTGCCTTTGCAGCCCCCCGAATGGAGAGGGAGAGAGCTTCCAGGCAGCCCCCCCAAGCCCCGTCCTTACCCTTCCCCGTCTGCGCAGTTCTGGCCACTACTGAGCAGACGGGGAAGGTTCCCATGGCAACAGGACGCCTTCTCAGGCGTCCTGCTGTCCATGGTTCTGAACAGATCTGTGCTGAAAGCATAGATCTGTTCAGACAAAGTGTAAGTAAAATACAGTACAGTACAATATATATTGTACTGTACTGTATTATGCAGACTTCAGACCCACTGGATCTTCAAGAACCAAGTGGGTCTGGGTCAAAAAAAAAGTGAAAAAAGTGAAAAATAAAGTAAAAATCAAAAAACACATTTATCACTGATTAAAAATGAAAAAAATAAAATTCCCTACACATGTTTGGTATCGCCGCGTCCGTAACGACCTGATCTATAAAACGGTAATGTTACTTTACCCGAACGGTGAACGCCATAAAAATAAAAAATTAAAAACTATGATGAAATTGGAATTTTGCCCACCTTACTTCCCAAAAAAGGTAATAAAAGTGATCAAAAAAGTCGCATCTACGCCAAAATTGTAACAATCAAACCGTTATCTCATCCCGCAAAAATCATACCCTACCCCATGATAATCGCCCAAAAACTGAAAAAGTTATGGCTCTTAGACTATGGAAACACTAAAACATGATTTCTTTTGTTTCAAAAATGAAATCATTGTGTAAAACTTACATAAATAAAAAAAAAAGTATACATATTAGGTATCGCCGCGTCCGTATTGACCGGCTCTATAAAAATATCACATGACCTAACCCCTCAGATGACCACCGTAAAAAAATAAAAATAAAAACGGTGTAAAAAATGCAATTTTTTGTCATCTTCCGTCACAAAAAGTGTAATAGCAAGCAATCAAAAAGTCATGTGCACCCCAAAATAGTGCCAATCAAACCGTCATCTCATCCCACAAAAAATGAGACCCTACATAAGATAATCGCCCAAAAATTTAAAAAACTATGGCTCTTAGACTATGGAGACACTAAAACATTTTTTTTGTTTTAAAAATGAAATTATTGTGTAAAACGTACATAAATAAAAAAAATTGTATACATATTGGGTATCACCGCGTCCGTGACAACCTGCTCTATAAAATTACCACATGATCTAACCTGTCAGATGAATGGTGTAAATAACAAAAAAAAAAACGGTGCCAAAAAAGCAATTTCTTGTTACCTTGCCGCACAAAAAGTGTAATATAGAGCAACCAAAAATCATATGTACCCTAAACTTGTACCAACAAAACTGCCACCCTATCCCGTAGTTTCTAAAATGGGGTCACTTTTTTGGAGTTTCTACTCTAGGGGTGCATCAGGGGGCTTCAAATGGGACATGGTGTCAAAAAAACCAGTCCAGCAAAATCTGCCTTCCAAAAACCGTATGGCATTCCTTTCCTTCTGCGCCCTGCCGTGTGACCGTACAGCGGTTTACGACCACATATGGGGTGTTTCTGTAAACTACAGAATTAGGGCCATGAATAATGAGTTTTGTTTGGCTGTTAACCCTTGCTTTGTAACTGGAAAAAAAAATATTAAAATGGAAAATCTGCCAAAAAAGTGAAATTTTGAAATTGTATCTCTATTTTCCATTAAATCTTGTGCAACACCTAAAGGGTTAACAAAGTTTGTAAAATCTGTTTTGTATACCTTGAGGGGTGTAGTTTCTTAGATGGGGTCACTTTTTTGGAGTTTCTACTCTAGGGGTGCATCAGGGGGGCTTCAAATGGGACATGGTGTCAAAAAAACTGTCCAGCAAAACCTGCCTTCCAAAAACCAAACGGCGCACCTTTCACTCTACGCCCCGCTGTGTGGCCGTACAGTAGTTTACGGCCACATATGGCGTGTTTCTGTAAACGGCAGAGTCAGGGCAATAAAGATACAGTCTTGTTTGGCTGTTAACCCTTGCTTTGTTAGTGGAAAAAATTGGTTAAAATGGAAAATTAGGCAAAAAAATGAAATTCTCAAATTTCATCCCCATTTGCCAATAACTCTTGTGCAACACCTAAAGGGTTAACAAAGTTTGTAAAATCAGTTTTGAATACCTTGAGGGGTGTAGTTTCTTAGATGGGGTCACTTTTATGGAGTTTCTACTCTAGGGGTGCATCAGGGGGCTTCAAATGGGACATGGTGTCAAAAAACCAGTCCAGCAAAACCTGCCTTCCAAAAACCAAACGGCGCACCTTTCACTCTACGCACCGCTGTCTGGCCGTACAGTAGTTTACGGCCACATATGGGGTGTTTCTGTAAACGGCAGAGTCAGGGCAATAAAGATACAGTCTTGTTTGGCTGTTAACCCTTGCTTTGTTAGTGGAAAAAATTGGTTAAAATGGAAAATTAGGCAATAAAATTAAATTCTCAAATTTCATCCCCATTTGCCAATAACTCTTGTGCAACACCTAAAGGGTTAACAAAGTTTGTAAAATCAGTTTTAAATACCTTGAGGGGTGTAGTTTATAGAATGGGGTCATTTTTGGGTGGTTTCTATTATGTAAGCCTCGCAAAGTGACTTCAGAGCTGTAGTGGTCCCTAAAAATTGGGTTTTTGTAAATTTCTGAGAAATTTCAAGATTTGCTTCTAAACTTCTAAGCCTTGTAACATCCCCAAAAAAATAAAATATCATTCCCAAAATAATTCAAACATGAAGTAGACATATGGGTAATGTAAAGTCATCACAATTTTTAAGGGTATTACTATGTATTACAGAAGTAGAGAAACTGAAACTTTGAAATTTGCTAATTTTTCCCAATTTTTGGTAAATTTGACATTTTTTTATGCAAAAAAAAATTTTTTTTTTAACTTTATTTTACCAGTGTCATGAAGTACAATATGTGACGAAAAAACAATCTCAGAATGGCCTGGATAAGTCAAAGTGTTTTAAAGTTATCATCACTTAAAGTGACACTGGTCAGATTTTCAAAAAATGGCCTGGTCCTAAGGTGTAAAAAGGCTGTGTCCTTAAGGGGTTAACACTGCTCTCCTAATGATCGAAGATCAGGAGAATCGCAGCCGCAGGAAAAATATAAGAATCCGCGGCCTTCCTGAAGCACAGGACAAGGAAAACCTCTTTGCCGCCATGCAAGACCTATTTGCTTACCTGTGGGGGTCTGACAGAGCCAAATCCATAGTGGTGGAACGGGTGCATAGAGCCCTGCGCCCAAAGCCTCCTCCCACAGAGGGCCCAAGAGATATTATCTGTGGCCTTTTGAGCTTCTGAGACACGAAAGCTATACTTGAAAAAGCCAGGAGCTTACCGGAGGTGAAGATAGCGGACACCGTTGTCCAGCTGTTCCAAGACGTGGCGCCCTCCACCCTCCAGAAGAGACGGATCCTGAGACCCCTCACAGAGGCACTTTGCTCTGCCAAGATCCCCTATCGGTGGCTATACCCGTTTGGTATTTTAATCACATCTGGGAACAAAAAGCTCGCCGTCCGCGCCCTGGAAGATTTGCAAGAATTGTGGGGTGTCCTTCGGATTCCCCCTATGGACATCCCATCATGGCTACCTGTCCAGCAAGATGGCGATCCTCCTCCTCTTCCTGCTCCGTGGACCACTGTCCGGAGATAAAGATCCAACAGGCGTAAGCCCTTGAATATGGACTCTAATGACTGACTGCTGCAGTGCTCTTGATTGCATGTCTGGAGTCCCCATCTCCTTACATGCAATCTACTGATGCCTCTGAAGGGGCCCCTTACACAGTATTGGTTGTCGGCCGCCATCCTACGATCACGGCCTCCTCCACCCCTCTCCCTGTGCCTAATCCCTCCATACCCGTAGTGCCTTAGCTGTACCCTCCTTTTCACCCCCTACCCCCCCGCCCCCCCCCTCTTTGCGCCTGCTATCGCGGTTAAGTGGGAATTAGATCTTCGCAATGTTATTCAGTTTTCTACTTATTTGCCTAAAATGTGTGCAGCTTGGGCAGTTTAGATTATGAGTTTGTTGATACTCTCCCCCCCTATCACGTTCTCCAGAACGTTTATCCACCGTATGGTGTGTTCATTCACTTCAGAATTCTACCGATGATCTGGTTAATTTTCTTTTCACTTTTATCTTTGTGCGGGTTGGAACCGTGCACCGATGGAGCTTTGAGTTATGAAAGGCTCCCTTCATTTGTTGTTTGGTTCCTTAAGTTGGATCATAGAGCTACTGCCACACAGCCTCGTACGTCACTGCTCCAGATCAGATGTCAGCTCTGAACCTAAATGTGACCACCTTCAATGTGAATGGGTGCAATAACCCTATTAAGAGAAGCCGTGTTTTTCAGATCTTGAGGTCTGGTAAAGCGCAAATAGTTATGCTGCAGGAGACGCATTTCAAGAAAGGTCGGGTTCCTAACCTTGCTCGTTCCTCTTTTCAAACCTGGTATCACTCATGTAACGCTTCTGCGTCATCCAGAGGCGTCAGTATTGGTGTGCACAAAAGTGTCCCCTTATGTGTAGTGGCGGAGATCGCGGACCCCGAAGGGAGGTATTTGCTCCTGAAAGGCAAATTGGGTGAGGTAGAGGTCACCTTATGTAATCTATACGCCCCTAACAATAACACCTCTAAATGGTTATCCAAGATATTGCATAAAATTTCAGTCTTTACCTCTGGTATGCTGATTGTAGGAGGGGACTTCAATTTAACCTTGCACCCCCGTTGGATGCCTCCACTCGCAGGTCCGCGGTCTCTGCCGGGGTGCTGAAGGGGCTGCTTAGCAAGCTTAGATCCATGGGTTTGAGCGATGTATGGAGATCTATTCATGCTGATAGAAAGGAATATTCCTTTTATTCGCACCCCCATAAGTCTTACCAGCGCCTTGATTACTTATTTATATCTGATTGGTTACTTACTACCCCAGGTTAGTAAAGCTGAAATACATAATATTACAATCTCAGACCATGCCCCAGTATCCCTATCCTTCAATGTTCCTGGGTCTACTAGCAAGGAGTGGATTTGGTCTCTTAACCCGACCCTTCTCAACTCCTACACTGACTCGTTTGGGAAGAAGCTGTTGGATTATTTTACAATTAATACTGAAGATGAGGCCTCTCCTGCTTCCATATGGGAAGCCCACAAAGCCGTTGTGTGGGGGGAATTCATAGCGTTGGGCTCTCACTTGAAAAAGAAGTGTGAGGCACTTTTGTATTCCCTACTTTCCAAAATCTCCTTACTAGAACAAACCCATAAGAGATCCATGACAGACACAGATTTAGAGGCTTTAACAGTTCTTAGAAGGGAATTAATGGACCTTTTAAATGTCAAAGCGGCTAAGGCCTACCTAAAACTCAGGCACAAACAGTATGCACATGGTAATAGGGGAAACAGATTGATGTCGGCCCTTATTAAAAAGAGGAATGAACAATCTTACATCGCCAAGATGCTTTCTGAGAAAGGTCTGGTAGTGTCGGACACCCCAAGCATAGCCAAAATATTTAACTCATATTATGCCGCTCTATATAATTTGCGTAAATGTGAACCCTCCACTGCTAACCGGGACAGGGAAGCCCTCACAAAAAATTTCTTGGCATCGCTCCAGTTACCTACACTGTCGCAAGTAGAGAGCGAATCCCTAACCACCCCTATCACCCTTTTAGAGATCCCAAAAATTCTCAACTCCATCCCTTCAGGTAAGAGTCCAGGCCCTGATGGCCTTCCGATTGCTTACTACAAGAAATTCTTCCATATACTAGGTCCCCACCTTGTGACTTACTTTAACTCTTTGCTTGAAGGCGGCCCTCCGGCAAAGCAGGCACTGGAAGCTCATATTGTGGTTCATCCAAAGCCGAATAAAGACCCTGAGGTTCCTTCTAGCTATAGGCCCATTTCCCTCCTAAATACCGACACTAAACTTTGGGCCAAACTTCTGGCACATAGAATAGCGCCATTCTTAAAAAACATTATCTCTCCTGACCAAACAGGTTTTGTAGGGGGCGTGAGTGAAGGGATAGCACATTTAGAGTACAGATGTTAATACTTCATGCCCTGAGACATAGGAACAGTCTCACCCTCTTAAGCACGGATGCCGAAAAGGCGTTTGATAGGGTGGACTGGGGTTTTATGGAAGCCACTCTACATAAGTTTGGTTTTCACCCGAAATTTGTGGAAGCTGTGATGTCCCTGTACTCGGCCCCTCATGCTAGGGTGAGGGTCAATGGTGTATTATCCCCTTATTTTGATATATTTAACGGCACTCGTCAGGGGTGCCCACTGTCCCCTTCCCTCTTCATACTCTGCTTAGAGACTCTTATGCAAGCAATTAGACAAAGCAACGCCATCACGGGGGTCAAAATTGGGAACACGCAACACAAAGTGGCGGCCTTTGCCGACGACATGCTGCTGATTTTGATTGACCCTGTCACAGCTTTCCCAGAGATCCTGAAATTATTAGAGGAATTTGGTCACCTGTCGAACTTTAAAATAAATCTCCCAAAGTGCTCGGCCATGGGTATTAACTTACCGAAAAACATTATTGCTGCCTTGTCTGCCTCATTTCCCTTCCAATGGTCTTCCTCGCACATTAAATATTTGGAGGTCAATATCTCGCCCACGCCCAATCAATGGGTCCGTTTAAATTATACTCCTCTACTTACAGCACAACTAGATGGCTTAAAAATCCCCTTTTTGTCCTGGATAGGTAGAAAAAATCTCTTAAAGACTTATGTCCTTCCTAGATTATTATATCTTTTCCAGACCCTGCCGATCTCTCTCCCTAATTCATATCTGTCCCTGACACAAAATATTTTCTCAGCCTTTGTATGGAGGAAATCTAGGCCTCGGTTATCTTATAGCCTCCTGTCCCAACCAATCTCTAGGGGAGGTTTTGGCCTCCCAGATATAAAAAATTACTACTTGGCCAATCTGATTCGCTTACATTCAGAAATCCTAAATCCCTTCCCTTGCAAACTAGGCTGCCAGATAGTTAACAACTCATGGGATCCCTCAGAACTTGCCAGACTATGGGCAAACCCGTCGATAGATGCCATTGGAAGCAGCCCATCGAACCCCACTTGTGTAGGGGTGCTTAAGGCCTGGAGGACATTCTCCTCTCTGCAGTCACTCCCCGTAGGTCCCTCTCCTTTCATGCCTATCCGATTAGTCCCATATTACCTTCAGGTTGGCTATAGGGATGATTTTAGTCTATGGCCTCGTTTCCGGAACGCAGCTGTGGGGGATGTACTTAAGGACAATGTATTACCGGGATTAGAACAGTTGAAAGAGGCTTATGGGGTACACAAATGGTCGCACTTACATTATCTTCACTTCAGTAAAGTTTGTTTGGAATACCTAGGCAGAGCTCGGAAGGATTATATTCACTCCTGGTATGATGTCATCTTGCAGTCTCCCAACCCTAGAAACAAGCTTCTCTCTTGTCTTTATAATAAAATACTTAAACCTCGAAGCACCAGGAGGCCTCCCTACATCAACCAGTGGGAATCTGACCTCGGCATACAGCTCTCGGATCCTGATGTGGATAGGATCCTCAGTCATTCACATGTTTTTTTGCATATCAATACAGGAAAACGCTTTTAAAATAGTAACTAAATGGTATCGCACTCCAGAACTGCTCCATAGGATGTTTCCAGAGGTGTCTGCCGATTGTTGGAGATGCTCTGCAGAAAAAGGCACTGCTTTGCATGTTTGGTGGTCTTGCCCTAACATCCGCCCATTCTGGGACGGAGTGGAGAGTGAGATTAAGAAAATCTGCTCTACCAGCATAACTCTAACAGCCAAAGCTGTCCTTCTGAACCTACCAGACCTTCATTGTCCTCTTAGCAAACACTCCTTGCTCTCTCACCTTATAGCTGCGGCCAAGCTCCTTATTCCATTGAAATGGCTCTCCACTCAGGCTCCAACTGTGCAAATGTGGAAGGACAAAGTGCAGGAAATCCGTAGATTCGAAGAGTTATCTAGCTGGGAGACATTGTCCCATGATAAGTTTATGGTCACTTGGGCCAAATGGTTGGATTACTCTTGAGGACACCCCTCCCCTTAGGTGTAGTACTTCATCAGTACATTAGTTATTCTAATTGTCTCTTGGAAGGTTCTTCTCCACACGTTTGTTTACTGAGCTTCTCACATATTGATGGATTGGTCACTCCTTTTTTCTCCTCGCTAGTCATGCTGCTCATATCTATGTCTTGAAGTGGTGAATCTGACATGACTGTATATCTTTGCTTATTTTCATATGTATTCTGCTATATGATCCAGGGGTTTGTTGCCCCTAATATGTTTGTATTGATTATTTATTGATCTACTTTTTCAATAAAAAGAAATTTGAAAGAAAGAAATGAATGGTTCTGCACATGGGCCACATAAAAAAATGGAACGAACATTGGAAAAAAATACGCTCGTGTGCATGAGCCCTTACCTCCCACTATGTTTGTTTTCAGCTCCAGAACAGATAAGGACGGATAAATCACACTTAAGCCTCACTCAAACCTCTGTGGAACACAGTCCTTGAGATACCGGATTGGCATCCTGCTGAGTGCAGGAGCACACGGCATCATTGGTTGCTATGACGCTGTGCGCTTCGTGTCGCCGCTGCTGTACTGTAATACACTCGTATAGATCATTCGAGTGTATTGCTGTACAACAGTGGTAGCACGAAGCGCACGGTGTCATAGCAACCAATGACCCCGTGCGCGCCTCTGATGTTTAGAAGCAGTTCTTCAATCAGGCTCAGGATCTCAGTTAGCTCTGACACGCGCCCACTTCCTCTCAGCCGTCTTCTGAATCTCTGTTACAAGTGATGGATCTCCCAGAGATATCGCTGGACTTGCTGGCTCTATTCCGGTATTCGAATGCGATTGTACTCGCAGCAAGAAAAGAGAGAATGGAGCGCTCCAAGTTATTTAGATCCTCTCGATCATATCCGGACTTAAAATCGGAACAGGGATCCAACGCCAGACGCGTTTCAGGGACTTCACTCCCCTTCCTCAGTGGCTGAATCCCTGTTGTGACATCACATCCTTTTATATCCCCACAGATCCCCTATAAATACCGGACTGGAGTATGTATTATACACATTTCGATATTGTCGCGTTTTTAACGCAACATATGCGTTTTTCTATATTTTCATCATAGTGTTGTGATGAATACAGACAATGAAGGAAAAGTTACTCCCGGATTGTTTTCCATTGATAAATATAAAAAATATAAA
Source organism: Bufo gargarizans (assembly GCF_014858855.1). NCBI lineage: Eukaryota > Metazoa > Chordata > Amphibia > Anura > Bufonidae > Bufo > Bufo gargarizans. The sequence goes on along the minus strand of NC_058087.1, from coordinate 152,464,000 downwards.
AATATCTAAAAGATATAAAAAAAAATTTATAACAGTTATATAAAATCACCAAATACTTTATAAGAGGGAAGTGATCTTCATTTCTGAGGTTTATAACTATACAAAAGGCTGATTCGTAGAACTAAAAAGTAACATAATCATCATTCTGGTCACATGATCTCCCTTTAAAACTTTATCTTTCCAAGTTACTTCAATACTATGAAAGTAGATATGGGGGTAGAAATGGGGAAGTGGGCCCATCACCAAGGGGGGGGGGGGGGGGGCCACAGCGCCGATAGACGGCCAGACATGTGATCCCCCATTGGATGAAAGGCACACTGCCCAAACTCATAGAAAACCAAATATCTCTAGTTCTGCATTTAGGCCAGCTGGCATCATACTTCCAAAATCATAAATTTGTTTGGATTCTGCTCTTGACATCCGCTCAATGTGATTTCCCCCTCTCCAGTGTCTGTCAATCTTCTCAAGGGCCACAAAGGTCAGCCCTGTGGGATCTTGACCGTGGGCCTCTTTAAAGTGCTTTGAGAGTGAGTGTTTCAAATATCCTTTTTTGATATTGGAAATGTGTTCGGATATTCTCACTCTCAAAGCTCTCTTTGTTCGTCCAATATATTGTCTTGAACATGGGCACTGGATGAGGTAGATCACACTGACTGAGTTACACGTAAGGAAGTGTTCTATCTCCCATGTAAAATAATTTTGGGTAGAGAGAACCTTCCTTGTGTTTTTTGGAGTTTTCGTTATTTTACAGCAAGTGCACTGACCACATTTGAAAAAACCCTTTAGGTTCATCCATGCACCAAGGCCTAAAGCTTGCGTTTGGTTAATCTTAATAGAAGGGGCCACTTTAATACCCAAATTGGGTGCCTTCGTATATATATTATTTGTGGTTTTGGTGACATTAATCTACCTATGACTTTGCCCTGTAATAGATGATGCCAATGGCGTTTAACTATTTCTTCTACTTTCTTCCTTTGTATTGTATAGAGAAGAATTATCCTAAATTGGGAGTCTGTTTCATTCTTCTGTCCTGTTTTTACTGCCAAGAGTGAATTCCTCGGTAACCTCCTTACCCTTTCTAGTGATCCCTCTAGTATATTACTAGGGTATTGTTTTGACAGGAATTTATCTCTCAGGCGCATAGCTTCCACTTTGAATTGCGTCTCCTCGGTGCAGTTCCGTTTTAACCTACGGAATTGTCCGAAGAGTACATTCAATAACCAATTCGGCAAGTGGCAGCTTGAATGTAAAATAAACGCATTCCTCGCAGAGGGTTTCTGGTAAGTCTTACATATGTATTTTTCACACATTTTTGTAATTGATAAATCCAGAAATTCAGTCTCTACATTATTGGTACTTTGAATGAAAACCAAATTTAGGTTATTCTTATTTAGTTCAGCTATGAACATATTTAGACTTTTTTGGTCTCCTTTCCAAATCATAATAACATCGTCTATGTATCGTCGCCAGAGCACCAGGTCTCCCCCTCTATGCAAATCTATGGTCCCCTGTTCCCATTGTGCTAGAAACAGGTTTGCATAGCTGGGGGCAAACCTGGTGCCCATGGCGGTTCCTCTAGTTTGCAAGTAAAAACTCCCCTCAAAATAAAAATAGTTGTGCTGTAGAATATGTTGTATCCCCTCTAAAATGAATTCTACTTGCTGAATCTTCATTTCTTTGTTCCTTTCCAGTTGAGCTTTTACAGCTCTTAAACCAGCTTCATGATCTATCACTGTGTAGAGGGACTGGACATTTAGGGTGGTCATTATCCAGTCCCTTCCCACGGTTAATCCTTCCAATATTTCAATAATTTGGGTAGTGTCTCTTAAATAGGACATTGTGGTTTTAACCATTGGTTGTAGCCACGTATCCACATATCTTGAGAGATTGGATGTTAAGGAGCCTATACCAGATACTATGGGGCGGCCCGGAGGACTCTCCATGTCCTTGTGAACCTTCGGCAGGCAGTAAAAGCCTGGGAGTCTTCCGGGCGTCCCCATAATAAACTCTGAGTCCTGTTTGGTCAGGATACCCGTTTGGACTCCTTTCTGGCAGTATTCTCCTAATTTATCACCAAATTTTAGAGTAGGATCAGCCTCAAGTTTTTGATATGTGGTACTATCAGACAATTGTCTGGAGCACTCTTGTATATACTTCACCGTCTCGAGGATTACGATCGCCCCGCCCTTATCGGCAGGGCGAATCGTAATCTTATAATTTTTCTGAAGTTCTTTAATTGCTGATATTTCTCTATTTGATAGGTTTTTCCTATAAAAAATGTTCTCTTTTATTTTTCTAAGGTCTGCTTCTACATTTTTCTGAAAGCCACCCATTTCCGGACCTATTTCACTTCCGGGGAATTTCTTAGATTTATTTTTCAAATTAGTGTGTTTAAAACCATCCTCTATTTGTGGGGTTGTGGAGATCGGGTTTTTTATAAAGTATTTCTTCAGGCAGATGTTTCTAATAAATTTTTGTATCCCAATATAGATGTTAAATTTATTCAGCTGTGCGCTAGGTGCAAATTTCAGCCCTTTATTCAGCAGGGAACTCTGTGCTGGTGTGAGCGTTATGTTACTTAAATTAATAATGTTATCCTGTTCTGTGATAACTGTGTCTATCTGTGGTTCCTTCTTTTTCCTTCCCCTTCGTGTCTTATTGTTCCTATTTGTTGGTTGTGATAAAACTGATTCTGGGTTTCCCTCTGATTGTGCATTGGTGAAATTCTCTGGTAATCTCTCTGTCTCAGAGAGCGTGTCTGGTGAGGTGAGTAATGCAATTCCTCCTGTCTGTTGTGATAATTGTGGTGTCTCAGATTGTATTGATGTTTCTGAGGGGTTTGTGCTCTCCTGTTGTGTTCCGGTGATCTTGGGTGTCTGGATTTTAATCTCGGTGAATGGTGTGGTGGGGTCCCGTCTAAAAAAGGCTGCTGTGTTAGTGTCTCCAGCCTATTTCTAGTTGGCATCATGGGTCTTATTTGTTCTATAGGAGTGAGTGTATCTCTATTTTCCATCTCACTATGGTCTTTGTTTTGTGGTTTGGGGACAAATCCATGTTTCTTACTTTTTTTTCGCAATTATCTATGATTCAATCCTATCCAAACTGCTACATATTCTATCCTGCCCTAAATTAAAAATACTATCTTTAGGTAGTTGGTCTATTTTACCTTTCATCCGGTTAATATTTTCCGTAATGGTCCCTAAAATTTGGACTCTCCTTTTTATAATCGACTCCACTAATGCTCGTGATTGTATATGCAGGAGGTTTTCCAATTCAAGGTTAAACTCTTCTCCATATAGGTCCTGAGCTGGGGTCTTCAGTAATTGTAACCCTTTCGGGATCCTGTCTTGTTCTAGATATTGGCGTAAAGATCTGATCTCCCAATTTTGTCTCAGTTGTTTTATAACCAAGTTTACCAATTCTCTAAATATATCATGGGTGGATTTTGTCTCCATATTCCCCATTGCTGGTGTTTCAAACAGAAAGGTATCTACTTTTTGTTTTTTAGCCTCCACATATCCATACTGTGATTGATGGGAGCTAAATCCACGTTAAGGGTGATATAGAAATTTGGAATAAGTAGTTGTGGATAGCTCACCACCTTTCACAGTGTGGTAAAGGTGCTCTAGTCTGGGACTGATTACCCAATCAGTCAGAGTAAGGTAAAAATTGTAAGTAGGCGACTGGCACTCACTATATGGGTCACAACGACAGCATTTATTAACATAAAAATCACAAAAATAATCACATCAAGTTAAAACATCACAAATTGTACAAAAATGATGCATAAAATATCTCCTTAAAATGTGTATAAAATTCAAATAAACCATCCACTGGTGTATAAGCCCTATGGATAAAGGGATTTACTGCATATGATAAGGACTGTCCTTTGATGCTGGATAAAGTCCCAATGTTCCGCTTGGATAGTCTGGTCAATTTATAGCAGTGTCCCTTTAAATCAAGGTGGTGTGCATCCGGGTGGTGGTGTATGTAAATTCGAATCCCAATGTCCACACAATGTGAGGCTTCAAATACCTCTTCCACAGTAGCTCAATTATATCTGGTGGTCAATGCTGTAGAGAGATGTCGCTTACCGGTATGTCCAAGTGTCACTGCTCGAGAAAAATCCCAGTGAGAGGATTGAAACGTCGCATGTCTGGTGAATAAAGCCTTTTTCTACTTTTCTACAAACTGGATGTGCGGCGGAATTCTTTATTTTTATATTTTGGAGGTGGATCGCCCCCACAGCCAATATTTGAGAGTAATGGGTCTTTTGTGTATGTAGAAAATGTTTCAGATCTTTGAGTTCAGCTCATGCAAAATGGGAGCAAAACCAAAATTTTTGCATTTATATTTTTGTTCAGTGTAGTTGCAGTTCTGCTCACCTATTTCTCTGCACGTCCGCTGGTGGAGTTATGGGGATAGTCCTGTCCCTATTGTAAGTGAATGGAGGCCGCTGATGGGTGGGGCCCTCCATCAGTAGTCATTTTGGGAGCACAGCGCTGGGGAGGCATCACTCAACCTTTACTGCCATGTCAGGAAACAAAAAGATAAGTTCTGCTCAGTGCAGTCAATTCACAAGCTACTATTAGTCTCTTGTCTCAGGCAAGATCTCTTAAAGGGAGTTTGTCAGCTCCTTTATCCCTATTATACTAATTCCAGCTGGCTAATGGACTCAAACATTTTTACCTGTTTGACCTGTCTGTGTCCCTGGACAGAGGTCCAGTTGCCAAGAATATTAACTTTGAGGTTAATAAAGGAAAATAACTGACAGTCTTCCATTAAAGGGGAATCATCATAATTTATTTTTATTAAATGTCTCTTTTTTTACTCTAACCCCTCTTTGTCACCTCTTCACCGCTGTGATCTAGCAATGGTGTCCATGTTTGCACAATGTGTTCCTCTCTTCTCCTCACTCTGCTCCCGATCCAGTCACTGCTCTGCATTGCATCTCAGTGAGACAGCTCCAGGGCATGCGCAGTGACCCTAGAACTGGTCTATAGTGCAAGCGTCAATGCTGCTAATGAAAACTTCTATTAGCAGGATTGACAGTGTGCTTGTAGATGCAAGTAGTGGGCTGATGTCGTCAAATTGAAGGTTGACGCCTAACGAAGAGCACTGGTTAACCTTGGAGATAACACAACTCCTTAAAGTAGTTGTCCAAGTGTTCCATACTGATGACCTATCCTCAGGATAATTCATTCAGTATGCAGTTGGTGGGGATCCGACTTCTGACACCGCTGATCAGCTGATTGAAGAGGCAGCAGGGCTCCTGTGAGCGATGCAGCCTCTGCGCAGCATACCCAGCACAGTGCCATACATTGTATAGAGATTGTGGTTGGTAGTGCAGCTCAGTCCCATTCACTTGAATGGGACTGATCTGCGCCAAGGCCATATGACTGATGAACATGACGTCATTGGCCTATGAGCACCACAGTCTCTTTAAACAGATGCTCGGCGAGGGTGCCAGGAGTCAAACTGCCATTGATCAGATACTGATGACCTATCCAGAGGACAGGTTATCTGTATAAAAACTTAGAAAACCCCTTTAAGTCTAGTTGTAATCTCCCTAGTGCAGTGATTGCTTACCTCTGGCACTTTAGCTGTGGTGAAACTACTACTCCCAGCATGATCCATTAATTTTTATGGAGTTCTGAGAATAGCCAAAGAAGTATGCATCTTGGGAGTTGCAGTTTTACCACAGCTGGAGTGCCAAAGGTTAGCCATAACAGTACTAGTGTTGAGCGGCAGGGGCAATATTCAATTTCACGATATTTTGCAAATATATGGGCGAATATTTGTTATATATTTGTGAATTCGCTATCTTCGTTTACATTTTTTTCATTACTAAAATGGCAATGTAAAATTCTCTTGATACACATGCGCAAAAAGGGACATGGCCTAGCAACTGTTTTCGAACTACCCCAAGTTTGAGGCGATTGGAAAAGATAGTTGGAAGCAATTTATTCGAGACAGTGAAGAAGAACTCCTGATCAGTGTAAGTAATTTCACATTACGCCAGTGTATTTGATTACATTTCACATGCATGTCAGACCAATCGCTTTATATGCAGATAGAGTGTTATAAAATATTAGTGATTGCGAAAATCGCCACTTATGTTTTTTTCGCAATACAATCCCATCTTATAATGGTAACATTAAATCTAATATTTCCCCTTCAAATACAAAATCCTTTTTGATGTTTTGCTAAGGACATTATTTACAATACTTGTATAAAAAAAAAATTGTGATTATATGCTTGCATCTTTATCCTGCAGCGCATGTTGAAGCGGGGCTATGACCGGACCCGGGTCCACGCTGAGAAGCAGGCCATTGTGAGTGAGATCCATTCCAAGCTATGGAGGAAGTTTAAAGGCAATCACACTAGGATGGCCATATAAAAAAAAAAATTCATATAACCTCAGTGTCAACCAAACGAATATAATTTTCTAGGGCACAAGAATCTGAATGCTAGGCACAGAGGGCTGCATCCGTGTCCCCCCACTTGGGTAGGCTATTAGATCACAGTCGTCTGCGACGGAGCAATACAGAGCTGATTGAATATTGTGCTTCAAGTATATTCGCAGGTAGTATTCACATGTAGATTTCACATAGTCTTAAATGCGTATAAATAAAATCTTATGCCACCGTATAGGGTATGGGAAAAGATATTAGAAGATGAGCTGTGTTTTACACCATGATTGAGTTGTCACCGAAAGAGGGGATCTAGGTAGAAACAATATATGGAAAAAGAAAAGGTCAATGAAAAGCAAAGCTCCATTCTCCCACACAAGCTTTGGAACAGGTGAAACCAATTAGCCAATCGAGATGAGAGCATATAAAATGCAAGACCAGTGCTCACAGGTCATACCCACTGAGGAAGAGATAAGATATCTCGAAACGCGTCTGGGCGTATTACCTGTGAAAGAACCATCTCAGCGGTGCATGGCCATGTACTAAAATTTATCCACTTACTCAAGTAAGACAAAGAAGCGCTGTAAAACTCACATAAGTGAAACAGCTGACATAGGTCTCTCACGAGAGTAGAGACGGGATCCAAACAGATAACCGGACCCGATACAAACACAGCGGAGAAAGACTGAAGCGTGGGACGCCACGGCAGAAATCCTTCCGCAGACCTGACCGAGTGAATTCACACGGGACACAGTGAGTAATACAAATTCAAGTGGAATTATACCAAACCGCTGTACGCAAGGCGGCATAAGCACGGTGATAAGAGACGTGCTGGACTAGTGACTTTCTCACATACAGTTTACTCAGAATCTGAGACTACTATAGGTGATGGACAACTCAATCATGGTGTAAAACACAGCTCATCTTCTAATATCTTTTCCCATACCCTATACGGTGGCATAAGATTTTATTTATACGCATTTAAGACTATGTGAAATCTACATGTGAATACTACCTGCGAATATACTTGAAGCACAATATTCAATCAGCTCTGTATTGCTCCGTCGCAGACGACTGTGATCTAATAGCCTACCCAAGTGGGGGGACACGGATGCTGCCCTCTGTGCCTAGCATTCAGATTCTTGTGCCCTAGAAAATTATATTCGTTTCGTTGACACTGAGGTTATATGCATTTTATTTGTTCTATATATTTTTTTATATACGAATTTTACCCTGGTGCACTCAGTATATAGTGTTTAATGTTTAATAAATATTTTTATTCAATTCTCACGTGCAATCCAACTGTTTTGAGTGCCGGTTCTACCTAGTCTATACTATATCTATCAGAATCAGGGGGTTCTTCTTTGAACCTGTGCACCTGTCGTGTCAAATCAGAGTGAGCCACCTGCACAGCATCCATTGTAAAAAAAAAAATGGTCGGATTTGAAGAGGAGGAATTCAGAGCGCATCAGAGAGATCTGTGACAGAAAATGGCCAGGTACAATGCTTACATTACTTTTGTATCTATCGCCAACTCTCTGTAATGTATATATACAGTTATGAAAATAAGTATTTCATCCCTTTACAAATGATTACTTATTAACTGGTGTAACATGTAGCAAATCAGACGATTACATCATACATCTCTACCTCGCCATGAGTATATATATATATATATTTATACACATAGTGAGGTACAGATATATGATGTAACCGACTGATTTTTGTGCATTTTACACACACAGAAATATATATATATATACAGTATATATGTGAGTGTGAAATGGTGGAGGTGGTGGCCGAAGAGGCTGGTCCCTCTCAGCAGCCACATTTCCCCCCCCCAGCTCCTGACGAGGAAGAAGAGGAGGAGGAGGAGAAGGAGGTTGTCACCAGCCCCCACCAGGAGGGTGAATATGTTCACACAGCAATATAATTCTGTATCCTTAACATGCACAGAAAAAAAGGGCCAAAAATGTGGGGACAACACATACTACAGTAATAGAAAACAACAACACTGGACACTAACTCTGTAATCTACATAAAAACCATTAACTAACCAATTAAATAAAATTATACTCTACATACCTATCAAGAACTAACCAACTAAATACAATTATACTCTACTGAACGATCAATAACTAACCAACTATATAATCATCATAAATATAATTAACTAACGAATTGTAATGTAAATCATCAGTGCTTTAACAAATACTCTACACGATGCACTACTTGCCTCTTAATCTTAATTGAAAGTAATTTTAATTTTTTTTTCAAATCCTAACAGTACTCGATAAATAAATAAAAAAATTATGCAGCTGCAGCAGGACGACCAAATGGCAATGCTAGAAATCAGAGCCCAGCAAAAGATAATATGGGAGCAGCAAAGGAGGTTACATTGGCAGCAGCGGCATCTGGATAAGAAGGTGCATCAGCTGGAGGAGCTGCACCGTAAGGGGATCCAGGAGTTGCTGGACCTCCACAATCAACTAAAAAAGTTGCCTTGAAAGCATATTTGTTCCTCAATATTGTTAATAAATATTTATTTACGTTCTAACGTGTGCTTTTGTTTTAAGATATTATGTTTTTGAATAATTTTAACCTATAAGGTTTCAGAAAGGTGCCTTTAATCCTGGGGCAAACTCATCTGGATCAGGACAGACAGCAGCACTAGGTAAAGGTAATGGTGGAGTAAACGGCCTACACAAAACTCAGGACAGACAGTAGCAGCAGCAGCAGCAGGTACATGGTAACGGTGTAGTATAAGGCCAACACATAGCTTGACCAAACTCATCAGGACAGACAGCAGCAGGTAAATAGTAATGGTGTAGTAAAAGGCCTACACATAGCTCACCCAAACTCTTCATGACAGAAATCAGCAGGTAAATGGTAATGGTGTAGTATAAGACCTACACATTGCTCCACCACACTTATCAGGACAGACAACAGCAAGTAAATGGTAATGGTGTAGTATAATCCCTACACATAGCTAGGCCAAACTCAGTCAGAACAGACTGGAGCCGATTCTTTGTTTGTAGCAGGAATATGTTACCAGGAATGGGCCTGCGCCAGACTGGGGCAACCCCCCCCCCAAAAAATGTATACACCTCTAACAGCAGCATGTTATTAGTTGGCAGCAGGAATGTGTTCCCATGCATACAAAATTTGCAATATATTCCTTTGACAATTTTTATTTCAAAGGATTTTTAAGATTGTAAAGCCCACAAGAAATAAAAAATAAATATATATAATATATATATATATAGTATATCCAAAGAATAGGCAGCACTCCAAATGTGGTAAAAAATGATGACCCGTTTATTCCTAGGCAACGTTTCACCCTAAAACTCTGGGGCCTTTGTCAAGCAGAGTATATATATGTAAACTCATGACACGGCACAGCCTCAAGAAAATGTGCGTTTATTCAACCAAAAGCAACGTTTCACACAATGGGACCTTTCTCAAGCAGTGACAAAAGTGAATGGTGCCAATTACAAATGAAAACTAATAATAATTTAATTAGAATTAATGTGTTTGATTCGTATTGTAGCTAAACATAAAAAATAATGTAAAAAAAAATGCAATAATATATAATAGGTATCCATGCTGTTAAGAGATTATTAACTTCCATTAAAGTATGTGAATCCATATTATCTCCTTAATTCATCACAATTCCAGATTTCACAGGAATTTTGTCATTAAAGGGAACCTGTCACCTGGATTTTGGGTATAGAGCTGAGGACATGGGCTGCTAGATCGCCGCTAGCACATCCACAATATCCATTTTTTCATAGCTCTGTGTGCTTTTATTGTGTCAAAAAAACGATTTTATAGATATGTAAATTAACCTTAGATGAGTCCTGTCTCCTCCATGCTTGAGAGGTGAGTCCAGCGTTCTCTGACTCTGAGCCCAGCCATTCCCACTGTCAAGGAGCCCAGCACCGCCCCGCATCCTGTGAATCTCCTTATTGCTCCCCGACGTCACAAAGCTAGAGCGCCGTAATCTCGCGATGCGCGAACCAGCGCATGCGCAGTTCACTCCCTGAGGCTGATGCCAGCACTGTGCATGCGCTAGCTCGCACATCGCGAGATTACGGCGGCAAGGAGGAGATTTGGAGTATGCGCGCGGTGCTGGGCTCCTTCACACTGGGCGTGGCTGGGCTCCGGAAACGTTAGTAGCCTCATTTACATATATATATATAATCTTTTTTTGACATAATAAAAGCACAGAGAGCTATGGGGAATGAATATTGCAGATGTGCTAGCGGCGATCTAGCAGCCCATGACCTCAGCTATATACCCAAAATCCAGGTGACAGGTTACCTTTAAAATTTCCGGTGTACCGATTAAAAACATAATCAATAATGTTCGAACCTAAATCCTGATAAAAAAATAAAAATAAAATGTTATTAGGGTCCTCAATCAGTCCTGTACAATGTTAACTGCACAATACCTTTTGACAAGCCCACATGCGGTCCCTACCTAGTTTTAGTAAGAACCACACCAGGGCCGCCCAAAACCCAAGTAAGGCAAAATTATAAAATAAATTAAAAAAACTTTTTTTGATGAATGAAGCGTAACACCGCATGATTGTATTTTATTCAAAAGAATATATATATATATATACAGACGTGGACAAAATTGTTGGTACCCTTTGGTCAATGAAAGAAAAAGTCACAATGGTCACAGAAATAACTTTAATCTGACAAAAGTAATAATAAATTAAAATTCTATAAATGTTAACCAATGAAAGTCAGACATTGTTTTTCAACCATGCTTCAACAGAATTATGTAAAAAAATAAACTCATGAAACAGGCATGGACAAAAATGATGGTACCCCTAACTTAATATTTTGTTGCGCAACCTTTTGAGGCAATCACTGCAATCAAACGCTTCCTGTAACTGTCAATGAGACATCTGCACCTCTCAGCAGGTATTTTGGCCCACTCCTCATGAGCAAACTGCTCCAGTTGTGTCCGGTTTGAAGGGTGCCTTTTCCAGACTGCATGTTTCAGCTCCTTCCAAAGATGCTCAATAGGATTGAGGTCAGGGCTCATAGAAGGCCACTTTAGAATAGTCCAATTTTTTCCTCTTAGCCATTCTTGGGTGTTTTTAGCGGTGTGTTTTGGGTCATTGTCCTGTTGCAAGACCCATGACCTGCGACTGAGACCAAGCTTTCTGACACTGGCTAGTACATTTCTCTCTAGAATTCCTTGATAGTCTTGAGATTTCATTGTACCCTGCACAGATTCAAGACACCCTGTGCCAGACGCAGCAAAGCAGCCCCAGAACATAACAGAGCCTCCTCCATGTTTCACAGTAGGGACAGTGTTCTTTTCTTGATATGCTTCATTTTTTCGTCTGTGAACATACAGCTGATGTGCCTTGGCAAAAACTTCGATTTTTGTCTCATCTGTCCACAGGACATTCTCCCAGAAGCTTTGTGGCTTGTCAACATGTAGTTTGGCATATTCCAGTCTTGCCTTTTTATGATTCGTTTTCAACAATGGTGTCCTCCTTGGTCGTCTCCCATGTAGTCCACTTTGGCTCAAACAACGACGGATGGTGCGATCTGACACTGATGTTCCTTGAGCATGAAGTTCACCTTGAATCTCTTTAGAAGTCTTTCTAGGCTCTTTTGTTACCATTCGGATTATCCGTCTCTTAGATTTGTCATCAATTTTCCTCCTGCGGCCACGTCCAGGGAGGTTGGCTACAGTCCCATGGATCTTAAACTTATGAATAATATGTGCAACTGTACTCACAGGAACATCTAGTTGCTTGGAGATGGTCTTATAGCCTTTACCTTTAACATGCTTGTCTATAATTTTCTTTCTGATCTCTTGAGACAGCTCTTTCCTTTGCTTCCTCTGGTCCATGTCGAGTGTGGTACACACCATATCACCAAACAACACAGTGATTACCTGGAGCCATATATATAGGCCCAATGGCTGATTACAAGGTTGTAGACACCTGTGATGCTAATTAGTGGACACACCTTGAATTAACATGTCCCTTTGGTCACATTATGTTCTGTGTTTTCTAGGGGTACCATCATTTTTGTCCATGCCTGTTTCATGAGTTTATTTTTTTACATAATTCTGTTGAAGCATGGTTGAAAAACAATGTCTGACTTTCATTGGTTAACATTTATAGAATTTTAATTTATTATTACTTTTGTCAGATTAAAGTTATTTCTGTGACCATTGTGACTTTTTCTTTCATTGACCAAAGGGTACCAACAATTTTGTCCACGTCTGTATATATATATATATATATATACACACACTCACCTAAAGAATTATTAGGAACCCCATACTAATACGGTGTTGGACCCCCTTTTGCCTTCAGAACTGCCTTAATTCTACGTGGCATTGATTCAACAAGGTGCTGATAGCATTCTTTAGAAATGTTGGCCCATATTGATAGGATAGCATCTTGCAGTTGATGGAGATTTGAGGGATGCACATCCAGGGCACGAAGCTCCCGTTCCACCACATTCCAAAGATGCTCTATTGGGTTGAGATCTGGTGACTGTGGGGGCCATTTTAGTACAGTGAACTCATTGTCATGTTCAAGAAACCAATTTGAAATGATTCGAGCTTTGTGACATGGTGCATTATCCTGCTGGAAGTAGCCATCAGAGGATGGGTACATGGTGGTCATAAAGGGATAGATATGGTCAGAAACAATGCTCAGGTAGCCCGTGGCATTTAAACGATGGCCAATCGGCACTAAGGGGCCTAAAGTTTGCCCAGAAAACATCCCCCACACCATTACACCACCACCACCAGCCTGCACAGTGGTAACAAGGCATGATGGATACATGTTCTAATTTTGTTTACGCCAAATTCGGACACTACCATTTGAATGTCTCAACAGAAATCAAGACTCATCAGACCAGGCAACATTTTTCCAGTCTTCAACAGTCCAATTTTGGTGAGCTCGTGCAAATTGTAGCCTCTTTTTCCTATTTGTAGTGGAGATGAGTGGTACCCGGTGGGGTCTTCTGCTGTTGTAGCCCATCCGCCTCAAGGTTGTGCGTGTTGTGGCTTCACAAATGCTTTGCTGCATACCTCGGTTGTAACAAGTGGTTATTTCAGTCAACGTTGCTCTTCTATTAGCATGAATCAGTCGGCCCATTCTCCTCTGACCTCTAGCATCAACAAGGCATTTTTTCACCCACAGGACTGCCGCATACTGGATGTTTTTCCCTTTTCACACCATTCTTTGTAAAACCTAGAAATGGTTGTGCGTGAAAATCCCAGTAACTGAGCAGTTTGTTAAATACTCAGACCGGCCCGTCTGGCACCAACAACCATGCCACGCTCAAAATTGCTTAAATCACCTTTCTTTCCCATTCTGACATTCAGTTTGGAGTTCAGGAGAGTGTCTTGACCAGGACCACAACCCTACATGCATTGAAGCAACTGCCATGTGATTGGTTGACTAGATAATCGCATTAGCTGAGATCCCAAGAAACAATCTCCTGACATCTAAGGCGCGTTCAGAACCATCCAGCCAGAAACGTATCCCATGTGTAACCACGTTTTCAAACCAAAGCATGGAGATCAAAAGAATCATTAAAAAACACTGGCACATCCTTGCCAGTAATTTCCCCAATGTCTTTAGAGACATGCCACTTATGTCCTATAAAAGAGCGAAAAACATTAGGGATTTACTAGTTAAATCTGACATTGGGAGTAGCAAGGGCTCTGAAATCCAGACCACCATCACAGGTTCTCCTATTAATAGCACCTACCCGTGCCTTTCATGTGCCCAGTGCAGTAGCGTCACCAAAGGTCCTACCTTCACCCGCCCCACATCAGGTAAAACGTTCAAGATCCAAGGCCACTTCTCGTGCCAGACGAGCTTCGTCATATATCTTATCAAATGTCCCTGCGGCCTCGGCTATGTTGGTCAGACCATACAGAAAATCAAAAAACGTATCTGCCAACATAAATCGAACATCTGTACTAAAAAAAACTGACGCCCCTCTGGTTGAACACTTTTTGGAACACAAACACGCCATCAGCCAATTACGCTTCCAGATAATTGACTGGATTCCTCCTTTTAGACGAGGGGGGGACCGTCAGGCAGTGCTACAGGAGAGAGAGATGTCCTGGATCCGTCGGTTATGTACCCTACAACCGGTCGGGTTGAATAAGGATTACCTTTAGGCCAATTATATAAATAGTCCTTTACAATGTGATTTATATCTGTTTCATGTATTTCTCTTATAGGACCAGAATTGTTCAGTAGCGGATGGTGACTTCCGCAAAGCACACTTTACGGTCCCAAGATACCTCACGCTGAGCATCCAAAGGGTGTAGTCAAGACAACCGGGTCCTCGACCTACCATCTCGTGGTATAGTCAAGACAACAGTGTCCTCTACCTATCATCTCGTGGTACTATTCTTACCCGTCTTCTGAACACCGTGCTAGTATCCGGTTTAGTGGTCTCGCTCCGCTCTTATCTTATGTGGACGCCTGGGTGATTACCTCGTCCAGCCCAGTCTACCTAGCTCCATGGCCATCCTCCTCTGATGCCCTTGGAACTATGTAGCCTGGTTTAACAGTTAATTGGGGTTATACTTTTGACAGTTCTGACTTAATTGTCTTCCTGTTGCCCATTATGTCATGTTTTGTATTTGAATGGATACATATGTATTTTTGACTCAGATAAGCTGCTCACAATCTGATGACTTGTATTTCAATGGAGACATATATACCTCTTACTCAGATAGCTGCTCATGATCTGATGCGCAGGCATTCCATAGGGACACTGCCCTGCTTTTGTGCCCCAGTATCGCCCCCTAAATAGCGCATTGTCGTATTAGTAACTCCGCCCCTCATAGTTCCATTAGGGATAGTGCGATCATGTGACCAGATCACATGGCACTACAACCTCCGTGACACGCACGCCACTTCCGGTTACGAGTCCGATAACCGGAAGTGACGTATCGGCACACTTGCTTGTGTTAAACAGACGCTCTAGGTCCCAGACCTCGCTCTGGTGACTGGGCCCACCCACCACCTGTACCACATGACCCCCACTCACCTACCACAGGCCACCAGGGGATACTTAAAGATGGCGCGTCCCACATGCAACCATGCGCCGGCTGTATACAAAGTGTGGTCCTAAGAGTGGTGAGTTATCTACCCATGTTTAAATGTACTGCAGTTTACCTTGCTATCCTATATAGGTCCTCGTATTCCCCTTACCTCAGAAGCCTCTTCTGCATCTCGATATTCTGTCCTCAGATGGTTAATTATGCACTCCTAGGAGTTTTATCCCTATTTCTTTCTCATACACTGTCTCATGTTGTCTCAGTCTGATTGGATGGTGTGGTACTTGGGACTAACCAGTGGCAGCTCTCTGCCGCAGGTGTGCCCTGACTACCCCGCCAGCCAATACTAGCATTTATATGTAGTTATATGGCTTGCAGCCATAACAGAAAGTAAATTACTTATTGCCACAATAGATGTCTCTGTGTACTAGTATACTCTGGGGCCATCCCTTCCTCTTTGGCCGCAGTTTACACCGCGCACAGCACTAGCACTCATGTACCGAGCACAGTTGCTCCCAGTGCTACTGTATAGAATTGAGCTCTTTGAAATATGTATTGTATATGTGATTGTAACATTACCATATAAAACCTCCAGATAGCCCTCTCTTTTTCATGTTATATATTTTTAGCTGTATAATCATGTATTTGTGCACCTATTTATATTATCATGTATTATTGATTTTGATGGCCACCTTATGAATTTTTCTTTCTGTACATTATGTCTTGTCAGCCTGATGAAGGGCGATTATTAAGCCTGAAACGTTGCAACTGACCTATTCCGGCTGAAATAACATGAAATAAAATCATTAATTATCACCAATAAAGGAGTGCTGTCTAAATATTTGTGACACTTACAAGTTCTGGAGGTGGAGCTTTAGAACACAACCCGGACGTGCACCTACCCTCGCCATTCTATGAATAGAGTGCTGTGGCCTATTTTCCTGTAAAGGGCAGAAACAGGTATATCGCACCCCTCCATCAGTATTTGGCGGAAACAGGTATATGGCACCCCTCAATCATTATTTTGTGACAGCAGGTGTATTGCCACGCTCAATCAGTATTTGGTGGAAGAAGGTATATAGCAATAGCACCTCTCAATCAGTATTTGTCAGAAACAGGTATAAAGCACCCCTCAATCAGTATTTGGCGGAAACAGGTATATGGCATCCCTCAATCAGTATTTTGTGGAAGCAGATGTATTGCAGCCCTCAATCAGTATTTGGTGGAAGAAGGTATATCGCAATAGCACCCCTCAATCAATATTTTGTGGAAGAAGGTATATGGCACCCCACAATCAGTATTTGGCGGAAACAGGTATATGGCACTCCTCAATCAGTATTTGGCGGAAACAGGTGTATCGAACCCTTAATCAGTATTTGGTGGAAGAAGGTATATAGCAATATCTCCCATCAATCAGTATTTTGTGGAAGAAGGTATATGTCACCCCACAATTAGTATTTGGCGGAAAAAGGTATAGAGCACCCCTCAATCAGTATTGGGCAGAAACAGGTATATAGCACCCCTCAATCCGTATTTGGCGGAAACAGGTATATGGCACCCCTCAATCAGTATTTTGTGGAAGCAGGTATATAGAACCCCTTAATTAGTGTTTTGTAGAAGTAGGTATATCCCATCCCTCCATCAGTATTTTGTGGAAACAGGTATATAGCACCCCTCAATCAGTATTTGGCAGAAACAGGAATATGGCACCCCTCAATGAGTATTTTGTGGAAGCAGGTGTATTGCAGCGCTCAATCAGTATTTGGTGGAAGAAGGTATATAGCAATAGCACCCCTCAATCAGTATTTACTGGAAGAAGGTATATGGCACCCCT
This sequence comes from Bufo gargarizans, assembly GCF_014858855.1. Taxonomy (NCBI): domain Eukaryota; kingdom Metazoa; phylum Chordata; class Amphibia; order Anura; family Bufonidae; genus Bufo; species Bufo gargarizans. The sequence continues at coordinate 152,446,681 of NC_058087.1, read as the reverse complement.
CAATCAGTATTTGGCAGAAACAGGTATAAAGCACCCCTCAATCAGTATTTGGCGGAAACAGGTGTATCGAGCCCTCAATCAGTATTTGGTGCAAGAAGGTATATAGCAATAAGCACCCCTCAATCAGTATTTGGCAAAAACAGGTATAAAGCACCCCTCAATCAGTATTTGGCGGAAACAGGTATATGGCATCCCTCAATCAGTATTTTGTGGAAGAAGATATATGGCACCCCACAATCAGTATTTGGCGGAAACAGGTATATAGCACCCCTCAATCAGTATTTGGCGGACGCAGGTGTATCGAGCCCTCAATCAGTATTTGGTGGAAGAAGGTATATAGCAATAGCTCCCATCAATCAGTATTTTGTGGAAGAAGGTATATGGCACCCCACAATCAGTATTTGGCGGAAAAAGGTATATAGCACCCCTTATTCAGTATTGGGCAGAAACAGGTATATAGCACCCCTCAATCAGTATTTGGCCGAAACAGGTATATTTCACCCCTCAATCAGTATTTTGTGGAAGCAGGTATATAGAACCCCTTAATCAGTATTTTGTAGAAGCAGGTATATCCCACCCCTCAATCAGTATTTTGTGGAAACAGGTATATAGCACCCCTCAATCAGTATTTGGCAGAAACAGGAATATGGCACCCCTCAATCAGTATTTTGTGGAAGCTGGTGTATTGCAGTGCTCAATCAGTATTTGGTGGAAGAAGGTATATAGCAATAGCACCCCTCAATCAGTATTTAGTGGAAGAAGGTATATGGCACCCCTCAATCAGTATTGGTCAGAAACAGGTATATAGCACCCCTCAATTAGTATTTGGCGAAAACGGGTATATGGCACCCCTCAATCAGTATTTTGTGGAAGCAGGTGTATCGCAGCCCTCAATCAGTATTTGGTGGAAGAAGGTATATAGCAATAGCACCCCTCAATAAGTATTTTGTGGAAGAAGGTATATGGCACCCCTCAATCAGTATTTGGTGTTAACAGGTATATAGCACCCCTCAATCAGTATTTGGCAGAAACAGGTATATAGCACCCCTCAATCAGGATTTTATGGAAGAAGGTATATCGCAGCCCTCAAGCAGTTTTTTGGGGGGCAACAGGTATATCATACCCGTTGCAATTAGTTATTCCAATAGCGTTTGTCCCTCTATCTAGCTACGGTATTGCAGCAGAACCGCACACAACTGCTGTACAATAAAAATACACTATAATATAATTTCTATGTTAGAAAGTATATTATAAGTATATCACACCCCTCTATATCACACCTATCGATAGCACACCTATACCAGTCCTTAAAAGGACTTTTTTTTTACCCTATTAGCTAGCGTTTGGTGTCCCTAACTGTCCCTGCTCCAAAATGCAAACTCTCCCTACACTGGCAAAACACATATTGTGAAATGGCTGCCAGATCGGGTTCTGTTATAAGGTTGGGGGTGTGTCCATGTGATGAAATGTCTCAATTGGCTGTCCTGTCCCACCTGATGGATGTGTCATGGGTCAAAGTTTGGCGCTATGCAAAAAAATATGGCGCGTGCGAATATCGCCATATGTTCGCATGTTCTGCGAATCCAGAACGAGTAAAGTTTGCCGCAAAATGACCGCCGGACGAACTGCAAGGCCATCTCGATACAGTTTACTATATCTCTATCTATCCTACACTACACCCTGCACTGGACCCTATCAGCTACACTATTCAGTCACTAACCTACACTGACTATCTAACACTACCTATCTGGATTATATATACTGTATGAGCTATCTAACTAATGTACGTAACACCCTACACTAGAACCTATCAGCTACACTATTCACTCACTAACCTACACTGACTATCTACCACTTACTATCTGGATTATATATATGAGCTAACTGTATAATTTCCTTAACACCCTACATTGGAACCTATTAGCTACACTATTCACTCACTAACCTACACTATCTAACACTATCTGGATTATATACATTGAGAAACAGAAGTCTTTGAACACCCTGCGATCTTGCAATTTCTCCCACTTAAAAATCATGGAGGGGTCTGAAATTCACATTGTAGGTGCATTCCCACTCTGAGAGACAGAAATTAAAAAAAATATCTGGAAATCACATTGTATGATTTTTAAAGAATTAATTAGTTTTGCACTGCTGAACATAAGTATTTGAACGCCTGAGAAACAGCAAGAATTCTGGCTCTTAAAGACCTGTTACTGTGCCTTTAAAAAGTCCACCTCTACTCCACTCATTAATCTAACTTAGTAGCACCTGTCTGAGCTCTTTAAAGACTCCTGTTCACCCCACAGTCAGTCAGACGCCAACTACTACCATGGGAAAGACCAAAGTGCTATCAAAAGATGCCAGAGACAAAATTGTGGGCCTCCACAAGGCTGGAAAGGGCTACGGGGCAATTGCCAAGCAGCTCGTGAAAATAGATCAACTGTTGGAGCGATTGTTAGAAAATGGAAGAGGCTAAAGGTGACTGTAAGTCTCCCACGGACTGGGGCTCCATGCAAGATCTCACCTCATGAGGTATCACTGATGATAAGAAAGGTCAGGAATCAGCCCAGAACTACAAGGGAGGAGCTGGTCAATGACATGAAGAGAGCTGGGACCACAGTTTCAAAGGTCACTGTCAATAGAACACTACGTCGTCATGGTTTCAAATCATGCATTGCACGGAAGGTTCCCCTGCTCAAGTCATCACATGTCCAGGCCCGTCTGAAGTTTGCCAATGACCATCTGGATGATCCAGAGGAGGCATGGGAGAAAGTCATGTGGTCAGATGAGACCAAAGTAGAACTTTTTGGTCTAAACTTCACTCGTCGTGTTTGGAGGAAAAAAGAAGGATGAGTTGCATCCCAAGAACACTATCCCTACTGTGAAGCATGGGGGTGGTAACATCATGCTTTGTGGGTGCTTTTCTACGAAGGGATATAGGCGGTGTGGAGAGGACAAAGGAAGAGAACCCCTTCACACCCGTGGAAAAAAAGGTTTGAAACACGTACCAGGCGCCAGATCACTCAGTCATTACTGATGAGGATACAGATTGATTCTTATTTGTGTATAAGATAGAGAAGACCTTCACCTGGGTCTGTTTGAAGAGCTCAGAGTTTAGAAAAAACACCTCAGCTCTATAGTGGTGATGTTGGAAATCATAAAATAATGATAATAATAAAATCAAATCCACTCACTTCACAGGGGGGGCAGGATCGCATGTAGAGATGTAAATAATTGAACGCCGCCTACACACGTGGCTTCTGGTCAATCATTTTATTAATATAAGGCTCAACGCGTTTCGAGGGTCTGAGGCCCTCTTCTTCAGGAGTGCTTTGACACAATCTCACAATAAATGACCCCATTCATCCTCTCCTTAATACAGTGCAGTCTACGAAGGGGACAGGACGACTGCACTATATTAAGGAGAGGATGAATGGGGTCATTTATTGTGAGATTTTGAGCAACAACCTCCTTCCCTCAGTCAGAGCATTGAAGGTGGGTCGTGGCTGGGTCTTCCAACATGACAACGTCAACACATTGAAAACAGTTCGAGTGACACTGCGTATAACTTCCTCTGCCGGACTGGCTATGTCACATCTGCATAACGGGTGCAAATTTCTGCAACCAGGCGGTGCTCGGCCCACAGTAGTCTTGAAACCATACCAAACAAAGAGATATGCAGGTTGCACTCACCGATTGGTGCAATCTTATTTTATTTCCTCCAGAGCTGAATACATCAAGGCTGAATACATCAAAACTGGATACATAAAAGCTGAATACAAAAGTGGCTGGGGATAGACAAACATACGGTACAATGTAGTGAGAGGACATACGGCAACGGCCGTTTCGCACCTCATCGCTTCATCAGGTCAATAACAAAGCGGCACTACTGCGCTGGCTTTTTAAATGTCGGCTCCCATGACTCGCATTTGTGACGTCACCAACGGCGCCAATACGCGGCGCTTACATGTGGCACCACATTAGAGCCAGTATTACATACAATGTTACAAAACACACAATTTAAAACCATTAACCACCATCAAAACATACTCGATGTTATAGAAACACTCCTAAATAAATGTTATCATTTAAACCCAAGGTGCCCATTGCGCTTGCGCGTAGAATCCACTTGCTCTCTCTTCTGAGGAACTTGTGGGAGGTTCAGTATAATCTCGATGCCAGCGACCCTCGGAACACCACTGTTTCCTTCATGCTCAGAATTTACATGGTTAATGAGGCGGGGACACCCCTTACCCGTACTGAGTGAATTTACTTTCATTAAAGGGCTTCTGTCACCCCCCAAAAGTCATTTTTCATTTTTAGGCTAATTATAATCCTTATAGTGCGATTGTTCAATATATAGCGCTCTTACATTTTTCTGTGGTTTAGTTTCTTTAAAAACTGCACTTTTATAATATGTTAATTACCTGGCTACCAGCAAGTAGGGCGGTTGCTTGCTGGTAGCCACCGCATTCTCCGTACCGGTCTTCAGTCGGCGCAGGTGCACTGAGAGGAGGATGCTCGCTCGGCTGCTCCTTCCTCAGTGCGCCTGCGCCGATGACATCACATCTACACCTAGCGCAGGCGCACTGAGAGGAGGACGCTCGCTCGGCCGCTCCTTCCTCAGTGCGCCTGCGCCGATGACGTCACATCTACACCCGGCGCAGGCGCACTGAGGAAGGAGCGGCCGGGTGAGCGTCCTCCTCTCAGTGCACCTGCGCCGACTGAAGCTCGGTACGGCGCAGGCGCGAGATTTGGAACGCATACAGGACCAGCTGAAGGAGGAGAGCACTCGCTGGCCCTGTCAATCAACAGGAGGAGGGGGCGTTTTTTTGAAAGGAGGATGCGGCGGCTACCATCAAGCAACCGCCCTAATTAACATCTTATAAAAGTGCCGTTTTTAAAGAAATTAAACCACAGAAAAATGTAAGAGCACTATATATTGAATAATCACACTATAAGGATTTTAATTAGCCCAAAAATGAAAAATGACTTTTGGGGGGTGACAGAAGCACTTTAACCCCTTAAGGACACAGGGCGTACAGGTACGCCGTTGTGCCCTGGTACTTAAGGACACAGGGCGTACATGTACGCCCTGTGCATTTTCGATCACTGCCGTGCGGCTGGCAGTGATCGGAACCCGGTGCCTGCTCAAATCATTGAGCAGGCACCTAGGCTAAATGCGCGGGGGGGTCCCGTGACCCCCCCATGTCAGCGATCGCGGCAAACCGCAGGTCAATTCAGACCTGCGGTTTGCTGCGATTTCTGCAGTTTATGATCCCCGCGGTCCCTGACCGCGGGGATCAGAAACTTTAGGATTCAAAACTTTGTCCAGTATCCCTCCCCCCTGCACCCCTGAGTTATTTGGGCATGGTGGGAGGTGCAGGGGGAGGGTTGCGGGCGGTGCGGGAGGCGGGCGGTGCGGTAGGCGGGATCGCGATCCCCCGCCCGCCTCCCATTGCGTAATCGTTGGCGTCTAGTGGGTATACCAGGGTGCCAGCACATTGCTGGCACCCTGGTATAAACGGCTGACATCGGTGATGCGATGTCAGCCGTTTAACCCTTTCCATACAGCGGTCCGTACGGACCGCTGTATGGAAAAGGTTAACAGCTCAGGGAGCTCCCTCCCTCTCCCATCGGGGGGCTGCTGTGCCTTTGCAGTCCCCCGAATGGAGAGGGAGAGAGCTTTCAGGCAGCCCCCCAAGCCCCGTCCTTACCCTTCCCCGTCTGCGCAGTTCTGAACACTACTGAGCAGACGGGGAAGGTTCCCATGGCAACAGGACGCCTTCTCAGGCGTCCTGCTGTCCATGGTTCTGAACAGATCTGTGCTGAAAGCATAGATCTGTTCAGACAAAGTGTAAGTAAAATACAGTACAGTACAATATATATTGTACTGTACTGTATTATGCAGACATCAGACCCACTGGATCTTCAAGAACCAAGTGGGTCTGGGCCAAAAAAAAAGTGAAAAAAGTGAAAATAAAGTAAAAATCAAAAAACACATTTATCACTGATTAAAAATGAAAAAAATAAAATTCCCTACACATGTTTGGTATCGCCGCGTCCGTAACGACCTGATCTATAAAACGGTAATGTTACTTTACCCGAACGGTGAACGCCATAAAAATAAAAAATTAAAAACTATGATGAAATTGGAATTTTGCCCACCTTACTTCCCAAAAAAGGTAATAAAAGTGATCAAAAAAGTCGCATCTACGCCAAAATTGTAACAATCAAACTGTTATCTCATCCCGCAAAAATCATACCCTACCCAAGATAATCGCCCAAAAACTGAAAAAGTTATGGCTCTTAGACTATGGAAACACTAAAACATGATTTCTTTTGTTTCAAAAATGAAATCATTGTGTAAAACTTACATAAATAAAAAAAAGTATACATATTAGGTATCGCCGCGTCCATATTGACCGGCTCTATAAAAATATCACATGACCTAACCCCTCAGATGACCACCGTAAAAAAAAAAAAAAAAAAACGGTGTAAAAAATGCCATTTTTTGTCATCTTCCGTCACAAAAAGTGTAATAGCAAGCAATCAAAAAGTCATGTGCACCCCAAAATAGTGCCAATCAAACCGTCATCTCATCCCACAAAAAATGAGACCCTACTTAAGATAATCGCCCAAAAATTGAAAAAACTATGGCTCTTAGACTATGGAGACACTAAAACATTTTTTTTGTTTTAAAAATGAAATTATTGTGTAAAACGTACATAAATAAAAAAAATTGTATACATATTGGGTATCACCGCGTCCGTGACAACCTGCTCTATAAAATTACCACATGATCTAACCTGTCAGATGAATGGTGTAAATAACAAAAAAAAAAACGGTGCCAAAAAAGCAATTTCTTGTTACCTTGCCGCACAAAAAGTGTAATATAGAGCAACCAAAAATCATATGTACCCTAAACTTGTACCAACAAAACTGCCACCCTATCCCGTAGTTTCTAAAATGGGGTCACTTTTTTGGAGTTTCTACTCTAGGGGTGCATCAGGGGGGCTTCAAATGGGACATGGTGTCAAAAAAAACAGTCCAGCAAAATCTGCCTTCCAAAAACCGTATGGCATTCCTTTCCTTCTGCGCCCTGCCGTGTGACCGTACAGCGGTTTACGACCACATATGGGATGTTTCTGTAAACTACAGAATCAGGGCCATAAATAATGAGTTTTGTTTGGCTGTTAACCCTTGCTTTGTAACTGGAAAAAAAATATTAAAATGGAAAATCTGTCAAAAAAGTGAAATTTTGAAATTGTATCTCTATTTTCCATTAAATCTTGTGCAACACCTAAAGGGTTAACAAAGTTTATTAAATCAGTTTTGTATACCTTGAGGGGTGTAGTTTCTTAGATGGGGTAACTTTTATGGAGTTTCTACTCTAGGGGTGCATCAGGGGGCTTCAAATGGGACATGGTGTCAAAAAACCAGTCCAGCAAAACATGCCTTCCAAAAACCAAACGGCGCACCTTTCACTCTACGCCCCGCTGTGTGGCCGTACAGTAGTTTACGGCCACATATGGGGTGTTTCTGTAAACGGCAGAGTCAGGGCAATAAAGATACAGTCTTGTTTGGCTGTTAACCCTTGCTTTGTTAGTGGAAAAAATGGGTTAAAATGGAAAATTAGGCAAAAAAATGAAATTCTCAAATTTCATCCCCATTTGCCAATAACTCTTGTGCAACACCTAAAGGGTTAAAAAAGTTTGTAAAATCAGTTTTGAATACCTTGAGGGGTGTAGTTTCTTAGATGGGGTCACTTTTATGGAGTTTCTACTCTAGGGGTGCATCAGGGGGCTTCAAATGGGACATGGTGTCAAAAAACCAGTCCAGCAAAACCTGCCTTCCAAAAACCAAACGGCGCACCTTTTACTCTACGCCCTGCTGTGTGGCCGTACAGTAGTTTACGGCCACATATGGGGTGTTTCTGTAAACGGCAGAGTCAGGGCAATAAAGATACAGTCTTGTTTGGCTGTTAACCCTTGCTTTGTTAGTGGAAAAAATGGGTTAAAATGGAAAATTAGGCAATAAAATGAAATTCTCAAATTTCATCCCCATTTGCCAATAACTCTTGTGCAACACCTAAAGGGTTAACAAAGTTTGTAAACTCAGTTTTGAATACCTTGAGGGGTGTAGTTTATAGAATGGGGTCATTTTTGGGTGGTTTCTATTATGTAAGCCTCGCAAAGTGACTTCAGAGCTGTAGTGGTCCCTAAAAATTGGGTTTTTGTAAATTTCTGAAAAATTTCAAGATTTGCTTCTAAACTTCTAAGCCTTGTAACATCCCCAAAAAATAAAATATCATTCCCAAAATAATTCAAACATGAAGTAGACATATGGGGAATGTAAAGTCATCACAATTTGTTAGGGGTATTACTATGTATTACAGAAGTAGAGAAACTGAAACTTTGAAATTGGCTAATTTTTCCCAATTTTTGGTAAATTTGACATTTTTTTATGCAAAAAAAAATATTTTTTTTAACTTTTTTTTACCAGTGTCATGAAGTACAATATGTGACGAAAAAACAATCTCAGAATGGCCTGGATAAGTCAAAGCGTTTTAAAGTTATCATCACTTAAAGTGACACTTGTCAGATTTGCAAAAAATGGCCTGGTCCTAAGGTGTAAAAAGGCTGTGTCCCTAAGGGGTTAAGGCACCTGATGGTCTTCCCTATGTAAAAGACTCCCTTGATACTCCCTTCACATCTTAGGGACACGGCTGATCTACTACTGGCACTGGAGTCTTTCCAGTGGAAGGAAGGATTCCAGCTAGTGTCCTTGGATGTGGAGAGCCTTTACACATATATCCCACAGGATGAAGGCATAGAAGCAGTAACGGAGGTGCCGCGAAGAGTGCCGCCTGTATATCTCTCTGTTTGGTATGATTTTAAGCCTATTGTGGGCCGAGCACCGCCTGGTTGCAGAAATTTGCACCCGTTATGCAGATGTGACATAGCCAGTCAGGCAGAGGAAATTATACGCAGTGCCACTCGAACTGTTTTCTAATATGTGTTGACGTTGTCATGTTGGAAGACCCAGCCACGACCAATCTTCGATGCTCTGACTGAGGGAAGGAGGTTGTTGCTCAAAATCTCACAATAAATGGCCCCATTCATCCTCTCCTTAATACAGTGCTGTTTTCCTGTCCCCTTCGCAGGAAAGCACCCCCAAAGCATGATGTTACCACCCCCATGCTTCACAGTAGGGATAGTGTTCTTGGGATGCAACTCATCCTTCTTTTTCCTCCAAACACGACGAGTGAAGTTTAGACCAAAAAGTTCTACTTTGGTCTCATCTGACCACATGACTTTCTCCCATACCTCCTCTGGATCATCCAGATGGTCATTGGCAAACTTCAGACGGGCCTGGACATGTAATGACTTGAGCAGGGGAACCTTCCTTGCAATGCATGATTTGAAACCATGACGGCGTAGTGTTCTACCGACAGTGACCTTTGAAACTGTGTTCCCAGCTCTCTTCATGTCATTGACCAGCTCCCCCCTTGTAGTTCTGGGCTGATTCCTCACCTTTCTTATCATCAGTGATACCCCACGAGGTGAGATCTTGCATGAAGCCCCAGTCCGAGGGAGACTGACAGTCATCTTTAGCCTCTTCCATTTTCTAATAATTGCTCCAACAGTTGATCTATTTTCACCAAAGTGCTTGGCAATTGCCCCGTAGCCCTTTCCAGCCTTATGGAGGTCCACAATTTTGTCTCTGGTGTCTTTTTACAGCTCTTTGGTCTTACCCATGGTAATAGTTGGCATCTGACGGACTGTGGGGTGGACAGGGGTCTTTAAACAGCTCAGACAGGTGTTACTAAGTTAGATTAATGAGTGGAGTAGAGGTGGAATTTTTAAAGGCACAGTAACAGGTCTTTGAGAGCCAGAATTCTTGCTGTTTCTGAGGTGTTCAAAAGTGCAATAACAAATAAATTCTTTAAAAATCATACAATGTGAATTTCAGACCCCTCCATGATTTCTAAGTGGGAGAACTTGCAAAATCGCAGGGTGTTCAAATACTTCTTTTCCTCACTGTATATGAGGTATCAGAAGTCACAGGAATTCAGCACAACACAAAGATCACACTCCTCTCTCTCTCACAACTGCATGAAACAGCACAAAATGGCTGTGGGGAGTTTCTCTTATATAGTAGGGGGTAGACAACTTTCCTATTGGTTGTTAGGAAGTTGCTAAGCTCTTGCAGCCTTCTTGCAGGGAGGGATCATGTGTACTGTGAAGAAGAAAAAAATTAATATTCAAATTTACGAATATATAGCGCTATATTCTAAGTATTCCCGAATTCTCGAAGTGCCGATATTTGCGATTAAAATTTGAGATTCGAATATTCGCGCTCAACACTAAACAGTACTAGTGCATCAGATTTCAGGTGGTAAGAGGGAATTGTATTGTATAGTGTAACTAGAGCACATTACACTACTTGTCCAGCATTTACCATTGTCACATTACACTCCCTGCATTGCCATGTACTAGTGGAAATTGCTGTTAGATTTCTCCTTCCTTTTACATGTTCCTCAGTTTTTGCATTAAGGGTTATCTCTCTTCACATTCCTATGAAGTGATCACCAATGGTTCCTCTCTAAATGTAGTAATTCTGTATAACTAATATTTCTGAGGAACAATAAAAAGAAACCATGGTGCTGGGGAATTTGTATCATAGAAACATCGATGGTCTTCAAACTTCAAAAGTAAATCAGTAACATAAGGCAAGTTATCTGCATTTTCAGATAATCACATTTGCTGTCAGCTGATGTATGTGAGCAATTAAGGGTACTCTTACACTTGCGGCAGAGGATTCCGGTAGGCAGTTCCGTCGCCGGAATTGCATGCCAGATCCGGCAATCCGGACGCAAACTGATGCATTTGTGAGACGGATCCAGATGCGGATCCATTTCACAAATGCATTGCAATACCGGATACGTCTTTCCGGTTCTAATCTGGAAAAACTGATCCGGTATTTGTTTTCTTTCTCAGTTTTAAAGGTCTGCGCATGCGCAGACCGCAAGACCGGTTCCTTTTTGCCGGAACATTTGGGGCCAGATCCGGCATTAATGCATTTCAATGTTTGTTACTCTGGATCACTGACCTTTCACCTGTTTCTCAGACTTTGCCCCTGAACAGTGATTTTGCCTCTGCTGTGACCTCCTAGTAATTGACTCTGATTCTTATTTGACCTTGCTTGATATTGGACACTGTTTGGTATTAGACCTCAAATTTGTCTGCTGACTTTGTCTCTGATATTGTCTCCTGGTTTCAATCTGTTGTGTATTTGACTTAGCTTTTGTTTTCTGATCTGGTCCTTGTTTTGTCTGTCTTGTTTTGACCTCTTTCTGTCTGACTACTCTTTTAACCCATTTTGTTTAGGCCCCTTCATTTACTCAAGTCAGGGACCAGTGCCAAATTGTGGCACGCCATTTAGGGTGGATCATGCAAGTAGATAGGCACAGTGGTGTGGGTGAAGTACAGGGCTACACGGCTACATACCCTTCATTACAAATCCTAAGGCCGTTATCCTAGAACAGGGATGTCAAACTCGTGGCCCTCCAGCTGTTGCAAAACTACAACTCCCATCATGCCTGGGCATACTACAGCTATCAGGGAATGATGGGAGTTGTAGTTTTGCAACATCTGGAGGGCCATGAGTTTGACATCCATGTCCTAGAAGTACCGTGGAATTCACTCTTTAACCTTTACAGGGCTGGCAGAATACGTGCGATATGGTAAATGGCTACTGGTCAGAGCAGGCAGCAAAGGGCCAGTACCATGGTCAGGCACAGGTCAGGTTAGGCCAGTGGTCGGCAACCCGCGGCTCGCGAGCCACATGCGGCTCTTTTGATCCTTAGATGCGGCTCTTTGGTTCGGGCTGGCGGGTGGGCGGCCTTTCTTGCAAAATGTCAAGCTTTCAAAAGGTCCGTCATGCGCCTCCTGCCCCGTCTGTCTGCTCCTTCCACTTTAGGAATGAAGCAGGCAGGCGGGGCAGGAGGCGCATGGCGGAGGGTGAGATGTCACGCTGCGCACAGCAGCAGAAGGGCGGGCAGCAGCGGACTTTCAGCACAACACCGGCCATGTGAGGAGTGGTGAAGAGGCCGCCGCTCAGGTCCAGGAGGAGCGAAATGTCCTGCAGAAGAAAGGTAGGAGCTGCCCCCGTTGTGTGCACCGGCCCCACCGCAAGTGTCCCTGCCTCCTCCCTTCCCCCCCACTAATACATTACTTTACTTACTGGAGGGCACTTATGGGGGATATCTGTGGAGGGCACTTATGGGGGATATCTGTGGAGGGCACTTATGGGGGATATCTGTGGAGGGCACTTATGGGGGATATCTGTGGAGGGCACTTATGGGGGATATCTGTGGAGGGCACTTATGGGGGATATCTGTGGAGGGCACTTATATAGCATCTTATGCTATATATGTGTCATCCACAGATATCCCCCATAGGTGCCCTCCACAGATATCCCCCATAAGTGCGTCATCCACAGATATCCCCCATAAGTGCGTCATCCACAGATATCCCCCATAAGTGCGTCATCCACAGATATCCCCCATAAGTGCGTCATCCACAGATATCCCCCATAAGTGCGTCATCCACATTACATCCACATCTGCAGACAAGTTTAATAAACGTAAAAAATGATAAAGATAAAATGAAATAATAATCAAGATCCAAATAAAAGAAAGTACATATAAAAGTATGTAAAAACACACTCTGGGCTCATGCCCACGAATGTAAGGGCGCCGTGCCTGTGCTGCGGACCGCAAATAGCGGTCCGCAATGCACGGACACAGACCATGGGGCAGCTGCATGAGGATCGCGGACCCATTCACTTAAATGGGGTTCGCGATCCGCATCCGACTGCCCGCACCGCAAAAAAAGTAGCGCGTGCTGAAGTGAATGGGTCCATGATGCGGGCTGCACACGGTCGTGTGCAGCCCGCATCATGGACCCATTCACTTCAATGGGTCCAGGATCCGGGATATGAGTGCTACAGTGTGCTTCCGTAGTGCTTCTGGCTGTGCCTCCGCACCGCAAAAAAGTAGTGCATGCGCTACTTTTTTGCGGGGCGTAGGCACGGCCAGAAGCACCACGGAAGCACACTGTAGCACTCATATCCCGGATCCTGGACCCATTGAAGTGAATGGGTCCTTGATGCGGGCTGCACACGGCCAGTGCCCGTGTATTGCGGACCCGCCGTATGCGGCCTGCAATATGGCAACGGCGGGCACACAGTCGAGTGCATGAGCCCTAATAGTCCTCACTGGTACTGTTGACGCAATATTTTAGGTTTTAAAAATGTGGCTCTCGAAAAAAAATTCAATCGTGGTTTTGCCGATATTTGGCTCAGTTGAAAAAAAAGGTTGCCCACCACTGGGTTAGGCAATGGAGGGTCAGAATTCAGTAAACGGACAGTATGTCGGTACACAGTGTGGGGTTTCGCTCTGGTAGACAGGATTAGCGGACGCAGTACAGAGGCAACAACAAGTTCTTTGGATCAAACAGTTCAGTGTTTTATTCACACTTTAGGGCTCATGCACACGACCGTATGTCCTCCGAGACATATGATCCATGAGCGGGCCATATGTCCCGGAGCGGCATACATCGTGTGCTAGGGAGTGCACAGCATCATAGGTTGCTATAATGCTGTGTGCATCAGGCCGCCCACGGGACTATTGTCACGCACTCATATGATATTATTAGTGCAGGACAATAGCCCCACAGGCGGCCTGATGCTCGTAGCATCATAGTAACCGGACCGTATGTCTCGGAGGCCATACGGTCGTGTGCATGAACCCTTAGGCAAGTGACAAAACAAGCAGTCATAATCAAACAAAAAGTAACCTTGCGGTGTTGGTGGTAATTCACACCATGCGGCAATTCTGCCTCAAAGAGTCCGTGACCATAGCAGCCAAGCAGGTAGCAAGCCTGTATCCAGACACAAGGCTCCCAGATCCCAACACAGAGACACGGCTTCTGAGGCCAGCTGCCTATTTAAGGACCGGTAAAATCCGGTCCGGTAGTTGACCTCAGCCCAGCAGCACATGCTGGGAGGAAAATACCTGTTTTCCCAGACAAAACCTCTCACTGTGTCACAACAGGTAGACAAGAGAACTTTGCAGGATACTAGCCCACTTGGAAACCTACTGCTCAGGCACCTTCTCACAGTTGGCTATGTTCAAACTGTAGGCTACAGCAGGCACTTTGAGTGATGCTGTGCTTCCAGCTCTGTAGTTGTACTGTGTGTAGGACCCCCACCGATTTGATATTGATAACCTATCCTGAGGATAGGTCATCAATATCATTAACCCAGAAAACCCATTTCAGCATTCTTCAGGATTAAGATATTTCCAGAGGCATTTATCATTTGGAAGAATTAGTGCCTATATAAGGCTACTTTCACACTAGCGTTTCTATTTAAAAAAAAAAAAAAGCTTCAGTTTTGTCCCTATTCATTGTCAATGGGGACAAAACGTAACTGAACAGAACGGAATGCTCCAAAATGCATTGCGTTCCGTTCTTATACCGGAGAGCAAACCGCAGCAATGCTTTCTGTCCTGGGATGCGGAGCAAAACGGATCCGTCATAACCCACAATGTAAGTAAATGGGGACACAATAGAAAATTTATCCGTCCCCCATTGACTTTCAATCGAGTTTATGACGGATCCATCTTAGCTATGTTAAAGATAATACAACCGAATTTGTTCATAACAGATGCAGATGGTTGTATTATCAGTAACGGAAGCCTTATTGCTGAACCCTGCCTGATTGCCTGATAAAAAAAAAACGCTAGTGTGAAAGTAGCCTAAGGGTCCATTCACACATCCGCAATTCTGTTCCGCATTTTGCGGAATGGAATTGCTGACACATTCATTTCTATGGGGCCTCGCGATGTGTTGCCCGGATCCGGAAATGCAAGCCCGCACATCTGGGTCCGCATTTCCGTTCCCGAAAAAATAGAACAAGATTAGGCATATTCTATTATAGTGCCGTTGATGTGCGGTCCACAAAATGCGGAACGCACATTGCCGGTGTCCGTGTTTTGCAGATCCATGGATGTGTGATGGACCCTTAGTCGAAGTACTCGGTTGGCCTGTGGCTGTCAGGGCATGTTGAGAGTTGCAGTCTGATAACACTTGGAGAGTATAGGTTAGGGACCACTGGTCTATAAAGTTTGTAGCTGCCCAGTAAATATTATAAAATAAATTTTCATTTACTTACTAGCCCTTTATGGGAAACATATGCTAGATTCATGACAGCAGCCATTGTTTGCAGGCAGGTAGTACTGCCAGTTTGTTTCTCCTATCTCTCCAGACAATTCTCACACGCCCAGTTGTTATACTCTACTCTTTGCATACATTGTTCTCTTCCAAGAAGTTGGGAAATGCATGGGGAATTCTCTGCTGTGTTTATTACAAGGCATTTCCTATTATAATGGAAACCTAAAGAGGTAATACTGTGGAGTCTGTGCATAATTATGAGTTCACCTTCCAAATTGATATTTCAAATGAGTATAATCTGCGATATTCAGCACCACCATTACTAAATGTACCCCATTATTCAGTATGATCAATGTCTGGACCTTGGTAAACAACGAAGAGGCCGCTTCAAACAAATATTTAGCAGAGGTGCTGAGAGTCAGACCTCCACTGATCTAATATTGATGGCCTATCATAAGGATAGGCATAGTTTTCAAAAGTCTGGGTAAACCCCTTACATTAAGGGTGTGGTGAAACCAACCTAGCCACTGGGTTTTGGAGGGGCCTGCCTACCAGCCTCTTGCCCCAGGATTATGGCCCATACTAACTTTGAAGGAGAAGACAGACCGGCCGCACAGCTTAAATCTGTGGAACTGTTTTGGGCAGGAAAGCCATGCTTGTGGCCGGCCAAATGTGACTTCCATGGAATTCGGGAACTCCTGCCCGGATCTGGGTGATTTTTGGATATGTTGTTTACCCAGATCAGAGCTATCCATGGATGTATACATTATGGGGATGTGTGGGGTTTTTAGGTGTTTTCTGTCTGTGAGTGATTAAGTTAGCCCATCACGTTTGGTAATTGTATTTTGTTGATTGCGTCTCAGACAATGCCAGTGTGTTAGTTAATTGCGTCTCAGACAATGCCAGTGTGTTAGTTAATTGCATCAAAGACAATGCTCATTGTATTTTGTTGATTGCGTTACAGACAGAGGGAAGGGGGTTTCTGTACAATTGCTGGGAAGGTTTCAATACTGTAAATGCATGTGATTGGCTAAAATATAAACTGTCATAG